>NC_083359.1:7357500-8001875 GCF_030254825.1 Meriones unguiculatus
GTCAGAGCAAGGTGGGGAGTCCCAGCTGCTGCAACAAGGGCTTATGACTTTCTCTGGTAGTGCGTTCACTAAAGCAGTCTTACTAATGGGCTGTTTACAGTCATTTCCTTCCACAGCTGGCCCCGGAGTGAAATGAAAACAAAAGCTGATACCCAGGGGTTTATCAATTTTTCTCTCTTATAAACTGTTAGTGCCTCCCAGCAGGAGAAGTCCACAAGGCCCAGTTTATAGCTCCTTTCAGCTGCAGTGACTGCCTACACTGACTCACTGCATAGAAAAAACCAGTTCCCCCGGGACCCGCATCTGGGGCCCCATATTGTGACTGGCATCATCACTGCTGGGTCTGTGGGGTAGGTGGAGCAGCAGCTCATAGGACTGTGAGGGGAGAGATGAGGACAGGGTCCCCAAGCAGCTATATGGCAGCAGTTCTCAACCTGGGTGTTGTGACCCCTTTGGGAGGTCCAGTGACATTTTCATAGGGGTCACTTAAGACCTTCAGAAAACATATGTTTACATTACAGTTCATAACATCTCAAATGTACAGTTATGAAGTAGCAATGAGAATAAGTTTATGGTTGGAGGTGACCACAACAGGAGAAACTGTATCAGAGTTCGGGAGGTTGAGAACCACTTCTGTATGGAATTGCCCACAGCCAGAGGGGCTTTGTTCCCCAGATACTCTTCCTTGTTTCTTTTCAACTATTTTAGGAAGAACAGACACCTCTACTTTGACACTTTATATCTAGGAAGCAGGGAACAGCTTGCCCAACAGCGAGTCAGCAAACAGACACATGGGCCAGCTGCAGAGGCAGATGGAGCTAGAGAGTAAGGACAAAGACTCAGGTTTCTTTTCTGATCACAAGGGAAGGTCAAAGCCACACTCCATGGGGACCCCTGAAATGTTCTTCCCTGATAAGCCATCGCTCTAGGTTTTGATGGGTGACAGGAAGGAGTTTGTGACACCATTCTATGGTGTCACAGCATTACAACAGTAACTAAGAAATAGCCCTAAAGATAAAAATATTGTCGCCACCTCAGAGAAGGGAGGAGCTATGGCATACAAAGATGTTGTCCTTTGCCCAAAGCCATGTAGAAATTAAGTGGCAGATCCTGCCCTGAAGACAGAGAATCCAGCTACAGGTCCAGGGCTTTGGAAAGTAGAGAGAAGCTGTACGTCTTTCTTATAAATTTTTTGAAGAATTTCTGAAAGATTAGCAAGAAATTTCCAAGCTTGATGAAAAGCAAATGATGATGATAGTGGAAGCCTCCAGTCTTCCCTATATCGCTACTTGAACCATAAATGTCACAATCATGTCTTTGTCAGGGTTTCTAGTGCTATGATAAAACAGCATGACTAAATGCAACTTGGAGAGGAAGGGGTTTATTTCAGCTTACAACTCTCAGGTTATACTGAGAGAAGTCAGGATAGGAATTCAGGGTTAGGACTGAAACTGAAGCCATGGAGGAACAGTGCTTACTGGCTTTCTCCTCCTGGCTGGCTCAGCCTGCCTTCTTTTTTAAATTTAATTTAATTTTTTTTCACTAATTTATTCATTTTTCATCCAATTATAGCCACCTTTCTTGTCTCCTCCAAGTCCCATCCTCTCTCTCTCTTCCTCCAATCCCCGTCCTCAGAAAGAGGGAACCCTCCTCCCTTACGAACTGACCCTAGACTATCAAGTCACTTCAGAACTGCCTACATCCTCTTCCTCTGTGGCCTGGCAAGGCCACCTAGCCTGGGAGAAGTGATCGAAGAGCGAGCCACAGAATTTGTGTCAGAAATAGCCCCTGGTCCCCTTACTAGGTGATCTACATGGAGACTGAGCTGCCTATTGGCTACATCTGATCAAGGAGCTGGGTCCTCTCCAGGCATGGGCCCTTAGTTGGTGCATTCAGTCTCCATAGGCCCCCCTGGACCCAGGCTGTTTGGCTCTGTTGGGCTTCTTGTGGAGCCCCTGTCCTCTCCTGGTCCTTCTATCCCCCAATTCTTCCATAAGACTCCCTGTGCTCTGCGCAAAGTTTGGCTGTGAGTCTCAGCATCTGCTTCCATCCCCTGGTGGGTGGAGTCTTTCAGAGGAGTCTCTATGGTGGGCTCCAATCCTGTTCTCTCTCTTCAACCACTCCAGATGTCTATTCTGTTTGCCCTTCTGAATGAGGATTAAACATCTTCCCTAGGTTCTCCTTGTTACTTACCTTCCTTAGGTCTGCGGACTGTAGTATGGTTATCCTGTATTGTGTGTCGGTCTGCTTTCTTATAGCACACAGGACCAAAGCCCAGCGGCAGCACCACCCACAGTGAGATGAGCCCTGCTATACCAATTATCGAGGAAATGTGCCACAGACAAATCTAGCAGGGACATTCTCCTCAGAAGATGTTCCCTCTTCCCAAATGACTTTAGCTTCTGTCAAGCTGACGTAAAGCTCTCCAGCACACTAATGAAGCTACCTTGAAAGCATTCTGTTTTATCTACTCAAAGTGGAAATAAGTTCGGAGCATATACTAACCAAAGCCAAACTGTCTCATCTGTGAGTTCTAAGTGTGCAATTGCAACCAACCTCAGAACAAAGGTATTCAGAAAAAAAAAATTGTTCCTAGACTAATAATGGACAGATTTTCTATTGGCAATATCCTCTAAAAGAAGTAGTACAATAAAAACTATAACATATGTATTATATTAACTATTGTAAATGACCTAGAAATAATGTAAAGTGTTCAGAAGAACATGCATAGCTTAGGTGCTAATACTACAGTATTTTCTATCTGGAACTTGAGCATCTGCGCATAGTGATATCAACAGGGGTTCAAGACCTAAATCTCAAGGTCATGAAAAACAGCTCTACATCTTTGTATATAAGAATATTTGCTGAAGAATTCGCATAAATACATACAATAGAAAATAAATGTCTATCCTAGGCCAGGTATGAAATACTACAGACCTGTAGGTACATACCTATAATCTTTACACTTGAAAGGTAGAGTCAAGAGGATCAAGGAGTTCAAGACCATCTTCAGTTACATAGTGAGTTCAAAGCTTGACTGAGATTCATAGAGCAGGTCACAAAACAAAAACTGAAAAAAAAAATTCCATCTATAGTGAAGTGAAATAAAGTATGTTACATCTCTACTACAAGATACTGCGTAGCTATCCAAATGACCGTGGGTCAGAAAAGTCACCAAGATGTGTTTGCAGATGACTAGAACAAATAGGCATGGTTTGACCCTGATTATATGTTAAAGAATTTATATGTGTTATATAAATACATATATTTATATACATGTTTTATATATGTGTACATGTATATACATGTTTTATAATAAATATAGGTATAAGTATATATAGACATGCATATATTCATATATGTATGTATGCACAGGAAAAAAGTTAAACAAGCTTGATGTAATTTGTTGACAGCAATGACTTCTGAGAGCTGATTATCTCTGAGGAAGAAAGAGCCAATGGGCCTTAGACATGTACTCTATGGAATTTTAAAATTACCTCACACTGACATAAAAAGAAGCACGAGGCCAGACACCCAGAGGCCAGCCTTCTGCCACATGGTACAGGCAGGCTGTAGGCACATAGAGGCCGGCTCACTGCCATGCCACGTGGTGTGGGTAGGAGAAGACACTCAGAGGCCCACCCACAGCCGTGCCATGGTGGCATGGGAGCTTGGAGGACACACAGAGGCCCACCAGCCAGGTGGCCCACTTACAGCTGCAGCCACTACAATGTGCTAGTATGTGGTGGAGAGATGGGAGAACAAGAGGAGAGCAACAGTTAGAGCAGTGAGAAGAAAGGTAGAACCGAAGACGTGAGGGTGGGGGCGCATCACCTGGAGTGAGGAGTCTACCCTGCCACCTGAGGCCATGGTGACATGGGAATACATGCTACCGCTGAGGGCCGTGTCTGGGCCCATGGGCAGCAGCAGGGGTGGACAAAGGGATACATTGTGGGACATGCTGTGACACATTACAGTTTCTGTGAGGAAATGCTTTCCAGGCTTTGTTTTGTTTTCTTTTGTCTTAATTTTTAATTTTCTTTGAGGAATTTCAAGGGCAGACGACAGATACGAAGGGATGGGGAGATGAGTCATCCTGGGGAGCAGGATGTGAAATTTACAAAGAATCAATAAAAAGTTTGTATTAGAAAGAAAGCATTTGAAAATATAAACAAATGTTATTCAAAAATCAAATGTTAACTTCAAAGACAGAAAAAAGAGAAGAGAAAGTCCATCTGACTATATGAGGCATGTAAGCACAAATGCAAGAAACTGCATAATCTTGTTCTGCCAAGGACTGGGAGCAAGGGCTGAGGAGGTGGATTCTTTTTCAAAGTGTTGACCATACAGGTGTGAAGATCTGAGTTCCAGTTTTGATCACCCACATAAAAGCCAGGCTGAGTGGCCAACATCTGTAACAGAGGTGTTAGCAGGGATAAGGTGCTGAGACAGGGTAACGCTTAGAGCTCATTGGCTGGCCAGCCTAGCTACTCAGTGAGTTCCAGGTTCAGGGAAACACGATGTCTCAAAATCTAAGATGCTGACCAATCAGGGGGGACATTAGAATAGGACCCCTGACCTCTCTACATTCACACACACCAAAAACAAGCAAACAAACAAAACAAAACAGAGGGTGGGGTTGGGAGAGAACTGCCTGTCGAATTGCTCACTCCTTGGACCGCTTACACCAGTCTCTAATAAAGCGGGGGACAGGTCCCATGTAACACTATCATCAGACAGAAGGACAGAGGTCAGAATGAACAAGAATTGCTTCATTAGATGTGTGCCTGAGCGTGACAGCAGCTCTGTGAAGAGCAAGCCCTGCAACCTGTGTGGTGGTCTGGATGAGAATGGCCCTCATAGGCTCCTGTATTTGGTTCCCAGTTGGTGGAATGCTTAGGAAGAATCAGGAGGTGGGGCCTAATTAGGCATGTCTCTATGGGTAGGCTTTGATATTTTAAGAAGGCCACACCAGGCCCAGACTCAATCTTCCCCGTTGGCTCTCTTATTGACATTGCACACAGACCCTCTCTTCATAATCTCTTATCTGCTGCTCCAGCGCTACACCCGCCTGCCTCCTGCCTCCTGCCACACTCCCATTGTCATCATGGTCAAGGACTCAGCCTCTGAAACTGTAATCAACCCTCCAATGAAATCCTTTCTTTCATGAGTTGCACTGGTCGTGGTGTCTGTTTGTGGCAACAGAACAGTGCCCCAGGCTGTCCTGTCCTAAAGATTCCATGTCTTCCTCGGAAAATAAGGGGAAGCAGTTAGAAGGGTATATATACAATAGAGATGTGTATCTACACAGTTTTGTCTGTAGCTTGCCTGGATAACAGCTGCACCGTGTCAGACCCTGAGACTGCACTCAGGGCTCCAGAAGCTGCCCAGTGACAGCCGCCATGATGACAGCTGCCACGATGGCAATAAAAGCCACATAGAACCCAAAAATGGGTGCTGTTGCTTGATGGCTTGTGGATCTTGAAACATTTGGTGCCGCAGCTCAAACCCTCTGTGACTTTAAGCAAATGTATAGTTTTTCCTATGGTCCATTTACTTGCCTATAAAATGCTGGTGAGGTGGTGCTGATGGCTTCTGCGAGGTTTGTTATATAAACAGTCTGCACCATGTCTAGGCGAGTCTTAAGACTGGAGGAGCACTAGGTGCTATTTTGAGTGATGTTATGTACACTCTATGGACTAAGCAAAGAACTCACACATCAGGAATCAGATATGAATTTTCATTTGCGAGGCATATCCTAGTATCTACTGTATCCCAGGATACATACCCCAGTAAGAGAACAGTTATTGGGAGTGCCTGGGAGATGCTCAGGAGCTATAGCACAGGCCAAAACCAGGCTGCTGAGAACAAGGTCTGGAATCAGGTGACCTCCCTGAGACACAAACATGGCCAAGCCAAAGGGGGTAGAGCTGATCGCTGGAATTTGGAGACCCAACATGGATAACCACGCAAAATACCCCAATGGTTTTTAATATAGAACAAATGTTTAAAATGATAGTGTGTTGAACATATTAGATTAAGGAAAATGTACCAGTAAAATCACTTTCATCTGCTAGTTTCGCTTTGTTTAGGTAGCTACTAGAGTCTATCAAATTACATTATGGTCGGACAGCAGCAGGCTGCAAAATACATGCTCTGTCAAATACACCCGTCACATTTCCAAAACACTTTCCCGTCTGTGTTTGTAAGCTCCTGGGGAGATAAGCAAGGAGAGAATCTTTTCGTCATTACAAAGACGAAGAGACTGAGAACTGATGTGATTTGTCCAAAGTTTTTTTCCATGTAACATTTGCCTGTATGGGAAAAACTTTGAACTAGAACAAGGAATCCTATAACAACAGCAACTTTTTTTTTAACCTTACTTCCACCATTCAAAGGTTAGTGTGTGTGTGTGTGTATGTGTGTGTGTGTGTGTGTATGTGTATGTGCACATGTGTGTGTGTGTATGTGTGCTTGTGTGATTCTGCCTGTGCCAGTCAACTTGGTGCAGCCTAGAGCCATCTGAGAAGACATCTAAATTGGCCTGGCCTTTGGGCATGCCTGTGAGGGACTGCTTTGACTGCTCATCAGTGCGGGAGGACCCCGCCCACTGTGGGCAGCACTATTCCTAGGCAGGGGATCCTCAGCCATGCAAGGAAGCTAGCTGAGCATGAGCACCTTATCAGCCATAAAGTACTGTGCTCCCCCAGGGTTTCTGTTCACTTCCTTGGCTGTGGGTCCACAGTACCCTGCAGATCAGCGTGCAGGTTTCCGCCTTGAGTGTCTGCCTTGGCTTCCCTCAGGGTTGGACTGTGGCCTTGGAAGGGTAAGCCAAATAACCTTTTCCTCCCTGCAACTGCTTTTGGCCAGGATGTTTTTTTCACAGCAAAAGAATGAATACTGTATAACACCCACCCGCACACACACATTTGGGTATCAGTATATATTTATAACTGACACCTACATAACATGGAGCGGTGAGGAACAACTCTCCTAAGAATATCTTATACTACAACCCCCGACTTCACCGAAACAGCCCAGCCGGTAATAAGGAACAACTCTCAGAGTGACTCCCCATCTCCTCACAATCCCAGCCCAAAACAAAAAGATGTGAGGGGAAGCAAAGGCAGACAGACAAGGTTGTTTGGTAAAAGTTTCTGCCGCAACAACGCAGGAGCCCTGTACATCTTTAAACAGTGAAAGAGGTTTGGTAGAAAAGGAGGATTAGATCATCAGGAAATTCAGAGGGTGGATGGAGGCATCAAGGAGAAGGAGCTACATTCACCTGTCTAAAAGGCTGTCTATCCCTTCCGACTTTACAAGAGGCTGGGGACCTGAGTCAGCCTCAGTCTTCAATGCAGTTCCTTCCTCTGTAGTCCATGCATCTCCGGTACACTGATCTGAGACATTCAAGTTCTAAGTCACCTTCAGCCCTATGTCCTCGTGCTACAGCACTGTTTATCTGTTCCACTCGTGAGAGAAAGGAACCACGCCAATTGTCTCCTTACCTCTACCTCCTGGGGCATCCCAAGATGATACTTTCATTAGAATTCTAGACCAGAGACAGGAGGCAAAATCCTGCTATGATTTCAAGACCACAAGGCTGCCTTGTCCCCAGGTTGTATTGGAAAGTATCTCACTGTGGGACATCACCCGGCAGAATGGTGCCCCACGGCCACGCGAGCGGGTAAGCACGAGGCACGGTAGACAGGTGTTATTGCTCCTGAGTGCCTGCAATGAAAGAGTAATTGGAGATGACTGATCTTCCGGAGTGAAGCTGGGCTCATGCTCGTGATAAATGGCAGGCAACGCAAGGGTTGATGATGAATGAATTGGGATTAGCATTGCAAGCCTGATGGAGCAAGGCTTTCTATACCTGACACTTAACATCATTACTCTTGCTTAACATCTGCCACAATTCATCATCCCAGCCCTATGTTTGCTCAGAGAACATTGTCTGGATCTCAGGCTGGGCCACCACAGTTTTAGACTATATTCTGTTATTGAAGGGTATTCCGATGCCTGTCTTTCCAGTGGACTTTCTCCAAAGTAGGATCTATTTGCTTAATTTTTGGATAAGTGGAAACAAAACCAGGATTTCTGCAAAGTGGGATGGGGAGAGAATAGAAAGGCATTGTACTGAGAAGGTATACATGCTAGTTGTACATTGTAAAGTGGTTTTATTTATTTATTTATTTTATTATAGTATAATTGCATCACTTCTTCCCTCCCTCTCCTCCTTCCTATCCTTCCCATAACCAACGTGTGACCATCCCCCAATTCACTGCCTCCTCTTCAATAATCATTTTTGTTACATAAACATATACATATAAATGAATTGACATGCAAATGCAGTCTGCTGAGTCCCTTCAATGTTGCCTCCATGCTTTATTCCTGGGAAAGACTAATTCTCTCTATAGGCAGTTGTTAATTGCTTGCAGCTTTTCATCTGGGAGTGAGTCTCCCTTAAGATTTCCTCCATTTGAGGATGGTGGACTGATTTTCACTTTTTTTTTCATTTTGGTATTTTGTTATAGAGATTGTGGAGGAGAACTAAGTCTGTGATGAGCCACTCCTGGCACAGATAGAGTCCCTAAAATGCTTTGACTGTAACTATCGGACTTTAGTGTTGACATTTTCTTTGAATTTCTCTAAGACACCAGGAGAGCCTGGAGATACGGGTCAGCAGTCAAGAGAGCACACTGCTCCAGCAGACGACCGGAGTTCAGTTCACAACACCCACATCGGGCTGCCCAAACTGACCATAACTCCAGTTCCAGCAGACCCAACACCCACCCCCTTTTGTCCTCTGTAGGGACCTGTACTGACGTGCACATTCACACAAAAAGACACATATACATAATTTTAAAAAAATGGAATAAAGTGCTAAGAAGAAAGGGAAATGTTCATACAACCTCTCTCTTGGGAAGAGTCTCTACACTTGTTACATGTACTTTGATGGATTCTGGTTGCCATGACCTCAGAATGGTAGTCTACTTACAAAACCAATAAATAAAATCAAGCACTTATTTCTATTTATCACTAAAGCTTGTCACAGAGTTGAGTTGACATGTTTGGAATGAGAATCGGGTTGAATGTAACAACTGTGCTTCAGAAAATCTGGGTTCCAACCAGCTTTGTCACAGTGATCCCTGTCAATTTTGATAGGTCAGTTTTGATCTGTGTTATAGTATTCCTCATGTGCAAATGTGATGAATCTGTACCATCTTTCTCACATAGCCAAATAGCCCTTGATTCCTATGCATACATAAAGTGTGTGTATATACACATATATGCTGTTCAGGCTCAGAGGAAGTAGGGAAGGGAACAGCCAGGAGTAAAGGAGCCCTCAGGCAGTGGTGATTGCACAGAGAAACAGACTTCTTGGAAAACAGCTTCAGTGACAGAGCTCATGTAAATTGGAGAAACAGGCTACTTAAACCTTTGGGGTGGGTAGGAGCTTTCAGGGTGAGGGCACACCATTGGCGGGGGGCCAGGGTGCTGGGGATGTCTCATTTGCATGAGGAGGAATTTCAGATGCAGGTAGACATGACCTCATAAGGGGAGAGAAGTTTAAGCTGGCCACCAGGCTACATGACCTCCTCCAGGGGCCGAGGGTGGAGGCACGGGGCTATGCCTGCCCAGAGTAGCAGGGGCTGAGGCAGTGGTCCTACTCCTGCCCATCTCAGGACGAGATTTCAGGGGTTTGGATATGCCTTGACCCCACTCTTAGTCCACGCTGGCTCCCTGGCCCCACACAGGTATACTTGCAAGTGTACACAGCACTGCATTTTCTCTACAACTAGGACTTCTTCAAGTCTGCAGCCAGGACTCACTCATTGTAGCTTGTCTACAGATGAACTAACATTGAAGCGAGGGGAAAAATCACTTAGGTGCCCTCACATAAGTTCACACTTATGTGTCAACTCTACACTATGTTTACACACAAAAATAAAGCCTTGTAAGCTCAGCTCACACCCTTGTGATGCAGGTCTGGGTCTTCTGATTATACCATTTCCTCCCTAAACATTCTGGGCCATTTACCTATTTTTCCCTTTTTTTTTTTTTTTTTTTTTTTTTTTTGTAATTTTGCATCCCACATTCAGTTTACAACTTTAAAAAAAAAATGGTGCTGTTTCCAAGCGGTGCTCCAAGAAGTTTTTGTATAAGATTTCTGATGTTGAAGTGTTGACCATCAACACCCAGAGCTAAGAATTCTTCCAGATTCTACTTGGAGCTTTGCCCTAATCTTCCATCCAGCAAAGCCAGCCTCCCATTTACAAATGATCACCTGGATTCTTGCTGTTTCTTAGTCAAATGTTTTTGACTTGATTCCAAGGAATCTCTTCGTCTCTCTTCTATTAAAGCCATTTTATTACATTACAACCTTCCAAGAAGACATAGCATGGGGTAGGAAAACAAATAGAGGCAGTCTATTCCATATCATCAAAGGCCTTAGAGGAGGAAGATACGACATACCAGTTTCTATTTTTTTCCTGTTCATCACTGTGCAGGAGGATTATTGAGGCTAATTGAAGTCTGTTTCATTTTTCTGCCATTGATGTGGGTTTTAGCTCAAGTGGAATGAAACATATCATGTCTGAAGGGAGATTACTTTTACAAATTAAACCAATGTATCTTACTGAGCTCTATTTCCAGAAATGTGACCTTATTATACTTCATAATTAAAGATGGGAGCAATAAAGACATGCTAGCCAACCTGCCTTCTAATAATGCCTGCTGGATTTGAATTAAATTTGCTGTTGACCATTAAAGCACCACAGGGTACTCTGTGGGGAACCAGGAAGAAAAACTCCCTATTGTGTCAGTGGCTCCCTGCCATTCCAGGTGAAACATTAGCCCTGGCTCTCAGTAAATGAAAGAACCTCGAGGATTTCCTGGCACTGCAGAGCAAAGGGCATGCAGAAAGGTAGACATCTTGTCCTGGTACATTCAGAGAACTGAGAGAAGAGGAGGAGGAAGGAAGCCGGGCCAGGGTGTAGGCAGGCAGGTGCAAGGAAAGGCTGAGGACCTACGGAGCCACAGCAGAGGAGAGGGGCCACAGGCATGGTCTGGGTAGGGGTCGGGGGAGATGCTGTGCTGTGAAGTCCGAGAAAAGAAAGCAGAGGATGTAGATAACCAGGAGAGTTTAATGCTGCAAAAGACGGAGTGGATGTAGAGGTGGAGCTGGACAGAAAAGAACACATCAGTCACATGTAAAGATTTTAATAGAAATATGTGTCTCGGAGAGGAAGAGATTACAAGAATCATCCCATCCAAACCATCCCAACTCACAAAAGTGCATTGCCCTTCACGGGGGCCCTGGGCATCAAAATAAACACTCCCTAGAATTCCTCAGCTCCTCATGTTCCAGCAGGCACCTTCAGGAAATAGCTAGCCCTTTATCACCAGCTAAGAAGAATCCAACTTTCCAGAGTTGGCATCGTCACACAAAGGCCCTGAACCCAACTGGCTGGGCCTCTCTAGCTGAGCATCACTGTGTCTAATGAAAAGGAAGTTGAGCTGCTGTTTAAAGAGTGAATTCACCAGCATGTTAGTGACCAGAAGCTATGAGGACTACACAGAGGTGAGATGTCTCACAGAGACGTTCCTGGAGCCCGGGGAATCATCCATAGCCACAGCGAATCTCCCTTCCCCAATACCATTATTGCTGCATGCCCTCATTGGCTCTGAGTCAGTTTGATTTTGGAAAATTACTAAAATCTGTTCAGTGTCAGCCCAGTGTAAGGACAGTGGTCAAGAATTTTACTAGCACTGCAAGTTTTAAGCAAGTGTGACCTGAAGATTGATTTTATCTTCCTGGGCACGGAATGTAAACCGATGTGAGAGAAACCGGAATGCAGGCACGTGTGCTTTTCCAAATCCTCCACACTCTATAATCATTCAGTCGTCACAAACTAAGTAATGGCAAAGGCAGAACCAAGTTGAGAGACTCCAGACCACCATATATGGCAAGAACAGCACTTGTTTGCTGGGTAGAGTGTGGGACCAGGTTCTCTCCCAAGCACACCGTTTCCCCTCATTCTTCCACTATGTCTGCTCAGAGCCTCAGCATCCCCCTTGGCTCCTTCTTACTCCTCAAAACAGAGTCAGTGAAACTTTGCCTAAGAAAGTAAAACCTGGGCTAGGGAGGCCAGCAGCTCAGTGGGTGAAGTGCTGGCCATGCAAATGTGCTGTGCGGGCTTGAATTTACATTCCCTGAAACCACGCAAAAAGCTGAATGTCATAGTTCATCTAGAATCCCAGCACTCCTACAGTGAGGTGGGCAGTGAGGACAGGAAAATCCCTGGAATGTCATGGGCAGGCTACTCTGATGCACAAGGGGCAGAAGAGACTGTCTCAAACAAGACGGAAGGCCAGGACGAACATCCTAGTTGTCCTCTGACTGCCACAGTGTAACGTGGCACATGCGTACTAGTGCACACACACACACACACACACACAGAAACACACACACACACACGGGGAGAGAGAGAGGATAAAATCTTCAAATAAGCCTTCATTTAAAACAAATTCACAGCATTAAAATGGCAAGACAGTCCTTCTTTTCTCAGACTTTACCCAAAAAGCCAGAAGAAAACAACCCCAAATCAGCAGCTCCATTTGTCATGTAACTGGGAGACACGCTGCCTAGAAGAGCGTTGTTGGCCGGCAGCCGTTACTCGCGGGAGGTATCTTCTGTGAAAGCGCAATAATGCTGAAATAGTGCAACCCGAGCTCCAGTTCTGGGGGGCACAAGTTTTGAAAGCCTCTTGCTACAATATTGTTGCCAATGTAGTTTTCTTTCATGTATGTTTCTACTCCTTCAGATAAACATGCTTCATTTAAAATGTACTGATGGCTCATTGACACTAAGTCCCACCTGCAGGGCCTCACCATAATGTGTATTTCCTCCAGAGCACAAGCATAAGAACCAAATAAGTCAAAATGCAGAAGTCCAAGGAATCCGTGGAGGAAGATACCGAGATAAAAAGAGTCAAAGAAGCATGAACCAGAAGCCATCAGACAATTGCAGGTAAGGTTTCTCTGTGTAGCCCTGACTGTCTTGGACTCGCCTTGTAGACTAGGCTGGCCTCAAACTTGCTAAGATCCGCCCGCCTCTGCCTCCTCAGGTGCTGGGATCATAAGCCTGTACCACCGCACCCAGTGGTAACAATATTATTCAAGTTATCAGAATAAACATAAGCCCAACAGACAAACAAATGTCACAATAAAGATATATATTTTTAACACCTGGAATGCCCACTTAAGAGGACTGAGATTTTAGGATCACCATCAGCCAGACGTCAGTCTGTGTATTCCAGGCCTTCTGAAGCCACAAAGTAAGACTAAGTCTCAAAATTAAACAAGCAACAAATGATGTTATTTTTTTTTATCAAAAAGTAAAAAAAAAAAAAAGAAAAAAAAAAGAAAAATATGACCAGTATACTGTACACAGGCATAGACGTATAATTCCAACGCTCAGGAGGCTGAGACAGGGGACTGAAAGTTCAATGTCAGTGCCGGCTACACATTTCCAGACTGTCTCAACAACTTCCACTCCCAAGAAAAGAAAACGCAAGTCTTAATACAGCAGATTATAGAACCAGGAACTTGCCTTCCTACATAAGTGAGTTGCACTAGCTCTTTAAACCAGGTTAGTAAAAGATCTGGCTCACAATACAAACCCCAGTATCGCTGAAAAAAAAAGTAAATAAAAAGCCAATAAGGTACGCAAAAAAAAAAAAAGGAAAATGCCTATCAACCCAAAAGAGTCTTACCTTTAGTGTTTTATATCTATATTATCTATGTATCTTGATAGTCAGTTCATTTTCAAATTTTCTTAATGTATTTATGTAATGTATTTAACATTTTTTTCAAACATATTGGTCTTAAAATAAAATTCTTGTTTTAAAACACACACAAGAAACAAAAAAGCAAAACCAACCAAACAAACAAAAGCCTATCTCATTGAAGTTGGGCAAACAAACCATTGAAAAAAATGGAGGGGGCTAGAGAGATAGCTCAGTGGTTATGAGCACTGTCTGCTCTTCCAGAGGTCCTGAGTTCAATTTCCAGCAGCCACATGGTGGCTCACAACCATCTATAATATGATCTGCATGCCTCTTCTGGCAGGCAGGTGTACATGCAGGTAGATCACTCATATACATCAAAATGAATAAATAAAACAAATGTTTTAAAATTTTTTGGAGACTGGAGAGATGGCACAATGATCGAGAATGCTAACAGAGATGCTGTGTTCATTTCCCAGCACCCACCTGGCAGCTTACAACCACCTGTAACTCCAGTCCCTCGGGATCTAACACTCTCTTCTGGCCTTCCCAGGCATTCGGGCAACTTCCAAGATTTGCTACCAGCAAACCCAGCTCTGAGTTGGTGGTCCGAGTACAAAGGACAGCAGGGCTGAGACTCAAGAAGTTTCCATTGAGTTTGATGTCCCAGACAGCAGATGCTCTGTCTTCCTCTGCCTGTCGATTTCTATCCAGCCTTTAAAGGATTTCAAGGGACCAGCTCATGTTAGGGAAGGCTTTCCTCAGTCTACTCATTCAGACATCAGTCTACCTCCCAAGAAACCCTCACAGATTCATGTGGAATGACGTTCGACCAAGTATCTGGACACAGAATTGACACAGAAAATGAGCCGTGGACAAGGTTATGAGTGAACAGTGCCTAAAAATAGGCAAACGGCGATAGAGAATCCAGGATGAGATGCAAAGGAACTATCAGAAGGCATGTGGACGTAAGTCAGAGCAGTACAAAGCTGCATAACAAGTGAGGGAGCATCCATTCAGGCTCACCGGTGTGCTGGGTGGGGTGAGGGGTGGCAGGTGAGCACTCACAGGTAACAGGAAACCTGTACAAACACAGTGGCACGAGAGACACTTGTACAGTTGGTAACAACTGAAAATGAGAGAATAATGAAAAGTTACACATCACTGTTCAGATCCTGGGACAGCATGCACAAAAGTCCCTGGAGACGGCATTTTGCTTTGTCGATGCCTGTGTGAGTCCTGTCTCACAAGACATCACAGGAGCCCAATGGGGATCTCCTGACACAGTGATCCTGCCTCCAGTGCAGGCAAGGTGAGTGGTATCAAGCTGACCCAGAGTTCCTTTACAACAGTGGTTTCGTGAGACCATCCATCCAGAGGCTGGAGGTACGATTTTGCTAATGAGGCAGCATCCGGACAGCAGTTTTCAAAACAAGCCACTGAGTGGCGTCCCCTGAGAAAGAGCTTCTCTAAGTGACATAAAGGCCACTTTATGTCTTTCAAGACCTGACAACCAGAGTTCCGTATCTGGAGTTCCCAACCTCCCTGCCTTGCGCTCATGCATCGCTGCGTTTAGAAACCATTAGCCCACAATAATTCCAGCAGCAGGTCAGATGTGAACAATCCCGCTAAGGGGAAAGGAGAATCTAGACCTAAGCTTAAAGTATTCCTCATTAGACGTTACTCCAACAGGGGCAAGGGGAGGAAAGGAAGAGCCAGAAACTAAGCACTTAGAATGGCACAAGGTCACTGGTATCATATGCCAACGAGTGAATCAGAGGGGGCCAGAGGAACAACCACAAAGGGTGCCGAGAGCCTTGACAACACAGCTTTTGTCAATGGTAGAGCTGGAGAACAGATCGAATGGAGTTGAAGTGGAAGCAGGCATTGTGGGCAAACCATTCTGAATCTTGTTCTGAATGGCTGGGTGTCAAAGACGCGGTGTCTGTTACTGGATGTGCGGAGAATGCTCTCTCTCTCTCTCTCTCTCTCTCTCTCTCTCTCTCTCTCTCTCTCTTGCAGATGGAAATTTGGCTGAATAGAACTTCCTGACAAACAAAAGGATGGGGTACCTGCATTGTGAGGTCCCTGACGAAGCAAGAGGAGATAGTCAGATAGTGAGTAGCACGGTGGGGCTTTGAGGAAAGCAAGGACCCCTCTTCCTTCAAAACTAGATGGAAAATACAGAACATGTAAGCTAAATAAGGCTGCTTTTAAATTCATGGGTAGAAAGATGACAAAGTTTCCATCTAACAACTACTATAAATATTTTTATCATTGGCATCATAAAATAAATTTTATCTTGAAGACTTGTTCACCCTACTGTGAAGGACATGTTTTCATGTAAATAAGCACACATCGCAGTCACCCCTTCTAGGTGCTGTGTATTAGTCTTTATACATCAGTGCTCTATTTACTCAATCAGTGTGGCTGGAGAAGGAATGTATAAATTTTCCCTCTAATATTTTGGCAGTAAATATCCTTTACATGTCTTTTTTTTCTTAGTTTTGTTAGTATAAGTTTATAAACATGATTTTTTTAAATAAAAACCATTCTTTCTTAATATATACTTAATATATATACAGAGAAATAGAACTAATTATGGAAAGAGGTGGAAGAAGTGGAGAATGTATTGTAAGAATGAATTCATGTGATTGTAGAAAATGAGCTGTCGTGTGATTTTCTAAAAGATAGAAAACCAGGGAATTTGGAGGTGTCATTAAGTCTGAAAGCTAACAACCAAGGGGACTGATGAATCTGAGAAGCCGAGAGACCTCTGATGTAAGTCCCAGAATCTGAAGGCTGGAGAATCACTTCTCTACTGGCCAAGGTCACACAGCCCAAAGAGAAAGGATAAGCTTCCCCTTCCTCTGCCCTTTTGTTCTATCTTGTGCTCAACAGCCTGGGTGAACTTGGCTCACTGTTGAGAAGGACTCTTCATCTTTCAGTCCACTTATCCAAATAGCTTCAAAAACATCCAGAAAGAATGATTTCTCAATTATCTGATATCTCAGTTTGGTTTCTGTTGCTATGATACACACAGTGGCCAAAAGCAACAGTCCATCTCTGAGGAAAGCCAAGACGGGAGCTCAAGGCAGTAATGGAAGCAAAGACCATGGAGAAATGCTGCTTGCTGGCTTTTCTTGATTTGCTCAGCCTGTTTTTTCATACAGCCCAGGCTCTCTCACATTATCATTAATAATAATAATGTTTAAATGCCCACAGGCCAATCTGATGGAGGCAGCTCCTCAGTTGGAGCTCCTCTTTCCCAGGTGGCTCTAATTTTGTGTCACCTTGACAAAAACTAACCAGCAACAAATCTGGACACCCTCCAACCTGCTCAAGCTAGGGGATAACATCAGCCATCATAATTATTTATCCACTGTCATTTTTCAAATACTTTCATGTTGCCTCTACCCAACCAGAATTCTGCTTTATCGAAAACCAAGGATAGAATTGCCCTTTCTTTCAACATTGTATCCTAGGCAAAATGCTTGCCTCTGATGCAGCTTTCTTCTAATGTTCCTTTAACATATTACATTCTCACAGCACAGTAAGTAACGGGTTGTCCTTCATGTGAAATTTATATTAATTATGTGCTTTGAAAGGAAGCTCCTCATTTTTCTGCCAATGCAACTGCCAACGAGAAACTATTTGGCCATGCTTGGGGGCTGGGGGGGAACTACAAGAAGCTGAAACTCATCCTAGCTTAAAGTCCCATCCATGATTCATTCCCAGCACATGTGTCTCCAATATACACGTCTTGTTCTCCTCAGTCCTCTGTCCGTTCTTGTTAGTCTCACTTGTGAACCTCTTGACTCTCAGAGAATGATCTTGAGCCCTTTAAAGATAGCACTTGGACCAAACTTAGTTCAAATGCTCTTGGCTGCCTTCTGTACACACATACACAAAACAGTTCTCAGTTCTTGACATGGCACTCAATCACTGAATTCTCCTTGACCCCAAACACCAAAAACCCCTCAGGAGAAGGATGCTGTCTGCTGTGCAGTCTCCTGTGTTAATCGCAGGATGATTGGCTCCTGATCTAAAGCCCTTCACTGTCAAGGCCACTGCAAGACCCAACAGCTGTTTCTAATGTTGAGGATCAGGGGCCTCTTTAAAATATAAATCTGATGATGTTTCCTTACTGGGTAAAGCCCTGCAGTGATTGTCCATTGCTGTGGGAATAGGCAGTGTTCCCTGAAGGGGCCTCCAATTGGTCACCATGATACCTCTGAAGTTTCTTAAGCAAGTATAGGTTTGTTGCCTGCTTACAAGAAAAGGTTCTGTCATTCTTCTTTGCCAGGGTAGCCATATACCAATCATCTTTTCATCCTGATATAACTATCACCTCTTCAGAGAAGCATCCTCCACTCTAGACAGCTGGAATCCACCTGCTGTCCACTCTCCTAGCACCATGTAGGTCTCTACTGTAGGCATGACTTCCAATTGGAGGCTCATAGTTCTGTGAGCTTCTTTGCCTCCCTCTTTGTGGAGTATGGTTCAGGAAAGCCAGAGTGCCTCATTTCCTTCATCATTAACTGTCCGTCACCAAGTATGGAGCACAAGAAACACTGGAGGAAAGAGTCAACAAACCACTGGCTAAAACTGAGAGTCAAAGTAGAAAAGAGTACATACAGCACTCACCTCACAGTGGGACATGGGAGAAGTAGGAGGGAATAAATCCTATCTGTCTAGCTTTCTTAATATAGCTGTCTAGAAGGGTTTCCATGAAACAAGAAGTCCAACATAGCTGCATATAACATAATGTGACCACATGTGTCATACAGTCCACATTTTCTGAAACTCCGAGTGCTTTCTGACTCTGAAAGAATATGAACAAGTCACCAGTCTTGAGTGGGATGTCCACATGATATACCACTGGACTAGTGCTTCAGAACTGGGCTTCTGTAGACAAGGTCCAGGGCTCAGTCTATTCAACAACAACAATAATAAAAACAGAACAAGAGGATGAAAAAGAAAATCAACAAACACAAACCCAACAATCCAATAAGAGTTGTAAGCAACAAGGAGGTCTAGATTCAGGAATAAAATCTGACCCCTTGAATCCACACTTATTGCCGCCTACCCATTGCCCTTTCTACAAATAATATTAACAGCAATTCCTTTCCACTGTCTGTTGCATCCAGTTCCTGACTCCTGGGAAGCCAGCAGGTCAGAGGAGTCGGCAATGACGCTAGCAGTGTCTGTTTCTGAACCGGCTGACTGTCCTTCACTGTCCATGGGCTCACTGCAGGCAGCTCTGACGGAGGCATGCAGCACAGAGCTCTCATTCTTCGTTTACTTCTTGTTCTTAACTAATGAAGCCTCCTGCCCTTGTGGGGCCTTGTTTCTACAAGGCCGAACACCTTCTTTTAACAGGATGTACTTGAAAAACAAGATATTTCCCTTTGTACTAAAAACAAATGGTGATGAATGTCCTCGTTGTAATTAATCTGTGGTGACAGATTAGCGGTTGGTGGCAGTCTTTTTTTCACTGCTCTGGGAGCCTTCCTTGATAGGACAGCTGGTGAGAAGGGACACCAAATTCAATTTGTTTCTCATTTGCATACATATGACAACCATCTGTGCTAATGGTGCTGCGATGTCTCCATTAGACCCACTGCTAACATGTGCCTCTCCCAGCCTCTCACTAGGCCTGGGAGAGGGGGAGCTCATATAGCAGAAATATTTGCAGAGGAAAAATGGTGGACTTGATGGAGCACAACCAAGCATTACTTCTTCCACCAACGGTTAGGCATAGAACAGGGGCTGCCTATACTCTCTCCAGAGGAAGACAAGCTTCCTGAGAGAACTCCATCTCCTTCCATTGAAAGTCTTATCCTCTCCCTGCCAAAGACCCCATTAAATTACTCACAGTCTATTTCCTCTCATCCATTTACTCAAACAAGTTTTACTTTGATGGCAACCAAATTTCTTAAAGGATTCTGCTTGTTTCAAAAATACTCATGGACCACTAATCTCAGATGCTCTTCTTGTGTAATATGGGTTTGTGTGGTGTGGTCAAATGGCAGTAACAAATAAGTGAGGAAATTTCCATGTGGTACCAATTTCACACAGCATCAGGTCTTAACTGGAGAGTCAAGGCAGTATGCAAGGAGATGTGTAAGAGATGTCAAGGGGTGGCTGAATTAGTCTTCTCTGAAGAGGCTATTTAAACTGGCACTGGCATGACAAAGAGCAAGTCTACAAACACCAAAAGATGGTAAACCATTCCAAAGCAGTTAATACCAGGCCTTAATAGTGAGCTCAGTGAGTAAGGAGGGAGGAGGCCGGAAAGCCTGGGGGGTGAGGAAGGTAAGGACGTGAGAGTTTGCTAGAGCTGTCAGAGCAAAGTACCCCACACCATATGACAAGGCTCAGTCTATCAGATCTGATGGGTTGTACTTGAGTTCTGGAGCCTCACAGTGCAAATTCCAACTGCCAGCATGGCTGAAAATATTGAGTCAATCTTTCATTGCCCTTTCTACCACCTGGAGTTTGCTGGCAGTCTCCAGTGTACCTTTAACTTGCTGATGTGTTATTCCCTTCTCTGTGTCTGTCTTCACACAGGCCATCTCCTCTTCATAGATCTCTGTGCTGCTCTCTTCTTATAATGAAAGTACTTTTAACAGATGAACCAATTGATGTACGTCAGGCAAGACATCAGAGACTGCAATGCAAGAGCAACTGGTAATACTGAAAGATTTATCACCATGAATTGGCATTATCAAGCTTCCATGTGGGTGGCCTATAGAGATTGATGGGAAAAGGTGAAAGGGAAGGATTATGGTCACTCACTCAGGAAGCTGACTTTGGGACCTACCCACCATAATGGCTTAGCCTGCGGAAGTAAAAGGGAAATGAAGTGAAGAAAGAAGCTTGGGGATTTAAAAGATGGCATCCACAAACTATAATAGATTAGATGTAGGTATTTGGAAGATGAAAATAACTGTGTTTTGTCATAAAGAATTGGCACAATAGTTCTTAGTTAATGGAAAGGGGGTTTGGTGTGGGGAGGAGGGCATGCTTGAGAGAGAAAATCAGATGCGCCATTTTGGACAGATTAATTCAAGACAACCACTTGGAAACAAACACTCACCCATTTGTGTGTATAGAGCAAGCGTCTGAAGAAAGGATTAAGATGGACAGAAAAATGAGAGTCATCATCTGGAAAAGAGCCTTGAAGCCCATGGCTTGGGGGAAGGTCACCTCTAGGAAGAGGGTATAAAAAAAGATGAGGAACATAGAGAAAGGAGGCCACAAATGCTGAGAAGCCCCAAGGCTCCCTTTTCTTCTTCTTTCTGTACCTTTACAGGATGTCATTGTTCCCCATTGTAAGTGTCCTTTCCTGTCACAGATGGACTTAGTTTAGTGGTACACAGTGGGGAGTTAGCAGATTTGATCGGTTCTCCTTGGTTGATGGCAGGCTGTGTCCATATTTTATCTCTCCTCCTCTTTTCTCTGCTTCTGCTTCTGCTTCATGAAGAAAGGGAAAGCATACACCGATAGATAGCGGCTTGTAGACCTCAAAGCTACCGAAACTCCAAAGAGATAATACTTTACTAAAGAACACTGTCCTACATGTGTTTGACTGAATCTCTGCCCCCTAGGTGACAGTAATATCCCCCATTGTGCCACTTAGAAACACCTCTAGACACTGGAAAATGGAAGACTGCAAAATGACTACCAGTTGCAAAACATCAAACAGACACAGCAGGACTCTGGATGTGGGAGTGAATTTCCTTAAATCTTTGTCATTGGTGGTGATGGCTTGTGTACCACAGCACAGAGCTTCCTTGTACCTCTCTCTGTTTACAACAGGAGGCATGTTCATCATCAAAACCGTGTAGAACAGTTTTAGAATTCCTCAGCAGCCTCTGGCCAAAGCCTCAGACTCCAGGCTTCCTTCTTCAGAATAGTAGATAAATGGAAAAGGAACCAGAATGAGGTATGAGATGGGGTTATTCATCCAGCCAGTAAACAAATGGCAAAGGAAAACAACAGTTGGATTAAAAGAGCCCTTCCACAGTCAAAGCCTGGCTTGACAAGATAGGGGAGGTTATTTCCTAAGAAAAATTACTATCTCCTGTTCTTGTGCGATAATATCCTAGGGAAAAAGTTATCCCTTGCACAGCAGATGTCCCTTTAAAATTTTATCAAGCAGAAAAAGAGGAGGGAGAATGCAAACCAGAACATTAAAATGTAATCTAGAGTCTATAAAGTAACACCATGATGGCAAAATCAGGTTGAAATGACATGAAATCAAATGATATGTAACTGTCCTTGCATTGTGGCATGACCCCTGTGTCCCCAAAAGATGTGAGGTATGCCTGTTACACCATAAACATTGCGTGTGAGGAAGGAGCACAGCCTCAGAGACCATGCCAGCCACACTGGACAGTTCCTGGGTACCCACCATGTGCATTTGCACAAAGTCCATGGGGGTCTTGTTGGGGTCCACAATTAACTATGATCCCCAAGTTGAATCACTTTGCTGTTGACAAAAAATGTAGACCATCAAAACCAATGTAAAGAAAGCCCTTCTCTCTAAAAACTGAAGTCCTGGCACACTGGCTGAATGCTGGCTGCTCCATCCAGGTCCTGAGTGATCCTCTGTGGTAGAGATGAAAAAATAAATAAATAAAGATGCTGATCTGCTGCCATTCAAGAAGTCTTGGGTTAACCCTGATGCTTCTGGGGGCACTAATTAGGAAGAAAGGTAAAGAAAGACAATCTAACAAAAGTTCTCAGGGTAAGCAGGTGTTCACGGGCTGGACACAGCAGCCTGAAAACCCACCTGGAACAAAGTCTATTAAAGCAATTTCAGCATGGTATTTCTTGGCTGTGTTTGGGTGCAGTTCTGCTTGTGTTGACCACAGGATTCGAAGGGCTGGGTTCATACAGCCGGGTCTCGGATGCAAACTCCACAAGCTGCAGGTGGGGGGGGGCTTGGTTCTCCTCTATGGATGCCTTTCCACAAAGATAGATCCCCGTCTTTCTGTTGGTTCCTGGGTCACTCTGTACTCAGGCTCTTCTTGATGCAGGAAACAAAGCACATGTGCTGAGGGAGCCGTCTTTAGACAGTGACAACCATAAAAGACTTGTCCTTTGACACCACACTGTATGGCTCTAGGTTTCTTCTGAACCCCGAATCCATATTTGTACCTTTCTTATTCTAAAGTGTTGATACATTATTAGAGAAATGGTTGGGAAGAAGCCTTGCCCAATGCAATTACATATCCATTAATTGTGCAATACAGCTACACACACACACACACACACACACACACACATATTCAAATGAACTAGGGGACATCAAGGACCAAAGAAGACAACTCTGTCTATCAGCTTTTGGCTTTGAATTATTGGCTTCCAATAATTTCCTTTCTTTAGAGAATCCGATCCTTTACACTAAGGAAAAATACAGAGAATGTTCAAGATCCACCTATTTTGACTATCAAAGTTATAGAACTGACACATATTTCATCTTCAGACATCACTCAATTGATGGACAAATGAATCATTGAGATTTTAAGCATGTGATTTCTATGTAGGGCTAATACAACAATTACATGGGAAGACATGAGTATTCTTATAAGAATGTTCAAGAATATTAGACGATGATGATGGTTAGGACAGCTAACTCCAGGCTCTGGTGTAGAAGATGCTTAATAAATGCCAATTAGTGTCACTGAGTACTGAGTAGAAGCACAGCCAGAGTATGTATGAGGAGGGTCTGGGAGCAATCCTTTGTAACAGGGAGGAAGAAATGTAAGCACTAAGGGTTTGGGGTCAGGAGCAGGGTGAGGCTCACAATGCCTCAAGAAACACGCAATGGAGTTATCTTTAATACCAAATTATCAGAGACAGTTTTGGGATTTTTACTGGTCCAGAAATGCTTTTCCCCTGATCTCTGAAATAAATACTCACAAGGTTAAAGGTCAGGTCACTAATCTCCCCACTTGTCTGTTTGTTTAAACATACAGATATGCCATTGTTAAGGCAATTTGAGGAAGGATGGAAGACATGGCACTGAGGAAAAATTTCACATGCTGTGAGGTGTGGGGCAAAGAAAATTTTAAATTGAATTTTCTGTTTTCAAAACATGTAATCAAAATAGTTACTTGGTTCTGTTCCTTTCTGGGGTTTATTTATAAAACTCAGTTTCAAACTGGCATTTAATCAACCTCTCATTTCCAAACAGATTTTTATTTTGCTCACTTAGCCAAAACCTGTCAGGGAAGAGTGTTGTTGCGTTCTTACCCTGTCCTTCTGTTGCCATGCTGTTGGCTGCTCTTCACGGGTCCCGCACCCCTCCTGTTTTCCTGCGAGTCTGGTGAGGATGAGTGGGGCTTCATCCTCAGAAGTGCTAAAACCAAAGAGAACAGATATGTGTCAGTGAGGCAAAGATGGGAAAGTCCTGTTAAAGTTACCCTCACCGGACTCAGCAATATTCTTGCTTAACTGCCAAGATGTCTTTGCATATTGAGCAAAATGACCTAACCTGGAAATAAGCCCCTGTCCTAGAGGCCTTCTGGAATGAAAGAGATGCCTTGGGAAAGAATGGCCTTGAGAAAGGTCACCGCTGCAGACAGCAGAAGCACACAGAAGATGGACCTTTGTGCTCACATGTGAGAACAATGGCACCGTAGAGTTCCCGTGGTCCCTCTGGGCTCCTACTTTTCCTGGGGATATGCTACCCATATATCACCTCAGACAGGGAGCCTCCGACACACCTAAGTACAGATACCGCCAAAGTCCAACATGGTGAACCAGTAGGTTTTACTGGAATCACTTCTAGAAATATGGGCGAGGGGTTACTTACAGGACAGCTGCATACCCAAGGTCTACCCCAGCATGGGTGACAGCTCACGAAAGCTGGCAGCCAGGAGAACACTCCTTTGCCTGTAGGCAGCTCAAAGCAGTGGAGAGGGACTCAGTTGGTCTAAACCTCTTCCAGGCAGCTGCTCTGGTCTAGAGTGTTCTTTGCAACTTAGTTCAGCTAGTCTTGGAGTGACTCTCAGCTTTCAGTGCTAATTCTGGAAGGGAGGAGACTAGAGGATCTGCTCAGTTTCAGGGACTTCCTAACGCTGTTTTGGGTTGTTTACCTTCTTGCTTAAGGAACTGCTCTACAGGATGCAATGCTCCAATCTCAGAGGAAACAACACTAAGCAGTAGCGTCCCTGCTTCCTCCCTAACAGAAGGTGTCCAGGTTGGGAAAGCCATGTGGCATAGGGCTTGGTGCCACTCCAACCCAGTGGACTCTGGAAACACAGGTAGTCTCCAGGAGCTGAACAACTGCTAACTAAGTGGAAAGACGGAGCTGTCTGGCCCTCACCACAAAGAAACGAAGGGTGCTGGTACCTGGGGGCTCAGAAGTAGCCACTTCCCCACTCAAGTCTTCAGGTGAAAATACATCCCAAGTGAGTCTGCATCTATACCCTTTCGAGGTACAAGGCAGAAGCACCAGCTGAGGGATGCTCACTGCCTCTAGCTGATACCAACATGTTACACACAATAAAACACTTACAGGACCTTCTGCTGGGCAGCAGAGCATTCTTAGGCTTTCTACTATAATCTGCCAACAGGGAACCACTGACTACCTAAAGGAAAACAAAAGGCTTCTCATATATTTTTTCCATCTTAAAATTCCCCTATATTCCCTATTCCAACATGACCATTATTCTCAACCAAGTGTGTTCTTCCTCCCTCAAGGCTCTACCACCTGTTTCCCAATGACTTCACTCATCATTTCCTGTTTGTCAAACATCAACCATTTTACTCAAATTATTTGGTGCTTTAGCACCACATTAACATATCTATAATCTCAGACAATATCTGTGTGCTGACTAGTTTTATGTCAACTTGACACAAGAGAGGAGGAAACTTCAACTGAGAAAATGCTTCCATAAGATCAGGCTGTAGGCAAGCCTGTAGAGCATTTTATTAATTAGTGATGAGGCAACCCATTGTGGGCAGATGGTCCTGGGTTCTATAAGAAAGCAGGGTGAGCAAGCCATGAGGAGCAAGCTAACAAGCAACACCCCTCCATTGTCTCTGCATCAGCTCCTGCCTTGAGGTTCCTGCCCTGACTTTCTTCTATGGTAAACAGTGATGTGGAAACACAGCAGAATAAACCCTTTCTTCAGGCACCAAGATCATGACAACTCTTATAAAGGGAAACATTTAATTGGAATTGGCTTACAGTTTCAGAGGTTTAGTTCATTGTCATCATGGCGGGAAACATGCCTGAATGCAGGCAGACATTGTTCTGGAGAAGGAGCTCAGAGTTCTACATCTTGATTGCCAGGGCACAGAGGGGGAGACTGTGTGCTCCACTAGGTATGGCTTGAGTATGGGAGACCCAAAGCCAACACAGTGACACACTTCCTTCAAAAAGGCTACACCTACTCCAACAGGGCCACACCTAATCCATCAAGGCCACCTCTTTTAATACTGTCACTTCCTATACACCAAATGTTCAAACACATGAGTCTATGGGGGTCGTATCTATTCAAACCACCATACTCCCCAAGTGTGGTCATAGTGTTTCATCACAGCAATGGTAACCCTAACTAGGATAATGTATAAAAATGCATAAGCAAAAATTCAATCTCAATTTTGAAGTTGCTAGGAAAAATAACATTCTGGGCATACTTTATTATCCTAAATAATCAACCTATCTCTCTCTCTCTCTCTCTCTCTCTCTCTCTCTCTCTCTCTCTCTTTCTCTCTTTCTCTCTCTCTCTCTCTCTCTCTCTCTCTCTCTCTCTCTCTCTCTGTGTGTGTGTGTGTGTCCTTTGCAAAATTACAACTGAAAGCCAGTGCAAATTGGGACAAGAGAGCAAGTAAATACTCACACCTCTTATCCAATTAAGGCTATAACTTACACAAGAGTGTCTGTGAGACCCAATAAGCTGTGGTATTTGCTTCTTCTACGTTCCCACATAATCTTTAACCTTCTGTAAGTTATGTATTGTTTTCTGATAGCAGAGGACCTTGTCACAGAATTATGTTTTCTTTATATCTCATTAAGAAAATCAACTAAAATGAGACTCCCCTCTGAGGGGATCTTAGAGGGATCACAGGCAGATCAGGGCCAGGGCAGACGAGAAGCATGGATGCTATTTGTTCAAGGGGATGAGTCTCATTTTCCAGGCAGAGGCTTGGAAAGCTAGCCTCTTTTAGAGATGTTCCAGCATCATCCCGCCAATCCCTCAAAATAGCTTCAGCCAAAAAGTGCTGACTTCTGAGAAACTGGTCCCCAGGGTTCAGGGCAAGCATTCATGTCTGAGGCCATGAAAGATACCGCACCCTATTTTCAGAATTGTGGACATGGGCAACTTTATGGACACGGGTCTGTGATCTGCGCCTGGCAATGCTGAGATGTTCTTTATGCCTGGTTTAGTATTCTTCTGCTGTTTTGAAATGCCTAAGAATTAGGGATTGAGAGATGTCACATTTTCATGTTGTGCTGTCCTGTATGATGCAGTTCTGGTGCACATGCCACAGGAAAGCCTCTCTCTCTTTCTTTCTCTCTCTCCCTCCTCTGTGTGATGCCTGGAGCTACTGCAGTTATCTTGAGAAAAAGAGCAAAGTGTGCCAAGACTTGCCTCTCAATGATGTTGCTGAGTGACTGAATGAATGGTGCTTTGAGTTTCTTGTCTTATGGCATTTAAAAAAAAATAAATGTCTGTCTCTGCCATTTGAGATGGAGCTTCCTTTGAAAGATTCCATAGAAAATTTACTCGACAAGTACTCACTAGACTGATTGAGAAAGCTATCAAAAGTAAGCTCGAACCCAAGTCTTCAGCAATCAGTGTGGATGGCTCTCAGGACCACAATGCTAAGTGAAAAGAGCAGTTGCCTGGGGAATCAACACTGTCACCACAAAGACATTCCACACCGTGCATTCAGATGCAAAGAGGGCCCTGGGCACGGTGCAGGAAACTGAAGGGTGAAGGGAAGACCAGCTGTCTAGGCATCTTGGGCCTTGAAAAGTGGCTTGCTCATGAGCTGTGCCCCGTCCTTTTAGCTTTACATAGTGGGGCCCAAAGCCAGAGAACAACCAACTGCTCGAAAGAAAAAGGCCTCTTTTAGAAGCTCACACAGCACAGCCACGTGAAAGGAGGGGCAAAGAGCAAGAGGGAAACCTTTTGGGTAGCAAGTGCTCTGTGAGGCAGAAAATCATAGAAAGCAGCATGTCCCCATGAGCAGCGGTGAAGGCCGAGGGGAGAGATGTTCGCTCCCGGGGAGGCTGTGACAAAATGCCAGAAAAGCCCCATAAGCTGTGGGACATCGCTCCTGCAGGCCAGTCTGTGTGGAGACCACACATGGAGCTGTAACTTCTGCCCGCCAGCAGTCAGGTGGAGCCCAGAATCCTACTTATCGGTGCAGGCCAAACTGGCAATTGGACCTGTGTCTCCCTTTGAGTGAAACAAATTCCCAGCTCCCTTTCCATAATGAAGCAGAATCGGAATCCAGTGCAAACTGGGTGTTAAAATGCTTAGTTTCACAGAACAAATGTGTCCAGGTTTCAGTTATCATCATCATCATCATTATCATGAAAACACCAAGAAACAAATATTTCAAACCAATAAGGGGAAATAACACTAACATTAAGGCAAAAGAAAGGAAAAATGTCGACATGAATGTCAAAGCAGCCATAACTGTTCTTGAATAAAGTATAGCAAATCTGCCTAAGACAAGGAACAAAGCATAGGAGCCACAGCAAAGACAGATCCAAAAGGGAAGTTTAAAGATTCAAAGTGCGGTAAGTACAAAAATGAGAAAATAAAACAAAACAAACACCCCAGCAGGCAATCATAACAAGAAAACGGAGTGGAGACGAGAATCTGTGAACTAGCAGACAGAGCAATGGACAAAACAGTCAAGATTATTCCATGAGAAGAAAAAAAGTAGAGGCATGAGCCTCAGTGTGCATGGGACCATGACATACCATGACCTCTTTGCCACCAACACGCATGAGCAGGGGAGAAGTGCTTGAAAAGATAATGGCTGAAAACTCCTCTGATTTGACTAGCCTCTGTGTAGACCTTTCATGGAGATGTACTGGTGACCCCTGCATTCTGAGACAGCACAGAGACCAGGAGACTGGTAACAGAACTCACTTTAATAATCATAAGTAAGTATTCAAGTAGATCAGAGCTGCTGTTTTATAACAAAACCCTTGAGACTAGCTAGTTTTTGAAGAACAGAAGTTTACAGGGCTTGTGACTGGGAAGCTGGGAAACAGAAGCGGTGCTACTGTTTGCTCTTGATACAGGGCATCCATCCCCTGGAGAGACAGAACAAACTTACCTGCTGTGGGGAGTTGGTTAAGAATGGCCCCCACAGGCTCATGTGTTTGAATACTTAGTCCTCGTTGGTGGGTCATTCGTGAAGGATTAGGAGAAGTAGCCTTGCTGGAGGAGGTGTTGCTGGCATGGGCTTCCAAAGACCCCACTTCCAAAGTGGAAGAGAGTTGCTTGAGAGCGTTTCCACTATATCCCCAATTCCCATCAGTCATGCCAAAGACATCCCGTGCCATCAACTGCACTGTGCTACAGTCAAAGTGACTCTCAGCACCTGCATGCAAACCTAGGTCTAAGACAAGTCCCCTGTTGCTCCTCCCTCCTCAAAGGGACCTCTGAAGGCAGTCACCTCAACACCATCTACAGACTTCTTAATACCACCGAGCTAAGGTTGTAAGATCTGCATCATAAGGTCCCCCGGCCCATGGTATAATTTGAGAAGAATTTCCTAGCTTCTGTCTCCCGAGACACAACCAAATTAGTACCCCTCTGCTCTTCTTTATCTGAAAATAATCATGTACTCCTCCACGAAATCCAAATCTAGAAGCTGAGTGAGGAGAGGACCAAAGCAAGCCAGCACCCAAACAGGACACCTGAGTCTTAACATTGTCTAGAACCCTTAGCATCTCAGGGATTCCCCCTGATGTCTGTGTTGGAGGCCTGGCCACAGCTGATGGTGCTATTTACAGATGGCAGAGGCAGTAAGAGGAAGTGAGAAGGAAGTGAGAAGCGGAAGGAAAGTGAGATCACCATGGATATGCTCTCTTGAAAAGGATATTGAGACCCTGGTCCTGCTTCCTCTCTAGTCTTTCATTTTGAGATGACCAGCTTCGTACCTGCCACGCATCACCACCGTAATGTTGATCTGACTCAGGACAAAGAATTCAGCCATGGGACCCACCCAAAATGTCCCAACCTAGAAGCAAAGGTAAACCTTTCCTGCCTGTAAATTGAATTCTTCATTTATTTTGTCATAGCAGCTGAACACGGTCACGTCCTTCAAATCCGGGAATCATGAGTCTGGCAGTGAGCGTTTTCAAGATTGCTTAGTTGTTATGTTTTTGTTGTTGTTGTTGTTGTGAATTTAGCTGGGAGGGCAGACTAGAAAATTCCTTTTCTATTTGGGTATTCCATGAGTTTATGACATGTCAATCAGGTTACCCACAATTAAGCAGACACAGCCTGAGCACAGAATTACCATGCCTGGTGGATAATCATGACAGGAATATTCTCAAATCTCTGTAATTCTATCTAGGAATTTGGATGACTTGAGCTATGTGCCTGCGGCTTCTCCTATCACTAGGAGCAAGCCACAGAAGTGTGACCTACCTGTTGATGCTCAGAGCTGTACATATGTAATTTTAATGGTGCCCATTACACACAGGCTTTCATTATCACGGAATTTCCACTCAGTCATAACTTTATGAAGAATTCCCCTGTTGGCTAATATTTTCCAGGCCTAATCACACTCCTGAGGTGAACTTTTTCAATTAAACTCCACTTAAGGCAATTTTGAGCTCTTTGAGTGAAAGAGGGAAAAAACACACTCCAGACTCTTAATTCTCAGGTTCTGTTTTCATACATGTTTATTTAACATGCCAACAGTCACACTTTACAAATGGGCTGGCTGGCTTGCACTGGAGCTTTCCCAGCAGCGGAGGCAGAGGCAGGCGCTTTTCTGCTGCGAAGTCTTTACAGCTCTTGTGGCCTCTGTCCTGGACCATGTACAGCCGGGAGCATGTACAGCTTGCTAGGAGGTTGAGGACCACTTAGCATCCACAAAAGGCTTTAGGTAAGGCCTTGCCTCTCCTTCTTGTGCCTGGTAGAGTTTTCCACTCCGTGAATAAAGAGGAGGAAGCCTTTGGGTTACTGATCCAGTCCGAGCCAGATAGGCTGGGGGCAGAGAATGGGCTACTGCAGTTCTTTTGGATCATCCCTAGTTGTTGTTTCTAAACCATGTGACGGAGTGGCAGCCTCTGTCGACAGTGCTACTTCTGAGGATGAAAATGAGCTTCAACTTCTCTCTCAGCACAGTTGGCAGGCGATGCCTTCTGGCTCCTGGTCCTGTCTGGTTCTCTTTTCCAGCAAATGTTTCCTATTCACTCTGGACATCTTCATCTGGATAATTGGCCTTAGGATGGACTCCAGGGCACACAGAGCCATCTTTGGCAGCATTGACAGCCAAGGGGAGGACACTGGCAAGCTCTTTGCTTGGTTCCTCATGTCCAGTCCCAGTGCGTTTGACAGCTGATGGAGACTTTCTTGTTGATTCCCAAGAGATCTCCCCAGCATGAACAGAAGAGACGAATGGTGGCTGTCATTTTAATGGTCCATTTTCTCAGGCAAAGCTCTCATATGTATACGAGAAACTATGTAGCAACAGTTTCCTGTGAACAGACAAGATACCCTACCTAGCTTAAGGAAATTTTCCAAGGTCTCAGCTCCATCTCCTCACCCTCAGGAAAGCCTGGGCTCCATTCCCCACGGAGGATCCATTGCCCACTGTTTAATACTTAAATTGATCTCTGGGTCTTAGGATGCAACTAAACAACCTCCTGCCCATGCCATCCTGTCTACCTAGTGCACTGCAGACAGTCCCTTTCTAGAAAACTAGTTATCCTTTAAATTTTAGTAAATGTTTCTTTGTGGAAGACTCTACTACTTTTCCCATTTAGATTAGTCTCCATGAATGTATGTTCTCAGACTTCCATAAGCTTCCCTCTTAAAGGAACCTCACATCAACGTGCATGAATTCTTGGATCAACAATCCCATCTATGCTCATTGCATGACTGTCTGGACCTCATATACACCCAACATTTGACCTCATCATAATTCTCCCTCTTCGTTTCCTAGGTAAACATATGAATGCCCAAACACCTTTAGACATTCCCAAGGGGAGCGGGGATGTCAGCCTCTAGCCCAACTCTGCCAAAGTGCCCTTGCATGGCAAGAATCTGTCTGGTCTGCTTATGATGTTGTTCTAACCTTAATGTGTAATGAGTGAGTGGACAGAGGAAATAACCAAAGGAGGACCTGGAAAAACCTTCAGCCAAGGTCAGGGTCTATGTAAAATGTCATGCGCACAGTAACTCTATACACAGAGAGTGAACCTCCTAGATCCACTTTTACAGAGGAAGACAGTGAGATCCAAGATTCTTTGCAGCTACTGCAGGCCCTTTCCCTAACCCTCTCCTGGTCTACTCTTCTTAGAGGAAGAGTCTACCGCAGATATGAAGAAAACATTAGATGGAAGGTAGAGATTATAACAGGAAACAGAGCCTAGCTGGCAAACCACAAACAGGAAGAAGGTGACAAACCTCCTGTTTCCAGGTAATATCCACGCAGCAGCAATACTTTCTCAGAGTCCCTAGTAACTCTTTTGTTCTCTACTCTATAAAGAGAAATCGGGTCAGAAGAACCTACCTGCGTGTCAGCACTCAGTCCACATAGCTGAGTAAATTAGACTGTAGGGGCCTGAGCCAAAGTCTGCAGCAAAGGCTCTATCTGTGTCATTTCTAAGTTACTTGGTCAAGTTACTTAACCTTCTATGTCTCTGTTTTAATGTCTATAATATGGGGACTGTTGTGTCTTCCTCTGAGGGCTATTGTGAGGATGAACATGACATGGCTATGTTTTCCTGTGCAGAGTATATGGAAAATGTTTGCTTGGAGCCAATATTATTCAATCTTCAGATGTATGTGTTAAAAATCTCTCTATATGCCTATATGGGACTAAGGTAGGTCCTGGGGAATTGCAGTGAGAAAAGAAAGAAAAATTTAATAATTGCAAGGATTACATATTGTGCTAAGAGATACTTAGGAAATATTGTAAATTGTAAGAAATATGAGAACGGGGGTGGGGATACGGGTGTTTTCAGATGAGTAAAATCAGGAAAGCTTCCGAGGAGGAGGAAAGACATGAGGACTGAAGGGGCCAGTCAGAAGCAGAACTGAGGAATACAAAGGAAAAGGAGTTGAGGCTGGGGTGTTCTTGTCCCCAGGACGGTGAGGTGACCATGGGAGTTTTTAACCAGACGTGAGAAGATCTGAGATGTGTCTCTAAAGACCCCCTCTAGATGCTGTGGGAAGAATGGGTCTTAGTGGTTCGAGAGTGAAAGCAGAGAGACTTATTGGTAGGTTCCTCAAAGGTGGTTGGGTGGCAGGCTAAAGGAGGCTGGTGTGGGTGAAGGAAGAGGAGCTGACCCACCCAATCTACATTTAGAGGGTGAGAGTGGAGTGGACAATGGGAAAGGGAAAGCAAAGATGCAGTGCTAGAGGATGGGTGTAGGATTCTGTCTTATGTATTGGGAACTCAACACATGTCAGATTCAGACAAATACAAGAGACCCTAGGATTTTAGGGGTTTGCTTTAGGCTTTACAATGAGGGGAGCAGAGTAGGTTTGGGAATCTGAAACTTTTTGGTCTAATAAAGTGTTATCCTCTCTCTAAACAGTTGTGAGAAGAAAGTTTGAAGCTGTATGAAATGGTGAAGTGCAGAGTTTATTAGAGAAAGAAATGTATAATTTTACCTCTGGCTATGCTAACTGTCCTTCAGGACTTTGTGGGTAGAATCTTGTAGGATGTGACATGGTTTTGTTTTGTTTTGTTTTGTTTTGTTTTCCCTCCCACTTCTCTGAATGATGCTAAGGCACTTTCTTATTCTCCAGGACACTATTTAGCTTTCTTTCCTCTTTGCCTCTTCTTTCATTTGAAGTTTGAGGCAAGTAGGAAGCATTCCAGGGGCTTCTTTGTGAACCCTGTGCACTGACTTTTTTCAGGAGATTCACTTACATCAGCCACACTCTGTTTAGGGAGAAAAAAAAAAGTCAGTATTTGCCTTGAAAGGATAGTTAAAGTGTGCTTATTTTAGTGTAATAGACGTGAGCAATTCAATGTCAGCTTCATAAACTTTTATTTTTAACACAAATTCAAGGGAAGGGGTTGAGGAAAGAGGAGCATTCAAACAGGAGTCTTAGATATCAGGCCCAATTAAAAATTAAAAACTACCTACCCTCTGTCCTTGCTTGATTTACCTGAGGGGGCATCTGGGGAGGGGGAGAGAGAGTCAGAATATCTGTCATTTCCAGATTCAGTGGCCCATCAAATATTGGGCAGCATGAGACAAACTTCCCACTGATAAGTCATTCATGCATCGACATCCCCTGATCTTTGCTTCCCCAAATGCTGGGCCTCACTCACCACCAACGAGCCATGGCTCTGATAATCTGTCAGCCTGAGAGCTCTTGCTGTAAACTTGGCAGTATATTGTAGAGACAAGAAACCTTCCATGTAACCTTCCGTGTAAACTTCATGAGAGGTCACATATCTTAGAGCGGACTCCTTCTAACCAAGATCTCTCAGGCCTCAGGCCATCCCAGCTTTGATTCATTCGGACATGGCAAGGGAATTATACCATTTGGAACATGATGATAATCGGCAGGGTAGACATCTATGACAAGTGTGTGCATTTGATATGAAAACAAGACACAGATCACAGTCAGACAGGAATGGGGCAGGTGGATGACATACAAGAACAGGGGTGCAGGGACTCTGAGCTGGTCCTGCTACGTTTTTGGCAGTTCACTGTCAAACGTTTCTTCAAGTGAAAACTGCTGGGACTGGGCCTTACCCTTGACGTTACTTATAGCCTGTGAGACTCCATGACTAGCTGGGGACCCACAGAATATCTGTAAACAGAAGATGAGAAATTACCATTCGGTCCCTTTCCTGGGCTTGATACATCCCACACTCATCCCCTCAGGAAAATCTCAAGCAAGGGGCGAAGGAGAAGAGACGTCCTAGTTTCTGTTCTGTTGCTCTCGTAAACACTGTGACACAGCACAATTTGGGCAGAAAAGGGTTTGATTGGCTTAAAAGTGACAGAGAGGTCAGGACAGGAACCTGGAAGCAGGAACTGAATCAGAGGCCATGGAGGGATACTGCTTACTGGCTTATTCTTCATGGCTATCTCAGCCTGCTTTCCCATAAAAGCCAGGACTATCTGCCCAGGGGTGGACCCACTCAGTGGACTGGGCACTCCCACATCAATCATTAATCAAGGGCTTCCATGCCCCAACATGGCCACAGGCCAATGTGCTGGAGGCGATTTCTCAGATGAAATTCCTGCTTCCCTGGTGACTCTAGTTTTGTGTCACATTGACAAAAATTTAACCATCAGAAGCTCTAATGAAGGAGTTCACCTTTCCCTGAAGGTTTCCTCTGGGTCTTTGAGTTGGAGCCAGGACAGGTGGCAGCCACCAGGAAATGGTGATTAGCAGAGAGAGCTCAGGTGAGCCCTGCAGGGCGACATATTTCCTTCGTCATTCTCTGCTGAAGAAGGAACAGATGGAGTCTTAGATCTCCACCAAGGTTTTGTTAGCTTAACCTTGGATGTGAAGAGATACAGAAATCTAAAACTTTGGGGTACAAGGAACTTTTTGTTACCGCTGCTCGTCTCTAAAGCGAACAAGCAGAAAGGTAGAAATCTCGCTAGCCCATGAAAATACATCCGGAGCAAGAATGCAGGACCCAGAAACGAGGCTTCTCTTTGTAAAAAGGGAAATAATGGCCGGTTTTTGCTTATGAAGACATTTCTCCACAGAGCACATAACACCTCTGCAGTTATTACAGCTGTTCATAACTATGGCAGCAGCCACCAGTGTCCTGGGAACATCTCAGGCAGAAGCAGATGTTAACTTTATTAGGAAGTTCCCTGTGTCCCAAAGCAGGGCACAGACTGCCTGTCTCTTTTGGGGTCCTATTTTTCCACGGCCTGTTGTGCATAAATTATGGCCAGGCAGTACTCCACTGTGCACTGGGGTAGGAGCAGGACAGCTCAGCCTGTGCTTTCTCTTGCATCTTATGCTAATGTGAGTTTCTTTTATGCTTTTTATGTGCTTCCATAATGTGGACCAAATCAATGAACCCAAACTGCTTCCTTCCACTTATGTGTGGATAGCTTTACAGATCAGCATGAGCACACCACAAAGAGGCCAGAAATGTCCGCTTCCACCCCTTTGCTTCCTAGTGTCTACCTTAAGACAAATCTCTCTCCTCTCATCTACCTCTCTAAATCCCACCCAGATCTCAAGTCTCAACACAAAACCGTCTTCTCTGGAAAGTGCTTTGGAGATACAATATCCAACCTGAGGCCTTTCCTCCAGCTCCCTACAGCCTTCAGCTCACATTAACTCGATCAGTTTTTCTGCTTCTTTCCTACCCGCTGTGTTTGGCTTGTTCATCACAACTTCCATAGTTCCTAGAAAGGATGAATAGCATTAACATCTTTGATATCCCCACCATGTTTGCTCAGTCTTAGCCTTGAGATATGTAATCAAGTACTTGGCTGGTTAGTGAGCCATTTACCAACAATCAAAACAAGCTATTAATACTAAGCCAGGTGTGTGTCCTGACACAAGGGAGGTTGAAGCCCATGAGTTCTAACCAAACCTTGAAACCAGAGTTCAATGTGACACTGTGAGAAAGTAGAAGAGTCAGTGACAAAACAGGAAAATAAAAGTATAAAAACAATACAATGAGAGTATCGGAAAAACATCATACAGGTGCTAAAGGGGGTGGGGGGGTATTCCCAAACTATAGAAAAAGTTCTTGCAGAGCATTAAGAGCAGACTGGAAAACCAAAGGGCAACCAGGCAACAAAGTTGAGGAAGAATTTAGCAAAGGAAATTCAGTGGCCAATTCACATAAATAAAGGTGCTTAATAGAATTTTTCATTTAAAATTTAAAATTGTGAAATACCATAAGACACCTGCCATAAAGATCAGTACAACTAAACTGGCAATAACGTGAATGGCCAAAAATGTTAATAGAATAAACAAAAGTTAAGGCAGTGTTTGAGAAAATCCTTTTGCTTTTACAACGTATATGTCTGTGGTCCATGACTGAACAAGTCTCTTTCCTACACAGAGATGTTCGCCAAAGGCATGAACAACAAAATCTGTGCACAAGAGCATCATCAGAAGATAGACTAATATCTTCCTTATTGAGTTTCCTGAGCTGTAACACATGACTGTGAGAATAGATGACTCATTTCTCAGGAAGTTTGGCTGATGACTTTCACAGTGTTAAGTGAAAGAATCCAGTCAAATATAAATGTGTATGGATGATTCTATCTACGTGAAACAAACACCAAAACACATGACAAATCAATCATGATGGAGAGGAAGAAGAAGGTAGCAACTAATTAGAGTGGGGCAAGATGGACAATGTTGATTTCCAAAGTGGTTGTACAAGTTTGCACTCCCATCAGCAATGGAGAAGGGTTCCCCTTTCTCCACATCCTCACCAGCACGTGTTGCCACTTGAGTTTTTGATCTTAGCCATTCTCATGGGTGTAAGACAGAATCTCAGAATCATTTTGATTTGTATTTCCCTAATGACTAAGGACACTGAGCTTTGAGTGTTTCATTTCTCTGCCTCTTCAATAGAGGAATTAAATATTCCTCTATTGAGAATTCTGTTTAGCGCTGTACCCCATTTTTAAATGAGTCATTTGGTTTGTTGGTGTTTAATTTCTTGAATTCTTTATATATTTTGGATATTTGCACTCTATTGGATGTAGGGTTGGTGAACATAGGTGGATCTCCTGACCTTCCATGAAGTTTTACTTGTGAGTCTAAAACGGCTCTTTGGTTTTTTAATTGTTTTGTTTTGTTTTTTGAGACAGGTTTTCTCTATGTAGCCTTGGCTGTCCTGGACTCACTTTGTAGACCAGGCTAACCTTGAACTCAGATCTGCATGGCTCTGCCTCCTAAGTGCTGGGATTACAGGACTGTGTCCAGCTCCAGACGACACCCATTCCAGCCTTTTGGCTGACCAGGTGTCTGCCATTTTCTTGTTGAAGAAAAAAGGCCTGTGTGATGGACTATCCCAGTTTTTCCAATGCTTACTCCAAGCTGTGCTTCCTGAAGTGGGCAAGGTTTGTACTTCAACAGCATGCTGAGGAAGCACATAACAGGGGTCCCAATATGGTCCTGGAAGCAGGGCAAGTGGGGCTTCTGGGAAGGAGCAACATCTAACTTGAGACTTTAAAGAATGGCATTGGTTAATTTTAACTTGACTGAGGTAAGAGCTACCAAGACTTAGTTCAAAATTGTTTTGGGATGCTTCTTTGGGGACATTTCTCAGTGAAATTAACATTTGAATCCGAAGAAAAGCAGAGTTCCCTCCTTGGTGTGGGAGAACCTCATCCACTCAATTACAAAAATCTGCATTGAACACAACAGATGTGTAGGAGCAAAACCCCTGTGCAGCTGCCTTGAGTTTGACATCAGCCTTTCCAGGGAAACCTAAACATGCTGTCTTCTTGGATCTGCATCCTGGCAGCCTTCAGCCTGGAATCCAGCCTCAGGCTCGGAGTAGAACTGTAACTGGGTCCATTCTGGAGTTTCCACCTTGCCAACCACAGGCCACAGGACTTAGTCACCTCCAAGATCACTGAGAATGAGAACTGAGGAAGAAGATGCTAAGAACTGAGTTCGAGTAGTTCCAAAAACCATGCTGGTGTGGGCAGTTTTAAGCAGGTGTTTGTGTTACAGCCATTCCAGAGACTGAAAGTCTAAGGTCAGAGTGGTCTCCAGCATGACTGGACTTTTGTGAAGAACTCTTTCTATTACACAGACCTTTGGAGAAAACAGCATAATCTCAGCTGCACACCCCATATCTTCAGAAATCCAGTCAGTGGAGAAGGCATCCCTCAACCACGTCCTCACATAGTACAGCAGTGGCTTGTCCTCATCTTAGAACAGCTTAATCTCCAGTTGGGGTGCTTTCCCCTGGAAGCCTCATCTAGACCTAATGAGGTCCCAATGAAAGACTCCCTGGAGCCTATCTAGACGGGGAGACCCCGCTTCCCAAGGAACAGCGAGACCAGCCTTTGGATGCAAGCCGCAAGAGGTTTATTTTGATACACGGGTACCCGGGGCGACCAAGCCTATCGGAGGACTTGCGAGCCTCTCGGTTAGGGTGACGGGTTTTTATAGGGCTCGGGAGCAGGAGGCGCGGTTACAGAAGCGAGAAGCAGTTACAGGGTTCTGATTGGGTGGTTTGAACAAAGCCGTAGTTAAGTCACGTACCCAGAACAGGGAAGGCAGATTGTGAGCAGGGTCACGTACCCACCCGGAACCAGAAGGCGGGAAAGAATGCAGCGGAGGTAGCTATCCACGTACCCAGAACAGGGAAGGCAGATTGTGAGCAGGGTCACGTACCCACCCGGAACCGGAAGGCGGGAAAGAATGCAGCGGAGGTAGCTATCCCCTCAGGGAACTTACCGCTATACTGCGCCTACTCTACATAACAATCGCTACTTTGGTCTTTCACCAACAGCCCCATCTCTAAAGACCATCAGATTGAAGACCAGGAAATAATTTCAGACCCCATTAAGGTGGTGCCTGGGGGATGGGGTGGTTCACATTCAGTCTATGACACTGTCTTTGTACCAGAATATCTTTCCTCCCTGGCCTTTCTACATCCCTTCCTTACAGGGTCCATCATTCCTGGCTATGATATTGACAGGTAACAGGAATCAACATCCTCTCCTCAGGGCCCAGCATCCCTGCCACATACCCAGTTTAGGGCCTTATTCCAAGCCACTGCGTACACACCGACTTTCCCTAGTGCAGGGTATGATGACACCGACACAACAGCTCCTCAGAGCCAATCTGTGAATGCTTTCACAAGCCCGCTGAGGTGGCCCGGAGTTGGCCTTGGTGGGTATTCATACCACTCACCACATGCTCAGAGGCAGGGCTAAGGCCCTGAAGATCACAGGACCAGCTCACACCAACAGATCTGTTTCCGAAGCTAGAGAAAGTGTGACCTAATCCTTTGCTATTTCCTTCTTGCACTGAGTACCGCATCCAGAGAAGTATTGCATCCCTTTTCTGGTGTGGATGTGTTTTCCTGATCTTTCTATGCCCTTTGGTAAAGGCACTGGGCTTGCAACAGTGAGAGGGGCCTGTGCGATTGAGAGCACATTGTCATCTATTTCAAAAGTCTTCCATTGTCTGTGAGAGCTTGGACTTGGTTACAGCCGTCCTTGTAGGCCATCTTAATCACCACACTGCTCAGCCAAACAGCACTTGTTTGTCACTAATGATGCTAATGGAAACTGGGAATTGATGTTGACAAAACACAAGCTGTTTAGTTTTCTTTGCAAAAGCCAATCCAATCTTCCCAAAAGTGAGGCTTTCCTAGAAATCCACGATTGATGCCCCAGTCAGGGGGGTAAAACAAAACAAAACAAAACAAACAAACAAAAAAAACTGCTGGCAGATAGGCAGGAGACTAAGATAAGCAAAAACACTGAGGAAGTGGAAGGTATCTGTGAGGTCAAGAACATGTAACCTAGGAAGAAGCTGAACCGGTAGGTCATCAGGCTGCCACTGCTAAAAGTATGACAAAAGGATCATTGAAAGTCAAAAGCCCTCGGGATGCTCTCAACCACACGCACATTGTTAAAAATAACACCTCATTCAGGGCAGCTTAACCAGGGGACTGTGTGTGCTTCAGAGCTTAAAGACGATACAGTAGGCACAGGAGGCAATACCAGAGCGATCACAGCAGTTTTGTAAATGGGAAGAATTTATAGTGGGAAGTCGGGAGCCATTGAAGGTTTTAAGCAGGAAGGCAATGCAATAAAGGTGTGATTACAGAAGATTAGTCTGGCATATGAGGACAAGAGCTATCCAAAGCTCTTTATATGGAAACAGAGCAAACAAAAGCAGCTTATCTTTCCTGCTCTTGGGAGGCAGTTACAGGACGCCCCGGCTGGGAAGTACCCAGTCTTGCACGGCTTCCTCAGCTCATTAGGTTCAATTGCCTCTCTGCTCTCATTCCCTATTCATGAATGCTGAGACAAAGTCCTGCAGCCCAGGGAGTCTCTGGCAGCCCAGGGACCTCTTCAACACTTCTCTTCATACCATTCCATTGTTGAGCAAATGAGCACTCCCAAGCCAACAGCCCACTCACCAACTTGAATCTCCCATTGTCCCCTTCTCTGGAACTCTTAAAAGTCTTATTCATTCTTAGGGGAATAGGGAAAAGGGGCTTCTGTCTGCTAACTCTCACTCAAGGTAACAGTAAGGTTTCCACCAACAATGTCTAGATGACTCAGGGTGCCTACAGGCTTAGCCAGGATTGAAGTGGCATCACCAAATATGGTCAGAGTTTATCTGTGGGACAGATAAGCTTAGGGACACTAGCGAAACCCTAGACGTCAAAAGGTAATATGCTCAGCTATTTCTTCCTCTCATCTAGAAGCTACGAAAATCCAGCTAACATATTCCCACAGTGGAGAGTCTTTCTGGGTCTCTCCCACCTCAGCAGGCTCTGTCATTGTCGGAGCTGCTACCTGTGGCTTGTGTCTGGGCTGCACAGTGTCATAGAACTCCTGTTTCCTGGTAGGTATCATGTGAATTCTCTCCAAGCAGATTATAAACTCCTTCCAGGCAGGGACTGTTCCGTGTGTCCTTGTGTTCAGTGGCACAAGCCACAGCACGTCATGTTGAAGTTAAGCTAGGCTTCAGCAAACCCTGCCCACAGAGGGGAAGCTGTTCCTGTGTCTCCTGAGACTGGTTCCAGCCACTTGCTCATCCGTCATGCTCAGCAAGATGGCTGTGAGTCTTCCTTTCCCGGAAAGACAGAGACAAACAACCCACAACTGCTTTCCTCTCCACAGCAGGAGTGTGGTTTTCCTGTCCACCTCCTCTCTTTTCAGAAGAATGGCAAAGCTCATCTGTGCCATTGAAAATTACTCTGAGTTACTCCGACCTTCATTGCAGAATTGTCCATCCATCATCCTCTACTACAAACTTCTCGGATTGTACAGACACAACTCTTTCTTAGAGTTAGTGTTCGTTCGTACTGTTTTCCGGGGAAAGGAGGAGGTGAAAAAGAGCATGGGTGAGAGGGAGAGAGGGAGGAAGGAAGGAAAAAATGAAACTTTCCTCTATTTCATGCTGTGTGTTGCCTATCTGTGTGTCTTCGTGCCTCCTGAGCGTGTGGAGACCAGAAGAGGGCACTGAATCCCCTGGAACTGGAGTTACCATTGATAGGAGTTCTGGGAACTGAACCCAGGTCATCTATGGAAACAGCTGGTGCACTTAATGGCTGAGCCTTTCCGGCTGCTCCCCCTCCCAGGCACTTTTTTAAACCTCTGTGTCTTCGCCACTTCCTTTGTCCTATCATGAATAACTCTTTGACTTGAGCCAGCATAGTTTAGCTTGTGACCAAGCTTAACCACCAGAGCTCTAACCTTAGTCCCCACATTGTGGAAGGAGATAACCAAAAGGTGAACACACACACACCTACATACACACATGCAGACATACATTCACACACACAGACATACATACATATGTGCACACTCATATACACACATACATACTTACATAAACACACACACACATATATGTACACACATCTACATACATACCTATACACACACATACACACAAACACATTTTTTTTTTTATTCCAAAAACTCCTCAACAGTTTCCAATTTTGAGTTCCTTTGTTGTCCATTGGTTAATCCTCTTTGGATGCTCACTCCAGTCTCCAGACTACTGTGCTGTACTAGCAGTCACAGGCACAGATGTCTACCCCCGAAGACCCTCACCAGAAAAGCCTGCGGTTCCGGCTCAGGGAGTGGCGGCCAGGCTGGGCAGGGCCTCTTCTCACACATTCCCAGGAAGCCTGTGCCTGAGTTCAGTTATATTTCTGTTGTGTGATAAAACCCCACCACCAGGGCAACTTAGAGAAGACTTTATTTCAGCTCATGGATCCAGGGGAGTAAGAGTCCATAATGGAAGGGGTGTGGCAAAAAAGCAGGCATAACAGCTGGAGCAGGAAGCTGGGAGCGCACACCTTAAGCCCTCAGCAGCAAGGAGAAACAGCCAGAACTGGAAGTAGCTTAAAGGCCTGCCTCAAGAGGTCCCACAAGGCCTCAGCTCTTAAACACCCTGAAACTGGAGGGCGGGGTCATTTCTCATTTACCGCCCCCCCCCCCCAGCACAATGACCTTCAGACGAGAAATGGATCTCTCTTGCTTTCTTTTTCTTTTTGTCTGTTAAGGTTTTTGACAGTATCTTGCCTTGTAGCCCAGGCTGGCCTCAAACTCAAAGTCCTTCTGCCTCAGCTTCCCAAGTTAGCTGGAGTTACAGCTGTATCCCTAAGCTGACCTTTTATGTTTTCATTTTATTATGGCTCTATCACCTGTAATATTTAGGGCATCCTGTCTTAAATAAGTCACCAAATTTACTGGAAATTTTAATTTACTGTGTGCTCTGTATTTGAATTTAACAACATTATCTTACCTGCTCAGTGGCTGCTTGAGGTGATGTGAAAGGGCCACAGCTTTCTAATCCAAAGAAAGATAGCTACCTTGGTTCCAGAATTCCGTGAAGACTGACAAAACTTCATTCCCACAGCCTCCCAGATCGCTTATTTCTGCTTCATAGTCCTGCCCCCTCTGTCTTCTGTGGCAGGGACCAAGCCAGGAAAGCATCCCTCACAGGCACCCTAGCTCAGCACCTTCCTTCGGAGAACCCACCACTCATCTCATCCAATCCTCTCTGTTAAGCGTCCCAGGAAATAGAAGAGACGGCATGATTTGAGCTATAGAAACAGGCGTGTGTGGGACAGAGTAAGAAGCCACCAGGCCTCGCCCTGTTTAATTCAGACAAAGAAAAAAAATGTGCCTTAGACAAGGGAAGAACCACAGACCCACGACTCAAAACACCTTGAACAGGAAAATTAACAGGCAGAATTACACTGAAGAAAGAGCAATGCCCTACACACACATAGAAAACCTTAGCGTGGTGAGCAGTCAAAATCAAATTAAAGTACACTGAACTACCCCGTTTCACCTGTGAAGGTGATGAAAATACAGAAGGGATGTATCCGGTGACAAAGCAGCAGCTGTGTATTTATTCTGGCAGATGTTCAAACTGGGGTAGCGTTCCAGGGGGCAGAGATGCACCACACGCGCCTCCCGGAGTCTACAAATTCTGCAGCTGGATTTAAGCTAAGGAAACAGTACAGTGCTGGGTGTCCACAAGAAGTAAACTTCGTAAGATATAAAAATCAGAAACAACTACTAGGAAGTGGCTTTAATATTTTTGATCTCCCTGCTGCAACTGCTGTGGCTCTCAGCTATTCAAAATACAATTAATTCACAAAGAAGGTGTCTGTAATAAGGTACTAAATGAAAACACTCAGCTTTCACATCAACGTGAAAATCATGCTCCATTTGTCCTCACAAAATATTCAGATGCATTTTGAGGCAAGTATTCATAAATAATAAATTTCACCTTTGGTAGAATTATGAATGAGGCATTTTTATTTGTTTCATTACTTCAAGTGGTTAATTATTTTCTGTCAGGAACAATGCTCTTCAAATGAATGATTTAAGAGACAAACTTCTGAGCAGAGTGACTCAGTAGTGGGATATGAGAGCTGAGTGCTTGTGGGCAATCCCAGCACCAAAAAAAAAAAAAGGGGGGGGGGGAGACAAAAACACAAAACTTCTTGAGCTGGAGAGAGGCTCAGTGCATGTAACTCATGCTCTGCAGGCGTGAGAACCTGGCCTGACGTCCCAGCTCCCACAGAAAAGCCAGGCATGGTTGTGTGTGCTTGCCACCCCAGCATGGGGGCTTAAGGGGCAGAGAAAGGCAGATCCAGAAATCTCACTGGCCAGGAGATGTCAAGCCAAATGGGGAGAGCTTGCAGTTCGGTGAAAGGGACACCAAGGGTCAGCTGCAGCCTCCGGAGCATAGTAATATATTCACGGGCATGCTGCATACATTACACACACGCACGCGCGCGCACACACGCACACACACACACACACACACCCTCCGTGCCAAAATTTTCGCCCTAGATGTATACATTTTTACCTTTCTACAACTTTTTATACCCTCAATCCTCTGGACTCCTTTGAGCTCTTTATACATTTTTTCTCTCCGTGTAACCCTCTTGCTTAGGTGTCTCCTTTTCCTCCCCCTTCTCAATGTTAAGTCATCAACCCTTTTGTTCTCTTTCTTCATCTGTGTGGCAGATATTTTTGCTGGTATGCAGTTAGCCCAAATACTTAAGTAGTAGATATATTTGCATACCACAAACATGAATCTAGTCCAGAGTCTAATGTTTATTCTACACCCATTAGGGAGATAAGGTTGGACCAGACCCAACACCTTAAAAAAAAAAAAGAAAGAAAGAAAAAGAAAAGAAAATATAAATGTATCTTTATTCACAGACATTATTACCATTTATGGGTTTGATTTATTTATTTATTTACTTATCCATTTATTTATTTGTTTATTTTTTGGTATTTCTTTTTTTTAATTCTTTATTAATTACACTTTATTCACTTTGTATCCACCCTGTGGTTCTCTCCCTCCTCCTGTCCCAATCCCTCCCTTCCTCCACCCTCTACATGCATGCCCCTTCCCAAGTCCACTGATACGGGAGGTCTTCTTTTCCTTCCTTCTGATCCTAGTCAATTAGGTCTCATCAGCAGTGGCTGCATTGTCTTCTTCTGTGGCCTGGTAATGCTGCTTCCCCCTCAGAGGGAGGTAATTAAAGTGCAGGCCAATCAGTTCATGTCAGAGACAGTTCCTGTTCCTATTACAATGGAACCCACTTGGATACAGAACTGCCATGGGCTACTTCTGTGCAGGGGTCTTAGGTTATCTCCATGCATAGTCCTTGGTTGGAGTATCAGTCTCAGGAAGCCTGTGCTCAGATTTTTTTGGTTCCGTTGCTCTCCTTGTGGAGTTCCTGTCCTCTCCAGATCTTACTGTTCCCCACTTCTTTCATAAGATTCCCTGCACTCTGCCCAAAGGTTGCCCATAAGTCTCAGCATCTGCATTGATAGTCTGTAGGGCAGAGCCTTTCAGAGGTCCTCTGTGTCAGGCTCCTGACTTGTTCCCTCTTTTCTCCTTCTTCTGATGTCCATCCTCTTTGCCTTTCTGGATAGGGATTGAGCATTTTAGCAAGAGTCCTCCCTCTTGATTAGTTTCTTTAGATGTACAGATTTTAGTAGGTTTATCCTATATTATATGTCTATATGAGTGAGTATATACCGTGTGCATCTTTGAAGATGCACATTCTTACTGATGCAGAGCTTTCATTCATTTCATCTGCTGCCCTAAGTATATACAGAATTTCTGTGCCATTTTATTTTTTTTAATTTAAATATATTAATCTAATTATTTTGTATGTATCGTGCACCTTGTGTGTGCCTGGTATTTGTAGAGGCCACACTGGGTCCCTGGAAACTGGAGCTACAGGGGGTTGGGAGATATCATGTGAGTCTTGGGACTCGAACTCTGGTCCTCTGCAAGAGCAACATGTACTCTTACTCACTGAGCCATCTCTCCAGCCCTCATTTCTCTTCATCTCACTCATTTTAATATTTGTGTTTATCTACTGTACTTTCTTTCTCTTTAAGCTATATTTTCAATCCTGTGTTTATTGCAGAGCTTTCATTCATTTCATCTTTCATTCATTTCACTTTTTTTAAGTGACAAAAATCTCCAAACAATCAATATTTGAATTTACCAGGCCTTCAAACAAATAAAATCAAAAGAGCAAATCAACTGTATTTCCATTCACCAGCAACAAACAAACAAAAACCAAAAAATTAAAATTTATAAAAATAGTATCACTTACAATGCCATCAAAAATTCAAAACACCTGGGATAAATCTTAACAAAGTGTGTTTTAAAAATTAAAAAAAATAACATATTTAAGAAGAAATATAGATAGAAATAAATATTATTTGGGGCACAGAATACTTGGTATGGCTAAGACATTATTTCTTCTCAAAAATGTTGTAGAGATTCAATGAAATCCCCAAGAAAATCTAGTGGAGATTATTCTTTGGGTTTGATTTCGGTTTGGGATTTTTTGTTTTGTTGTTGTCGTTCGTTTTTATTTGGTTGGTTGATTGGTTGTGGTGAGGGAAATTGTTTGTTTGTTTGTTGCTTGCTTGCTTTTACGTGTTAAGACAAGATTTCCATGTACAACTCAGGCCAACTTCACATTTGAACTTGCAATTCTCCTGTCCCTAGGTTCTACGCACTGGGTTTAGATACCTGTGCTGCCATACCCAGCCTCCAAGTGATTTTCCCTATAAAAACTGACAAACTAATTTTAACATTTTTATGAGAGTGAAAGGACTTCCAGAGTAGCCACAAAAGCCTTGATGAACACCCCTGGAAGAATCACACTGTCTAACTTCCAAATTTATTTAAAAGTTAAAAAAGAAATCAAAATAATGCTTGCTACAAAGAAGAGAAAAGGGATGGAATGGAATGGAATGGAAGAGGGCTGGAGTGTAGCTCAGGAATAAAGAAGCTCACCTTTGAAAAATACCCAGTCACCACTTAGATGTCACAGATTCAGTATAGATAGTTAAGTGAATAAATAATAGGTAGACAGACAGACAGATATGTATTTTTTATCTCATGTGTATAGACCTTTTGTCTGCACATAGATCTGTGTACCACATGTGTGCAGTGCTCAAGGAGGCCAGAAATCGCCATTAGAGCCCCTCTGGCTGGAGTAACAGATGGTTGTCAACCTCCGTGTGGTGCTGTGTCTTCTGGAAGAACAACCGGCACTCTTAACTGCTGAGCCAACTCTCCAGGCCCAGTTTATGTGCATTTAAGGTCAAGTTCATCTGCTTGCCTTCTCCCAACTCAGTTCATCTTCCTGACCTGCTGTTTCCTGTCACTAACACAGCTACTGTTTAGCACATCCATGTTTGGAGCCATAATTAATCAATTAGTCTGTTTAGCACCTTGTTCTCTGACACGGAGTTTGAAGTATTTATCATCAGCTTCCTCTTGATCCCCAAACATCCCTCCAGCCTGACTCTGACTTTGCCTCACTGTTCTCCCTACCTTGGAGCTCTGCACACACCTCAGTCAATCATGAGAGCACAGCTCCTTTAGCTCTGCAGACAGATGGAGAAGCAGCCATGCCAGCTGCCACTCTGAACCCCTGTATTAACTCCTTATCTCCCCAAACCCCAAGACCTTCCTAACTTACTGAATGATCTTAAAGTTCTAAATTCAATCTAATTAGACCTTCAGCTTTCTAATTAGACCTTCAGGAACAAAAGCTAAAACTCCTTCCATTCTATGCAGTAAAATTCAGGGGTTCGTTAGGAAGACCTCAGAGTCATCTGCTCAACTCTATCTCCAAACTCTGCCACTTACGATATATTATATCGTATATATGATAGTTAAACAACCAACATGTCCTTTTCTATTTTTCCACACCGGCAATTGAACCTGGACCTTCAGGCAAACACTCTAATGCCTGGGCTGCACTTCCAACCATTTACCTTCTCCAGCTAAAATAAGGGGATTTCTGTAGGTGCATCTGACACAATGATTGCTCTGAGAGCTTTGGGGTGACGGGGACCAGCACATGGGGGACGGGTGCATACCGAGAAAGAAACGTATTTATGCACTGATAGTCTCTGCAAATAGAAGGACAATAAAAGCTCTGGGGTTTGGGAAATGTTTATTATTTTTTTCTAATATTGCTCCCTAGGATCACTCGAGCCATCACTGTGGTCGTCAATTATTTCTGTCAGCTTAGCTGCGCTTCAGATAGAATGCAAATTTCCCAGCATGGTGCCATCTCTAAGATGCTAAATTTCATTTGGCCATGACAGTTTTTCTGAAGATTCTGATGCTCTGAGAGCCCTGCATCCTGAAGAGTTGTTTCTTTGTAGAATGCAGCATTTTTAATCAGGTAGCCGTGGGATGGAGTGTGAGTTGGATATCCGTGCAGGCCACAGCCATTCTGGAAACATGAATCCTGCTGTTAAGACTCCAGTGAACCCAGAGAGCCACAAGCTATTTCTGGTGCACTGATAGCATAATAGTTTTTAGATCTAAACTGAGATCTGTTTTCAAATTAATTCATCTTCTGAGGGATGAATACCAACTGTGTCTCTGTCTAGGACGAAATTGGACGACTTTATGCTGTGTAACAATGAAGTAAACAAGGCTGGGAATGGGGGAGGAGGTTTCTCCATCTCTCAGCACAAGCCACACTGTTTTAAGCCTACTTGAAATAGAAGATACGTATCAAAGTGCATCGTTGTGGTGAGGCCACAGACAAATGCCTCCTCCGAGCACATACATACACAAAATGTTCCAATAATTTCTTTTCTTTCCTTTAACAACCCCCCTCTCCCTGGTGGAATATTTCCATTGAAAATGGTGTCCTTAAAGTTAGAAACTGTCCACTGGTCTCATTCCGTCCCGCAGCTGCCTGAACACATGCATGTTTGTTTCTGCCTCTTCTGCTTGTGAACCTCCCGACACTAAGCTGAAGTCTTCATTCTTCATGGGAGAGACTCTGAGGTCACTAATTACCCGCAGGGAGCTAAGTCCATTCCTCAGCTGATGTGACACAGTCAGCAAAGCCTTCTTCTCAGGGTACTGTTTCCCGTTTTTGAGATATGGCTGTCCCTCAACGCTACTTCAGCTTTCCTTCTCTGTGTTGTATGCAGGGTTGTCTGATTCCTCAAGGTTGGTCTGATCACCGCTTTAACTCATGATGCTTTTTCCCAGAGACCTCAGCAACACATATAAACTCAGTGACTACACTTCCGACCCTGTATCCACAGTGCCCCTCACCCCTCCAAGAAGCTCATATCCAAATGTCTGCTCCACATATACCCACATTCTCAAAAGCTCTTCAAGGCATCAGTCACTCCCCAACTTACATAGGCTTAAATCACAACTGCACTTCATACAAAACCAGCCTCCAAAATATCTAAGCCTGACTTAGTGTCACCTGCTTTACACTTGTTCCGAACGCTACAATGGTCAGATGAGCAAAACCATCAAACATGGGCTGGCAAACTGGCTCAGTGGTTAAAGGTACTTGCCACCAAGGATGACCTGATTCTATTCCCCCAATACCACATGATGGAAAGAGAGAACCAACTACTAAAAGTTGTCCTCTTGAAAGCTGTCCTCTCTCCTCCACTGCACGCCATGGGAGGTGCACAGAGTCACATATATAGCTATACATATGCACTGAGAGAGCCTAGCTAAATAAGCATGACCAACTCCATGACAGGCTTCATTTTCTTGCTAGACAGAACAGGCCAAAGAGTTACAGGAAAAAAACACAGAAAAAGAGCAATCAATCAGAAATAGCCAAGACATCTGGCCTGAGAAAAATAAGGTTGGTTAAATACTGGTTTGAAAACCCCCTAAATCCTGACCAGAGTCATGAAGCCTACATGGGCACCAGCCAATTCCAATCCAGGTCATGTAGCCACACTAGGAATTCCCCTTTCTGGCTTTACAAGGGGCCTTGGAGCTCCCGTAAGGGTTGCCGCCATGTTGTAAAGTTGGTGATCCCAGGATGCTGGACTTCTGCAGAATAAATAACTCTTGTTGTTTGTACGCTACTCATGTTTGGGGTTGTTCTTTCAGTGTGTTCTGGACCCTAACAATATAAAATAAGTATGAAACTGTTTTAAATTTCATCTTATACAGCCCATTTTATAATGAAGTATTGTATTGCTCATGTAATTTATTCCAATCTGTGGTATATGAGTATGCTTTTGTCCCACTGTAAAGGCAAAATCATAAGTTAAACATTCATCCATAAGACTGAGAGCATGTAGAGTTCTACCCAGTACTTGTTAAATGATTGTGCCAGAAAATCCATATTTTTCTGTACATCCCACCCTCAGCTCAAAGCTTCTGTCCTGTAGGCTTCACTATAGAGTAGCTATGTGAGAGCTCTCACCTCACTATCACCCACAAACCTCCAGCCCCACGTCTACTACAAAGGTGGTCATTCTATAATACAAATTTGATCATGTTGATCAACTGGTTGGTGAAAACACAACCAGTGTCTAACATGACCTCTGGCCACTAAGGAGCTTCACAAAAGACCACATCTCCCCTGAGTCCAGTCCTCAAACTGCAGGGACTTTCATCCTTTTCAAGACTCATAGATACATTTTCTTAGAAGATGGCCATCCTTTGGCCAGCAGCTTCTTAGGGCCCTATCACAGAAGAGAATTCCTGACTTTCCATAACTATTACCATAACCCTCATTCTTTTGTTTGGGCTCTTTTTGGCATAAATGGCAGAGCCTCATGTCAGAAAATAGAGTTGAGAGGAGAGGCTCCAGTGAAGATAAGTCCCCAATGTGCTAAGAATTTCCCTCTAGGACCCACTTCCTAAAGGTCCATAGCACCTTCCACCATTTCCTTGAGTTACCTAATCACCTGTAACACATGAGCTCTGGATACTCTCATTCTAACCACAGTACCCGCTGACCCTCAGAAGCAGGCTGGATCTCTAGCTCATTTCCTCTTTGTCGTTGTTGTCATGGTTGTGAAATGCTGCCCTCTCTAGCTTAAGAGCTAAAGCGGTATGCATTGACTTCAATGTCCCACTTGTAACCTCCTAAGTCACACTCTCTGTTTTGGGTTGAATTTTGTCCCCTCCCCAAAAGATACATTGAAACCTGATCCCTAGTACCTGGTAGTGTTGTGCCATAAGCAGGTAGGGTCTTTAGAGGGGCATCAAGTTAAAACCATGCTTCCTCCCTGACCTCTTCTGCCACCCCCTTCTCTTAAACATCTCTGGAAATGTTTTTTTGCCATGTTCTCTTATCACGTGAAGAGGATCTAAAAGAAAAAGAAAAGAAAAAGAAAAAGAAAAAAAAAAACAAACCAGTCACTGTAGGCTCTAATGACAGTGACAGCGTAAAAGACTGGAAAGTCCCTTTAATGGAGCCCCAGGCAAGGAGTGTCAGAGTGGGTCTTAATTCAATATGACTGGTGTCTTTACATAAAAGGGAGCCTCAGACTCCAGTGCATAGGAGACACATGTCAGATGAAGAAAGGAAGATAAAGGAAGAAAGCCACCTACAAGCCAAGGAATGCCCAAGGGCAGCAGAAACCGGCAGCTAGCATGTGCTCGGAAAGCTTCCCTTCAGTCTCCTGTCCTCATGGGCTGAACTGGGTCTGCATAAAACCCATATGCTGAGGTCTTAACCCTCCCTACCTTAGAATGCAGCAGAGTTTGGTCTTTTAGCGGGTAATTAAGTTAAAAGAAGTTCCCAAGGATGGGCCCTAATCCAATCTCTCCAGTATCCTTGTAAGATTAGGGCAGATGAGAGGCGGTAGGGGCCCCCTGCCCAGAGCAAAGGTCCCGTGAGGATACAGGGAGAAGGCAATGTCTGCAAGACCAGAAGAGCAGCCGCCGGGAACCCCCACCTGGTGACATGCTGACCTCAGACTCCCAGCCCCCAGCAGGAGGAGAAAGAAATTTTCTCTCACTTGAGCCATTGGGTCTGTGGTAGTTTGCTATAATAGCCCAAGGAACGAATAAATTTTTCCTCTGCCTTTTTTTAGTGTATATTTCTTTGTAATTGTGCTAGAAGTGAATTTTCTTATGGGCAGTTTATAATACTGCTTTTCATGAAGTGAAAAACAACTTGCCTCATGTGGAAGTTTTACTGAGTAGCAGAGATGGAAAATGTCCATGATCAACTTGGACAGCAGGGGACCAACAGGTGTGTAAAGGAGGAGAATGGAGAGGAGGGGCGGAAAGGGCTCAGAACATAGGCTTAGCCTGAGTAGGGCCCCAGGTCCAGGCTCGACTATGACAAATAAGTTGCTATAGGCAAGAGAGATCTTTTGACATTTCTGAGTCACACAGAGCACCCACCAATGGATTCAAGGAGCAGCTAGAGTGCACAGAATGATGCCCGCTCCATTTCTACAACGCAGTGAGGTGGCAGCCAATCATCTCTACCAACACAGTGGTCCGTAGAGACACCCCATCCTTAGAATGCACCACTTGCCAAGAGTGATGAGCAAGAGGCAGCATGGGGAATATACGTATGCACACAGCTTTGAGATTTCAGCTCCATCAATCATGCCCTAGTTGTGTGCCCCTGCCCCTCATCAAGCCCCACCCCTCTTTTTATGCATAAAACAGGAAGAATTGTTGTGAATTGAAGAGGTGTCTTCAGCCACGGAGGTAGGTTCCAGGAGCACCACTGGCCTAGCTCATATACTCAACATTATGGTCATTGTGAGGCTGGAAGCACACTCTAGTGTGGACGAATGATCTAGGCCTTTCCTGATCTGTGTACAACTCAACCTGTCTGTACAGCACTTTTATTGCAGGGGCCTTTGATGCCAACCATCTTATTTCACTCAGCACAGAACGCCAGAAGCCAGGAATTCCCCCAAGGACTTTAAGAGTCATGCAGAAAAGACACATACTTGTTGGTTGGGGAAGAAGAGAGCACCCTCATAGCTCCTCAGAAAGCAAACTATTCAGGTCACTGTGTTCTTCACAGATGCCAAGACGATCCATGCATCAAACTGTCACATCCGAGAATCAGAGGAAAATCCCAGGTTATTTTGTAATTCTGGCCCTGTATATCACTGTTTCATATTCAATACAGTGATTTTTTTTTTTTAACATTTGGAAGCAGAGAGGGAGAAACCACCTCTCAAAACCCACTAGACTATGTCATGAAAATAAAGAGTGTTTCATTTGTCATTTATATTCCAAGTCTAGCTCGGGGACTGGCAAATCACTTTCTTAAGTGCCAGTGTGTCTTAGACCCGAGGTGGACTGGGTAAGGCCACAAGCATGCAGATGATAGCAGTGAGTCCCCAAGCAGATAACGAACCTCCAAGCACCCAATTCTGCTCCTATCTCATGGGCCATCAGACTTTTCAGCACATGTTTTCACTGAGTCGAAGAGAGGATCCGTTCCAGGGAGGCCCTCTCTTTCTGTGCTGGGCTTCCAGCCTGTGACTTAGAGCAATGTATCTCAAACTGAACTGGACTGAGCACTGGCCTTGAGGTCCGCCTACGTCGCTTTAAGCTTATAATGCAGAACGCTGTGAAAACCAAGCAAATCAGAGGTCTAGAATTAGTCTAGAAAGTTGCTGCTCCGGTCTGCTGTTCAGGGAGCGTTCCAAGAAAGATGGTTTGAGGCAGGATATGAGTGTGGGGTCTCATGCCGTGTGAATAACCGCTGTCCCTCCACACTAAGCCCATTGACTTGGCTTTTGCTTATTAGCATCAAAAAAAATGCTGGGTAAAAGTCTTCTGTGCAGAAAAACTAAAAACAGTACAGTGGTGAGGTTGAAACACCAGCTACCCAGATAGAAAGACATGTCTTCCAGCTTCCCGTGACTGAGCAGCTTCTTAGCCATGAGGTACAGCTCTTCTGGGCAGGCAGCATTGCCCAGTGGAGACTTGCTCACCTCCCTGACCACAGATTGTCAGTGACTGACACCTAAACACAGCCATGTAGGCTGTGAACCCTAGCAATGCTGTTTCCTGTTGTTTCCATCAACTCCAGATGGCCAAGGTTTCTCTGACAATCACTGCCAGCGCTTGCTCCCTCCATCTTCAGGGACAGTAGTTTTTTTTTTTTTATTTTTAATTATGTGTTTGCATGTGTGTTCTATGTCTGTGTGTCTATGTAAAGGTATGTGCACATGACTGCAGGTGCCCATGGAATAAAGGGCACCAGATCCCTTGAAGTTAGAGTTACAGGCCTTGTGATCTACCAGGTGGGTGCTGAGAATTGATTTTGGATCATCTGTAATAGCAATCCCTGCCTTTCACCCCTGACTGCATCTCTCAAGCTCCCAGGGGTGGCATCCTTCATGGAGAGTCAAGGATGCAAATGAGGAGAGACAGAGAAGGGTTCAGAAAGCAGACCAAACATTTTTATTTTCAGAAATTTCTTAATATGAAAAAAGTTTTTAAACAAGTAGCAATTATGGGAAAATAAACTTACCATTGGTCAAATTCTAAGATTTTAAAGCTGGCCTTTCGAATAATGAGCACCTTATGTGGTGACACTGTACAATGATGAAGGTTGTGTCTATGCCATTTCTCTACCATGTTAAAATAAACCTTAGATTGCTCCAAAATGACCAAGGAAGACATGAATATATGTTTTTTTTTTACATTTGTGTTATTATTTTTTGAGAATTTCATGCATGAGTACTGTATTGACATAATTTCCACCCTACTTGCTCCCCCTTCATGTTCCCCAACTCCTCAAATTAGTGAACTCTTCTTTAATTATTATTGCTATGCACACGTGCACATGTGCACACACACACAAACATACAGCTATAAATACAACCTGCTGGGTCCCTTTAGTGTTGTTCATATGTGCAGGTGTTTAGAGCTGACCACTTGGGTTTAGATAACCTTCTTGTCCCTGGATTAGACAATTCTCCCTCTCTCATTGTCCAGTGATTGCCTATGACTCTTCACCTGAAGGTGAGGCCTCGTGAAATTGTCCCATCCATGCTGAGATGTTGTGTGGGTTAGTTTTGTCAACTTGACCCAAACTCCACCTTCATCTGGGAAGAGGGAATCTCAACTGATAAAATTCCTCCATCAGATTTGCATGTGGACATGCGGCCTATTTTTGATTGCTGTGAGAGGTCAGCTCACTGTGGGCAGTGGTACCGTTGGGCAGGTGGCCCTGAGTTGTTTCTGAAAAGCCCCTTGAGCAAGTCACAGAAAGCGAAGCAGCAAGCAGCATTCCTCTGTGGTCTCTGCTTCAGTTCGAGCCTCAAGTTTCCACCCCGAATTCCTGACCTGACTTCCCTTCATACTGGACTACAGGACTGGAAGGCAAAATAAGTTCCTTCCTCCCCACGTTGCCTTTGTTCATGGTATTTTATCACACGATAGGAACCTACGGCAGGTGCCAACTGCTGTTGTCATGGTGTGGGTCTTCTTTAGGCTGCCATATAGTTAAGATTTCATTAGTGCAGTGTCTAGCTCGAGTGTAGAAGACATTCTCACAACAGATGCTCTGGTCCTCAAAAGAAGCTTCTTTGATGAGAAGTCAGAGATATGCTAACCTCTGGGTATAAGAACATTTAGGCCTCAGTTAGAGATTATATTAGTTTAGGAAAATGGTGGTAGTAGGTTCTTGTCTAGTGTCTATGACCTCTGCAGCCATGGGTACTTGTTTAGCTATATAGTGCCTTGGTACCATAAGCATGGATTCTCCCCTTTGGGCAGACTTTAAAGTCCAGTTAGGTGACTACTGACTATCACCAAGATATAAGTGACACTATCACATCCTTGGGGATATTGTGCTGTGATCATTTTTGGGGCTTGCGGGTATCACAGCTGGTAGGACTACTGATTGCTTTCCTCTCTTGATGGCTTGCCTAGCACCTTTAGATATTTTGAGAACTGGTCCTTGGTTCCAGGTCAGTTCTATCCTGATTCCTCCAAGTCCTATGTCTGACGTATGTGGGTCTTACCTCCAAGTTCTAGGGAACACTCAAGGGCAATGGCAATAGCCTACATTGCTTTGAGAGTCTCTTGGACTCCCCTGACCAACAACTCAAAGTGAGTTTCCGTGTCTGGCAATGGGTTTTTTTGTTAGTCTACGAACATTATTACCACAGCCTAGCTTCATTTAAAACACATATAGAACATGCAAATTTAAGTAAATATAAAATAATATTGTCTCCCTATGGCTTTTCAATCATGTCTAATGTTCTTTATCCCTCTTCCTTTCACTCCCTCAGTATTTCCCTCCCACCTCCCTCCCCTGATAAAGCTTCCTCCACTCCGTTTTCCCCATTTCCCCTTCATAGCATCTGCATCCCATTATCCACGTCTCTATTTTTTAATGTCACTGAACAAAGGTGAGCTACTCTGGAATCAAGCAGCAAGCCATGCTTTAAATCTCTCTGGATGTGGTCGTACCGAAGCTTTGGAATTTGTGGAGGAATGACTGACTTGACCAGAGTTCATAGGCAATGGGTCATCCTATTAGAGATTCCATAATATGGCACGGAAAGACCTTAAACTGTTCATATTTTCCTGGAGGACTCGGGTGTGCCTTTAGTGGCTTGGAGGGGGTGTTTCTGGAGATGTAGGTGCTTGTGTGGGCACCTGTGGGCACACACTCCTGAAGTGGCATGCTCTCAACTATGTCAAGAGTGAAGTGAAGAAACAGAAATGGGTGAGGGATGTCGGCATGTGCAACAGCAGTTGAATTATAGGGTTTGAAGATATCCAGATATCTCAACAGGGCAAAGGCTTTGGCAGTGTCTCCACTCCCTAGCCAATGCCCTACAGTCACCCAAAGTCTCAAAAAATGAAGGCTGCTACACTCTCTACAATTGGTACAATGGACTCTAGAGCCTCCTTCAGATTATTGATGGGACGCAGGCAAGAGCCAATGTGGAGAGAAGTCAAAGTGCTTAAATTAACGGCCAGTCTTGTCAGTTTTATTGGATTGGTAAAGGACACTTCTCTATGTCTGTGATAGAGTCTCCAGACACAGAGCTTGGGGGCTCTGACCTATCCTGTACAATAATCTCCTGAGGGTTCCTACCGGGATGGCATTGCCAAGAACGGTACAAGCTAACTTGAAGCCCAGGAATTGCAGAGAGGGGCAAGATCTAACATGAAGCCCAGCTAGAAGCAGGCCCCTCGGGTCAAGTCCTTAGGAGATGTATGGTGTCCTGGCCACTTCTATTACTCCCTTTTCTCTGCTTCCTGGCAGACATGGTGTATTCATCATACCCTCCTTCCCCTGATAGACTAATAGCTCTGAAACCATGAGACAAAATAAGCTTTTTTCCCCTCAGGCTCTGTCAGATGTTTTTGTTTTGTTTTGTTTTTGTTCAGTGACTAGAGGTCCACTTTTTCTGAAAAACTAAATGGAAAAGATAGAAACAATACTTGAGATGGTTTCAAAACAATGGGAGTCCTGTCCTAGGTGAGAAACCTAAAGGGGACAAGACAACTTGTTTTTCAGGGGGTTGGGGGAGCTTACCCTCACCCCCTGCTTTCAAGTCAACCAAGTTTGGAGTAGCCCAATTTAAAACTCCCTACTAAGTGAAAAGACCTTTACCTTTGGGCTTAAAATGAGCTGGATGTGGATTTTTCTTCTCGCAGCTTGAAGCGCACCAAATGAAGCAAACACAAATACTCAAAGCTCATACTATCCTGCTTCGAGCAAAACCCGGGACACCAATGACAGCCACAAAAACGCAGTGACAATGCCTCCACATGACCCGTTTAGAAAGCACAGCATTTCTGGCCAACCCTTACCAACCTGAATGAAAATTAAAATGTCTAACGTCTACTCCTGTGCACTTTTAAGAATTTTATAGCTGTGACTCTTGATTTTGACCTTCTCGCTACTTGCTAATGCTATTGCCTTAGTGGCAATGTGCTGCCTTGGAAATACTGATGAGTGTTCATTATAATCACAGACTACGACCACATCTTCACTTGAACGCTTTAGGCACAGTATTTCATTTCCACTGTGACTATGGATTTTCCCAGCTTCCCAGTAGGTAGAAACCAAGCAAATGAACACATGTCTGGTAAACAGTAGACACGGACAAAGCCCGGCCTGTTTCTCATTTGTTGTTATGTCCCTGTATACTGCCATTAGCAATTAATGGCAGTATAATTTTTAAGGTGGAGTGAAAATCCAATATTCCCATAGACGATGCTTTCCAAGTAAAGGCAAAGAGTGTGGAGACCTTGTGAAAAAAATTCAAGCTCTGACACGCCATCTTGGATCTGCCGAACGAAAAGTAAGCATTTGAACAGGATTCCCCGTGACATCCTGCGCAGCAGAGGTGAGAAGCCCTGGCTACAGGATGAGGCCCTCCTGGCAGGGGGAGGTAGCAGGGAGAGTCTCCTGTGAGTCCATGAGAACCTGAGAAAGTCTGTGAGAGAGCCAGGAAGCCAGCAAGTATCTGCCGGAGCCTGCAGAGCATGTCTGGGCTGTGTTTCCATGAGGCAGTCGTGAGTGACCTGGCAGAAGGCAATCCAGACGCTGCGAGTTCCAGATAACTGCCACCCATCCTGGCTTTAAAACCAGCACAGAAGCACACTTCTGGAAAGCAACACAACAGGCATCAAGAGGAAATCAAATTCAGCACCTGGATCCAACCTGAAGCCTGGAGCCAGGAAAACCAGGTCAGCTTGGGCCATTCAGCGCTGCCAACAGCTCAGGGTGAACATGCAGGGCTGTGTGTGCAAAGGAGGAGAGCCGCCACGCAGAGCTGTGTGTGCAAAGGAGAGCCGCCATGCAGGGCTGTGTGTGCAAAAGAGAGCTGCCATGCAGAGCTGTGTGTGCAAAGAAGGAGAGCCGCCACGCAGAGCTGTGTGTGCAAAGAAGGAGAGCCGCCATGCAGGGCTGTGTGTGCAAAGAAGGAGAGCCGCCACGCAGAGCTGTGTGTGCAAAGGAGGAGAGCCGCCATGCAGAGCTGTGTGTGCAAAGAAGGAGAGCCGCCATGCAGGGCTGTGTGTGCAAAGAAGGAGAGCCGCCATGCAGAGCTGTGTGTGCAAAGAAGGAGAGCCGCCATGCAGGGCTGTGTGTGCAAAAGAGAGCCGCCATGCAGGGCTGTGTGTGCAAAGGAGAGCCGCCATGCAGGGCTGTGTGTGCAAAAGAGAGCCGCCATGCAGAACTGTGTGTGCAAAGAAGGAGAGCCGCCATGCAGAGCTGTGTGTGCAAAGAAGGAGAGCCGCCATGCAGGGCTGTGTGTGCAAAGAAGGAGAGCCGCCATGCAGAGCTGTGTGTGCAAAGAAGGAGAGCCGCCATGCAGGGCTGTGTGTGCAAAAGAGAGCCGCCATGCAGGGCTGTGTGTGCAAAGGAGGAGAGCCGCCATGCAGAGCTGTGTGTGCAAAGAAGGAGAACCGCCATGCAGGGCTGTGTGTGCAAAGGAGGAGAGCCGCCATGCAGGGCTGTGTGTGCAAAGAAGGAGAGCCGCCACGCAGAGCTGTGTGTGCAAAGAAGGAGAGCCGCCATGCAGGGCTGTGTGTGCAAAAGAGAGCCACCAAGCACAGGGTGAGAAGCTCACTGTGGGACCAGCTTAGCGTTGTTTAGAAGAGGCTTTGTCACTGGAGATAGCACTCAAGTTTAACAAGAAGTGTGCATGTTTAAAAAAGAAAAAAAAATATATTGGAAACAATAGGTTTATCCCCCTTCAAAACTCAGAGGGGCAGCTACACAATCATTAAGACTATCATTACTCACTAGTAATAATTTTACATGCTCATCTCTTTGATTGTTTTTGCTACTATCAATCAAACAGCTGAAAATTAAGGAAAAGGTTAAAACTCACAAGAGCAAGAAATATTAAGTGTTTAGGAATTTCACAGTTAGTGCACAGTACACATGCACATGGCTTACACCCTCCTTTAACGGGGGGCAGGGTGTATGCTAGCCCTTGATTGTAAGGCCTACCACATTAATTTTATATTATTTTGAAAATTAATCAGCTCCAATAAAAGTGGCAAAGGCTTCTTGACAAATCGATGACACTAAACTTTTTCCAGAAAGTATAAACAAAAACACAAGAAAGAGAGAAAGAGAAAGAAAAAGAGAGAAAACATCTAGCAGAAAGCAGAGATCATCCAGCATGTATTAACATATACATTTATAATAACTTAATGTATTGACATAGTGCCGCAGATAATACATTACAGTGTTTTCATGTTATATAACATTTTACATCAAACAGCATATGAAAACATTTGTTGGTACAAACTATTACATTAAAACAATATGGCAGAATGACATGAATAGATCAACAGAGGGGAAGTAGGCAGAGGAGGTTTGCCTAACATACTACACATTTATAAATAATAAGGTGTGTTCTAAGGCAAAAATGAAGAGGCAGACTTACGCTGTGGAGAGTGTCCAGCATGAGTCAAAAGCAAGAGCTCAGGAAGTTGCAAGTGCTCCAGTAATGACGTCCCTGGCTTTTTGCTCATAGGTGCAAAATACAGAAAAAAGTGGATGACAATAAACACGGGATTGAAAATATAGCTTAAAGAGAAAGAAAGTACAGTAGATAAACACAAATATTAAAATGAGTAAGATGAAGAGAAATGAGGGCTGGAGAGATGGCTCAGTGAGTAAGAGTATATGTTGCTCTTGCAGAGGACCAGAGTTCGAGTCCCAAGACTCACATGATATCTCCCAACCCCCTGTAGCTCCAGTTTCCAGGGACCCAGTGTGGCCTCTACAAATACCAGGCACACACAAGGTGCACGATACATACAAAATAATTAGATTAATATATTTAAATTAAAAAAAATAAAAGGGCACAGAAATTCTGTATATACTTAGGGCAGCAGATGAAATGAATGAAAGCTCTGCATCAGTAAGAATGAGAGCTACAGCAAAGGAACAAATATGAAGAAACCCAAGGATCCCGAGTGAGCTATAAAACTCTCTTCAGATTTACTTCACCTCCTCTTCAGTTTTATGGAGGTCAATGCTTTTTATTAAAATAAGACAATCTAAGGAGAATTTATGCCACCTCAGAGTTGTCATGGAACACCACCTTTTAGTAAGCAACCTCATCACAGGACACGCACATATGTACACATGAGCACACACACATACTTGCACACACATGTGCACACATACATGCATACACATGTAAACATGTTCACGCATGCAATTTATCCCATACGATCCAGGTTTGAAGAGCCCCTTGGATACCAACCAAAATCTGCAGAGGCTCAAGTCCCTTCCACAAAATAACACTGCACATGCCCTATACACATCGCCTTGAGCCCGTGGACAGCCTTCCGTGTCCACAGGCACTGATTCAGAGCCCATGATTCTCTGTAGGCATCCTGGCCCCTCTGCCTCCCCATGACTGCTCATCCCTCCCAGTGGGTTGTGCTCTTGTTGCTCAGGTTATTTCAAGGCAGCCAGGAGAAGGCAACACAGTCTTGGCCATCACTGTTCTCCCATTCAGAAGCATTTGGAAGCAAACAGGCTGTGCTTGTAACCTCACTCCATAGCACAGGCATCCTTTCAGGGTGGGTGGGAGACACATTTGGGGGAACAGCCTCTGAAAGGAGAAGCCAAGTCTGGTCCAAAGGGAATGTGCTTGTCAATTATCCTTCAAAAGACATCAGTCCTGGAAGTGGAAAGAAACATTTTGTAGATGTTCCAAGGTCTGAAATGGACTTTCCCTTTGGGGATATCTAGCAGTTGGGTTTGAACTTGAAGGCAGAAAGGAACCTGAAGCTTCCTAGTAATATATATATATATATATATATATATATATATATATATATATATTGTATTGGTTAAGAGACGCTGCATCTGGTGGCCTGGATTGGGACTTCACCCTTCATTTGCTAGCTGTGTGCCCTTGAATGAATCACAGAGCCTCTTGGTGCGTCATGTTTCCTTTCAGTTTTATTCACATACCTCCCAGAGGCTCTGTGAAGGCTGATGGAGTGATGCACACAGAAGGCTTCCAGTTGTGTCTGGCTCGTCGGAAGCACACAATGACTGCTAGAAAATACTTTCCCCACATGAGACAAAGAAACAGCCCATATTCTCACCCTAGAGCCTGCCTGGTCAGAGACTTGCATGGGCCGTGATCCATCTCTTGGGGCAGAATGCGGAAAGCCATCCCAGCTTGCAACCCCACAGCCCCGAGGGCAGATGGTGGCAGTGTGTCACCGGTGGCTAATATGCTCTCAAATGCTCAGCAGCAGCAGATGTCTCAGAGGGAGAACACAGGGCGGTACCCCGCGGAACGGGTGGCAAGCACCATCCCGTTCTTTCAGATGGCTGTTTCCTGTGGTCAAGCCAGTTGGGCTCTCAGAGCCAAAATGTACATATCAAAAGGAAGTGAGCCATCATGCATGGTGAGGCTTACCATTTTTTTCTGGACAGGTATGACAATACAACAGATGCACCTCCAGAGTACCAGCCCCAAGCTGTGGTTCTGCAAAATGGCCATGAACCCAGATCCTATCATAAAAAAATACCAACAATGTGAAATACACTAGTATTTTCTCTCCAAAACCTAACGATCCTATATATATGCTTGCCAATGAGAATTACCTGCATGAACATCGGGACACAGATTTTTTAAGCAGTTGTATAAACTGGCCTCAGCCCTTCCCGGATGCAGCCCCATGTCCTACAGTGAAGGCATGAGATGCCCACTGAGCAGATGCTGGAAGCACACTCACACCTTGGATTGGCCTCTGTGGGCCATCCACAAATGACACTGTACACTGACAAAGGGATTAGCCTTAAGCGAGTCTTGGCTCTTGTGCACACTACCCAGGGGTCGCTGACCCAAGCAAACAATGAAACGAGTCTCAACTCAATAGGCAAGGCCCTGGTAAGCTTTGCCACTGAAGTAAAAGCTTTCAAGTGGGAGACAGAAATGCCATAAATCTTAGAGGTGACGTGAAATATTTGTCATTGTACCACTTAAGGCTTGTTTTAAGTTCATTCCTTTCTGTAGGCTTGTAACAAATAACTGGGTGACCTCTCCTCCAAAAGCACATCTCCTTTAGCTGGACACAAGGGAGAGCGAGCCCCTGCATGGGCAGGCAGTTCTCAGCCACTGTGTGGTCTCCAGTCCCGGCCAGATGGGGAGTCATCCCCTTTTGTTTAGATGAAGCCAGTTCTCACTTCTAATGACATGAGGGTGGTCATGGTTTTAACTGGACTTTCTTTCAAACTGCCCATTAATCTTCCCTTCCCAACCCTGCTGAATGAGTGAGTGGAGTAAATTATTTACATTCTGGTGTATCAAGCGCTCTCCTTGGGTTAGGATCTCATTGCCTCATGGGCAGCGTGTTTTCCGAAGTCTGTATCTTGAGAATCAATGTGGGATGAAATGGAGTCAGGTATGTGTCTCATTCCAGCACCAAGCACACATGTCAGAGAAAAGTTGCTTCTCGTTGGCTTCCGATGCCATGGCAATACAGTCAGTGTTCTGGACTGCTAAGGGAAACCCAAAGCCTCGTTTTTCCCAGAGTAACAGTGAGTCCTTTCTGGAAAAATGCTGTCATGCGCCTTAGCTCTCTAGGAGCAGAAGAGCAGGAAGCACCAGCATGGGAGATTACCAAGTAATAGCAAGGGGAGGTAGCTGAGGAAAAGGACAAACATGCCCACTACAGCCCCAGCCCCATTCAGACCATTGGCTCTTCCAGTGTGAATGCTCATGCTTGGTGCTGGGAATGGGCCAAACAGGCATTCTACATATAAATGTGAGCCATAGTCCCCCAAATCCACTTTGATGATGACCAGAGTAGAAGGATCCAGGAAAGACTAAGCAGGCCAGCATTCCTGAAGCAGGATCAAAGAGTGAGAACAGGCCTCCCACCTGTAGCCAGAACACTTTCCTATTAAGTTTAAATTGATCAGATTTTAACTACAGGAAGACAAATCAATCAATCTTCTCTGAAAGAAGGCAGGATTACTAGGCACTTCTTCCCTCCCGTAATGTTCTCCATTTTTGTCAGCCTTCCTTCCAAGCTCCTAGCTTCATCTCACCAAATAAACAGCCGCTGGATGTGTAAATGGAGCACCGAGGCTCACTCCTGCAGTCCCAGCCCTGGGGAGGCCGAGGCAGGAGGATCACTGTGCATTCTAGGCCAGCACAGACTATACAGCAAGACCTCATCCAAGACAGTTCCTAAAAATGAACAAATGAGGTACTTATCTGGGTCTTTCCCAGGTTTAACCACTAAGTGAAGACACTCCTCTCCTGAAAAGCTCCCCAGACATGCTTCACTTCAGTTTGCTCCCGAGAAGAAGAATGTGAATGTGGCTTTGCGGCTCGATGGTGGGTTTCAGTTTCTTCATCTGATGCTTTACAGCAGTGTCCACTGCACATACATCTCTCTTCTGCCCCAACCTGCTCTGTCCTTAGACCTGACAAAATGGCCATGAACCCAGATCCTATCATAAAAAAATACCAACAATGTGAAATACACTAGTATTTTCTCTCCAAAACCTAACGATCCTATATATATGCTTGCCAATGAGAATTACCTGCATGAACATCAGGACACAGATTTTTTAAGCAACAATTAAAAAGAAAAAACTTCATTAAAGAACTCAAAGAGTTGAAAAAAAAAAAGACACGTAGAAACAGCTCGATGAAATTAAGAAAAGGAGCCTAAGAAGAATAAACATCTGAGTGATGTCCAAGAGAACACAAACATAAGGCTAAGAGAAATGACAAAGGAAACACACATATTGAGAACAGAATTCAATAAGGAAGTAGAAACATCTAAGAGAACACAAGCTGGCATTGGATGGAATTGGAAAACTCAATAACTCAGCTGGAAAAAGGGAAGCCTTACAGGAAGAGTGAACCAAACAGAAGGTAGAGTTTAAGGACACATAGAATCTAGACCAAGTAAGTAAGGAATATAAAAAAAAAAAATTTAAACACAGGAAACGAATATACAGGAAATTTTGGGCGCCATGAAGAAACCAGAGAGACAAGGAAAAGAGTTTCAAGTCAATAGAATAGAGGAGATTTTTCAACAAGATCATAGAAGAAAACTTCCTCAAACCAAGGAAAGACATACCCATACAGATTCAAAAAGCACACAGAACACCAAGTTGACAAGACTAGAATAGAAAATCTCCATGGCATATCATTAAAACACTAAGAATACAGAACAAAGAAAGTATATTGAAAGCTGAAATAGCAAAACCACAAGTCACATGTAAAGGAAAACCCATTAGAATATCAGCTGATTTTTCATTGGAAACTTTGAAAGCCAAAAGAGCTTGGAACAATGCATTCCAAGTTCTAAAAGACCATGGTTGTCAGCCTACACTAATATAGCCACAAAACTATCCACCATAATTGAAGGAGAAAGAGAGAAACTTTCCACTACATAAACAGCCTAAAAAATATATCTAATAAACCAAACCAAAAATAAAATAGGAAGAATTATTTTGGGCTGAAGAGAGGAGTGAGCATAGCCAAGACTATGGAAAGAAATACCAAGTCATAATTATTAAAACACAAAGTACCACTGGGAATACAAACAACCCCCCAAAATCAACAGCACAATGACCACAAATAACACATATTTCAGTAGTAACTTTAAGTATCAATGGTCCAATTCTTCAATTAAAAGGCATGCACTGACTGGATGGATCAGGAAATAAAATTCATCTGTCTGTTGTTTCCAAGAAATACATCCTAGATTTAAAGATCAGCACTGCCTTAAAGTAAAAGGATGAAACAAAGCACTCCTTCCATCAAAAGGGACCAGGAGGCAAGCAGGCGTCATTACTCCAAATTAGCTCTAAGTGCCTACACTAAAAAATCTGAAAGAGCTCGAACAAATGACTCACTGATGCAATGCAAAAAGTTGGAAAAGCAAGAACAAACTAAGTCCAAACATAGTCAACAGCAGGAAGTAATAAAAATCAGAGCAGAAATCAGTGAAATTAAAACAAAGAAAACAACAATAACAAAACGAATCTGAGAGCTGGTTCTTTGAGAAGATAATAGTGACAGACCCTTGGCCCAACTAACCAAAAGAAAGGCATGACCCAAATTAATAAAATCATAAATGGGGGTTGGGGCAAGCTGGAGAGATAGCTTAGTGGTTAAAGCCATTTACTGTTCTTCCAGAAGACCTGGGTTCAATTCCCAGCACCAACATGGCCACTCACAAGTGCCTGTAACTCCAGCTTCAGAGGACCCTCACACAGACATATGTGAAGGGAAAAACATCAGTGTAATAAAAATAAATAAATCTTTAAAAAAGAAAATCAGAAATGAACAGGGAAACATTTCAAGAGACACCAAAGAAATTCAGAATATTTTAAGGGAATATATTTTTTAAAATCTGCACTCCATTAAGATGGAAAACTTAAAAGAAATGGATGAATTTCTAGATTTAAAAAAACCACCAAAATTAAATTAAGAAGAGGTAAATAATATAAACAAACATATAACAAATGAAAAGATTGAAGTAGCATTATAAAGACTTCCAGCTTAAAAACAAAATTCAGGGCCAGATGGATTCAAATAAGAATTCAATTCTACTAGACTTTCAAAGAAGATCTATAGCCAATTCTTCTTAAACTAGAAAAAAGGGGAAAAAATGGGAAAAGTGAAAAGAATCAAAAATAATATTTTCAAACTCCTTCTATGAAGCCTGTATCACTCTAATACCAAAACCAGGTAAAGACTCAACAACAACAACAAAAGCCATAGAGCAAGACCCCTGTTAAACATAGACTCAAAAATGTTTAACAAAATACTTGCAAAGTACAGGCAAACACAAAAATGTACAGCATGACCAAATTGGCTATATGCCTGAAATGCAAGAGATGGTTCAACATTTACAAGTGAATAAAGATACTAAACTGCAATAAACTCAAAGCCAAACATCACATGATCATCGCAATAGACACAGAAAAACGTCTTTGGAAAAAATGTGGCATGCCTTAATAATGAAGGTTCCTAGAGAATGTAGGAGGAGAGGGAACACACCTCCAAAAAAATGAAAACTACATGAGAAACCTACATCATCCTAAATGGAGAGAAGTGTGAAGCAATCCCACTAAAGTCAGGATGGGACAGGAATGGCCACTATCCCAACTTTTTTTGTTGTTGTTGTTTGTTTGTTTGTTTTGTTTTTTTTTCAATTTTGTGCTCAAAGTACTACCTGAAACAGCAAGGCAAAAGAAGGAAATTAACTATGCAAATAGGAATAGAAGTCAAATTATCCCTATTTGCAGAAGACATAATACTATGTATTAGAGATCCCCAAAAAAAATCCACCAGAAAATTTCTAAAAACAATAAACAAATTTAGCAATGTGAAAGGATCTAGAATCAATTAAACAAATCAATAGCTTTTTTCATACACCACCAGCAAATACACAAAGGAGATCATGGTCACACTTTCTTTCACAATAGCCTCAAAGAAAGTAAAATTCCCAGGAATAAACCTGATAAAGGAAGTGAAGGACCTCTACAACAAAAACTTTCAACCTCTGAAGAAAGACATTAGAAAGTGGAAAGACATACCATATTCATGGATCGATAGAATTAATATTAAGAAAATGACCATCCTGCCAAAAACTATTTACAGATTCCATTCAATTTCAATTTTTAAAAAATCCCCATTTTATTCTTCATAGAAATAGAAAAAAAAACCCTATCTTAAAATTCACATGGAAACACAGAAGACCCTGGATGGCCAGAATAATCATAAGCAAAAAGAAAATAATGACCTGAATTTGTATTCCAAATCTTAAGCTATATCACAGAGCCATAACAATAAAAAAAACAATATGGTACTGGCATAAAAACAGACACATAGACTAATAAAATAAAATCTAAGCACACATGATTATGGTCATTTAATAGTTGAACAAGTTGACAAAAACATAAACTGTATAAAAGAAAGTATCTTCAAGTGGGACACTCGTTGTCCATATGTGGGAGTGTGAAAGTAGACCCGGATCTATCACCATGCACCAAAAGGAACTCCAAGTGGATCAAAGACCTAAATATGAAACCTGAAGCACTAAAACTGCTAGCAGAAAACATAGGAGTACCCTACCATAGTATCCTACCTACAGGGAAGAACTTTCTGAATAGAACTAAAGAGTAAAGGCCAACAATTGACAAGCAGGACTTCATAAAACTAAGAGATGTGCACAGTTAAAGAAACAGTCGTGTGAACAGGGAAGCCCACCGGAGAGAGACTCTTGGCCATACATCCGACAGAGGCTCAATATCTAGAATATATAAAAAACTCAAAGACAAATAATTTTTAAAAATGAACCATTTCAAAACTCAGGCCTGAGATCTAAACAGGGAGTTCTCAAAAGAAGAAAGAAAGAAAAAAATAATAACAAATATATCAAAAAATATTCATCATCCCTAGCAATTAGGGAATTGCAAATCAAAACAACTCTGAGATTGAATCTTACCCCAGTCAAAATGACAAAGATCAACAAAACAGCAGACGAGTGCTGGAGGAGACATGTAGAAATGAAAACCCTCATTCACTGGTGGTGGAATTGCTAATTGGTTAAGCCAATGTGGAAGTCAGTGTGGAGAATTCTCAGTAAGCTAAAAATAAAATAAAATAAAATAAAACTACTATATGACCCAGCTATACTACTTCTCGGCATGCCCAAAGGACTTACTCTATAGATTCTTGGTCAGACATGTTCATTGCCACCCTATACCATATAGCTAAGGAGTAGGAAGGATGTAAATGCCATTCACCTGATGAATGGACAATGAAAATGTTGTACATACAAAGCGCGGAAAACTATGCAGCTGTAAAGAAAAATGAAGTCACGAACTTTGCAGGTAAGTGGATAGACTAGAAAAGATCAGACTGACTGAAGTAACCCAGACCCAGAAAGACAAACATTGCAGGCTCTCTTTCACTGGAGGCTCCTACTTCCAAATCTTCAGATTTAAGTATAGACCTCACACCTCATCAAGAAAACTTCTCTTTGTAATAGAGACAAATACAGTGAAACACAACCAGTCAAAATGCAGAGTTATGGAGGCCAGCCGCAGTGCATGTATCTATAAAACAACTCCTGCCCTCACTATGATATTTTCTAGTTCCATCCACTGACCTGCAAAGTTCATGATTTCATTTTTCTTTACAAGCTGAATATGCCAAGAAGTGGTAGAGGTGGGTCATATGGTAGATTTACTTTTAGCTTTCTGAGAATTCTCCACAATGATTTCCTTGTCGGCTTTGCCAATTTGCAATTCCACCAACAGGGAACCTTGTGGAAGAGGGAGTGGGTGCACTGTAAGAGCCAGAGGATCAGGGAATTTGCTGTGAGATTCTGTCTCCTAGTGATGTCAGCTACATACGTTCTCATCAATATAACTACCTAAACATGATCCGAACAACAACACTAGATAAGTCAATGTGGCTAAGAAAAAGCCCAGAAGGCCTCGTCTCTACACAAAGAACTATAGGCAAGGAAGCAATGCAGAGAGTGAGAGAAATAGTCATGCATAGAGAAAAGCACACAAATTGTGTGTTTAGTATTAAAAGTCAGCCCTGAAGACATGTACACAGGTAACACACAGACTGGACAGAATGTATATTTAGGAATATAAAGGCTTAAAAGAGAGGCAATAGAAGGGTTAAATAATGTAACTTTAATCTCGAAACTTAAAAAAAGAAAAGACTAATGCAAAGTACAAACTATGTCTGGACACCTCAGAGTGATATGAGGTTAAAGTATTGGCCATGCCATGTATAAATGATAATGTAGAGAGACTAGAACCCTGGAGGGCATAAGTATACGATATGATGATCACATAGCAAGAGCAAGGAGTTTCTTCTACATATTTGCCCAAAGATACAAAAAAAGATACAGATTCCAACAGTAGTGTATGAGTGATGACGGCTAGAGTGAGAACTTGTCTCAAAAAAAAGAAAAAAAAAACTCTATAATAAAACCAAAATGGGAAAAGAATGGCACAGAGCTAAATCTAAAATAGTCCCAGATCCAATATATCTTATCTGAAATGTTTGAGACCAAAGTGTTTGGGATTTTGATGTTTTTGTTGTGGAATACTTACATCGACACAATGATGTATATTGGAATGTCACATGACTCTCAACATAAATCATTTCGAGTTCATATACACCTTTGCCTGAGGATAATTTTACACAATTGCTTTAGTGTTCCCGTGTTTGGCCTATGAGCCATCATGGAGTCAAGTGTGGCATTTCCATTGATAGCATTATGTTGGCACTAAAAGAAGCTTCATATTTTGGACTATTTCAGGTAGGATTTTTCAGATTAGAGACATCTAGCTGACACCAGGTAGAGGGAGAAGCAGAAAAAAAAAAGTGCTATCATTTGTGTTTTCAAAAACAAGAAAACAAGCATGTCTGTAATTGTTTTAATGCCCTTGAAACAATATGCAAGTAACCAGCAATAGTGTGCCGCTGCTAAGAGACAGTTGTTGCCTTAGAGTTAAGAGAGAAACTTAACCCCACCCCCAAGTTATTATTACTTGGAATTATTAACTTAACCCCCAAGTTAATAATTCAAAACCTTAAGTAGTGCTTGAAGAGGTGGCTCGAGGTTAAGAGCCTGTACTACTGTTGCAGGGGAACCACGTTCAGTCCCCAGCACCTACACCAGGCAGCTCCCAACCACCTGGAACTCCAGCTTCCAGAGACCTGATAACACCTCCCTCTGGCCTCTGAGGGCGCGTCACTCAAGTGCGCAAACCCACACAGAAACAAACACTCGTTCAAAACAAAATCTTTCAAAGAATAGTTTAAATGCTTGTATTTCGTTACCTGTTTTAAAAAGACAGACACAGGGACACACCCCGAGCAGTAGGAAGAAGACACGCATCATGCATGTTTGAGTTATTCAGCCAAAAGATGTGTCACATGTTCTGGGATTGTTCAGCCTAAAGCCACTGTTGAAAGGGACCAAGGATTTCCACATGGCTCTGAAGGGACGGCAGCTGGGCTGCAGACTGGAGCCACAGAGTGTGTCTGTTAATAGACTTCCTGTCGCAGAAGTGCTACACTGCCAACAGAGCAGCACTTGGGGTCTGCCTTATTGATAGATGAATAAGATTGATCATGACACCTGTGTCCAGGGAATCCCCTGGTGCCATTCAGCCAACACTTAGAACAGCTGCTCTGGAGAAATTACCTTCAGACCGGGCCCACCGTGGCAGAACAAAATCATCACCTTAACTACTTTCCCAGTTCCTCACAAATGAGGATTCTTGTCCTGCAAGAGAGAACAGAGCCATATTTTATTCAGAATCGAATCTGTCGTTTCTTTTTCATTTCCTCTGCTGTCTACCTTAGATCACAAACCTGTCACAGTAATGTCCTTCTGAAGGGTTCTGGCAGAGCCGTCTTTACAGACCTTCAATAGCCATTCAAAGCTCTTGCTCAATGAAGCACATGCCCTTTCATTGTCTGCTCTCAAAAGGCTGTTTCAGCCTGCTGTCCCCCATACCCAGGAGTCTCCACAAGAGCCCTGGGCTGTCACCAACCCTGTCACCATCATCCCAACCTCTAAGCCATTGCTCATGCTTGTCTCTTCATTACCTTCTTAATGAACCACCACTCATTTATCAAGCCCTGGATCCAATTCACCTCCCAATGACACATTCTCCAGCACCAGGAGACCAGATTGATGGATACCTTCTCCTTAATTCCAGGGCAAAGACTTAGCATGAATCCCTGCTGAATACTCACATGGCCTGATTGTGTCTCTCCCCCATCTCTCCCTAGTATCTGTCATCTTCACTAGAGACAGTGTGAAATACTCACGTTGATACCCGCTGAGCCTAAGTTACCCAGCTTTTAGAACACAGTGAACGCTCAGTGTGGTCTCCAGTGAACATGAATTCCCTAACGGCTGTGGAAATGACCATCTATCTCTCATCTACAGAAACATTTTAGTCCAGGCAAGCTGCTTCACCCAGGTCAGGCTGCCCTGTCCCAGGCAAGCTGTCCCAATTGGAACTTCTACTTCTCCAAACCCTCTTTTACCTCCTTGCCTTTGTCTCTGTTCTACACTGTGCATATTCAAATATGGTGTGATGTTGCTGAGCTCCAACCAGAAGATGTGTTGACAAGGATGTGGAATTCTCATCTGTAGCCAGCAGTATGTATGAGACATGCGCAAAGGTGATGACAACAGCACACAAACTGGAGACAATCCATCACCAGAAAGAAATAAATTGATTGAGTCATTCAATGTAATACTACAGAGCAGGTGAGGAAAAAAAAATCTACACAGCAAGGGGAATTAAGAAAAGGGTCTAAGCCTGGTATGGTGGTTCATGCCTGTAATCCAAGTACTTTGTGAGGGGGGAGGCAGGAGGAAGGGGGCAGAGACAGGCAGATCTCTGTGAGTTCAAGGCCAGCCTGATCTGTAAAGTGAATCCAGGACAGCTAAAACTATACAAAGAAATCCTGTCTTGAAAGAAAGAATGAAGGAAAGAAAGAAAGAAAGAAAGAAAGAAAGAAAGAAAGAAAGAAAGAAAGAAAGAAAGAAAGAAAAGTCTAAAAGCAAAAGGAACCAAAGCTAAAAGCCAGAAAAACATATCTATGGTGATAGAAATTGCTGCTTCAATCAAGGCAACCATGGAGAGAGAGGACTCTCCTGCAGTACTGTTACATATTCCAATTCATGATCTGGCTTGTTACATCCCTTGCATTTTGAAGGTGTATCAAGCATGGTTTATAATATACTGGAATAAAAACAAAACCCCATAGCATCTAGGTTGTACCTTCACATGGGTGTAGCCTTAAACAGCCAGTGATCAATTTAACTCACAGAATTTCGTTGTCTTTCATGAATCTAAGTGTGTTTGGGAGAGGCTCAGTAGTTCTGAACCAAGCCAAAACCACCAGTACGTATATTAAGTTTGCCTTTGTTTCTCTGTGTAGAGTATTGAAGCCAGTATCTGTAGAGCTCAGACAACCCAGGCTGGGTCCTATAGGTGGCTGTGTAGCTTGAGTACCTGCTTTCCTCTAGGACCTTTGGTTATGGAGGGGGTTGGTTGACATGTAGGATCCTAGCAATGTTCTTCTCTGTTTACCTCCTTTAGGTCAGCACTACTGAAAGAGTGAGGTTCACAGATCAGTGGGTCCACTGTCAACCTAAAGCTTGTTAGAAGTCCAAAGTATAAATCCTACCTGGATGACCAAATGAGTTTGAGAGTTTTGGATCCCAAATTTCCAGTTTAATAAGAACCCCAAGTTCACTAAGCACAGCTTTTGTTTTTTATGTAGGGATGTAATTACAGTTTGAACTTGAAATGCCCCCCACAGGCTCATGTGTATGAACACTTGGCCCCCAGCAGGTGGTGCTGTATGGGAGCTGGGGAGATTAAGGAACATTTAGGGCATGGTGCTTAGCTCATAGAAGTAGGTGGCTAGGGAAGAACCATGACAGTCACAAATACTGCCAGTTTCACTCTAGTTCTCTCTGCTTCCTGGCCCATTAGCTCACTGCCCCTTTATTTCCATGTAGGCTCAAATATCCCTGAAACTATAAGCCCAAATAAATCTTTCATCTCTTAAGTCATTTTTGTCAGGTGTTTCATCACAGTGATGAAAAAGTTGCTAATACAGATGTGTTGACAACTGGGCCCTCGTCCATGGTTCCAGGGTTAGCCAGTTCTTAGAGCTAGCTATTCAGAGGGTAATTTTCAAATACAAACTTACCAACCCTGAGCCCACACACTAATCTTGCTCTTTATAAAGCTCTGGGGCTGATATCTACCATTCCTAATCTCCACAGGACCAGCTAACAGACCTCAGGGCAACCCCTGTGCCCTAGAGTCCTGAAATAACTAAAGTATGCCAATGCTAGGTGTGCTTATCTTTCTAGCCATGTAATTCATGCATAAAATAACACTTCATCTCATATCTACAGTTGTTCTTTCCCTGTGTAGCCCCAGCACGACACTTCTCTGTCTTATAAGCTACTTTCTCTTTCTCTTAAAAAAAATGATTACTTTTATATAATGTGTGAAAGCATGCAGGGACAAATGCCATGGAACATTAGAGGGGATCAGGAGACAACTGGTAGGAGCCTGTTTTCTCCTTCCTGGGGATGGTGCTCAAGTCATCAGGCTTGGCAACAAATCCCTTCACTGGCCCTGCCTCACAAGCTTCATAAGCACCTTTTCAGTGTAGCTGCCTCTTTCTCTGTTTGTCTCTCTATGCCACTACTATACCTACTGGGGTTTTCTGAAGGTTTCTACCTTCATCCAGACTTCTGGTTTACCACCAAGACATCCTCACACAGGTCTTCTGCCCTTAAGCTGCTACAACATCCCAGGGTTTGCTACCTGTACAGCACTGTGTAATTCTTCTGGAGCAGATAATTCTTCATCTGCATCACCCTCCTCCAGCCCCCCATCCCCATCTCATCAGTTCTCATCATCCTTGGTACATGATCTTCTCAGTGTTAACCCCTCCAGGTATTCTACACTTACATAACTCACAAATGAAACAAAGCTTACCTGCCTTTGTCTTTAGTGGGGGAAGATCAGCATTACAAAGAGAAGAAAGCTGCTTCTTTCTCTTCCTCCAGCTCTTTCTCTTCTATCTTTTTTTCTCCTTCCTTTTCTTTCCCCTCAGTTACAGGGACTGTCTCTGGCATGAACTCTATGGATAGCTCTTTGACCTCCCCACCCCCTGTGGGAGGAGCAACCTAGCTAGGCCACAGAGGAGGACATTACAGCCAGTCCTGGAGAGACCTGATAAGCTAGGGTCAGATGGAAGGGGAGGAGGACCTCCCCTATCAGTGGACTTAGAGAGGGGCAGAGAGGAGATGAGGGAGGGAGGGTGATATTGGGAGGGAATGAGGCAGGGGGCTATAGCTTGGATACAAAGTAAATAAACTATAATTAATATAAAAAATAAAAACAAAAAATATTTATAAAAAAATAAAACTTTTGGAGTTTGGGGAGATGCAAAACATCACTCTCTCAATAGCTCTCTTTCTTACTTATTGCTGTACTGTCTTAGAGCCAAGAACTAAACAGCCTTGTATTTAAATACTATCTGAAATCTCGCCTTCATGTATTTTCCAGAATGACATCTTTTAGAGTCCACCAAACAGCAGAACATTCCATTATCTTTCAAGGCCTACTTCCAATAGCTCTGATTTCACTTTGAATAGAGCTGCTCTTTCCACTTTCATTCTCGTGGCAGTTTTCTGGGACTCTGTCTTGTAACCCATCCTTCTTTGTCTTCTAGGAAGTTGTACAGTTGAATGGAATTAAATATATATCGCATACACATACATACACACACACATATAATCTAAGTGACTTCCCCACCCTTTAAAATATAGGCTATTGCTGTTGCCCTTGATTTTTTCTTTAGAGGCTGAAAGTAAGCCTCTATTGCTGAAGATACCATGTCTTTGAACACAAGACTCAGAAGATCCAAGCTGGGTCTGACCTGAAAGACTTCTGCCTGAAGACTAGCTTTCATAGTTTCAGAAATTCCAATGAGAGCTACCAATGGAAGGAAGAAACTGGTAGTCTTATCCACTGTGATACCTATGAACCACAACAATGACCAACATGGCAAGATATCCCTAAGGCTGCAATAGTGGCATGCCTGACTTGGTAGTAAACAACAGATGTCTAAATGAACTTCAGGCCTGCTTAACAGGAGAAAAATTATGTCTGGTATTGGAAACCTAGCCAGCTACCCAGGACTAGTTAAATCATGGATCTTAAGGAGAGCCTACAACTTCCACTTTCCTAGACCAGCATAATTCCTATGTTGTAGGTGCTCGTACTTAAACCCACAGATAAGTATAGCTCTCACCAAACGTCAAAGAAGCTTCTCTTTGTATCAGAGATCACTACAGAAAACCACAAATGCTCAAAATGCATTATGGGTGTTCAGTTCCAATGGATACATGTACCACACAACCCTTACAGATAAGTTTTGCGGAACACCTCAGAAGAGGGGGAGAAAAGACTATAATGAGCCAGGAAATCTGCTGTGATACGGTGTCTCCTACAAATACCAAGGAATCTCCACCCATGATACCTCAACAACATGGCTGCCTAAACAAGATCTGAAAAAGAATGGCACCAATAGACACGTAACATTGGGTAGCAAATATCACAGGGCCCCATCCTTAGACACAGAACTACAGGTAACTAAGGAATGGTGAGTGGAAGAGAATTAGTATTCCCCTGTGATAAGCCCCCTTAATCAGTTATCCAATGCTAAGCAAGAAGCTATGAAACTATATACACAACCAACACTAATGGACTCAACAGATTGATGTATTTATGCACCTACATGTGTAGTGATAGCAAAGAAAATGAGTCTAATTTTTTTTTTTTTTTTTTTTTTTTTTAGTTCTCAAGAATATGGATGGAGCAAAGGGGGGATGAAATGAGTTGAGGGGAAATGAAATGACAGGGGCAAAATGGTATGATTATATTTTAATTTTTAAAAAGCAAAAGTAAAAAAAAAAGTGCCTAACACATCTAACTAGATAGTTTACAGTGTGTCTCTATAAAATGGCCTCCTCTAGTCCCTGAAGGGACTGAAGCAAAAACCTTTGGCTTTGTAGTTATGAATTGAGAAGAGAAAATCATAAATATGCCCAGAGTTTGGCAAATATCAGCTTCAAAACTTTATTGGGCAGAGTAAGGTTTGCTGGCTCCAGAGTACTGACAGACATCCAAGGTAATTTTACAGCAAGTTCTCCTGCTTAAAATCTTGACTTGGATATCCACCAAATCTATGCAAGAGTATTCTTATATGGCCAGAATAGCTCAGCTACTCTGGGAGAAGAGTTTGTCCTTAAGTACTGGTTCAGAAGAACCCAAGTAGGAGGGATTGGTTGCCCTCCTGGGTGTCAGAAGCTGCAAAAGTGCATCCTGGGATGGCAGCCAGATTCAGGTGTAATCAGGCATAATACAGGCAGCACTGGGTTGGGAATTGAAAGCCTAGGATACAATCAGGGGGAGTAACTGGGCCTTAAGCTGCCTGCTATTTGGATGTAGCTAAGGGATGTGTTAACATTCCATTCTGCAATGACTGCCTTTCCCCTTTGTCTACAAACCTCATTTTCCTTATTGTAGACTTTAGCCCCAAGGTATAAACTCAAATTAGTTTCTGTAAGTATGGTGTCTGAAGTATGAAGGGTTTTTGGAATCACATTTGATCTTCCCTGCATGGCATAAATGCTCTGTAGGTTTGCTCCTTGAAAGCAAGCTTCTAAAATCTACCCATCCTTGTCCTTTACAACCTGGTTTTCATCAATTTTGCTTCTTGATGAATTCCTAAGTGATGTTTCTAGTCCTTGGAGATGAATGTGTTGTTTATTTCCATGCTTCTGTTCCTAAACTGCAGGTTTTAACTGGAGGTCTTCTTACAAACTGTCAGGCCTCTGGAGGTCTCCTTCCTCCTTTGTTAGTGTGTAAGCTTCCTGCCATTTTCATTTGCCGAGTTCTGAGGAACGTCAGCTTGGCTGTGTGCTCCTCTACCTGCTTCCTGCCTTTCATATGCTTCTTCTGCCTCCCTGGATCTCAGATCACCTTGAGCTAAAATGTTCCATTCTCACTCAGCACTGGATAGGCCTCTGTCTCTTGCTGTGAGCTGGCTTCCATTTGGATACCTAAAATGCCTTCCATCCTCCAGGAATCAGCTCACCATGGTGTTACCCATCCAACCAGGAGCCAACGCCTGGATTGAACAGATTTCCTTACATTTTACTATCTGAGGGGGAAGACGTTTGTTTGCATTATACTTCCACATCACAGTCTGTCATTGAGGAAAGTCAGGGTAGGAACTCAAGCAGGAGCAGAAAACAGGAGGAGAGCTGCTTCCTGGCTCTGCCTCCTAAGACATCTGCCTAAGGATAGCACCACCCACAGTGGGCTGGGCTCTTCTACATCAATCATTACTCAAGAAAATGTTCCATTGACTTGCCTACAGACTAACTGATGGAGGCATTTTCTCAGCTGATACTCTTTTTTTCACACATGACCTTACCTTGTGTCAAGCTGAAAAAAAAAAAAAATCTAATCAGAATACCATACCGTGTTCTATCTGATATACATTATTATACATAATGTTTATTGAACAGACATTGAGAAATGTATGTTTTCTAGAGAAGAACCTACCATCCAAGTCAGTACATAACAATCTTTCCTGTTTCTGTTTCAAGTGAGGGCTTGTTTCCACCTGTGAATTTTTTTGTAGTTTCTGGAAAAAAAAAAGAAAAGAAAAGAAAAGAAAAGAAAAAGAAAAATCAAGAACAAGATAGTTCAGCATGTCTCTTGTTGTCTGAGCTTCTAGAGACCTTCAAACCTAATTCAAACCTCTGCTGAAGATTTTTTTATTATTTTTTTAATTTTTATTATTAGTTACATTTTATTAACTCTGTATCCCAGCTGTATCCTACTCCCCCATTCCCTCCCAATCCCATCCTCCCTCCCTCATCTGCTCCCTGCCCCTTTCCAAGTCCACTGATTAGGGAGGACCTTCTCCCTTTTCCTCTGACCCCATTTTATCAGGTATCTTCAGGAATGGCTGCAAAGTCCTCCTTTGTGGCCTAGCAGGACTGCTCCTTCCTTGGGGGGTGGGGAGGTCAAAGAGCCTGCCATTGAGTTCCTGTCAGAAATAGTCCCTGTTCCCCTTACTATGGGAAACCAATTGGTTACCGAGCTACCACAGGCTACATCCAAGCTGAGGTTCTAGGTTATATCCATACATGGTCCTTGGTGGAGTATCAGTCTCAGAAAAGACCCCTGTGCCCAGATATATTTGGTCCTTGTGGAGCTCCTATCCTTTCCACGTCATATGAACTCCCCCTTCTTTCATATGATTCCCTGCACTCTGCTGAAGGTTTGGTTATGAGTCTTAGTATCTGTTTTGATACACTGCTAGGTAGTCTTTCAGAGGCCCTCTGTGGTAGGCTCCTGTCCTGTTACTTGTTTTCTCCTACATCTAATGCACATCCCATTTGTCTTTCTTAGTGAGGATTGATCGTCTTACCCCGGGTCCTCTTTCTTTAGATGTATAGATTTAATTATGTTTATCATATCTTATAGGTCTATATAAGTGAGTATATAGCATGTATGTCTTCTGCTGAAGATTTTTAATAGTTAAGAGGAATAGAAAAATTAAAGATAGTGTATAAGTTAGGGTTTTTCTATAAGTGATATATATATATATTAGATAAACAGGAGATAAATAAATATAAATAGATGATAGATAGATAGATAGATAGATAGATAGATAGATAGAGTCAAATGACTGAGGCATTCTGAAAGCTAGAGACCTGCAAAATGGTTTATTTTATATCCAAAAACCTCAGAACCAAGAAAGGAAATGATGCCATTAGCGCTCAGAGGCAAAGAACTGAGAACCACAGTGTTTGCTGGTATAAGACCTGGAGTGTTGATACCAGATTGCCTTGGTTTCTGCTGCCCAAGGCAGGAGGAAGAACACAACCTCTCAGCAAGAGAAAGAACTGCCTTTGTCCTGCCTGGGCCCAAGGCAATTGAAGAATGCTAACTTGGGTTGCAGGTAGATCTCCCCACTCATTTCACAGACTCAAAGCAATCCTCTCTGTAAACCATCAAAGATTCACCCAGACTCAGTGTTTTAACAGTTGCTGGAGGTATTTTTCTAATCTAGCCAGCTTGACACTTAAAGTCAACCATCACCATGTTTGTCCTTTTCAGTCTTGATGGAAATGAAAATCAAAGTTGTAATGTCATTTTCACTAAAGAGGCTTTACCAAGATGACAGGCTGTAACAAATATTGACAAGGATGTGGACACAAGAGGACATTCATTGACTGGTGGTAAAAACTGTAAAATGGAACAGCTGCTTTGGAAAATAACTTGGGACTTCAGTGAAAGTTAAACATATCATTACAATGTTACCGAGACTCTCTACCCCTATATACTCATGATAAATGAACACAGATGCCCCAACACACATACACAATATGTGTTCGTAGGTATTTATAAACAACTATATCATAAGAGCCAATTAATGGTTGCTAACCGCTCATCAACTGGAAAAATCTGTGTAGCAGATCCGCACACTGAGATGATTTTATTTACTGGTGAAAAGGAAGAGCCCAGTACAGATAAACTTTTAAACATTTTGTAAAGTGAGCAAAATCAGTCACAAAAGAATACATCATTTATGATTCCTTTACATGTAATGTGTAAAACAGGAAAACTTACAGAGACAGAAAATGAGAGTGTTTCAGGAATGGAAAATGACACTAATGGGTGAAGGGATTCTTTCTCTTGTAATAGAAATGTTTTAAAATTAGATGTTGATTACATGATTGCATAATCATAATTCTGGACATACTAAAGAATCTTGAACAAATCATGTTAAATGGTGAATTGTATGGTATATGACTTGTATCCCCCTAAAATATTAAAATTTCCTACTAAAACTGTTTGCCCTTTCTCTATATGATTTATTTTTGAGAGCAATCAGCTAAGGATACATAATTTTAATTAGATAGAAAGGGTTCAAAGGATCACTTGTACAATGTAGTGGCAATTCTGTCTTTTAATAAGAGTGGGTTTCAGGTGTCCACTTCATTAGAGATAACAAACAGATGAAGTGATAGACGCTCTCTTGCTCAAATTATCCAGGCTGCAGTGTACCCAAGTTTCAATGCAGCTCTTGTACAGCTTCAATAGGCACACTTTTATTTGTCAAAGAATCCATTGGTTATTTTACATCACTTTGGCCAAATATCTAACAGAAGCAACGTAAGGGCAGAAAGAAGTTTATTTTGGCTCACAGTTTGAGCCATCCTAGTATGGAAGGCATGGTAGCTGGGCCTCTGTCCATGTTGCAAGACTCTTGGTTGGTCTGAAAGGAAGGAGAGCACCAGCTAAAACCAGATTTCCAGCTTCAAGGCTGTCTTCCAACAGCTAAACACCAGACCCAAAGGTGTCACATCTCAGAACACTGCCCCCAGCTGGGGGCTAACACACATAAACCTCTGGGGGACATCCAAAGTGTAAGAAGGGGAGCGGAGCAAGACAGGTGGAATTAACTTGCACAGCCATTTCCTCTGAGGTTAAAACCTTCCATCATGTAAAGCCATGTCTTAAGATACAGTGAAAGGGGAGGTAAAACAACATGTTATTTTAAGAGATAATGTTTACAGGAGGATGAAGGACTCCGTTCTGCAGGGACACTTGTAGGACAGGAAGCAAACAACTCAGAAGGCCTTCAGGAATTCTCTGAAACTGAGCAGATTCAACAGGTCCCTCCCACCCCAAGGATACATACACAGTGAAGATGGCTGAGAGAAGGTTCTCAGACAAGCCAAGCTGCAGAAGACTCTGAGAGAAGCTGAGAAGCCTGGAAGATGCAGAGATCCTCCAAGCCACCTTGAAAGGTGGTGAGTGGCCTGCAGGCTGTGCAGTGAGCTCCAGGCTTCCAAACTGTGTGAGCTGTCACCCGTGCTGGAGTGCACTCTGGTGATGCAGCTGTTTTGGGGGTCATTCTGTACTTGTAAGTCACCCCCTTATGCATTCTTCTGTAAGTGACCCCGATAAAATTCACTGGTGCATCAGGTTGGAAATTGGTGCTATCCATACTTTGGTCTGCCATTGGTTCTCTGTCTACCTGGGATGGGTAGACATTTGGTCACATCTTCCCTGGAGTCGTGTTATACAACAATAAGGAATAATGTGAATAGGAAAGTATGAAATGAGAGCAGGGGGGATGGGGAGGGAACAGAAGGAAGAAAAGGAAATAGAGGGAGAGAGAAAAAGAAAGCTATCAAGAGCTGTTGGTGAAAGGAAGCAGCTGGAGTATTCATATACTGATGGAATAGGTGGAGCGCTGTCATCAGAAGGTAGTTCTGCATTGAGAAGGTAAAATTACAGAAAGTGAAAAAAGATAAATGACTGAAATGTCTCACCACAGGCCCAAAACAATGGGGCCAAAGTCAACCTCAGTTTTCTAGTTCCTGGATATTTGTCACAGCCATAGAAAGCTTGCTGTTAATGCTGGCTTTCTGGCCTCGAGCATTTCAGGTCATGCCAAATTATCTTGTCTTTATCTCATTATGATAATGATAACTAGAATTTATGGAGACTAAGACCCTACAGATTTCTCAAGATCTTGATACATTTTTTCCCTTGCAGTACTAGGGCCTTGAACAGACTAGATAGGTGGGCTATCATTTAATTATACCCTGAGACTTCTTTTACCTTGGTCTATGTTTGCTTGCTTGTTTGTTAGTGGTACTGCTGAGACTTGAAACCACGTGGAACCACTTGGAACTCACATGGGATGGGCAAGCATCTTACCAACGAACTGTATCCCAATCCATCCTTTTACTTGAATTTTGAGACTGAGACTCACTAAGTTGCCAAAGCTAGCCGTGAACTGGCCATCCTCCTGTCTCAGCTGTGACATGAGGCCTGTCTTCCATCATTTTGGGAGCTCTTAAATATCCCTGTAAAACAGGTGGCACTACTCCTTCTCTGTACACTAATTAACATGAGGCTAGAGGTGGCTAAGAGCTGTGCCTGTTGCTAACGCAGCCCCTGATGTAAGGAATGCCTGCCTTCCCTATGCTCTGCACGTCCTTGGCTTTGGATCCAGTGAGAGGGTCAGACACTCTGCTGTTCTTTCTCCTGGAAAACACTGAGACCAGAGCTCAAACCCCAGGAGACAGATGGCTGCTCCAGATTCATGACATTTAGTGAGTCATAAACTTGTCCTAAGTGTCACCTCTCCTGTCTAGGTAGGGATTTCATCACTGAGCTGTCGAAGGAGGTTAATATGGTTAAGCCAACATCTTCTCGGTGACACCAGATTTGACTGGTGGGGATCTTCCATTTGACCTTCAGTCCAGGGACTGGGAGTGCAGAGATTCAAGCAGGGCCTCAGGGTTTAGTGAGTCCTCAGGCTTGGCACTCAGTTCTGCCTGGGCTGCTATTAGTGAGGACAGAGAAGGAGCCTGTACTGCCATTAGCGAGGAAACAGAGCTGACTGCATAGGTGCAAATTCCAGGAAGAAAACCTGCCTCCCACTTCAGAGCAGAGCAGCAACAATGAGAGCTTGTTCTTCTTTCAGCCACTGGCCTGGCTTGGATAAAGGCTTATGTGTCCTCGGGTTCCATGCCCCATCTCCATAATCCTCCAGCAGGCTTCAGCCAAGAAACGTGGGCTTCCTCTTTTTATTTCCTTTCTTAACCCAAGGGCCTGTTGGTGCATGATCTCGAAGAGCTACAGGTCATGAGAGGATCTCTGCTTTGCCACCTACACCTGGAATGCTATTAATCCCCGTGAATTCATGCAGAGCGAAGCCTGTTTCCTTCACTCTTTCTCTAGCTCTTATATTTGACCTTCTGAATGCTTTGATTATCTCAGTAAAGCGTGTTACAGATGCAGTTATACAAGCCCACATGCCACTGGTGGCATCTCTCTCTGTCCTTTTCTATAAGTTGCCTTAGCTTTCTGTGACCATAGAGTTCTTTGAGAAGGGAAACTAAGAGATAAGGAAAGAGAAAGTATAGAAAGTAGAAGGGATTGAGCCCAGAATAAAGACCTAGGGAAAACCAACCAAGTGACTGCCCAACAGGACCCTGTCTGGAAAGTCCTGGCTTCTGGAATCTGGTGGGAAAGTAGATCTGGATTTCAGAATTGGTCCTCAGTGATGCCTGCCCCAAGAACCAAGTGGGTCAAACTTTAGGCAGTTTCTGCTCTGTCTGATGTTTTCCAGATCATACCAAGTATCTCCATAGCCCAAATGCTGGTTTCTAATGTCTGTGGTGAAATACTGAAGCACTGGAAAACTTTCCAAGACCTTGTACTCCTGGTCGAGCTTAATATAAAAATTGTGTGAAATAAATGTGGTCATTGTCCTTCCTTAAGGAAAGAACGCGAGGAACCCAGAAATTGTGTAGTAGGCAGCACTGCTATTTGGGACAGTGGCTCCCATGAATTGCTAAGTGTGAACTGCACACTCACCTTCCCAAAGCCACTTTAGTGATGTCCAGCCATTAGCTGGGATTCAGCTATCCTGAGACCATTGTCACTATAGAAGTTAACAAAGGCTACAAATTAGACCTTTTCGATTGCTTGCTTGCTTGTTTTTCTGAGACCAGCACTGAGGTAAGTAGAGTCCTCTTGGCAGTACTAAGTGCCTTCTTGAAGGCTGTCCCAGGGCAGTTCACATGCTGAGGCTCTAGCTACTACATTTGTCATCCAGCTAAGATGTCACTATTTCCCCAAATGCCTTCTCTGAAATAGTTCATGATTTGGTATTTGTGGCCCAGCTCCCGCCTTTGGTCAGTCTCGTGTTCTCTTTTCAGTGTGCAGCCAAGTACACATTTCACCTGTTTAATAGCTTTGGTTTAAATCGCCAGGAATTTTTATATGTATAAAGATGTTTTTGAAAGGAAAACTAATGAATATGAGTAATGGGTTAACAAAAAAAAAAAGCTCCAAAATCCAGAGGGATGTGAGTCTGGAGACATGCACATTCTGGGTTGGAAGACAGAGAATGTGGAGACAGAAGTGCATTCTGGGAAGGGAGGCATTAACTTCAGGGACTTAGGAAAAGTTGGTGAGGGAAGAGGAAAGGGGTCCAGTTGGAAATGTGCCCTGGGGATGAGGAATCAGAGGGCATTTTATGGATCTGCACCACTGCTCTGCACGGGATACCATGGGGACCAGGGGCAATGTGGACTGGCAGGGCTGAGGAGCACTTGCCAAAGCTGGAGCAGAGCAATGCAACAGTCGAGCTGTGTAGGCTGCAGCGGTGATGGCGTTGGGAGGAAGGCTACGGCCAGTCCCACAGGTGTGGCACAGTTGCTCCTTTTGACTGTGTCAGTCAACACACAACGTTTGCTAATTTTCAGAGACATTGTACCATCAACAGTTGTCTGCATGCATGTAAGGCACAGACAGACAGACAGACAGACAGACAGCACACACACATACACACACATGCCACACAGACACTGGGAACATGCCTTCCCACAGACCAGCAAAACTCTGTGTACCTACCTGGAAAGAAATCATGTGCTTGACCCTTATTAGGGAAATCTTGCTGCTGTCTGATCAACCTGAATCTGTTTGCTTTTCCAGGTTCTAAACAGCTTATTGCCAGATGAAGTGCTTGCATCAGTATTAAGCTTGGGATTTTTTAATTTCCAGCCTCTCTAGGATTTTCCTAAATAGAGACAGGAGGGAAGTGGGGAAGAAACTAGCCTAAGGGTAATATGAGCTAAGGATCGGGGAGGGGGGGGAGAAGGGAAAATGGTGAGAGTTATACCAAGAAAACCCCATTCCATGCCAGTTTTGTCCAGTTCTGTTAGAGAGATAAATTAATCCCGGAAGCCACTGTGGATGGCATCTTCCCTAAATGGTCAGCTTTGGGCCCCATCCTATTTTCCTAAAAAACCCTAAACAGAAAAAAAACAACTGTCCCCTTAAGATATAAACTTCTATATGAAGAGATGAAGATATATATGATGGCTTGTTGAATCCATTAAGAGAAAGTTACTTCTTCCTGGACAAAACTTTTATCACTGTCCCTGGATGAAGATAGGACATTTTTATCTGCCCAAAGATACCTACTATTGTTGCCTCCTTTAAAAGGTAATCCAACTGGGCCTGTCAGTCACCTGGCCAGAAGACCACCCCTCAGGAAAGCTGATTCACAGGACAGGACGAAATACTAAGGATATGGGAGGGAGGAATAATTATCCCCTTAATGAGGCCATGTTCTAGTCCTTCCTAGAAGCCCCTTGCCCAATGCCACTATTCGGCTCTGTTGTAGCAATGCTAAACCTACCCACTTTTCTGAGTTCTAAACAGTTACAACAAATGTCAGCATAGGAGAGGCTTGGACCTCAATTTGAAAAACGTGAAGAAGTTAGGAACACTCAGGGTTAATAGCCATTTGAGTAGTAGTTGTGGCCCATTGAGGAAAAAAAAAATTGAATCTCTGGCTTGAGTACAGACTAAACATTCCAGCTGGGCTGAGTCAATCACAGGGCCAAGGGGCCACTCCTAAGAAGGTGGAGTTAGCCTGATCCATGCTACAGAGATAGACGGAATACTTTTTCCTTTAATAAGAATGTATGTTTCTCTCCCAAAATTCCCATCCCCAACACAGCCCTAAGTGGTGTAGCCATGAGGTCTCTCAAGGTCTGCTCAGTCGTCTGAGTCCTGGCAAGGTAGAGTTTTTTGGTTTTTTTCTCTTTTCTGTCTTTCCCATGTTGCTCAGAACCTACATGTGTGTGCCTTTTCTGATATTTTAGGCTTCCTTACTTTTTCTCACTCCTTCTCTAAAGCCCCCCCCGGCCATGTGGCTGCTTGTCTGCCAAGTGCAAGTGCCTTTTCTTCTTCTTCTTCTTCTTCTTCTTCTTCTTCTTCTTCTTCTTCTTCTTCTTCTTCTTCTTCTTCTTCTTCCTCCTCCTCCTCCTCCTCCTCCTCCTCCTCCTCCTCCTCCTCTTCCTCTTCCTCTCCTCCTCCTCCTCCTCTTCGTCTTCTTCATCATCGTCTTTTTTAACTTCTCTTGATTCTTCTCCAGGCAGCTGCTGAGATTTATGGCTGCCTTAGGGTGGTTTTCACTTAAACTCGTATTAAAACCCCAACACACTACCCTTGAACTTCTGTGAGTCCATTCTTAAACTCTTTTATTGACGATTTACCCCCATCATCATCTGGCCAGTCACTGTGCTCAGTCACTGCCATCAATAAGCCTGACTCAGCCAGCCATTTCCAGCGTGCTGTTCTGCAGCAGCTGCCACACCTTGGAACTTGTTAGAGATGCAACTGGGGTCTCACCCCAGCCCTGGTGAGTCGGAAGGGAGTGGGGACCTGCCATCTGGATTTTAATAAGCAGCCCTCCGGGGGATTTGGTACCCGCTCAAGTGTGAAAACCATTTCCTTAAAATGTACTGAGAGAAGAGAATTTGCATGAATGGTTCCTATTATTAATGATCAGCGCTTGATTTGAAGTCAGGGATTAACATCCTCCTGCCTTCTTTATTACAGTCCTTAAATGTGGGGAGTCTTAAACCTTCCTGGGTTTAGAATACGTTTTATATTTTTCCAGTTTTTAAAATTTATTTGTGCGTGTGGTGCGTGTGTCATGGCACATATGTGAAAGCGAGAATTTACGTGCAGGAGTCGGATCTCGCCTTCCACTGAGTTCTCAGGGATGGAACTCAGCTTTTGAGGCTTGGCAGTGCCGTCGCATCGTGTCTGGGTTTAGAGTCTTAAGTGATTGAACAGGTGCTTTTGGGAAACTGAGTCCTGAGCGTGTATACATGAAGCCATATTAGAACCATCTCCTCTGCTTTCAAGGCCCCACGCTGCAGGGTAAACATGAGAGTCTGATTTGGTCCCGGAGACATATACTATAGTGTTTTCTACTTTTTAAAATCGCCACAGCTGCAGCATGTGGTAGTTTGGGCTGGCTAGAGATAGATTCTGTGTGTGTGTGTGTGTGTGTGTGTGTGTGTGTGTGTGACTTGCTAAATAATTCTAAATAATTTTAAGTTCTGATTTTTCCTTTTTATTATGCATTTGGGGGAGGGGTCAGTGTTAGATGCTCTGTGAATATTTGTGTAGAGCAACCTGCTCCAGAGATAATTACATTAGCGGCATTCAGGGCTGATGAGTATCACCAGCACAGGGTGATCATGTTAGAGGGAAAGTGTCTTTCACCCGGGGACTCTAACATGTGGTTACTGTCTCCGTAATTAACCCATCGACCTTGGAAAAGGAAAGTAATTAGAAGCATAGGCAATTAATTCCTTCTAAGTGATTTCACTGTCATAGCCATTGCCACCCCAGAAAGGGGATTCCAGAAGGGCTGGGAGGAAGCAAGCGGATAGGAACAGCCAGTAAGATCACATCAGGAGTGCTAATGAGGCTTTAGTGTCAGGAGAGCCAGACACTGCAGAGAAAGTGAGGAAGCCCTCCTTTTGACTCCCCTGGAACATGGGAAGCCCCAGCCTCCAGGGCAGGGTCAAAACCCAAAGAGCCGCGTTACTATTCACTCACCCCTAACCCAAAGAGCAACGCTACTATTCACTAACTCTAGTCATGCCTCATAGTATACCTGTAAAAACACAGCAGCACCTTTCTCAGGATGTTGGGATGGAAATACAATAACTGTAAAAGAGAAAGATTTTTAAACTTACAGTGTCAGACTCAACCAAGATCAAATAACTGTTCTAGTACAACATGAGATGGTCTCAGGATTTAGCCCCAAGCTGACCTGGAACTGAGTACTGAGATTACAGGTGCATCCCATCACACCTGGCACATGTCATCATTTCTGGAATTTTGTTTCCTTCATTAATATGCATATAGTATGTTTTTATGAAATTATAGAGATAACCTCTGCTTTCTAATAGAAGAGATTCAAAGCTTATTATATAGCTTCAGATCAAAATTAGGTAAGTTTCTAAAAACTGCAATTCCAAGCCAGTTGGGCATTCTCTGATTGCATTTCTACAGCCTCGAGGCCATGTAAAGGAGCCAGGAAACAATGCTCCTTGGTTACAGGAGTGAGTGAAGAATTTCCCATGAAGGATAGGCAAGGACATGCATCCATAAAAGGAAATGACATCTGTGAAGAATTTGGAAAGAAACAAAGATATATAGACTGTTTGAGGAATTTGCATAGTTGAAAAAGTTGGAATAGAAAATGTGTGAACTTACAAGTTGGAGGTAGCATGGAGACAGAGGCTATTTAAGAACAGCCTGTTTGAAGGCTATCACACTTATATTCAGGATCACGTACAATACCATAGAAACCAAATACAAGCTAGAGTCAATAACAGGAATAACTAAAATGTTGCCTCATTAACTACTTTGACTTGGCTGCCTATAAAGTGAAATCTCTCTTGTATCAAATTCTTGGCTCTAGGACCATTGGGTCTGTTTGTCTGTCAGCTGTGATTCTCACTCCACAAACTCTGCACACCCCTGCTGTGTGTGAATGGAGGGTTAAGATAAATTTGGGTGTTATCTCAGTGACAGTAAGGAAGAAGCCTCACACTCAGAAGTAGGGAAAATTTCCTATTTGTTTTCTCTCTCCTTACTTTCCCATCATCATCACTGAAGGTCATCTTGCAAGATCTACAAGGGCAGAATTAGGAGACCCATGGCAGCCTGAAGCCCTAGAGGGACAAACCTTCCTTTCCGATAAGAATTGTGGTCCTAAGTGTCAGAAAGTGTCACTGCGTCTGCATGGATCCTTTCTTTGCTGTTCTACCACATACCATAGGAGGCATGAAGTACCTATTAGATCGATGTAAATAACACCCCAGATTTCTGCTCATATGAGAGCCCTGGGAAGTCTGAAAATACAAACGCAGCCAAGGGAAGTGCTGAGGAGACTGGCCCTGAGCCTCCCACAGGTGTTTACAAATCTCCAAACTTACCACAAGCAGTGAGCAAGAGCATCAACCTCAGCGGGGCACCAAAGCTTGTGAGCATGCAAGCTGGGGATCAACATCCAAGCACAAACTGACCGAGGGGTGGAGCATACACAGGGATATCCAGATAAACACTTTGAAAATAGGACCATCATGGAAACCTCAACCCCCTGAAAGCTGATCATAACTTCAGACGGAGCCTGATGATTGCTGAAACCAACCTGCCAATATCCTCCCTACAACATGCACCAGAGTCAATACCTCATACGTTCACAGTAAAGGAAACGTCCCACAGAGAGCAAACGTGAGAACGAAATAGGAATTCTCGGTTCTGGTAGGAAACGGCACTCCACAGGAGTGAGTGCTGCCATAACACGGTGTAGACGTTACCTGACTGACTCACACAGCTTCGCAAGATCTCCCCACCAAGAGTGAGACATACTGAAGGAACAGGAAACACTCAGTACCAGAGAAGCAGTCAAAAAAAAAAATTGGTGGAAACTAAAAACTACAATATACAAAACTTGAAACCTCTCTGAGTGAGACTGAGAGCAGAGTTCCAAGGACCTGTGCTGACATTACAAAAGACTGGAAGGCACTGGGTGAGGGACCCCACTCAGGTCCTCTGGAAGAGTGGAAAGATCTCTCACCACTCCAGCCCTACAATATTAATTTTTAAAATGACTCCAATAAGCAAATTTCCTATAAGAAGCAATGAGGCTGCTGTCCACCCTTAAGTCTTTGTCCAGGGAGAGTGTCCTGAAGATGAAAGTGACTAGAAACAAGCCAGTTGAAGGCCTGAGACACCCTCTGCAGGAGACCTGATCTCTTAAAAGACAGAAAAGTGTAAATGAGTTCAGACACACTCCCTCACCATGGGCTTTGGTGAATGCAAAGGGAACACCCAGGACACCTAACAGGTGAAGGCTGAGGAGATAGAGATGTATGTAACCCAAACACTGAAACGCTCCTCTGTGCCACCGGCAGTGAGGGAAGATCCAGTATAGACTACAAGAGACGCATGTGTCTATAATCACTACAGCAGTCAATAACATCATTTGTTCATGTTTTGCTTTGGTTGGGGTGGTTGGGTTGGGTTGGAGTTTGAGATAGAGTCTCTCTTTGTATCTCTGGCTGTCCTGAAACTCCTCCTCTGGCTGCCCCTGACTCAAAGAGATCTGTGTGCCTCTGCTTCCTGGGTGCTGGGATTTAAGGCAGGAGCTACCACATTCAGCTCAAACAAACGATAAAATTATACTAAAGATTCAGTCAAAAGTTCTATAAGTAGGTTCAAAAACAGTATTAACATCAATCCAAAATATAGCAGGGAAGTAGAAAAGAAACAGAAATGGAGACACAGTAAACAGAATTAAATGGCTTTTACTTATAGATTAATACACTATATAACATACAGTATGTTATATATTATACATTATGTATTAGCCACATTATCTATAAGGTATTAGTATAGCTATATTTTCTTTAAATGTAAATTCATCAAGCATGTCAATTAAAAAACAGAGATTAAAAAATGCTCCAATTTCATGTGTTTAACACCACTCAATCAGGATATAATAATGCTAGCAATTTCAAGGCAAAACTGTAGATCGAGATCGCTATGGGGAAATTGCAGAGTGAGCCGTGGTGGCTAGGCTCTGCGGACTACAGAACAGAAAAAAGTCACCAGTTGGCCTTGTGCAGGGCACCAGCTACCTTCTACTCCTGAGCAGATAACCACATAACAAGAGACTCATATATAACATGCAAAAGCCATGGAAGAAGGGAAAGAAGGAAAGAAGGGGAGAGGGGAAGGGAGGGGAAGAAGAATCAAAGGCGGACTCACTGTGAAGCCAACTTCAACACTCCTCCAGCAAGCATTGATAAGACCCACAGAGGGAAGTCACCAAGGAGAGACAACGCTTGTGACCAACAGTGTCACCCACTGTCTTAACTGGTGTTTATAAAATGCCCCACCCAGCCACAGCTGAGCATACAATCCTTCCAAGTACAGATGGGCCGTTTGCTGAGACAGGAGCACCTAGGCTACAAAATAAACCACAAATAACCAGAGTTGCAATCATTCAAATGACTTCTCTGACTGTCATGAAAGAGATCCAGAAAACAGTCATGGAATTCTAGGAAGAAAGCCTTGTAATAGGTGGAGTCTAGGCAACACTCCTCTAAATAATAAGTGTCACATCGGAAGTGTCAAGGGAAACTAGTAAACATTTTGAATGGAATGACATGAAAATCTAAACAATCAAAATCCATGAACTTCATCTAAAGGAACAGCGGGAAACTGGGGGCCTGGAATGTAGATTCTGAAAAGGAGTAAGATTCACAGTTATCAGCCAAGGGTCCTCCCTGAGAGGGAAAACACCAAACAAACTGAAAGTAGAAAGAAGATTGGTAGACCAGTAATCCTTGTAGGGAGTCCTACAAGAAAGTCCTGAGTGACTCTGTGTTGGCATGGGCACTGGGCAAAGACTCCAGTACTGCAGACCTATGGGAATCCACAGCCCCACCTCTGCCTGGCTATGATGAGACTCAGTGAGGAGGGAGAGCCTTTCTCTGGTCCAAGGACAGATGTTGGCAGTGTGTGCAGAAAATGTCTGCCATAGCCTTTGCCCCCTGAAGGTTCACATCCTGAAGACTGCTCCTTACAGAACCTGCTGTTTCTGAGGTGGGCTAAACCAGACTCCTTGTTCAGTTGTGTATAATAATTGCACCTCCTTTTTATCTGTATGTAATAGCCCACCTTCCCTATTCAACAGCATTTATAAGCCCACTGAGCTTCCCAGGGCGCTGAGCCATCTCCATCAGAGAGCCTAAACCTTACCTGTTCCCTGTTTTCTATGTCCAGTCCTTGGAGCCATGTTGGAGGTAGTGGATACTTCGGCCAAGAGCAATGTAGAAGAAAACCAAGAGACTAGGCACGCTGCCAGCTCAGTATCAAAAAGAGGACCTCTTAAGGGCCACACTACTCACAAGTTGGGGGAAGTTGAGGAAAATCACTTTCAGGCTCACCTACCAAATGCTCAGCTCTAATGAATGACACAACCCAATGTGACACTGTTTCTAGGACCATGACAATGTGGACTTAGCCTCCTAGAAGCTACTGAGGTGCTCTGGTACATCAGAACCACGGGCTTAATTCTTGTTGCTCCTACCGCCATGACTTCCTTACTCAAGATGGCCTCATAATGCGCAGTACTGCCAAAGTAAATCATTGAACTTTCATTTCATTCAGAGCTAAAAAGCAACGTAAAGAATCATACTTTGAAAGCCCATCTCCAGAAGCCGTAACGTGCCTTCCTTGGGATTAGACTTTGTGCAGTCGGCGCAAGGGAAACTGAAAACGATGCTCTCCACCCAGTGTTCAAAGACACTTGTAAAATGGGCGGGGAAGAAACAGATAAAGCACAGACGTACAAGCAGCAGTATATGCCAGAAAAGCCTCCTCAAGATGTTCTCAGAATAGTTTGTACCTCTGGGGAAACTACCAGAAAGGAAGAAACAGCATGCCCTGTGAGACCATCTGGGAAACCCCACTTTCAGCCCTGAGTCCATCTGGGCTCAGTTGCTGTGGATTTGGCAGAATCTGGTGCACTGCAAAGTCCTTCAATTCTCCCCATAAAATGGGACCCCCATGTGCATGCAGAGCCATCTGCACCTCTCTGCCCCAGTCTCCCTCATCCCTGGGGACACATCAGCTCAGGTATGTTTCTGACATAAAAGCAAGACAATAGCCACCTGGGAGAAGCTAAAATGAGCCATAATGAGCATCCTCTGAGACTCTGAGAGGCTGGGGTGCCCATGCTCTGGAGATCTTCCGATCTTGCTTCTCCTGTGTCTTTATTTCCCCTCATGTCTTCATGGTGGCCTGTGCAAGAAACTTGTAGGTAGCTCATGAAAGGTTCCTTGAAATTTTCCTGCCTCTGTGTCATTTAGTTGTCTCAGTATCTGCAAGAGGCTGGGTCTCGGTCTGTATGTAAAATACTTAGCACCTGTGTGTCCTATGTGCCCCTCCTGTGTTCTTTACATATCCCTAGAACACTGATAATATTTAGTGCAATGTTAATACTGTATAAACAGTCATCATTCTGTTTAGGGAATGATAGCAGGGAATAGAGGTCTTGCATGTGTTCATTGTAGGTACAGGTTTTCCTTAAACAAATTTTCTTTCTTCCTTTTGAGGCTGGTATTTTAGCCAAGGATGACCTTCTACTCCTTCCTCCTGCTTCCAAGGGCTGGGGTTGCAGGCATCAAGCTCCCCAAATATTTCTGTGTTGACCCCGACTGAATCCACACAGATGTGGACACAGGGCTGACTAGACTTCAGCTGCAGCTGTCCTGTCTTGTTAACATATTCTTTTATTTAAAAAAAATATTTTTATGTGTACATGTATGTATCACGTGTGTGCATGCGAGTCCGCAGATGTCAGAAGAGGGTATCAGATCCACTGAAACTGGAGTCACAAGGGGTGTGAGATACCATGTGGGGACCAGAAAACAAACCCAGGTCCTCTGAAAGAGCGGCGAGCTCTCTTAACCTCTGCACATCCTTTCTCTCTGGCCCCTTTAATATCTCCTGAGCTTTCGTAACTAAAGAAAGACCTAGCACCCTCATAGGTCTATGACAGGGGTCAGCAAGTAGGTGCTATAAGCAACTAGTAGAAAACAGTTTTGACTTTGAGAAGCATGTACTGCCCATTTCATTTCCCTCTTTCTACACTTAGAAATCCAAAGCATTCACAGACATATAAACAAATGTTCATGATTGTGCCAACAAAACTTTATTTTCTTATTTGTTTATTTCTTGTTTATTTATTTTATTCTTTTCTCATGCAGTATATCCTGACCACAGTTTCCCCTCCTTTTTCTCCTCCCTGCGTCCCCACCTCTCCCCCAGATCCATTCATCCATTTACCTTCAGAAAAGAGCAGGCCTCCCGAGGATATCAACCAAACATAGCTTAACAAGATACAATAAGACTAGGTACAAACCCTCATAATTAAGGCAGGGTGAGGCAACAAAATAGGAAGAAAGGGTCCCAAGAGCAGGCAAAAGAGTTGGGGATGCCCCCACTCCCACTGCTAAGGGTCCTAAAAATACACCAAGCGAACAAACATAACATATACGCAGAGGACCTAGTACAGACATGCAGGCTTTGTGATTGCCAGTTCAGGCTCTGAGTCCCCACGACCCCTGCTTAGTTGGTTCTGTGGGCTGTGGTTTCTTGGTGTCCTCACTCCCTCTGTTATCCCTACAATTCTTTCTCCCCCTGTCCCGAGGGGTTCCCTGAGCTCTAGGCTCGGAGGGCGGAGATCTCCAGTTTGAGCTCTCTTTCTGCCTAATGTTTGGCTGCGAGTTCTCTGCATCTGCTCCCATCGGCTGCTGCTGGAGGAAGCTCTCTGATGATGATTGGTGTAGGCACAGATCTTTGAGTAGAGCAGAATATCACTAGGAACTGTTCCATTTTTTTTTTTTAACTTGATTTTCAAAAACAAGCAGCGGGCAGCAGTTTGCCAAGTCCTGGTCTAGAATCTGACTGTGCTAAGACCTTGCAGCCAGCTTTGCAGCAGACCCCTCTGCCTTTGTCTTTATTCCTCATAGGTGAACGAACCCCTTCAAAGCTCACAGTCCTGTATTGTGTTACACACTGCTCTCAGCCACATCGTTTCATCTGGTCACAGATCTGAGAACACACACTGGACTGACTTTTCCTTCGCCGAGCTGTGGGGTGATCACCCTGAACAGCTGCAATCAATACTTCTTCATGTCTGACCTTTCTTGATAGCCATCTTGGGGGCAGAATTGCTCCATAGATACCCTTTTCATTCCTACTGGAAAACTAAACACTCTAATTAATGAATTCTCCCATTAAGCGCTTCCCCTCTCTGAACTTTAACTAAGAATGTAAGGACAGCTAAATCAAAAATGAATCAAGTTTGCACTTCCCTTTCTGTCTGAGGGACTATCGGGTCTCAAAAGGTATTTGCTCTGGTGGTTTTCCAGGGTGGAGTGGAGACATCCAGTGTCACACAGGAGGTTCAGGACATGACTATGAAAAAGGACAGAATGGACACCATATAAAGGAGCCACAGACCAATGTTCCATCCAGGGCCTCATCTAACCCAGAGGCCTGTTGTTTAGCCTTCAAAGAAACCTTAAACAATGGGAAGCACTGAAAAATCAGATTTTTTAATATGAAAATATCCAGATGTCCAGCTTATCTGACAAGCGAATGTACATGGGTCTAAACTCTCTCAGACCAATAACAGCAAGCCACATCTGGCAAGTCTCTGTGAGATGGGGAGTAAGCTCATTTTATACCATGCCTCCTCCAAGCTGATATCCAGCTCTGAAGCAAGTGGATTGCCACGATCTGTATTGCTCTGTCTACAATACAGATGTGTTTTTCTATGCTCTTTTCACAATCAAGAACTGGTCAATAAATGACGGAAGCCACGGGGCCCTGGCAACATGCAACACACAGCTTGTTTACCGGCCTGTAGGCATTTGAGTTTTGGCCAAGTACGAGCTAAAAAGTCAGGCAGGAGTAAGATTTTGAGTTCTAAGCTCAGTTCTCAGTTATTGCAAGGACCCTCCTAAGCAAGGTGCACATCCTTTGCCCTGACTCGGGTTTTTCCCTTTCAAAATGAAAAAGGTTTTTTTTCTTCCTCCTTTCTTCTTCTTTTACTAATGTGTATTTGTATGTGTGCTTGCAAGTGTGTGGGTACACTTGAGGTAGGGCTGTCAATCAAAGCCCAAGCTCAGTAACAGAGCTGGCCAGGCAGCTTGCCTTGGGATTGCCCCATCTTTGCCTTCCAGAGACCAGTCTTACAAGCTGTTCTGCCATGCCCACTCCCATTTATGTGTGCACATGGTGGGGATCCAAATTCTGATCTTGCTTTGCTGGCAATTGCTTTAGCTGCCAACCCCCCCCCCCCCCAGCACTAAACACACATTTATGTTTAAGTCACAATGTTTGAACTGCAGGAGGGAAAAATGAATGGTTGGGAAGATGCCAGCTATCATAAACAGATCTGCAATTGAAAGAACCAACCCTGAGAATAAGGAGCCAAGAAGCTGAGTGAGAAAAGCAGCAGGAATAGACCTGCCACAGAGCTGGGTAGAGCAGGGCAGGGAGAAGCATCCTAGTATTTTTCCTCTGCAGCTCTTCTTCACTGCTCAAAGTCCCCAATTATTGGGTACGTGGCTTTCTGCTGGTGACAGCAGGTCAGAGAGCAGGCAGGCCTGGGAGAAGAAGACTGGAAGACTATGTACCTAGATATAATTAGAGTCCCAGCAAGTCTTCGAAGAGCAGGGGGTAGAGGCAATTCCTTGGCAGGAGATGAGGCAAATCCTATATGGGACCCAACTACACAATCCACAGCAGTCCCACAGCTGTCTCTGTGACTCTCTGACCCCCACACTGTGCTTCGGACTCAATGGACCTTTCACCCAAGGCATCTAGAGTCCACGAGGACACAAAACAAGGAAATCTGTAAACTACCTTGAAGCAGAAACTTTGCCATCTGAATGCTGGGGAAATTAGTGGAGTTTCTACCGGCTGACTCTACTCAGTAAGATAAATCTTGTCAGCCATTTGAGCCTGGAGAATTGCTCCCCTGAGAATGGAAACGCCAGCCATGTGCCATTCTCACTGACTGCTGATAAGGGCCCTGGCTCCCGGGTCACTCACATGAGACCTTGATGTCGTGTTGACAGCTGATCATCACCTAGCCACTGGACCCTCAGCACACGGCGTGCCCCTGTTGTTGGATGGCTGAGGACGTCTCCCAGGCCACCTCTTCTGGGCACATCAATATGTCTTCATCCCCTGTCTAGCATAGGAGAGAACAGATGAGCAAACAGACCCTTGTGGGCTCTTAGCATGAGTGATCAGCAGGAAGAAGCAAGGAATGTGAGGGGAAAAATATCATATTTACCTAAGAGTTGTTTTGAGTAACAAGCCAGTTGGGTACAAGCAGCTGGAAGCAAGCTCCTACAGTGCTACACTGTTTAAATTGAGTCGTGCTAATCGCACACAACAGCAAAGAGGGTTCAGCTTTGCAGAAATCACCAACTTTGGGTATTTCAGGATAATATTTATTTTTTCCCACTCGGCAAATACCCCAACACCACACAGTTTTGTTTGCTCAGTGTCTCTGTGGGACTTGTGTTGAGACAGGACACATGCAGCTTAGTAGGCAAATAAAAGATTCCTTTTTGCAAAAATTCAGTTTACCACATCTTGATTAATTCTTCCTTTGTGACAGTCAATTCATGGGTGAATTGGGGAGATTAGGAAATTGAGGTGGAGACTATGCGGTGGGATCCGAACCTTATCAGAAAGGCCTGGGAGACGACACTGATCTCTTCCTCCCTGTGGAAACCCAGGAGGAAGGAGCCACCTCATAGCCAGGAAGCATACCTTCTCTAGGTACCAACTTGCTGATGCCTTTCTCTTGGTCTTCGAAGCCTCCATATTGTTTATGTAGCCCTGGCTGGCCTGTAACACAGGTAGACCAAGCTGACCTTTAACTCATCTACCTGCCTCCGCCTCTGCCTCCCAAGTTCTGGGATTAAAGGTATGTCCCACTACACCCTCATAGTCTCAATCCTCCTGCCTCCACTCCACAAGGTCTAAGTACTGGAGTTAGAGGTTGGGCTTATGTTATCATACTTGGCATTTTTAATTCTCCACCAGAGATGTGCACATGGCTGGTTGTCACTGTGTTAAGTAAAGTTTTGTGCCCTATTTCTTAAATTGTACACTGAGGAGATATTTCAAGCTATTAATGCCTTCAAGTGCTTTCATATCTCCGATGGTTTCCTCAAACACATGTTAAAGTAGAGCTGCCGGATAACATATATCCATCTAGACTCACATCGCAAGCAAGCATGATACATAACAAAGCATGTCTTATCAGAAACTCAATTTTATCTTAATATTTTTCTTTTTATTTAGTTCATGTATCTACCCTTCCCAAGAACCTCAGGATAAACTGGAAGAAACTGCCAAGAGCATAAGAAGACAGCAGGAAGAGAGGATATCCATGGACTGGCTTGTCATCCATGCAAACACATTTTATCCTCCCGTAGAGGATACGTCTTTCCTGGCCTCAGTCTTTGTGGTTAGGGTGGGTTCACAACCATGCCGGGTCAATCAAGCTGCTCCTTCCAGTGTCCGAGTGACCAGCATGGACATAGTGTGCTTAAGCCAGGCTGCACCAGGGAGACACCAATCCAGAATTTTTGTGTTATTTCATAGGAGGAGATACTCTTAGCACCTCATGTGGTGGCCTCTTGAATAATAGCATTGGGAAGGTCAGCCCATCCGGGGCAAGAAAGACCAGTCCTTTGGAACCCATGGCACTGGACTTGCCTAGGATCTCAAATTAACCTTTCCTTTTTTTTTTTTTTTTGCTATGCAAAGCAATTGATAATAATGATGATTCTGTTTACGTTACACTAATTTAATTTCAGTTAGTTTTTGCCACTTGCTCCCTAAATAAAAGCTAAACGAAATACATAACTGTGTAGGAAGAGAAGCTGGGGCACAAAGATAAGCTGTTGCCTGCTTTAATGGCTGTCATGTGACACCAAGAACGGGTCCCTCCATGAGCGTCAGGGCACTCCACTAACTGCAGTTTATAGCCCCCCCACCGATGTTCCCAATTGCAATTTCCTCCTCTTCCCCCTTCCATCACCGTGTGTCCTCTACATCACAGCTGCTCCTATGTGGAGCCACTCAGAGGCTTCCGTTACCTTTGTACTCCTGACCAGAGTGTTGAACCTCAGAGGTGCTGAATCAGTGTGTGTTAAATTAAATAAGCTACAGGCAGGTTGAGAAGACGCCTCACGTGGCTCTACTGAAGCACAGTTAGGTATATTCAACACACACACACACACACACACACACACACACACATACACACACACACGGCTTCCAGCTGTCATCCATGCACATGCATAAGGATTCTGCTTCGGGCTCTGTCTTCACTTTCACCCCTCATGTCATTAGATTTTGTTTCACCAAATTAGTATGCGCCACACTCAGTTACTTCCCTCCATATACACAGGAGACTGGTCCCCGGAACCCCTGCAGATACCAAGCTCTGCATATGTTTGAGTGCTTACGTCAGATCGGTCAGTTCTCTCAGACAGACTCCCATTTAACCCGTTTCCAGGTATGCTTTGAATTGCCTCTGAGTTCCCACACTTAATACAATGCAATGCTATGTAGAGGCCAATCCTCTGTGTTGTCTAAAGAAAGACAAAAATCCGTGTATATCCAACACAGGTGTTATTCTGTATTTTCAAGGCTGAGTTGGTGCAAACTGTGGATGCTGAGAGAAATATCCAACCCACACTCACACTCTGTAATCAACAACATTCACATTATTCTCTTTCTTTGCTGGGATTCCCCCAAATGCAATAAAAGTAGGTCAGTGTCTTTTCCCCATAGACACAGTCACTAGTTGCTCAGGTCCACAAGTCAAAGAGCTGGCCACACAGACGGCCCATGATGGTGGGACCTGGGGTTCAGTGTCTTGGAGTGTATGTTGATCCAAACAGAACAGTGTGATGGTACACCATCACATTGAAGTTCCCCAAGTTCATAAAGAGCAGGGTGCCTGGCTCTGCACCACCTAAACGAAGGATCTGGGGTCCACGTTTACTCCTGTGCTTTGCCAGGGAATGCAAAGGCAAAAGTCAGCCATCTGAGAGACAGTGAGTGGCAGAATTACCCGCTTCTCCTGCAGACTATGCCACGAGGACACGGCCTTCTGAAAGTGTGACACTTGACAGTGTGTCTGTGTGCCCCTTTGTAGACTGGCACAGACGTTTCTTTTGAACTCCCCTGTGCTTCACTGAACTGTGATGAGAATCGGCCCCCTCCCCAATTAAGCTCACCAAGAGCATTCACACTCTACAGGGGGCTCCGTTCTGGCTGCTAAGAAATCACCCCGTTAGATCCTCTGAAACTGCTTTCGGGAACCAACTTGGCTGTTAAGCTAGGAAAACTGACTGGCCCTTCTTAAGAGTCATCAATTAACAATAACTGGAGCGTTAATCTGGCAGGGAGCTCTCACCATCAGGCAGTGAGCACTTTGAAGCCTCAGAGGGGTCACAGGAACTCACATGCAGAGGGTTCCCTTTGAGTGGCTTGCCTCTTATCTTGGCGAAGACATCCCAAGCAGTGTCAACCCATGTCTGGGGATCACGGCTAGATACTGCGACTGCCTCAACTCTAAGAAGCCTGTCTCCCTGTTCTACTTTAGAACTGCCCATCATCCATTTCTCTCTGAGAGATTTAGTCTCCAGTGAGGAAACCCATCATGAGTAACAGTGACAGGGCTAATTACAGAGGAAGAGCTCGTGACACAATCCTTTTAAAATGAAAAAGAGGAGGGGCATGTGGGAGAAAAGAGCACCCAAAAGGCTTGCCTTCAAGTGGCATGAAAGGAGGGCGATTCCAATGCCTTCTGCGAGATGACTCAGCTGTGTGTCCTGGTCTTGGGGAGCTCTCAGAAAAGATAAATTTTGAGAATGGTCACATCTGACTGAAGAAGTTCCATAGTTGCTGGGGGGATTTGGAGGTTCTGAAGGCCATGGTGGAGTTTGTGAGCCTCCTCTCTTTGGGGGGCTATAGGGGTCAGAGACTCTGGAGTCTCATCACACCAATGCTACCAAGCACGTCCCTTGACACCCGCTCTCTCTCAAACTTGGTTTCCCACAACAGAGAGCTTTTCTCTTTGAAAGGAACGTGGACTTTCCGAACAGTTCTGCTTGTCAAAACGACTGGAGTCTTGTTTGCCTGCTTTGAGCAGAGGCTAAATGAAATGTCTTCCCTAATAAATTTCACGAGGTAGTCCTGGTTAGTCCCTGGCCTGGAGCATGACAGAGCCATCCGTACGCCTCCAGAGCCAGTCTCACCTGGAGAGTGAGGCACCTGTTCTCTAAGTCAGTTGTCTTCTGCAACTGCTCCTCCAGCTGTGGGGAGCACATGTGGAAAGCAAGGCTGGCTTGCCCCTGTTTCTGCCCAATGTCTGTTCTTCTATGCAGAACAGGTCTTATTAACATGTGTAGACAACTGTGAGCATGAAGTACAGCGACTTTGTTCACATGCCTTCTAATATTTCTTTTCAGCCTTTAAAAGCAGTATTACTGTATACACAAGGTTGATCTTTGGCGATTTCTTCTTTGGTGTAGGAAAAAAAATTAGCCACTTGGTGAATGTGTTAGATAATGTTCGTTGTCAGCTCAACTATGTCTGGAATCAACTAAAAGCCCAAGCAGCTGTGGGAAATTTTCTTAGTGGGGTCATATTTGAGGTGGGAAAATCCACCTTGAGTTGGCGACTCCTTCTGGTAGAGTCCACATCAAAGGACACAGAAGGAAGGACACAGAAGGAAGGACATGGAAGGAACCCCTTATCTGCTTGCTCTCATGTTTGCCTTTTTCCTGCTTGCTGCTTCTTCATGTTTGCAGGCAAGTTCATCCGTTCTATAGCTGAGGCATTCCTTTGCTGGTGTTAGAACCTACTTCACCAGTATTCCAACACAGACCAAAGACCAGCTGAGATGTTCAGCCTCAGGAACTGAAGAGATTACTGGCCTTTCTCTAAAGAGATAGCCATTGTTGGACTAGCTGGGCCTACAGTTTATATGCTACTCTAATAAGTACCATATACACACATATAATATACCTATCTGTATATTTGTATGTATGAATAATATATGTATATATATATATATGATTATATATTTGTTCTGTAAATCCTTTTTCTTTAGAGCAGCGGTTCTCATCCTTCCTAATGCTGTGACCCTTTAATACAGTTCCTCATGCTGTGGTGAGCCACAACCATAAAACTATTTTCATTGCTATTTCATAACTGTAACTTTGCTACTGTTATGAATCATAATGCAAATGTCTGATATGTCACCCCTGTGAAAGGGTCGTTTGACACCCCCTCCAAAGGAGATGCAACCCACAGGTTGAGAAGCACTGCTCTAGAGAATTCTAATACATTGAGCAAATCCTTTATTGAACAACAGCGTCTGAGAAATAGAATTGACCTGGCCTCATGCCGGCTTTGCTGCTGTGGCAGTCAGTTCTCCTTGCCTCTTGGCTGGCCTGAGCATCACTGTGGGTGTTGGCGGGGGTTCATTTTCAGAGAGGTTTAACTGAGATGGGAAGACCTACCCTGAGGGTGGGCAGCACCTGGCAGTAGGCTGGGACTGTGAAAACAAGCAGAGCGAGAGAACTCACTGATGGGGTCACCTCTGTTTGCTGCCAGCGTGCTGTGACCACACTCACCCTTCTCCTACTGTTCCTTCTCCACACCCTCAGACTGAATAAGCCATCCTCAGCTGCTTCTTGTCAGGTACTGAGCCGGGAGGGCAGTCCTGGGAGTGGATATTTTCCTAGGACAAGACAGAGAACTCCAGGACCGCTCGATGCACAAAGCCTTCTGGGAAACTCGGCTATTTGCAACTTTTTTTTTTTTTCATCTTCATAGCACAAATAAAGTTGTCTCATGGGTGCTATAAGGCAGTGGTTCTCAACCTTGAGTTCATGATCCCTTTGGGGGTCAAGTGTCCCTTTCACAGGGGTCGCCTAAAACCAACATTGGAAAACACAGACATTTACATTACGATTCATAACAGTATCAAAATGACAGTTATGAAATAGCAATTTCATGGTTGGGGGGCATCACCACAAAGTAAGGAACTGTATTAAAGGGTTGTGTCAGGAAGATTGAGAACCAAGGCTGCAAGGCCACATGGGGTAGTGTACTCAGTGGTAACGTGCTTAGGAAGTGCTGCTTCTGCTGGGTTTCTGTGTCCAGTGGGTTCAAACCTTTGAAAGTGGATTGACTCACATATTAGGTTCAAACTCAGCCAAAGCAGTGTTGACACAGTCTCTGGCTTTCTGTCCCAGTGGCTGATTGGAGTAGCCACATTCCCCCTGATCACCCTCCCTGGACTAATATTGACACTGGAAGACAAACAGGATCTTGGGACTGGATCTATGCATTTGCTTGGTGTCCAGAGACCCAGGTCAGTGGTGTGAAAGCCCCCAAGCCAGCAGACGTTAAGAGATTAAGTCTCCTGTGCATTGAGCTGTGTTTGTTGTTTTGAAAAAGTGGAGAGTTTAAGGACAGGGGGCACAGTTCATTTCCCCTGTCACTGTCACTGCAGAAGATAGATGATTTGGAGAAAAAGAGCCAGAGTCAAGAACTTTGGCACAAAGCCGAACCGTCTTTGTCCACGTGGGTGATAAAGGGAATCTGTTCCGGAGACTGAGCTCTGAAAGGCAGCATGAGGGAATGCAAAGCTCTGTGTGTGATGCCGGTAAAGCTTCCTGGTCTGCCGTGCTGAGCTGCACCCAGGCAGAAGACCAGGCCCCAGGGGGGCTGTCACTCAGCAAGAGCTGTGCCTTGGGGTTACAGAGGTAGAAATGACTAAGGTCTTGTCATCTGTGTCACCATAAATGACCTGTTTCACACTTTAGTATGAGAAATGGGCTTGGCCTGCCCTGTATGCCAGTGCTGACCACATGCTGCAGAGAGTTTAATTGATTTCTTTGCACAATGCCCCCTCTCTGATGGAGGACTAGGAATAATTACATCGTTTCCAGGTTAGGAGTGGGATGAGTTTAGGCTACCAGGAAGATAGTTAACACTAGTTTAAAATTATATGCAAGCATATTTACATGTGTGTATCGTATAGAAGATGTCTATAATATTTGGTATGTTTTATACATATTATGCATTACATATAATATTTATATTAGTACGTTTTAGAGTCTGTTTTGCATTAAAGTGATGCCCAGATGACCTTAGCATCCTTATTTATTGTCAGCATTGCAGGGGCAGAGTCCATATCTTGCTACCCTTGCATCCTCTGCAGAACATCCCTGCAGGTGCTCTGTCTGTGTTGGTTGGAATCTTTTCAGCTTGACAGGCAGCTGCTGTGCTGTCCTGTCGGATCTGCCTGTAATGTCATTTACTACAGCAGCTTCCTGCCACTCTCTGGGTCTGTCTACTCTGTTCCATCATCTCTCTCATCCTCTTTTCCTGGGGGAGATGGTCAATTTTGTTCTTTCCCTCACAACTACCTTGTATTTCAGCGTTTACTCCATGATGTTCCAGGAAATGACTTGAAATGCCGTCTAACAAACACTCTGCTTTAAGGGTGGAAGTGGCCGTTTGGTTTGTGAACAGAAGGTGCAATGCACTTACTTCTTTTCTGTGCTAGTGAGTTGTTGTTACACTTATACATATTTAGGAAGAGGGAATCTCAGTGTAGGAATTAACTCCATAAGACTGGCCTGTAGGCAATTCAGTGAGGCATTTTCTTGATTAATTATTGACACGGGAGGGTAGTGCCATCCCTGGACAGGTAAGCCTGGGCTGTACAAGGAACAAAGCTAAGCAAGCCAGAGGAAGCAAGCCAGTCAGCAGCATTCCTCCTTGGTCTCTACTTCAGTTTCTACCTCCAGGTTCCTGTTGAGTTCCTGCCTTGATTTTTTTTCTTCTTAAATTTATCTATCTATCTATCTATCTATCTATCTATCTATCTATTTATTTATTATAGTTTATTCACTTTGTATCCCAGCTGTAGCCCCCTCCCTCATCCCCTTCCAATCCCACCCTCACTTCTTCTTTTCCTCCTGTGCCCCTCCCCCAGTCTAGGGAAGGTCCTCCTCCCCTTCCATCTAACCCTAGTCTATCAGGTCTCATTCAGAACTGGCTGCATTGTCTTCCTCTGTGGCCTGGTAAGGCTGTTACCCCATTAGAGGGAGGTGATCCAAGAGCCAGCTCATGAGTTCATGTCAGAGACAGCCCCTGTACCTCTTATTAGGGAACCTACTTGGATACTGAGTTGCCATGGGCTACATCTGTGCAGGGGTACTAGGTTATCTCCATGCATGGTCCTTGGTTGGAGTATCAGTCTCAGAAAAGACCCCTGTGCCTAGATTTTTTGGTTCTCTTGCTCTTGTTGTGGCGCTCCTGTCCCCTCCAGGTCTTTCTATCTCCCTCTTCTTTCATAAGATTCCTTGCACTCTGCCCAAAGTTTGGTTGTGAAGCCCAGCATCTGCTTTGATACCCTGTTGGGTGGAGTCTTTCAGAGGCCTTCTGTGGTAGACTGCTGTCCTGTTTCCTGTTTTCTCCCTCTTCTGATGTCCATCCCCTTTGCCTTTCTGAATGAGGATAGAGCATCTTACTCAGGGTTCTTCTTCTTGATTAGCTTCTTTGGGTATACAGATTTTAGTATGATTATCCTATATTATATGTCTAATATCCACTTATAATTGAGTATATACCATGCGTGTCTTTCTGCTTCTGGGTTACCTCACTCAGGATGATTTTTTTTCTAGGTTCCACCATTTGCCTGCAAATTTCATGATTTCCTTGTTTTTAATTGCTGAATAGTATTTCGTTGTGTAAATTTACCTCAGTTTCTGTATCCATTCCTCTATTGAGGGACATCTGGGTTGTTTCCAGCTTCTGGATTTTACAAATAAAGTTGCTATGAACATAGTTGAGCAAATGTCCTTGTTGTATACTTGAACATCTTTTGGATATATGCCTCGGAGTGGGATAGCTGGATCTTGAGGAAGTGCTATTCCTAATTGAGAAAGCTCCAGATTGATTTCCAGAGTAGTTGTGCAAGTTTACATTCCCACCAGCAGTGGAGGAGGGTTCCCCTTTCTCCACATCCTCTCTAGCATGTGTTGTCACTTCAGTTTTTGATCTTAGCCATTCTGATAGGTGTAAGGTGAAATCTCGGGGTTGTTTTGCTTTGCATTTCCCTGATAGCTAAGGATGTTGAGCATTTCTTTAAGTGTTCCTGGCTTGATTTTCTTCATTGATAGACTGTGATGTGGGAATTAAAGGGGAAGAAACTTTTGCTCCCCCATGTTGCTCTTGTTGAGGCTTTATCACAGAAACAGAGAAGCAAATGCATGCAATAGTCATTTAACCAAACAATCGCATTGGCTTCTCTGCAAGGGCTTATTTCCTCCCCAGATTTTGAATTTCAGGACCAGTCATGGTTCTCCTGTTAAGTGGCCATGAAACCAGTCAGGAAACAGTTCCACCCATAACAGAGGTGCCACGAATGCACTAGTGAGCACATAGCCCCTGGCATGTTGATGGTGAGGCACGCAGGGTCTGCAGCTAAGAGGAAATGCTGGTGCACTCTGTCCCGCCAGGAGTCGAGCAGAGGTTGTGGCTCTCAGGGGAGATGAGCTATGCTGAACTGATGAGGCCCTCGGGTGGCTTCACTTCAGGGTGCATTCATGTCTTCAGTTCAGAAAAGCATTTCATTCTCTCACTGTACCAGGATAGCCTGAAGGAAGGCAGGGAAATCAACCAAGAAGGCCCTCTCTGTTTGTCCTTCTCACCCAAGATGCATACACACAAATAGACATACCCATGCATACAAGCACACACACATTAACATGTGTGTACATGGGCACCCATCCATGTATGCACACACATAATAAGACACAGGCATACACAAGCATGCACACAGATGCATACAAGGAAGTATACACATGTATTAAAAGGAACATACATCTACCCACTAATAAAGGTGAGCATGCGCACACACACTGACAGTTACAGAAACGCACACAAAAACACACGTGTGTATGCAAGCCAAAAAGCTCAAACACATCACAAATGCACTTGTACACACTAATAGTCACAGATAAGCACTCTACATACATGCAAACACACTCACACACTCACACACACAGAGACACATTCACTTTTGTCATACTGGCAACTTCCAAGACAAAAATCCAGTGCATATGTAATTTAAAAAAAAAATTACCGATCAGCTCAATAGAGAAAGTATTAATATCGTGAGTTAAACTGACTAAAGCAAAATACTTTCTGTAAACTACAATACCCTTGATGTCCAATAATGGCCTGAATGCACAGCGAGTGTGTGTAGTAAGTTCTGAAGACTTACAATAAAAATCTAGGAATCTTAAAAGAAACCCCATTTCAGATATGCATCAGTCATGGAGGGAAAGCTAAATGGGCTTCCCATCTCCTCTCCGGGCCAGTTGCCAGAATTAGTCATTTTATTAAAGAAGTCTCCTCAGACCTTCCGGCCGACTTTTCCTTTCTCTGGAGGTAGGAGTGCAATGTCGTTAGGACGGATTAAAACCAGAGTATGGAACAGACTCCCCGAAGTTCAAGTTCTGGCTTTGCCTCTGTATGTGTGGTGTTAAAACTCCACTCTCCATTCTTTGGCATTCATCTTCCAATAAAAGGCTGATTATGGCAACGGCCTCACAGAGTGAAAAGTTACAGGAGGTGATGCTAAGTCGAGGTCCTCATCTTAAGTTCTCATCTTAGTTTTCATTGTGTCTCTGAGCACTTTTCACTATCTACAGGCATAAGCTACTTAAAAACAGCCCCAACCCAGGGATAGGAAAAATGGAAGAAGCAAGCCCCGTGGGTCCCTGCGGCAACGCGTTCAGTCAGCCACTGAGGTCTTTCGCTATACTCTTGGCTTCCTTGGGGACTGGAGCGTGGCTGTTAAATTAGGAGAGATCTCCCTTTAAACAGCAACAGAAGTATTACACTGACTTTCTATCTGTAAGCAGTATGAAACATTTTCAGTATGTCGGCCAAAACTGAATACAAAATACAGCCATAAGAATAATTTAGAGCCAGCAAATGTCTGACTGTTTAGAACCTGAATATATTTATATAGTTTTTTTTAGTGTAAGATTAATTTTTGTGATATGGTTATTTTCCAAAAGGTATTTTTAATTACCTATTCATTATAACTGATCAGCTGAGCATTGGTTATGGCATCAGGGGAGGGGCCTGCTAACATCTTTTGTGGACACTGCAGCGCTGAGAAGCTAACCCATAATTCCCTGACACTTTTTATATGTATGCTGTAGTTCAGAGAGCTTACGACCACTTTGTACCTTCTGAGGTTAGAGAACCCCAGGTTGAGGACCATTTGTCCATAAAACCCTGAGTCAGTGCTGAGGAAGCAATAATGGCTGGCCCACCGTTGTATAAGTAATAATGATATTACTAATCATTTGCAAGAGCCCACCAGGGACTTCGGAAATAACCTCAAAGCAATTAACTAATGACCTGCCTTTGATTATTTCTCCTGCTTTGAAAGCAAAAGGTTAGAGTTCATCCGCCAGACTGACGCTGAGAGAGTGACACAGCCTGGTGGCCACCACCCTCATGAGGGGAACCCGAGACTCCTCCTTCCACTGTACTTCCGTGAGATGCTAATCTTTACAGCCTTTTAACAATTCTATAACGTCCTCCCCAACCCCCTTCATTCTAATCTAACTGAACACACCATTGTTCAGTACAGAAAACAGTAAGGACTACAAAAAAGCACAAAGGGTTTTAAAATAAGATCGTTAACCATATGCCTGTCCTGTGCTCTAAGGCTGCCTTGAACATTTTTGTCTCTCCAAGTTTTCTCACATATGAGCAGATAGCATCTTTCTCCACAAGCATCAACAGTTCCCAACTGCTGCTTCTTTTACATGAGAATTTACTATGCACAACATCCTTCCACAACTCTGTCACAGGCAGTAGCTCAGGCTTTCCTTTAATTACTTTCTCTTGGAAACTTAAGCAGCTCCCAGCATCTTGACCCTGGAGGAGATGCTGTGGATGATAGCCACTGTCCTTCCTCATGGTAACAAGTCTCCTTCTCCCCACGTACTATCAGCAAAAACATACGGTTTCCAAATGAGCAGCAGTCACCTCGTATGTAAAAAGCATGTTTGAAGGCTTTGCCCCAGGACTTTTGTTTCTACTTTAAATTTTTTTTTTTTTGAAGAATACTTAAGAATGTTTTCTTAGCTGGACATTGGAGCACACCTGTAATCTCAACAGCTGGGGAGGCAGAGGCAGACAGATCTCTGTGAGTTCAAGACCAGCCTGCTCTACAGAGTGAATCTAGGACAGCCAGGCTACACAGGAAAACCCTGTCTCAAACAACCAGAAAACAAAACAAAACAAGAATGTTTTCTTCCACTTGAGTTACTAATCTTAATATCACAGGGATGGATGAGCTGCAAATGCCTCCGAGTTTCTGCTTGCGTGGCTGTGGGTAGTAATCAAGTTGGACTCTCTTCTTAAGGCTCTCAGTGACTTGTCCTGAACTTCCATTGGGTTGTGATGTATGTCCTTTGAACATTTTTCTACCAAGGTATTAACCTTTACTTATTGATTTCCTAATTGGTTTTCTGGTTGACTTATTGTCATTTTATAGTGGTCATCTCTGCAAGTTGGTAGCTATGAAGCCAACATCTTTTGTATCTTTTATAAATTGTGTTAAATATTTTGAGGTATACATGGGATAATTATATATGCTTTCATATTTGTATGTAAGCTTTTGTATTTTATGTATACTCATTTCTCTCCTCTCCTCTGTGTGTGTGTGTGTATGTGTGTGTGTGTGTATGTGTGCAGGTGTGGGTGTGGGTGGACAGTTACAGGAACCAAGTCCCATTGTGCATATAAATTCAAACTGCAGTCTTTTCCTTGCCTCTCCCCACTCCTCCACCATTTTACACCTTCATTTTACATTTGCAATAAGCTATGCCAATGAACTAGTATGCCTCTCTTTTATTTTTATCCATTTTCATAATAGTGTTTCAGGATGCATGAAAATATAAAAATATGTACAAATCCAGAATTTTGTCATTTATCATTTTATAAAAATTAGATTATAGAAAATACTCCTTGCATCTTGCTTTTCTTTTTCAATATCTCATAAAAAATCCTGCCAGAATAATTCATAGAATTCTAATTCATCCTTTTTAATCACTATATAAGGTTTCCTGGGGTAGCAGTCAACAGTTTATTCAGCTGTTTCCCCAGTTCTAGCAGTCACTTTGTTCCTGGTCTTTTGCAGCCACAAACAGGGGCTGCAGTAAATGTCTCTGAGGGGCCACAACTGTTAGGTGTTTTTATTTCAATGGGATAGATTCCTAGAAAGAAGTTCTGAGTCAAAGTGTATCATCAGCTTGTTTTTATTTTAATGGATGCTGCCAAACTTCCTCCTAAGAACGCAATAACAATTCACAGTCCCACTAGCAATGTACCAGAGTGTCCCTATGTCTCTATTACTAATAAACAGTGTAGCTTTTCTTGATGTTGATAAATTTGGAAAACGGAAACAGATCCCTGACCACTCAAGGGCATAAATGATGTGTGATTTATCAACCATTTGGATTCCATATCTCTGAAACATGGTTTATTCCTTGCCCTTTTTTCCCCCATTTTTTCCCATACAAATTTACATAATGTTGCCTTTTATGGATTTTTAGCTGTCAGTGGCACTCTGGATAATGTTTCTGCAGAGCTCACACATAATACACTTTATGAACAGCAGTGTCTCTTCGATTCTCTGAGGCAAAGGCCCAGCATCTTCAAATTGCCAATCCCAGCCCCAACCCACTGATTTACAATCGACAAAATCACACTCGGGGTGTGTGTCAGGGAGATCTTAAGTTGGGGTGAACGTTTGTGAATGCTTGTCCAAGTGCTCCCTAGCAGCAAACTGAAGCCTGATGATGGTTCTCCAGCCACCTCCAGAGTAACCCTGGGTTTTATCAACTTTTTCTCCAATTAAAATTCTCTTTTGGAGAATTAAATGTATTTTCATCTGTAGCAATCTCTTGCTTTTACATATTTGGTTCTGTTTCTCGCTTTCGGTCTGGATTTCTAATAGGGTGAAGTCCAGTCTTTCGCTTTTAGGCACACTACCATATCACCTTTGTCACCAAAGAGAATGCCTTGGCCTGGCTTCTTCAGAAGCTGTTCCCTCTCTTGTCCATTTATACAGAGCAGTGGTTCTCAGCCTGTGGGTCATGATCACTCTGAGGGTCAAAGGACCCTTCACAGGGGTCAACTATGCCCGTCAGAAAACAGTTTTTACATTATGATTCATAACAGTACCAAAATTAGTTGTAAAGTAGCAACGAAAATAATTTTATGGCTGGGGTCACCGCAATGTGAGAAACTGTATTCAAGGGTTGCAGTATTAGGAAGGTTGATATAGAGCCTAGAAACAACAACAAAATCTCATCATGTCTGCTTGTGTATGGCTCCAGACGACAGGCGTGCCACCAGACAGGTGTGCACACAGCAGATCTCGGAGCAAAGCGGCTGCACAGAGGCCAAGTTCACTCCCTCGGGAAGTATACTTTGCAGTGTTGAGGCAGCAGCAAGGAGGTGGGGTGTTCTCAAGTTCCTCCATCATGGATTCTAACTAATTACAGTAGGATGGGCACACTGCTTGGGTAGTCTCCCTTCCTACCTCCATATCGTCAAACCTTCATCGTCCAGTGTCTACACCTGCCCAGCCCATAAGCATGCATCTTCATCTACGGAGTGTGCTGAAATGAGTTCTGTAGTTGGCAATAGAAAGCCTGAGAAAGATGTTTTTGAAATAATGTCATATTCCTCTCCTTGCTCTGCTGTTGAAGAAAAAATAAATAAGCCTTCATGGAACATGGCAGGACAGATTCTCTCTCAGACTCATGTCCACACTGGAGCCTGAAGGTTGAGAATCAGGACCACATCCTCCCTGACAGACTGGGAGGTAGCCTCTGTTCGAATTGCCCCAGACCTAGGCAACACTGAAGCCAAGAAGTGTAAGGAGCTGAGATGTGTCTTCTGCCATATAACCAGTTATTAAAACAAACAAACAAACAAACAAAAAACTATGAATCGTAGTTTGTTTTATGCTGTTATTTCAATTTTCAAAGAAAATACACACACACATATACATGCATGTACACATATACCAGTAAATGTACATTTGTATATGTCTGCACATCTGTGTATATGTATTCTATGCAATCTATCCTGTGTGTGTGTGTGTGTGTGTGTGTGTGTGTGTGTGTGTGTGTGTGGTGAGAATTTTTGTGTCTTTGAAAACATGTTTTGGTTTTAATCCCAGGTGTGGGATATGGGGCTGCTTCAGATCATCCACAGCAGCAGACTATTTGCCCTGTGCTTGCTCTGGCAGGGGCATGATTCTGCCAGCTGAAGACAGTTTAATTTTGGGGGACTCTAGAGAGGGTGTAAAAAGATAAGAGCCCCAAGAGATGAGCATGGCTATTCCTCCTGCTGGTCCCTGCTCCCGAGGTTTCTGGTTTGTCAAGTGGTTGAGAGAAAAAAGACAAGAAGTTATAGAGAAGTCTCCACCCAAGGTTTCTCTCTTCTCTTCAAGCCCTCTGTCTCTGACATGGACACTGGTGCCTGCTTTTTGATCACTTTCCCCTGACAAGGCTATCTCAACAGGCTACAGGCGAGGGGATGTGCTCAGCCCTGATGGGACTTGATATGCTGAGGCAGGTGGATGGGAGGCTCTCTTTCCCTGAGGAGTAGGAGAAGGGGAATAGGGGAAACAGGGAGGAAGGGAGGGTGGGACTAGGAGGAGATGAGGTAGGGGGCTATGACCAGGATATAAAATGAATAAATAAAAATTAAAATAAAAAAAGAATTTGGGGATATCCTGACAAGACGAGGACTGGACTTGTCCCCAGGGAACTCAGTGCCCATAATCAGCACAAAGTAATCTAGAAAGAACTCACCACTCCCTTTCACTTCTAACCTTTTTTCTCTCCTAACTGGTTTTGGGGGTTGGAAGGGATTAGGGTAGAATGAGGGTTGGAAAGGAAAAAGAGGTATAAGAACCCAAATAAAAGATCTTAAAAAAAAATGCCAACATATATGTGTGTTTTCCATATGAAGATACTATGTCCAAACTAGATCATGCACATAGAAAAGACTACATGGATAGAAAATATGTAAAATTTTACTTCTCTGTATTTCAGCAATGACTATGTATTTATTTGTAATTAGAAAGAAATCAGTAGAATGTATTCCTTCAAAGTCATCTCATTTAAACAAATTTTTCCTAATAGCCGATTTAAAAAAAAAATAACAATAAAACCAAATTCTCATTTTGTTCCTCTGCATTTGGAGATTGCTTTTTAAATATGTCTTCTATATCCCTAATTTGATTTCCATATGGGAAGAATCTGCTTTGAACAAAATTTTAAATTCCATTAGAGTATGTTTACTTACACAAAATTCTTTTCTTATCTAATTTCTTTTTAATTCCTGCTTAGAACTCAATCTGTTTCCTTCTCAGCTCAAATTGCTTACTATTCATCTTTCATCTTATTTGTTTGTGCTTCTTCGAGTCTGGGGAGAATGAAGCCGTGTTGAATAGTTTCTTCTGCTTGCTGCAGTAGCATTTTTAATCAATATTTTCGCCTCTCTTCCCCTCTCTATGACAGCATTTCTTCATAGGCCCTTGTAAGCATTACTTTTTTATTTTTATTAATTACAGTTTATTCACTATGTATCCCCCCACCGTACCCCCCTCCTTCTTCCCCACCCATGTCCCTCTTCCAGTCCACTGATAAGGGAGGTCCTCTTCCCTTTCCCTCTGATCCTAGTCTATCAGGTCTCATCAGGAGTGGCTGCATTGTCTTCTTCTGTGCCCTACTAAAGCTGCTTCCCCCTTAGGAGGAGGTAATCAAAGAACATTACTTTTTAAACTCTATTTTATTTGGAGTTCCATAAATGCTTCTACCTTCCAACCCTCTGACCCTAGGTAAGAGAAAAAGAAGTTTAGAAGGGACAGGGGATGTTGACCTATTTAGACTTAGTTCTGGATGGTTAGGATTATTGGGTTCTTTGGGGCAATACCAATCTTAGCCAGGCTATCTAGAAGTCCAGGAACAGCAAACAGCAAATGCAGCAGGATGAACAAGCAGCCGCCTTCTTCCTCCACCCATCTCCTCAAAGTGTTCTTTCTAGGAGCTTCCCTCAAGGTGTTTCTTGGAGTTTTTAGTTCTCTCCGGGCTCTGGTCTTTATACCTTCCCAGAGTCCTCAGTGTTAAACTGCAGCTGGCAAAGACCATGCCCCTCTCTGAGCTATAAAGGGCAATTAGCTGTAAAAAAAAAAAAAAAAAAAAAAAAAAAAAAAAAAAAAAAAAAAAAAAAAAAACTAAAAGCAACTCCATATCCCACACTTGGGATTAAAACAAAACCTGTTTGCATAACATAACTGAGTTTTTAAGGAATCCAAAACGTCTACTACAGGCCACACGCTGGTCATTTATCTCCTTCCTAAATAGTGAGCGATAAGCCAACAACAGTTTACCCCGAATCTTAATACATGCCGCACTGCTTTTGGATGCTCTTAGCATTGGGATCTGTCAGCGGATCCTGAGCCAGTGCAATGATCCAGGAGTCTGGGAAGAGCAGGGGTGGGCTAGGACCCAGGAAATTCTCCCTGGGTGGAGTGCTTTCCTGGCTTTCCGGTAAAGCCTTTCTTGCAGGGGCTGACATCATATATAGTTCAGTTACCTTTTCATTGCCTAAAGAAGTCCTGCCTCCAAGGACTCGAGAGATAGCTTTGTGGCTGAGAGCACTTGTTATTGCGGAGGACTCGGGTTCAATTCCCAGCATTCACAAGGCAGGTCACAACCAGCTAGACCTCTAATTCCAGGTGATCTTACATCCTCTTCTAATCTCTATGGGTACTAGGCACACATGTGGTACATACCTGCAGGCAAAACACATATACAAATAAAATTTAAAAAAAATCTAAAAATAGTATTTAAAAGAGAAGTTTAAAAAAATAATAAAAATTTGTAAAGAAGACTTGGCTCAAGACTATAGCAGTCTGTAACATCCCAGTCTCCACATAAAATTAATTCTGGATTCTTCTTATTTTCCAGAGCAAAGCCCCAACACCAAGCCTCAGAGAGGAAGTTATCTTAAACAGACGGGCATTCCCCTGCTGCCGAGTGCTTTGTGTGCTGTCTGTGCCCGAGCCTCCAGCCTCCAGCCAGCAACTCCTATATTCTCTTCTTGTTCTAAGGGTCCTGTCTCTCTTCTGCTCAGTGACTGCTATTGCTCCCGGCACAGAGGTGCCAGACCTCAGCCTACAGAGAGACCCAAGACATACCAGGACAGCTGGTCATCTGCCTGCACCCTTTTTCTGCCTTGTTTTAGTTAGGATTCTGATGCTGTGAAGACACCACAGCCAAGGTAACTATTATGAAAAGAGGTATCTAATTGGGGCCTTACTTAGACTTGCAGAGGGTGAGTCTATGGTCATCGTGGTGGGGAGTATTATGGTATGGCAGCATGCAGGCAGACATGGTGCCACAGAGGCAGCTGTGAGCTACACTGATATGCAAGGAGAAAGAGACTGAGCCTGGCATGGGCTTTTGAAACTTCAGAGCCCACCCCAAGTGTCACACCTACTCCAACGAAGAGACACCTCCTAATCCTTCCAAACAGTTCATCGGATGGAAATGGAGCATGCAAATTATATGAGCCTTTGTGTGTGTCAGGGTTTGTGTGTGTCGGGGGAGGGGCATTCTCCTTCAAACCACCACATACTTCTTCATTCCTTGTCTGTTTGGCCAAGGGATGTTCATGGGATCTAGGACCCCTGGTTTCTCTCCTTGTAAGCTTTCTTAGCCTTATTCCATGCAGACTTGTTACTAACACAACTAGGGGCAACCAGTGGACATTTCTAACCCATGGATGTTAGAAGCCATAGCCCCTACCCCTGCCCCAACCCCCTGCTGTCGGTCTCTGCCGCCTTCAAGGAGCTGTGCTTAGTCCTCACAAAATTCTGGCCTGAGCTGAGAATGAAGCATGAAGACAACGTGAATAAAGCACCCCAATGTCTCCTTGGCTCCTGCTACCCTCACCTGTGAGGCAGAGGAGACAGACGGATGTGTCACCCCACATCCCTGCCAGAAATGGCAGTCCTGAACCAGGAGGAGGAGGCTGCCCCCTGGCTAGACCCTGAGTAGCCATTGATCCAGTCAGTGTAAATTTAGGTGCAAAGCCGCTTCTGAGCTCATTTGGATCAGAACAATGACTAATGCCTGGCGAGGCTCCCTTGTGGAAGTGATGTGCCAAGGATGAAGTAGTGTGTGTGGTGTGGTCCCTGTGCTTTTTCTAGGAAACAAATGACTGACTTCAAAGAAGCGCGGAGCCCCCTTCCCTATCAGGGAAAGGCTTCCTGTGTAGGCGAGGGGTGCTCGGGAAACCATTGCCAACCCCAAACCCTCTGCGGGTGGGGACCCCACTGTGCAAAGAGCTGGCTCACTTACAGACCAAACCAGATCAAGGCCAAATGGTGGTCTGGTTAGTAACCTCAGCTCACTTGCAGAAACCGTTTTCACTAAAACTTCTCAGAGGCCAGATCTGGATTCTAGGGCAACTTTATGAGGTGTTACTATAAGGTAATGAACGCATTTTTACCAAATGTTCCAGGCTCACAGAGAGAGTGTTGAAAATGCCCCTTTGTCAAAGCCCCCAGAGCCTGCAGCGGACCTTAATCCTCAATTGGTATCTGAGGTTTAGGAAAGGCAATGGAGCTCTGGAGCTTCAAAGCTGATAAATCAAGCACTGCCAGAGCCCAGTGTTTCGGGTTATAAAACATGAGTCTCTCATCATGACGTTTTAGCATCTCCATGATAAATCAAAGCAAATTTTAAAAAATAAAACTGATTATTTTATTATTTTTTGTGACCCAAACTAGCATGGAAAGTAAAGTGTGAGTGAGAAAGAAAGGTGGCTGGGAGTGGTGGCAGCACCACTAGTGTCTATATTTATGGAGTTGTCATGGTGACAAGTCCATGGAAACAAGCCTTATTAGAAGGGTAGGCATTTTATTTTATAAGAGGAAATCTAGAATATATAAAAACCTCAAAAACTAAATATGGAGAAAACAAACAGCCTGTTTAAAAAAAAAAAAGATAAGAAGCCAAAAAAAGAGTTCTCAAAGAAGAAACATTAATGGCTAATGAACATTTTTAAAGTGTCCAAGCTGGGCAGTGGTGGCACATGCCTTTAATCCCAGACTTGGGAGGAAGAGGCAGGCAGATCTCTGAGTTCAAGGCCAGCCTGGTCTACAGAGTCAGTTCCAGGGCAGCAAGTGCTACACAGAGAAACCTTGTCTCAAAAAAAACCCAAAACAAAACAAAAACAACTACAACAACAAAAAAAAATGTTTGTGACATTGTTAGCCATCAAGGAAATGCAAGTTAATATGACTTTGAGGTTCTGTCTCACCCTCGTGAGAACAGCCATCATCAAGAAAACAAATGACAGCCGATGCTGGCAAAGACCTGGGAGAAAGGAACCCTTACCCACTGAGAGCTGACTGTTGCAGCCACGGTGAAGATCAGTTCCTCAAATAGCTAAAAACAGAACAACCTGTGACCCACCTAGCCACTCCTGAGTACCTACCCTAAGGATGCCAGATCCCATTATAGCGATTCTTGCCTCCATGTCCATTGCTGCTCTGTTCATAATTGCTAGGAAATGGAATCAGCCTGGATGTCCATTGACTAATGAATAGACAACAAAAATGTGAAATATAAATACAACAGAATTTTCTCCAACCATAAAGAAAACTTAACATTTCAGGAAAATGGGTGGAACTAGAGAAGAAAGAAAGAAAGAAAGAAAGAAAGAAAGAAAGAAAGAAAGAAAGAAAGAAAGAAAGAAAGAAAGAAAGAAAGGAGCCCTTCGTGAGGTAACCCAAGTCTAGACAAATACCAAATGTTCTCTTTAATATGTTTCTCCTAGATTTGCATTTTTAGATTGGTGTGTTTTAGTTGAAGTGAGTGTCTGTAGAGGCACGAAAATAAGAGTGAATCCAGGGTCAGGAGAGGCCACAGGAGAAAGTACCTAAAAGGGCCGGGAAGAATCTCACGTGATATGACAGCACAGGGAGGAGGCTTGGGGGTGGAAAGGCTTAAGGAAAGGTGGGGCAAAGCGAGTAGCAAGGAAGGCTAACCAAAAGTAAGAATTCATGGGAACGCCATGTGAAACCTGCCTCTCTATACACTAATTAGGCGGATCATGCTACTCACTGCTGCCACCGAAAACTGGACAGAAAAATCAGGGTACCTGGGATTGGAGCAATGCCTCCACTTTAAGTGCGTGGAATGCTCTTCCAGAGAACCCAGGCTCGATTCCCAGCACCTATATGGTAGCTAAGGAAAATCTGTGACCCCAGCTCCAGAAAATCCGGTACCCTCTTCTGGCCTCCTTGAGTGAAGCACCTAAGTGGTTCACAGACAGAGAGCCAGACAAAACACTCACTCACATTAAAACAAACAAACAAGCAAATAAACAAACAAAGTTCCAGTGTGGGCTACCTTCCTATGAATTGTTGGTCAGGGAGGCCTGGAGGTCCCCCAAACAATATGGGTTATTGTCATTGCTCTTAGCTGCCCATCAGAAATAGATGATTAAGACCCTATTGTTGAAGCCACCATACAGGATTATTATGTGGGACAAAGAGAAATCCAACTGGAACTGAGCTGGAATCTTCTTCGCTGCTGCCTTGCTTTCATAGGATCAGAAGTTGCCGTGCAGGCTGTTGAAGAGAAAAGTCATCAACAAACTTACTCAGATTGGCCCTATAGGCTACAGGAAGGACATGGGCATCAGGATAATAGTGGCATGAATGTTATGGGATAACCAATTGCTTTCTGACAAGTTTGGAGGCCTGTTCCATGCCTCCATGCTGGCACTGTAAACTCAACCCAGAGCCCATGGCTAGGAAATGTCATAGACCCTACGGGAAATGCACAAAAGCTATTTTGTTACATAGACATGTTGTCAAAATGCCTTCTAAATATTTACACTTAATGTCTGTAGGTTGGTGCTCTTCTCAACCTTGGTCAGAGTAACTTCTCTTTGCAGTGGGCAGCAGTTAATATAGAGACTCATAATGGATTAAAGAGCTGAGAGTGAGTCACTGCTGAGTGCTCCTCCCTAAATGAGCATCCCCCAGAGCCCAGGACACATCTCTGGGGCAGGGAGTGGGGAGGAAGGTTTTAAGGACTGAAGGATGAGGAGCAGTGCTATGAAATTCCAGCTTAAGAACATCAAAGGCTGTTGCAGTGGTGACTTCATACCCTGTGGTTAGCAGCACAAAACCTGTACAAGACTGGGCCTAAAAACATTCTCCATCACGGATGGGAGAAGGGCTCATGACATCTACCCCTCCCTTCCCTGAGCAGCTGTGAGCAATGGTTGCCAAGGGAGAGCCTTCATTTTTCTGTAGTGGTGTAGCCACTGTAAGTTGTCCGTGCTCCCCACGCATAAGCTTAATTAAACACAGTGGATCACAAGCAAAACAAAACAGACTGAGCAGAGTCCTAAAAGGAACCACGTCCAGAGCCATTCTGAACCATCGTTAGCACCATGGGACACTACCACCCAGACAGTGTGGTGTCCTGGGGCTCCTACACCTTCAATGGCGTCTTGCTTCTTTGACTGGCTCAGAACATCCCTCGGCATATCCTGATACCAAGGAGGCAAGACTGGCTTTTAACAGTGTAGTTCCACACACTCTCTGAGAAAAAGAAAACCAGTATTCAAATGTTAACCCTACCAAAACGCACCTCACAGACATACCGAGGACTCTGGTTTGATATGGCTTGACCATTCAAAGCCCAGTTCCAGTGTGATAGCACTGAAGGGGGCTATAAGAGGCGACTAGGCTGTGATTAAAGCCTTGTCTCCTGAGACTGAACTCATATGCAGAGTAGAGTGTTAGAAAGTGAGGTTTTAGCCCTTTGTCACTCTTTTCTTCCATTTTTCACCATGCAGCAGCACAGTACGAGGCCCTAAAGCTGACCAGCCTTAGGCCCCCTAGCCCTCAGAAATGAGAAGTCCAGTAAACACAAAACATCCAGTTTCAGGTATTCTGATATAGCAACAGAAAAGGGACAAGGACACACAGAAATGCTTTGTGTTCCAACCACATGGGCATGAAATGAGCCATTACAATTAAAGGCACACATTAATAGCCTTCAACAGCGAAGAAAGAAGCTCCCTTAACAATTCTCAGCCCAGAGAGGTCAAATTTTATTTGCTTATTTCATCTATCAACATTCTCAGGAGCACACTCCAGAAATACCAGCTTGGGTTCAGAGTTTATAAAGTGTGGGGTCTAAAAATTAGATATAACTTACGGACACGTTTTGATGTTTTATGAGCAATTTGTTATTGTTTTGGAGTGACTTAATTCAGCTTTTAAAAATCGGGAGATACTTCAGAACCTCCGGATCTTAAATTCTGTTTTTAAAATGAAAACATCTGTTATCACTAAAACTGTATTTTTTTCTCTTGGCAATCCTAGGCATGGCTGGTGCAGCGTTTTCTCCTGAGGTGGGATGGCGTGGGTTCACAGGCACACACAAGCAGCCATCTTTGGAGTCGTCTGCAGCAACAACCCAGTGGACAGCCAAACCTGGGCACTGTATTGGCAGGAGTTACTTGCCCTAGTAGCAGCTATGTAGAGTTGTCAGTATCTGACGCCAGGGCCACCTCCTCAACCCTGCCCCACAGATACTGGAGTCCCTTAGTTAAAGCACTATAGCATTTGCCTATGACCTACACATGGCCTCCACATACCATGAACCATGCCTAAACAATACCTAATGCAGTGTGATGCTAGACATACTTTGTGTTTAGGAGATAATGACCAGGAGGAAACTCTGTACATGTTAACTATGCTGCATGTAAAGGATGGCTTTTTTTTTCTGTGTGTGTGTGTGCGCTGATGCATACATGTGTGTCATGTACATAGGTATGCAAGTCTGGTACCTGCGTGCTGAAGGCAGAAGAGGCTGTCAAGTGTCTTCCTCTGCCACTTGCCACCTCATTTCCACCTCATTCCGTTAAGATAGGGTCTCTCACTGAGCTAGAAGCTTGCCATTTCAGCTAGGAGGGCTGGCCAGCGAGACCCCAGGGTCTGCCTGCCTCGACCACTCAACACTGAGGTTGCAAGCATGTTCCGCTGTACTTATGTGGTGGAAGGTGCTTGAACTCAGCTTCTCATACTTGCAGACTAAGGTCTTTTGTCCACTGAACCATCTTTCCAACCACTTTAAGTATTTTGGGCTCCAGGGTTAGTTAACTCCATAGACATAGAACCAAAGAGTATCACAGGCCAGTCAGACACATCTGCTGTTTAAGCTCAGTCATCGTGTTCTTCTGACAAATAAACCTAAAGCTAGAATGTTTTTGGCCTTGCATCTAAATTCACTTCGTTGGTAAATGGTGAACAGGACCCTCTCCAGTTCTCCAGCCAGTCCCCATATGTTGCCCTGAGGCAGCCACCAATATTCTTCCGTTTGTGTATCTTCTTCCTCCACACCTTACGAGAACCACAGAATCTGTGAGCCACAGACCTGCTCTCCGATCCCTCTCCCATCGCATGCACTCAGTTAGGTGATCCTCTGCCTGACACAAGCTGGTTCTGCACTCATCACTTAATGAGATACTGACGTGAACAAATCAAGGGATGAGGGGGGCCCTGTGAAGGCCAGAATTCCCACTGTGATACCGGAGATCACCCCAAATTCCTTAGATAATAGCTCAGCCTTCTTGTTTGGACTTAATCAAAACATTGTGTCCGGGGCAGAGAATGAGCACCCAGGCTCTGAGCAGAGCCCCTCTGGAGGCAGAAGGAGATAGTTCCTCTGGGCAGGATGCCAAAGCTGCCAGGATTTAACTACTCCCAGAGGAAAAAGCGTTCCTCCCTGCATGATTCAAATCTCCGATGGCTGATGCTTATCTTGAGGCCAAGGCCAATAGCATCCCGCCCCCCTTTATAACAACAGTTAATTTCCCTGGGGAGTTCCAACTACTTTCAATAAGAGAATATTTATCTTAGAGTACGTACACAAGTGTACAAGAGTGTGTGTGTGTGTGTGTGTGTGTGTGTGTGTGTAATGTGTGTATGCTCTAATCTCCTTTAGTGCAAAGTTAACCTTGAGCACTCAAGACTTTGTATACCATTGTGACCCTTCCTGGCAATTTAAGAGGTGATCTGCAGGAGAGAATGCAGGGAAGAGCCAGATGTTTAAAAAATAAAACAGGTATGCTCATAAAACCAAAGAACAAAGAGTGTTTCGTCCTCAGTGGCCCTTTCTCTGCTTAGCCCACTGCATGCCGGGGCCTAAGAAGAGTGTGAGAGGAAAGAAGACACCACCTCAGGGAGCTCCACATTTTCAAATGCTGCTTTTTTATCTTCCCGTGAAAAGTTTGTACTTCCATCTCTGCATGAGAACACAGGTTCCTGAATGGCTTATTGACCCACCAGAGAAAATACCACAGAGGGAAATCTAAAGACTGAATAGGATCAGCCTTGAAATATATCTCCTTATTCCCATATTTTTCCTTCGGCTGAGGTTAGGCCCAAAAAAGCATCCAGAGACATCGTAAGCCCAAGACCTGTGTTTCCTTCTACATAGCAGATAGAAGCATTTTGCACATGTTTGTGGAGCTCCTGCAGAAGCAGAGCCTGAGGAAGCCTGTGTCCTCCAATGAGTAGGAAGCATGTGCCAGAAGAGGTGAGAGGAAGAAAGAGGAGGGAGAGACAGGGGAGATGAGTCCACACAAAGGCGTTGGACTGAGCATACATCACTTAACTCAAGTAGGCCTTGAGATTGTGTGCTTTCTCCTGGACAGCAGTCTCACAGAAATTAGGATAAGCAGTGGGTCTTGAACAAACAAACAACCACGAAGGATTTTCTTGTTGTCTCAGCAGAGAACCTAGGGCCAGAGCAAGAGGCAGCAGTCATCAACAACACCATTAGTGAAGGGTCCACCATGTAATCAGTGGTCCCAGATCACCTTGCCTTGTTACTAGCCTCAAGGTTACGAAGAAAAACTACAGAGCATCCAGATGGGCCTCAAAAGGACACTGTATCTCGTCTTACCCAAAGGAGAGGGAAGCTGAGTGCCCCTCCTCTGCCTTCATCTTTATTTTGTAATTCAGATGCTTGAGTTTATCAGCCACAGACCTAGAAAACAGCAGGCTCAGTACATCCTTCACTGAGAACAAGAACTGGTATGTGGGGTCCTGTAGCAGGTATGGGAGCAAGGAGGGCTGTGCTGGGCATGGTCTGCAATCCCAGAGTTTGGGGAAGGAATCACACCTGCTACCTTCAATCAGGTACGCACCTCTGACCCAGCCAGAATTTGTCTTGAAATTGGCTGGCTCTGGACTCAGTGGTTAAGAGTGCTGTCTGCTCTTCCAGAGGACCCCAGTTCAATTCCCAGCGCTCACTTGGCATCTCATAACTGTCAGTAACTTTAGTTCCAGAGGATACATCACCCTCATAGGGACACAGATGCAGGCAAAACACAAATGCACATAATTTTTAAAAAGTAAGCAAATTTATAAAGCAAAGAAATTGACTACATCTAAGAAACCTGAAGCAGCAAGGTGAACCCAGTGAGGGGTCATCAGAAGTTAGGCCAAAGAGATCCTTCCTAGTCAAGGGAACTGTGGTGAAGAGCTCAGAAGTGGGGGGGGGGCAGACGAGGGAGCGTGTGGAAAGATATCCCTGAAGAAACTGAAATGAACATAATAAGAAACAAAAACATGTAAAGGGGCTGGAGAGTTGGCTTAGCACTTGAGAGGGCTTACTGCCCTTGCAGGGACCGAGTTTGGTTTCCACCAGCCACAATGGATGCTCAGAACCACCTATAAATCCAGCTCCAGGGGATCTGTTGTTGCCCTCCTATATGTATGTGGTGCCCATGTACTCAAACAGGCTCACACACAAGCTCGTAAATAAAGAACAAAGAAATCTTTGTTTTTAAAGGAATACTAAATGCCCCTTGTGTCTCAGACAGAATACACATGTAAGGGTCAGCAGAGCCACCCCATGGGGCATGCTCTGCTCTGGGCTTACCTCAACTTCCCCAGCTAGGGCATGTGTAGGGAGTGGATGAAGTCCTGAGTTAGTGTGTATTATTGACATGGACACAGCCATGTCAAGAACCCCAATGCCTCAAACCTATGGGAATAGCAAAGCCCTCCTCTGGTCCAAGTACAACCATTAGGAAGGATTGGCTTTTAGCTACAATCAGTTTGTGCAGAAACTATCAACCACAGCTTCCCTGTCACAGCATGGTCTGATGCTTTATATTCGATTGTTAATTATTTTGTTCCCCCGAGGTCTGCTTGTTGTCTTTTATAAACAGACCATCATGGTCCCAAAATGATATTGTGTAACCTTGCCTCCAAGTTATCCCTGATTGGCTGAATAAAGATGCCTCCACCTGGGCAGGATAGAAGCAAGGCAGGCAGGGGACAAGGTTCTCAGGCTTGGAGGATCAAGAAGACACAGGTATGAGAGAGGGCAGAAGAGGGAGGCTGCCATGGGTTAGCATAAAGAAGAATCACACGGCCAGGAGTTTACTGGGAGAATCAGTGACGGAGAGAAGCAACCCACATAAGAAACATGTTCGAGTACTTATGGGAGAGTGGATGGGAGGTAGCCCAGCTAGGAATCATTAGAGCCATTGGCATGGGATGTGGGGTTGAGGGGTAAAAGATAGCTTAGGATGGTAGTTTCTGCCCAGCCCCAGAATTTAAAGCATATTAAAGACCAAATATGTGCCTGTGTCTTTTATTGATATGGTAATGGGTTAAATAATTAGCAAGCTCAGTAACAATATGTAATTAATAGTAAATATTAATAACCAATTTTCTACAACACTCCCCACTCCCAGAAGCCTGAAGCCTGAAACTGTTCCCCTACAGAGACTCCCTATGGAGATTAGCTAACATGTCTTCTTCATTCCTCTAAATCAGGCTCCTCTCACAGCAGTATATAACAAACATGAAGAATCTCTGGGCTGCTGCTGCCTCTCCATCAGTGTACATGGCTCACCCAGTCCCAACTCTAATGTAACATGAATCTGTGGGTTGGTTTTTTTCTTCATTCCCTGGTACCTTCAAACAAAAGCATCCATGGGAGAGGAGGTAGGAAGAGGGAATGGGAAACCATCTGTGACCCCGAGGGCATGAGAATAGGAGAGCTGGCCCCAGGCTTTGCTGGCTGCAGCAGGAGGGAGAGCAAGCCCTGGGGACATGGGCGCAGGAGAGCTGGCAGGCCCAACTCAGATGGCTCCACAACCCAACCTCAAGCAGAGGACGGGAAGAGTCTAGACTGAGTTGTATGATTATTGTTATCTAAAGAAAAGTAGCCAAAATGCCTCTGGGCACCTTCTGGGATTTCATCTACGGCACAGCAAAGAACACTGACAAAGCAGGCTGTAGGTGTGGGGAGACAGGAAGTGATGTCCATGTGCAGCAACTGAGTAGCTTCGGTAGCTCCAGGACTGTGCTTGTGGCCCACAACTGTATGTATTGTCTTGTTATAGACATGATGGGAATGAGATGTCATTTCATCCACAAATTATTTTACCAAAGTAATTTATTAACATGGCACAGAGAGTCCCTGGGAAGGGTCTATTAACTGAACAATCCCGGCCCTGTTGACCTCACCCTTCCCATTAGCTTTCCCTTGTCTCACCTGACAAATGGCCCTTGTCAACAGCAAACATGTCAAACATGAATTTCTAAGTTGAAAAATCTTGACGATGAGACTAACAAAGTGAGACTCAATAATGTCACTTTAAAACAACAACAAAAGAACTCTAGTCTGAGAAGATGAAAAGGGGCAAGCAAGGAACAAAGTGATGAGGAAGCAGGATGTTCAGATTCAGAGGAAAGGAGAACAGAGATGCCCACAGTGCTTGGGAGCAGGAAGAAAGGAAGGTTGACAGGTTGTCCGAAACAAATAAAGGGAAAAAGGTAAACAGGAGAGGGAAGGAGAGGAAGGAAAAGGAAAGACATAGTTAAATAGGGGAGACTCTAAATGGACCTGGGACTTTTGTAATAGCCTGGGAACAGACTGAGAAGGAGCTTTACCATTTGCTGGGGCCCACAGTGAGGGTCAGAAGGTAGCTAACAGGTTGCCCTGACCAGCCCCAGCAAGCCTCCAGGTGAATGAAAGGAAACACATCAAAGTAGGACGCTGGGCTACACGCCAAATGTGGGGAAGAGATGGTGCATCTGTTTAGGAGCCTGGGTGCCAAATCCACAATGCAATCAGGTGTGCTGCCCCAGAGCCATGGAAGAGTCCCTTCTGTGCCAAGTTGGGGGCGAGCCACAAGGACAACAGCCCCCGTGATAACAGGAAACTTAAAAGAGCCCTTCAAACAGGACACCCTTCTTCCCGGACTCCCAACACCTGGCCCAGGCTGTTGCTTTATAATCAGCCACAGTGGGAAGAAAGCAGAGGAATTCGGCAGCTGTGCAGCTTTGAAGGTCCTGCCGAATGGACTGTTAGCTGTGATGACAGGAGAGAGCAGAGCTCAAATGGAAGTCATGCAGCTAAGTTCTGTCTGTGTGGCCACTTGTCCCACATTCATATCTGAAACCGTACACCCTTGGGATGGCAACAAAAAGAGAGAGAGAGAGAATGACAAGGTTGTGTGTATCTGTCTGTCTTGACTTCAGTTGTTTTCCCACTCAATAAAAATACTTTCCTCCCATTCCTTTCTTCAGAATTGTCTCAATATTAAAGGTGCTTGCATCACTTTGTTTTCTTTTATGTGTGTGTGTTGCCTGTTTGTATGCACATCACATGTATACAGCTTCCACAGAGGCCAGAAGAGAGGTGGAATCACTTGAAGCAGAGTTAGGGATGGTGGTGAGCCACTTGAGAAGTCCCTGAGTCCCCAGCAGACACTACCATTTCCCTGAGTCTTTAAGGTGTGAAACATTTTCACCATAGTGCAGTGGTGGCCTTCCTCCTCCGTGACATTGAGGTGCCAGGAGCCCCAGCTTCTTCACATTTCAAGGAACGTTCTATCTGCACCAACATGAGAGCCAAGCATCCTGATGGGTCCATGGAGTGACAGTACAGAAGCACCTGCATGTAACTGGCCACTGTCTACTCTAGGGAACACTCAACTCTGCTTTCTTTAAATGACAGGGAGAAAGGAACAGGAATCAGTACCCTGCCTCAAGCTGCTGCCAAGGCCACATCCTTCCTCACGAAGCCTGGTAGGTTCCTCTTAGCAGAGACTCCTTCCACAGCACACGTGCTGTCACTGTACTGACGGAGATCATGTGAAATCAGGAGTTAGAAGAGGTGCCCCTCATTTGCTTTCCCACCCACAACTTGTATTTCAGGTTTGGGATGTTCCGAGGAGGTAAATGCTTTACCAACCAGGCCAGAAGTCTGTAGAAGTGTTTGCTTATGACTTCTATACATTTCCCAGTGCTGTGACTTTTAGCTTTCATATCATTCCAAGAGCTTCCTTCCACCATCTTGGCAGTGGATGAAGTTGCAGGAGGCCTGCTCTCCATCCCTACAACTGCCACTGCCACCACCACTACCACCACCACCACCCCCGCAACAGGCCCAACCTTGTTGAAGTACTAGCTAATCCCTAGAACCCATTTCCTCACTGCAAGCTCACTCTGAGTCTAGGTCCATTACACCCAAAGCAATGGATGCGAGAATGACAGCTGCAATAGGAATGGGATGATGGCTCCCCGTAGGCTAGCTTGGGTTGAGCTGATCCCATGTGTCTCAGAATGAACATCTGTTTGCTTAGACCTTTTAAAACCCCATATTTTACTTACCTAAGTGAATGTAGCTGACTACTTCAGTTTCCTACCTGACTATTTCAGCCCATTACCACTACTTACCAATACTCCGTTGTGTTGGTTTTGGGGTGTGTGTGTCTGTCTTCTGTCTGTCTGACTGTCTCTGTGTGTCTGTGTGTTTAAGACAATCTCATGTAGCCCAGGCTGCCCTCCAAGTTGCTTTGCCGCCAAGAATGACCTTGAACTTCTGATTCTCCTGCTTCTAGTTCTTATTTGTTAGAGTTATAGGCATCTGCGGTTATGCTAGTTTTATGCAATGCAGAGCATCAAATCCCAATCCAGGGTTTCCTATGTGCTAGGCAGTTTATCTACCCGCTGAGCTCTAACGGGGACTCACCTGCCTCTTGAAACTCCAGCATGATGGTTCGGATGTGAGAAGTTACCACACTGGCTCATGTTTGAGGTCAAAGAAGGTAATCCAGTGGCAGGCATGCGGCTCCCATGTCTACAGCCCAGGCCAGTCACTACATAAACTCTAGAACCCTGAACCAGGAGGATCTCAAAGCTTACACTAGGCAACAAATAATTATGGATCCCAAATTTCTACCTTGGAATTCAAAGCCTCCGAGGGATTATATCAAAAAGTGAAGACTCCAGGAGTGATCAGATTGTGGGACATGGCCCTCATGAATGAAATTAACACTTGTTTTAAAAGACACTGAGAGGCAAATTACTGAAGATGAAATAAGAATAAAGCAGCTGTGTGCAAACCAGGACCCTTGCCAGACACTATATCGACCTTGGCCTTGGACTCAGAACTGTGAGGGAAACATTCTTGCTCTTTAAGTCGCTCAGCCTATGGCTATTTTCTCCAGAAATGTGAGCTCAAACGAGGCCCCAGACTTCTCTCTGGAAGCCCTTTGGCCATTGATTTGTATGTCCATTGCTCATAAATCCCAAGAAATTTGAGAAAATTTTAATCCTAAGGAAGGACATGGTGGCACATGCCTTTAAATCTAGCACTCACAAGACACAGGCAATCAGATCTTTATGAGTTTGAGACGAGCTTGGTCCACATAGGGAGTTCTAAGCCAGCATTAGCTAGTGAGATCCGGTCTCAGAAAAAAAAAAAAAAAAAGAGTTTTTTGTTTTTTTTTTTTTTTAAAAAAAAACAAACTTTAAAACACATGCAAAATATTTTCTTCAAACAAAGAAAAATCAAGCCTTGGCTGCCATGTGTTTTAATGAAAAATACAGAAAGAGTCTCAAAATGGATGTTTCATGCACACCCCTTAGATAAAAGCTAGGGAAAGGCATTAAATCTTAATGGAGAGAGGCAGTTCTGGAGGGGACTGGGATAATTTGGAGCAGACACATGGCTTTCTGAAGAGCTAACTCAATATCAGGCCTGAGCTCAAAGAATGCAGATGAATGGATGTTTAACACGAGCCTCAACGGTCCCTTACAAACATCAAATGTCTCCAGCCAGCTTCTGGCAAGCGCTGAATTGGAGCAAACGCTTGATGCATTTCCCTGATGAGTTCCTGAAGTGTCCGTGGATCTTCTATAATCCCTGAGAGCCAAAGGCAATCTTCCAGGACGATGGGAGGCCATAGGGAATGTGGTAGGAGCTTCAGGACAGCCACAGCCAAAAACCATCTGTGCGCACCTCCAGGTGCCACGGGAAGCTCTCCTTCACAGGCTCATCACATCCTTGCCATGCTGGGCTTTCTTCGGAGACTCCCCAGCAGCTTCTAAATAAAATCCACACCCGTTGGAGTGAGAGAAAGGGCTCTTCATAAAAAAAAAATAATAATAAGTTAGATCTCTGCCCAGTGCTCTAAGCCAAAATAACTTCCAGATGGATGAAAGAGTTAAATGGAAGAAATAAAACTGAAAAGAATCTGGTGGGAAAGACACAGGAATAAGGATTCTCTGATCTGGGTATTGCAAAGATTTATTGAACAGACAAGCAACAGGGAAAAGATGGATAGATTGGGCCATATAAAAATTAGAAAGGTCTATATATCACAAAAATGAAACCATGAAATCAAAAGGCAAGTGGCAAATGGGAGAAAATGTTTTACTATGTGATGAAGACTTAATGTCTTTGAAATGGAAACAGCTCTTTGCGAAAAAACAGGGGTGGCAACAGAAAACAATGAGTTTAAGCCATGAATGAGAGTTCAAATAGGAATTCATTGATTTCTTCAACTCCAGATCTCTGGTCCATCCACACAGGGTTGTAAGTAGAGGGTGCTATGGATTGCCCAGTACAGTGCCAGCTAAAGGGAGAGCTGTCTCCTAGGGCTCTGCTCGGGAGTCTCTCTTGCAACTGCCTGTTCTTGAGCAATGGTGGTTGTCTCTCCTGGTATGTGTCCCTCCGCTGGGAGACCCCTCCTCCTGGTACTGGTCCCCCTTGAAGCTACAAAGCATCAAGGAAACTCTCATGATGACGGAGGTCACACCATCCTGTCTCTGGCTTGATACTGCTTGCCCAGTCTTTCTTACAGAGCCCTAGGCCGATCATTCTGCAGATGTCTTGTAGCCAAAACACCTCAAGTCAGTTTCCTGGTGTGAGACAGGTGTCCGGCTTAACTGGGGCCAAAGACATGCAAACGCAAGCAGTGAAACGCCTTCTTGCCAAGCAAGTTAAAAAGATATTTTAAAATGATAATACCCAATAGTTCTAACTTTGGAAAAATTATTATTTTAGTTGTACAAATTTATGGAGTACAATATGACAATTTCATGCATATATATGATACATGATGGTTAAATCAAGATAGTGAACATTTAGATCTCCTTACACATGGTTTTATGTTTTTGCTTAATATGAAATAATTATAAATATTTATAGGGTACACCATGATATTTCAATATGTATATATACTATGTACTGATCAAATCAGGATAATAAGTGTCTCCAACTCCTTATCAGCATTTTGTGTCTGGTAACTTCAAGCTCCCTCTTCTACTGAGTCACAAAACATACAATAGAATGGTAACTTACAATACCCAATGTTTCTATAGAAACAGCTTCTCTGATCAATCTAGCAAGATGAAAAATAGTAGGACGATTTAGCAACACATCAGACTGTGCCACCTACACATTTTACCATGATGCTTCCAGTTCTAAAGGCTCCTCTCAGAGAGATATTTACCAGCGGCATGACTCCGTGTCAGAAACCCTGAGTGTGGGCCATCATGCCTGCTGAGAACTTCAATATCCAAGTTAAAAAACATATTTAATAAACTATGGAATAGACCTACTGTGGTCACTCTAAAACATCTTCTAGAATATTAAACACATGAGAAAATAGTATCGAAGCTCAAGCTTTAGTAGATAGTTGATAAAACAGTAGGTGTGCCATGAGCTTGGACTTTACAACTCATATAGAGGAAGACTGCTGGACTATGGCCCCAAAGTCCCTCAGAGCCTCAGGTTTTAAAGACTTGGCCCCCTCTTAGTACCATTGAACGGAGGTAGAATCTTTTAGAGGCACAGCTTGCTGAGAGGTCTTAGGTCATTTTCTTTCTTTTGCTTCCTGGCTACAGGCAGGTGCTCAACATCGTCTCTACAAGCTATCCCACCATGATGTGTCCCTACCATGATATCCATGACCTGCCCTTACCATGATGCTCAGGATGTGCTCCTACCACGTAATCCATGGTGTGCCCCAACCATTGTGCCATGGTATGCCCTTTAACCACGGGCCATACACCGAATCCCTTGAAACTGGGACACATACATACACGCCCTTCTCCTATGAAGTTGATTTCTCTCCAGTGGTTTGTGGTACTGGAAAGCTGACTCACACATCATTACTATTCACTGTCAGGCTGTGTCACAGCACAGGACAGGAGATGAATTTGGTTTGCGGGTACATTGCACTGAGCTAAAGTACAATGTAAATTTTAAATAAATGCTCTGCCCTTTTGATGACCGTACTATGAATTGTCCTGTGGTCCCCACTACTCTCTATTACCTGGTTGTTGGTGGTTTTTTTTTTTTTCTCACAATTATTGAAGACATTGAAGTCAGGACGCTAGTATGAAAGTTGGGAAGGAAAGAAGGAAGCAACTCAGGAAGTGGCTTTTGTTTAGTATGTTAATGAACAGTGTTGACTGCTGTGCTGGCTAGTTTTCTGTCAGGCCAGAGTCACCTGGGAAGAAAAAAATCTCCATTGAGAAAATTCTGCCACAGACTGGGAGAAGGGAAAGCCTATGGTGCATTTTCCTGGTTGATGAGTGATGTAGGTGAGCCAAGCTCACTGTGGCCAGTGTCACCCAGGGGCTGGGGTCCTGGATGCTATCACAAAGCAGTCTAAGCAAGCCATGAGGATCAGCCAGGAAGCAGCACTCCTCCGCAGCCTCTGCATCAGCTCCTGCCTCCAAAGTTCCTGCCTTGAGTTCCTGCTCTGACTTTCCTAAACAATGGACTGTCTGTAAAACTGTAAGCTGAAATCTACCCTTTCCTCCACAAGTTGCTTTTGTCATGTTGTTTCTCACAGCAAAAGAAACCTTAGGACAATCTTGGAAAGGGAACTTTAAACCAAGTGACGTCCTTTATGTGAGCAAATACATAGATGTTGGTGCCTTTCTCTACAACGGGACTTGGGAAGGGGAAACATTCCTGCAGGCACTTGTGTGATAGCCAGCTAAAGATGTCCAGTGCCAGTACCACCTCCAGGTCTGAATCTGAATGGAGATGGGAGAGAAAAGAAGCCCGTAGCACAAGCAAAATCCTTGCACAAGTGTGTGTGAGCAGCAGACAAAGGAAAAAACCCACAGAGAATGTTTCAGTCCTCATAATACTCAACCAAGATTAGCTGTAAACCTATTGAGTTTCCCTTTTTCAAGGGACGCTTTTTAGAAAGTTTCTCAGACATAGCCTTCTGCTTTCTCTTTTCAGAAAGTAAAAATCCAAGAAATTAAACAGGATGGCAGTGAACACCAGTAAGCCAGCTATTAGGAAGTGGAGACAGGAGAGCCGAGAGCTCAGGTTTATCCCCGGCTACATGGCAAGTCCAAGGCAGCCTGTTACTCCTGAGATCCTGTCTCAAAAAAAAAAAAAAGTAAGAAAGGTTGATAATCTAATAAGGAACAGTGCAGAGACATTCTAGTTTGCTGCCTGTTGCTGTGATTAAAAAAAAAAAAAAAAAAAAAAAAAAAAAAAAAAAAAAAAAAAAAAAAAAAAAAACATTACCAGAAGAAATTTGGGGAGGTAAGGGTTTACTTGCATACATGATCCACTTACCATCTGTCACTGATGGGCATCAACAGGAACTCAAACAGGGTCAGAGCAGAACTCCAGGCAAGAACTGACACAGAAAAACGAAGTCACAGAGGAAAGCTGCTTACTGGCTTGTTTGTCATGGCTTGTTTATCCTGCTTTCTTAGACAACCCAGGATCACCTGCACAGGGGTGATGTCACTCACAATGGACTGGACCCACCCACATGAACTGCTAATCAAGAAAATGCCCCACAGATGTGTGTACAGGTCAATCTGACGAAGACATTTTTTCATTGGCTTTCCCTCTTCTCCATGACCCTTACTTATGTCAAGTTGATTTAACCAGCACAGGTCGTAATGGCTACACATGACACAATAAAAGAAAGAGAGCTGATGGTTTTTAAAAAGCATCCGTTGAATACAGCAATGATTGGGGCCTGTGCAACCCTGCAAAGATCTTCAGGGGATGACAATAACTGGGAGTTGAAGAACAAGTAACAGAACCAATTTGAAATGTGAAATGAAGCATGAGTGCACATGTGTGTGTGTATTGACAAGAGCAACTTAAGGGAGGGTTTGTTTTGGCTCACAGTTTAAAGAGGGACAGGGATGTCATGACAGCAAGGTTGGAAGCATGGTATCTGCAGCCAGGAAGCTGAGGGCGATGAACGTTGGTGCCCAACTCAGTTTTTATTCTATCAGGGATCCCAGCCCATTGAATGGCTCTGCTCACATTTATAGCAGGTCCCGCCTGATTAAGCCTTTCCAGAAACTCCCTCAGGCACACCCAGGGCTATGTTTCCGTGGTGAGTCTAAATACAGTCAAGGAGACCATCAAGAACAGCCATGTCAAATAGCACATACTTTTTTTTTTTTAGAAGAACGTTCACATCAATGTTCATTCAGGAGCACTTTTACGTGCATGTGCGTGCACAGTCTACATGGTAAACACAATCAAGGGTCAGCAAACCACTATAAGGAGCTGAGAGGAACTACTTTAACCTCTTTGTATCACAGGATGTGTGTCAACTAACCTAGCATTGTAAAGCTTCTGCAGAATATCATTTTGGGCTCTTTGGGGCTTTCTTCAGGACACCTTAAACTTAGATTGCAACAAGGACCACACCTGGACAAGCAATGGTCTAGGCTCTACTGTGAGTGATATCTCTCTCATTCAGGTACAAGTCACCCATGAAAAAGATCATGTCTTCTAATGCTCTTAAGGCTAAACTCCTTCAGAAAATAAGATATAATACTGCTGTTGTCTTACTAGTGGACCCAGTCTACCCTCAGAGGTCATGCGCATTGCTAAATATTGACCGTGGATCTTTTCCTGTTCAACAGTGTTTGAGAAGGTGAAAATGGCCCCGATAGGCTCATATTTTGCATGCCCAACCCTCAGCTGACAAGCTGTTTGGGACAGATTAGGAGGTATGGCCTTGTTGGAGAAAGTGTGTCACTAGAAGTGGGCTTTGAAGTTTCAAAAGCCAAAATCAGGTCCAGTGCTCCCCACCTCTATCTGCCTCCTACTTGTGGATCACAATGCAAAGCCCTTAGCTACTGATCAAGAGCCATGCCTGTCTGCTTCCTACCTTGATGGTCATGGACTAAGCCTCTAAAACTGTAAGCAAGCCCCCAAGTTAAAGACTCCCTTTTACAAGTTGCCTTTGCTGTGGTGTCTCTTCACAGTAACAGAACTAGTAACTAGGACAGTGCCTGATTCCCAAGCCTGTGGATGTAGATGGGTAGTAACTGGCTTAGAGGGACAGGCGGAGAGTCGCAGGTTCGCACTTTCCGTTGTGTATCTAGAACACAGGCACTCTCATTCTAGCTGGCAATGAAACACAGTGCCAACGTGGTAAGTGAGCCTCGGCCCAGAGCTCTGCAGCAGCTCCAGCATGCCCAGGTGGGCAGAGAGCACTGTTGCTAAACATCCAGTGACGTCACCCATCTCAGCACCTGGCAGCCTGGCCTGCCCATGACTCATGAGCCTGGGAGAGGTGGTTACCAGGCTAGCCCTCCAGTGGCTCCAGGAGAAACCAGTTTAGACGATACAGCTTTTCAGGACTTCTCCTGGAAGCCCTTCCTTCCCACACACCCCCTTGGTCTGCCCATCTTCTGGAGGGCGGCACGTGGACTCCTCGTCTGGTCTAGTCAGGACAGCAGAAGCTAACTCAGCTCGTAGGACCTTGTGCTTCAACCCACGTGGTTCTAGCCTCTTGAGATTCGGGGATTATAAAAGCAGAGCAGGGCCCGCCACCTAACGCTCATCAGAATGGCCTATGCAGTAGTATTTACCTCCTGATCTACTGGCTCGACTGATCTGAAGTGTGGACGGTATCAGGAACTGCACACAAGTACTGCCCTGGTCTGCTCCTTAGTCCTCATTTAACATTGCCTTTTCACTCCTTTACTTTGAGCTAGCTCTTGCTGCCATGCTAAAGCTGAGACCTATCTTTTTTTTTTTTTTTTTAAGAACCAAATGAACATGCTTTTATTCCTTTAATTAAATTTATTATTAGGAACAAGCACAAGTAACTTTATCTAAGTACTACCATTTTGTTTTTTAATTCCACTTAATCATAGGGAAAAACTAAGTTCAAGGTGAGACCTATCTTGAAATACCCCCGTTTCAGGCCCCTGGGTCGCTGGGATGACAGTCATCTGCCTCTATGCCTTGCTTCCTGTTGTGCAGGGAGGGTTGACCATGATAAGCTGGAACAGTTTTGTTTTCCAAAAGAATGTACTCCAACCCCGTTGAGAGAGAACCAGAACACAGAAGGGCAACGATTGCCGCACAGGCTCAGGCTAGCGACTGCACAGCATGCTTATGACCCTGTACCCTAGAAGCTCTCTATTCCAGCACTTTCTATACCCCACACTCATTCTTGTCATCTGAGGGGTCACACCGAAGTCATTCAGCCTTCTCGAGCATTCCTATGACAAAGGCTTGGGACTCAAGCACTCAGCCCTGAGCCATTTCTCTCCATAGGAAGTTTGTACGCTACAGGGGGATGATCTGGGTTTAGTGGTGACAGTTCCATCAGCAGAGTGAGGTGTCTTTGAAACATGGCTCCCCACCAACCTGAGAGAAGATGTCTACTTGGCATGTCACATGCTCACAAATATACAGGAAAAAAAAAACAAGAAAGAAAGAAAGTGATTAAATTTGCTTTTATGTTACCAAATGTGCCATGCAGGTTTGTAATTGAGCATGAGAGTGTCGGGAAAATATGCTCTGTCCTCTATAAATCAGAGAGCCTTCAACAGGCTCTCTAATCGTAAATGCCGGTCCTGGCACTGTCCAAAAAGACTCATGTTTATAAATTGTTCCCTGATGTTTTAAGTGAGTGCACAAACACAAATCATACAAAGGACTTCAGAAAAGACTTAGCTGTGTGGCGATTTATTATAAGCTGTGTAATTTTCATCAGTCAGGCAGCCACGGACTGTAATTACCTCTCTACCCAGAGTTACAATTGCTTTCATTACGTTTTCCTAGTCACATGTTTCTCCCGATAGCCACAGAGACACTGGGTGGAAAATGCATTTATTTACTGCTGTCCCTTCTAATAGCTCCTTACTCGGTTTTTAAAGATCTTATCAAGTCGCTTGCTCGCCTTCCTCCTCCCTGTCCCAACTCAGACATCTATAAAAGACAACAGGAGACTCAACTTGAAACTCTCAGTTCCTGTGGGTTCCCATCATCCGCAGATAGCCAGCTTTGCTGAGAAGACTCTGACAGGCTGGAGATGCCGTTGAATTTTGCCATTGACACCTGCCAGCTAGCCTCCCGGTCACCTGGGGGAGAAAGAGGTGCCTGGATTACATTCCCTATCCTTAAAACTTTACATGGACATCTAAAGGCTGGAAAAGTGAATTCCCCACCCTGACTCCTATGTGCACGAATGTGTTGCTTAGAGAAAATTGTCACTGTCATATCTTGGACCTTCAAGCATCCGAGAAGAGGGGCTATTTCTTCTCTCATCTCATCTTGTTGATTCTGATGTAGTAAAAGGGAAACTAAAAACAGGCATGCCCAGCGTGGACTGTGGGAGCAGATGGGTGTGGAGTGCACCATAGCCACGCAGTAATGAAGGAGCTTTCCCGATCGAGGCATCGGAGCCATTAGGGATGAAGAGTGGGCTTGCTGCTTACAGGAAGGGGCGCTCCCTGTCACTAGCTGCAAGAGTGTTCCCAAGGCTCAGCAGGATGACTGCCACGTGGCATCAATCAGTAGCTATGCTCTGAGGAAGACACTTAACCACGGTGAGTGTCCTGGAGCACCCAGAGCCCCTTCAGCTTGAACACAACCAGAGAACCTAAAAAAGGTAAGGCGCTGCTCCCTATGTTGGCAATGGCTCTTGTCTTTCCTTACTCAAACACGTGTTTACATACAAAACCATTGTGGTCACCTGAGAGATCCTCACAGCTCGCGCCAAGAAACAGGACAGGCTAAGTTGCCCGGATACGAGGGATGTTGGAAATGTAAGTCTAGGATGTGAGTGATACGGCCTGCCCCCTATGTTGGCAATGGCTCTTGTCTTTCCTTACTCAAACACGTGTTTACATACAAAACCATTGTGGTCACCTGAGAGATCCTCACAGCTCGCGCCAAGAAACAGGACAGGCTAAGTTGCCCGGATACGAGGGATGTTGGAAATGTAAGTCTAGGATGTGAGTGATACGGCCTGCCCCGGTGCTCTCATTTCATAAAGTCCCAGAGATGCCTAATAAGGAACCAGAATCTAAGAGCTACCTGATTTCCCAGCAACTAGCCAGACCCAGACCTACAGAGTCACCCTTCCATGGCACCCTTGCTTGAGTGACAGGGCTGCTGCGAAAGCTGTCACCTGCCTGGCCTTGCCACTCTTTACACTGGGGATGGGCTCTTGGGACACCAGCCACTTAGCAGTGGCCAGTCATTTACAGCTGCTGGAAGCTTGGGGAGTCCCTGTCCTACGTCACCTGAGTCCTGTGAAGATGGGAGACAGACCTTACGTGCAGCCCAAGATGAGTGTGCACTGTCTGTGCTGCCGCTGGGGTAAGCACATTCATGGCAGTGGGTGCTTGATGAGGCTCACTCACTACAGGCACAAGTTCTACTTTTTATGTATGTGTCTTATGTGTTTTACATGTGTGATTTGTCAAGTGGAAGCATGCTTGCTTTCGGACGAGCCTGTCTCTCTGGCAGAAATCCTACACCCTTCTTTTCCTCCCACTCACTTTATTTTCACAAATGGCCCCATCATTTTGTCAGATTGTGGAGCCACTTGGAAATTGGGCGTGGAGTTTTGCGTAATCATTCATGTCATGCCTGTGACACTCCGTGATTATACAAAATGGCCCCTGGAAGTCCCGATGCAGGGGATGCTACCTGGTCCTTTCTGAGGCCGGTGTTTATTACAGCCATCACACATAGTGAGATGTTGAAGGAAACGGCCACATCTGTGCTATCACCCACACCTGCCCCACAGAGGGAGGGTAAGACGCTCAGCTGCGCAGACCCTTCAAAAGTTAACCTTCTTAAGTATTACTTCAATTAGGTTGATTTCAGTGCCTAGACACCTCAGCCGAATTTCACTCGAAGGGGGAAAAAGAAAAAAAAGGTTTTTGCTTCAAGATAGCTTCTCTTTCTCAGAGGGTAAAAAACATTAAGAATGAAAGTAATTGTTAGTGGTAGGAATTTAGTGACAGGCACACAGAAATGTATTACTGCTCTCTACATATCATTAATATTTTTCACATTAAAACTTTTTTTTTTTTTTTTGAGACACTGGGTCTCATGGTGTGGCTCTGCCTGGCCTGGATCTTGCTGTATAGACAAGGCCTCAACTTCGAAAGCTCCACTTGCTGCTGCTTCCTGCGTGCCGGGGTGAAAGGTTTGTCCTACGGCTTCCAGTTCGCATTAAGCTTTTAGACCAAGCCTAATAGCTGTATTTTGAAGTGTTTCATATATGTTGACTTCCACGTGCATAGGAGAGTAAGTATACCACAGAACTTCAGCACAGCCCAAAGAAACCGGAACCGAGTGTCCCGGAAAGGTAGGCATTATGTTTCCAATGGCTGGGGACCAGAAACTAAATCAAGTTACAGGCAATGAAGTTCCGTTCACCGTACATTCAAGAGAGAAGCTGAGCTGATCTGCTGGGAAGCCCACCAGTTGTATATGTTAACTTTTAAATTGGCTTATTTATTTGAGAGAAGCGCATGTGCAGGCATGATGGAGTGTGTGCACGAGTATGCTTGTGGAGCTTAGGGGACAACTTTTCGGAAATCAGTCCTTTCCTCCCACCTTGCTGAGGCAGGGCCTCTCTTGTTTCTGGCCCTGTGCTGTGTACTCCCGGCTGGCTGGCTATGAGGTTTCAGGGAGTCTCCTGTTTCTGTGTTGAAATTATAAACGTACTCCACCACATCCAAATTTTTACATGGATTCTGGGGAATTGAACTCAGCCCTTCACAGTAAGCACTCTCAACCAGTGAACCATACCCCTGGTCCAGTCTCCACATCTTAACACTACTCAATTCTTGACACTCTGTCCAAAGATCACTGTGACCACAGACCCTGTCCTGGAGGGTCTTTACCTGATCAACTCTTCATTCTCTCCCCTCTTAACATATGTGGCCTTCCATTTTCACCCTCCATTTTTAGGGTTTCTTTGTAAATTGCCTTGCTCACACTCACCTCTCCATACACTATAAATCCCCAAAGAACTGAAAGTGTATCGCATACCTTAAAACTTCCTAGAATTAGTTTAAAATCCACATTTAAGGAACTGGAGAGATAGCTCAGCAGTCAAGAGCATGTAGTGCTCTTCCAGGGGACCTGAGTTCAATCCACAGCATCCTTTTCAGGCAGCTCACAACTGCTTGTAATTACAGCTCTAAGGGGATGTGATGCCTCTGGCCTCTGTGAGTAGGAGCAGTCATGAACATGCACACACCCACATGCAGATACACACATGCACACATTATTTAAAAACAAAAATAATTTTTTAAATAATAAAACCCACTGCTATTGTGTAGTGGTTGCCAATCAACAGCCTACCCCGCCCTCACATCTAACGTTCTGAGGTGTGTAACGTGGCTAACATGTCGAAATATTCTTGGAACTGCGTTGGATGAATGGTATCTCAGCATTGATTGGATGGCAGAGAAATGGTAATTCCTGGGACATTCTGCAGGACGGGAAAGTGACTGGCTATCATTGCTCTATGGCTGCTTCTGGCCTTGATTCTTTTTTATCCTTGTCCATATCTCTTCTGGACTGGATGAAAGCTCTTTGCAGACCGATTTGACTTGGGAATTTGTAAACTGCAGGATGTACAGATGATGCCGACTTGGCCAATGAGCCATCAAGAGTACTCCATGAGGATATCAAGGACAGTTTTTACTTTAATGAGAACAAACACAATAGACAAACATCTTCCTTCTTTGCCCTGCCTATCTTGTGGATTCTGAGTATGATATCAGTTGTTGGGGTAACACCTTGTAATCAAGAAATGGGGTTAAAAAGTGGGTTGGGGGTGGCAGAGTTGCTGGGTCTGACCTCACTGAGCTGTTGAACCAAAGCCAGCAGCCATTTACCTCCAGAATCAGAGCTGATAGGAATTCCCCACGCTTGTACCTGGTAGCAGCTGGCTTAGAAGACTTCCCTGATTTAAGCCTGTCCTGGAGGAAAATGGAAGAATTTCAGAAAATAAGTGCCATGGCAAAGAAAATCTAACCATGCTCCTAGGAAACAGACTGAAAAGAGCCAAGGAATAACCAGAGTGAGAAGGAGCCGCTCAGGCAGGCTCAGCAGCTGGGTGTGGATTCAGTGTGATGCAGAACAGATGGGAAGGAGTGAAGAAGTGGGCAAGCACCTTCTGGTTCCAAGAGACAGAACAGCTAAACAGAGACCTATGGAGAACCAATCTACCAAAATCCCGTAACTCAGAGACACAGCTACTCACCTAAGACAGAAACAAAGCAAAAGAAATAAGGAAAAAAAAATGCATCAGTCAAAAATCATAAATAATAAAGGTAGGACCATACAATTTGGTTGTGAACTTAAATGGAAATTAAATTCCATTATTTTAAAAGTAATACTCTTTTTTAAGTTTCTTTTCTTGGCAAATGTATTTATGCAACATAGTCTGTGTTTACTCCTTTACCTTGTTTTGTCCCTATCCTAATCCTGCCAAGCAATAATACCCATTAATTAGGAAACATGATCCACCTACAGTTAGATAATACTACTCTTTGTCTTGAAAATACTCTGTATTGCGTTTATGACAGAGTGGGACATACTGTTTGCCAAAACTCACGGGATATTTTGAAACATACGTGAATTATATTTCAGTGAAAGATAAATGTCTACCCATAAAAATTTAAGCCTTAACAAAAAGAAGTCCTAAAAGGGCAATAATAAAGGGAGATTAGAAATGCAGGCAGGCTAGTGAGGTGGCTCAGCAGTAAAAACTGTACACTGTTTTTGCGGAGAACCCAAGTTCAAGTCCCAACCCCCTCCCCCCCCCACCCAGCGTCCCAGCCACCTGCCGTGGCAGCTCTAAGAAGATCTAATACCTCTGGCTGCTATGGATGCTTGCACTCATGTATATACACCTTCCCACAACCTAATCTAAAATAATAAAAATTAATTTTTGAAGAGCGTGTGCAGACCATGTGAGCAAAAGAAAACAAGAAGGCGCAAACAACATCTAAATCAAAACAATAATAAATGCAGCCAGCACTGCCAAATGTTGTTGAAAACCAACACAAGGTTCCAACGGAGACACAAATACAAATCTTTCTGTGCTGCGGAACATCTCATCAAGACCTAAGATTCCAAACAGAAAGCAACAATGGTAATCATCCTGAAGAAATTTTAATACATCTTTGTGAATTATGTCTGGGATGAAGCAAGCTAAAAAACAGAATTATAGAAACATTTAGTGATGTAATCAACAAAGTCAAAGCTGTAGCTTACCCCACTTTGAAAACGAGTTACTCATCTTTAACTGAAGATGTATGGTGATCACATACCTGCCATTAAAATGTCAGATTGTTCAAATGTGAACATCATGCCAGCTCTGTTTTCCATTGTCTGTGTCATAACACTTAGCATTTTAAAAACACATTTTTTAATTTAAATTATTAGTATGTAGTGTCCAAGAGGCATGTGCTCACTAAGGCTGTGTCCATGGAGCCCAGAAGAGGGCGCTGGGTCCCAGGAGCTGGAATTACAGGAGGTTGCGAGCTGCACAGCATGGGTGCCGGGAGTCAAACTGGGGTCCTCTGCAAGAACAGCATGGGCTCTTCAGTGCTGGGCCCTCAAACTGAACTGAACCCTCCATCCAAACTGATCTTTTTTTAATCATGGTAAAATGTGAAAAGGAAATAAGACCTCGTCCTTAAACCACTAGTCAGTGGGAAAATCAAAACTCCATGCGCACTGTCCACACAGCTTTCTGGTAGCTGCTGGCCCTGCTCAGAGGTCATGACAACCTCACACATTTTTTTCTTATTAAACTGTACTCAAGAAAAATACACTGCACAGTACGTGAGAGAATTAAAAAAGAGAAGTAACTGAACTAGCCGAGGGAAAAAAGGGAAACAGAGACCCCCTGAAATAATAAAAACTGAAGGTATTGCGTTAGAAGAGTCAGGGGGCAGGATGTGGGGGAGAGAGGGAGGAGAGAGGAAGCTCGATCTTTAAATCTAGATATGGTTCTTAGACACAGCAGTGTAATAAAGGGTGTGAGGCCTTTCCTGTTAGGTCTAGGTGGTCAGTGCATAGACTTTGGAGGCCACGTATGGTGTCGGTGTCTGCTACATAGACTCTCTTTATTTGCTGTGTGCAACGCTTTAAAAAATACAGAAACTGATTCCCAGCTTCGAGGCCAAACAAGAGCAGGGTAAGATCCACATCAGGCTAGCTGGCTACCATCACCCAAAGCTTCTCCCAACCTGGCTCAACACCCAGACCTCGGGTATTTTAAAAAGATACTGGAGCCTGGATCCCACCACTTCCCAATTAAACTCTCCTGGTTGAAACTGGGCAGCACTCATTTTGGAAAGGCTCCGCCCATCCATTCCCAAAGTGCTGCCACATTTGAGAGTCATTGCAGCAGTCAAGAGGTTCTGAGTATTAGGAATGCACATTCTCAGGCCTCTCCTTGGAGCTAATGAATTAGATCCTAATGTGAGACCCAGAGACCCACACAAGCCTCTTCTGTGGCCCCTCCATGGCACACTGAAGACCAAGGAACCATAAGAGACCAGGCTGGGACCTAATGTAACCAGATGTCTTTTCCAAGAGGACATGAACCTGGTGTTGTGCTGACGGTTTGTGAAATTACCACAGAGTAGGGACCTGGAAAAGCATTTTAAACAAATGCCTCTGGTAAACTATTATGGTTTGACTTGTAAAACTTAAGAGAGTAAGCCGGGTGCGGTGGCAAATGCCTGTAATCCCAGCACTCGGGGGGGGGGGCAGAAGCAGATGGATCTCTGTGAGTACGAGGCCAGCCTAGTCTACAAAATGAATCCAGGACAGCCAAGGCTACACAGAGGGACCCTTTTTTCAAACACCAAAAACAAAACACCAAAAAAGAAAACCCTGACCACCTGTGTTTGATTTCCAGGATCCACAGTAGGAGAGAACCAACTTCAGAAAGTTGTCCTCTCACCTTCACATGTACAGCACAAACGAGAGAGAGAGAGAGAGAGAGAGAGAGAGAGAGAGAGAGAGAGGGCACAAAGAGAGAATGCAATAATAACAATGTTAAACAGGGAAGGAAATATTGGTAATGAAAAATTTCAATGTTTGAAATGACGAACGCATTTTTGATTCTTGAACAATTAGAGAAATCTGTATGTAGGTAATAAGTTAGGTATTTCTGAAGACCAGTCCTCACGGTCCTGAGTGTTCTACAGTGTGTTACAAGCAATTCATTTTTATATCTTCCAGAAACAGATAATTCCCATGCAGGGAGAGCTCAGTCCAACTTAAAGCTGGCTCTGACTTTTGGCATGGCATTTGTCAAAATAGGGGTCTACCAGCACCAAGCTTCACAGATAATTCAAAGCTCCAGCAGAGACAGGATGCAGACAGAAGCCGACCAAGAATGCCAGAGAAAGACAGCATTTCATGGGGAGTCTGGCTACCAGCTCTGAAGTGAAATAAGCAATTACAAGTGCTTCAAGAAGCCTGTCCAAAGTTGGATTTGTTTAGGAGGGATTTGTATGTGTCTAAAATGTTAACGCAGCAATGGAGAAGAAACACGTCATATAAAACCAGACATGTGGTGAGGCTAAGAGAAGATTCTGGTCTCGCCTTCTATAAAGCATACCAAAAGGGTTGGGGAGGGAGGCAGGGACCAAAGGACTGCCCACAAAGAGAAAATTTGAAACTACTATGAGTTAATCAGTGACTGATAAGCATATTATGCAGGAGAAGCTACACCCTACCCAAAGGAGAGAATGCTGTGGGACCAGAATCGCAGACTTACAGCACGCTTCAGCCCTGTGGAAAAAATAGGACAGAGACCAAAGCAGGAGGATGGCCCAGAGCTGGTGGTGGACTGGGAAACTATAGAAGAAACAAGGAGAATTTCATCCCAGATGAGAAGCCGAAAGTAGCAGATGAAGCCCAGCATGAGAAAAGCCATGAGTTTTCCTGAAGCTGAGGGTCTGAGGAACACGAGGATCACTGTCTGAAAGACCCATGACGTGAAGGGGCTCATGAAAGGAGAATAAAGCATCACATAGCATGAGCAGATGAGACTTCAATAAGCAAAGGTTAAAAGAACACAAAGACAGTTGAAGGGGAATGGCAGAGATTGACCACTGCAGCCTTGGGTACTGACGCTGGTCCTGCTCCTACCTTTCCAGGTGTTGGTAAAAATGCTGCAGGACGTATGCCATCTCCATGATCATGTCTACCGAGGACATGTCTACTGAGCGTCTGGCTTCTCTTCAGAAAATATACAATAAAGGCTACCCAGAAGTTTCTGTGCTGGTGTTGTACACAAACAGCAGAAATAGGAAGTAAAGGGAATTGGGAAGGGAAGCTCCATGCCTAAGGAGAAAGCCCAAAGAGCCTGTGTGAGAGTGCAGACCCTGCACGGGAAGCGCCCTTTGCAGGGGTGGGGTTGGGAGCAAGGAGGTGGCACAGCCAGCAGGCACCGAAAATTCCGTAGTAATTCAGAAGACCAGAAGGATGGAGGCTGCAAGAGATGGAGCCAGGCATAGAGGCTCATGGTTTTAAACCACAGGATTCCAGAGGCTGAAGCAGGAGAATCATCATGAGCTCAAGGTCAGCACCCGCTCCTTAGTGAGTTTAGATACAGCCTCAGTTACATGGCAAGACTGTGTAGCCTTGGCTGTCCTGGAACTCACATTGTAGATCAGGCTGGCCTTGAACTCACAGAGAGAGATCTGTTTCCGGGGATTGGAATGCTGGGATTAAAGGTGTACGCCACCACTGCCCAGATTGGCAACACTGTCCTTAAAAAATGTTTAGCAAGTACTGAATTTCTGTATCCCTTGTCTGTAGATTTCAAGATCACACTTCCTACTGCTCTCCTAGATTAGACTATTACTATTTTAGGACATGAGCAACGGAATAAGACAACTGTAGTGAGAACTGATGACTATTCTAATGGCCAAAGCTCCTTCTGCTCCTTTACACTGTTCACAACAGATCTACAGCCGATTTGCTGCTCCCTTGAAAGAAGCTGGATCTTAGCTGAGACATCTAAGCTAGACATGGCACTTTAATAACATAAAATGGACTGGTGGGGGCGGGGGCAGCTTCTAGTCCCCGGAGGACTAGACAAAGACTGCACCCACAAGTTCTACTCTGCTGTAAAGAGAGTAGAATTGTGTCATTGGCAGGAAACGGGCGGAGTGAAAGAGACTAATAGACTCAGGAAGACAAATGCCACGTTTCCAATATGAGGATTATAAATCACACACACACACACACACACACACACACACACACACAGGACATGAGAGTATAAGGGATCATGTGAGAGAAGGACGTCTGAGGGAGGATGGACAAGAGAGGGTATTGGAGGATAAAGACAAATATTTTGTGCTTTCTCTCGTATGTAGAATCTAAATCTGTGTGTGTGTCTGCAGTGTGTATGAATGTGTGTGTATGGATGGATGGATGTGTATCTATGTGTGTGTGTGTGAGAGAGAGAGAGAGAGAGAGTATGCATATGTGTATGGGGGTGTGTGTACAAGTAAGTGTGTATGTTTGGGTGTGTGTATGGATGTCTGTGTGTGCACGGAAGGGTATGCGAGAGGGGTAATGACAGCAGAAGAGGGAGGGTCTGTAGCTGATTATGGTGGAAGAGGATCATTGCAGGGAGGGAGGCACATCCAGGGTAGTGGAGAAGATGGGGAGGTATAGTGATATATAAGCGAAATGATCATTGTGAAGCTCATTGCTCTGTAAGCCAACCAAAAGCTGAGTTTCCACAACAGCAGCGTTCTGGAGTGCCAGAGGCCATGCCAAGCAAGGCTCCTCTCTCCTTCTCACCGCTGCTCCTGAAACTTCCTCAGACAAGAGCTTACATGAGAGTAAGTTCTGCACGAGTCTAAATTTGGAGGCTGTGCATATTTGCCTCTCAGTTATTTTGGCGGGGGTGGGAGGTTGCTTTTTTTTTTTTTTTTTTTTTTTTTTTGGCTGTGTGCACACTGCCACAGAGCAGTGACATCAGATGACTGACACTAATTTTCAAGAGTGGGTTAACCAACCAGACCACGAAGCTAATTCTTTGGCTCTCGTTGGAGTGACAGCATTGAACTCCTGCCCGCCATCTCCTTCCAGAGCTTGGGTGGCTGAGACAACAGGCAGAGATGGGCCTCATCTCTTACCCAGTAGGCAAATATGAGTCCCTTGCCATGGTGACCATAGAGCTTTTTAAGTGCATTAGGAGAGTAGATACTAGGTCGTTACTCCATGGGGAGTCCACAAATCAGAACTTGGGGACCGTGGGCTCGGCTATCCATGAGTCCAGCCTCTGCCAGGTGGACGACTCCTGGCCGACCTCAGAAGTGTGTGGGGAGGCAGCTATGTCTACATGTCTCGTTTTCTACATGCTTCTAGGCCAGCAAAGGTGACTCTGCAACCCCCCGGGGAATCATTTATCTTGCTTCTCCAGCCTTCGCCATCTGCCCTCAGGCTGCCAATTCCTTTTAAATGCAGCCTTAGTGATAGAGTCCACTGGCTGTCCCGAGACCTCTGGAAATCAGGCTGCCTTTCAGGCTAGCACACTCTGCTGAAGCTCGGAGCAGTTCAAAGTGTGATAATTTAAAGCTCTCATTTGACTCAAAGAATGTATCTGTCTTTTGATCCTCTTTGCACTCCAACAAATGCTCCCTTCCCTATCACATTCAAACATGCACCCCCTTCAGAAGCCTGTAAACTCATTCCCTGCCAAGGAATGGGTTTCCCCCAGATTGCTCAAGCTGAGTGATAACAGGTTTTAATGTCCCAAGTCCATTTCTCAGTAGCTAACTCAGATAGACCTGACCCAGCAAAGTGATGAAACTCTTTCTATGGTTATTGAACTGGTCTCCCTAATTCTTCAGAGCCACAGCCTGGAAGACATGATTCTGGGGCCACTTCTTATCAAATCTGCATTTTGCAAAGAGAGATAAAGGGAAGCCAGCTGGACCAGTTATAAGGGTGACAGAGGTGCTCCTGCAGGCCACTGGGCATCAGCAGTTTTCCTTTCTCCAGAGAGCTGTGTGAGGTGGTTCCTTACCACTGATGGCCCAGGCCCATTTGCTCACTTTGCAAACTTCTAAAGCAAAGACACTTTCTGAGCAGGAGCCCAGTGTCACCTGGCAGGAGGTACAAGCAGTGAGCAGAAGGTAGGAGATACTCCCAGACACACCCTCTCCAAGCCGAGAGTCAGTTGTGTAGTGCAATACAGAAAAGCAGTCTCTGAACAGAGCATGCACCTCCAGACAAAGAGGTGAGAGGACACACTAAAGAACCGTATCATATGCCGTTGCACGTTGCTGGACAGTGAGCAGTCTGAAAAGTGATTTCTTCACTGGCTTGGTCTCCGGGTCAGCATCCAGGAGTGAACATCATAGACACAGATAGTATGGCCCCCACACACCAATGCTCTGGGTGCTCTTGGGTGGTGTGGCCAACTACACACCAAGGCTCCACAGCACAGCCTGCTGTCCCCAGGCTGCAGGCCTGCACAGGATGCCACCACACGGAACACCACAGGCAATGGAAAGCCAATAGTGTTTGCATATCCTAAGAATATGTAAGCCTAGAAAATGGTATTAACCCGGAAGAATGTTTCTTTGTGCATTTACTGCCACAGAAAGATTATATGTTGGAGGTCCAAGATGAGACTGTTTCGATCAGCGAAGGACACAATGAAAAGTGGTGTGGAAGCTCACCACACAAAGACGACAATAATGGTAACAAGAAGACAATGATAAAAATGTAAGATTTTTGCCCATGAGTTCATATCCCCTCAACCTATGAACTCTGCCATGATTCATGCAGCCACTAGAAAGCACAAACAAATGAGGTTGTTTGTACCATTGTGTTCATTTGCTGTTCTGTTTTCTCAAACTGAATCCTATTATTCTAGATCTCCCGCAGACTTACAGAAACTTCTGTTGTGCTGTGGTGTGTGTGTGTGTGTGTGTGTGTGTGTGTGTGCACTGTTGTGTGTAAGCATATGGAAACAAAAGGTCAAACAGAGATGCTGTTCCTCAGAAGCTGCCCACCTTGCTCTTAGACACATGGTCTCTCATTGGCCCGGGACTCACCACTTCAGCTAAGCTAACAGTGCTGGCATTACAAGCGTGCACCATTTGGCCTGGCTTTTTCACGTGGGCTCCAGGAGTTGAACTCAGGATCTCGTACTTGAGCGGTGAGCACTTCACCTACTGTTCCATCTTCCCAGCCCTAGAGACTGAAGGGTGTTTTCTAGAGTAAGGTAAGTATAAGTTTAGATCTCAGACAGTGTCCTTCACTGCCTCCTGAATTGGGTGGGGGTGGGCTTCTCCTATGTGCCTTACAGTCACCCCTGAGGCATCGCCCTAGTAGTGAAAAGATGTTTAAAGCAGCCCAGCTCATTCCTGTCAGAGCTGAGTACCCCACCTCCTACCCCTGACTGCTGAGATCCATTTCTGAGGGTAATCTCATTTCAAAGCTTCAATCCCTCTATGCAAGCAGAATGTGCGGGATTTTTTTCCCTTCTTCATTGGTTTTAACTTTTTGTTTTGAGAGTATTATTTTGTTTTGTTTCCCAGTAGGACATGGCTATGTGATCATCTTGCCTAGGACCACTGTAGCCCGCTTGCTAGCGCACCCAGGCTCCCTATCCCCCAGGCTGTTTTTGAGAAATCAAGCAGCCACAGGGCTGCCAAAGGGTAAGAAGCTAATGTTGCAAGAAGAAAAAGAGGCAGCACTCCTACAATCTCAGGAACCAGGAACCCACACTCTGCCCAATACTAGAATAAGCTTGGAAGCAGCTCCATGCCCAGGAGTCTCAAAAGAGCCCTCAACCATGGTGAACCTTTTGGTCTCAGCCACACAAGAGGAGCCAGGTGAACAACAGCCAGACTCTTAAGCCATAGGAACTGAGATGATAATGGATGGTTTAATCCAGCAGTGGTAGGTCATAAGAGACGGTGTCTTAGTTAGGGTTTCTATTGCTGGGACAAAACACCATGACCAAAAAAGCAAGTTGGGGAGGAAAGGAGTTATTCAGCTTACACTTCCATATCACTCTTTATCATCAAAGGAAATCCAAACAGGCACTCACAAAGGGCAGGAATCTGGAGGCAGGAGCTGATGCAGAGGTCATGGAGGGGTGTTGCTTACTGACTTGCTCATCATGGCTTGCTCAGCTTTTTTCTTTTTTTTATATATAGAATCCAGGACCACCAATGGTGTCAGCCCCACTTACAATGGGCTGGACCCTCCCCCTTCAATCAGTAACTAAGAGAACACCCTAAAAGCTTGCCTACAGCCTGATCTTATGGAGGCATTTTCTTAATTGAGGTTTCTTCCTTTCAGATGACTCCAGATTGTGTCACATTGACGTAAAGCAGATAACAAAGCAGACATGTTATAGATAACAACAAGGCACAGATAATGATAGGCCGGACGACCTGTTCAGAGCACACAGCCAGGCTCAGGCAGCCCTGGAGGGCCATACCTGTCATCCTAGCACCAAGGACCTACAGGTAAGAGGAAGGTGAGCTCAAGATGAGCCTGGTAAACATAGTGCAATCCCGTCTTAAGAAAAATGGAAATCTAACCCCTAAAAGGACAGGACGGAGACTGAAGTGCAGACATCCGGCTCTGGTTCTAAGCCAGCCCTGAAGCTCCGCAACACTGAGCTTCACCAGTCACAGCTATTGGATGTTACCTCTCTCTATAGATTTCCAGTCAGAGGAGGAGAACATGCAGGTCCCATGTGACCTAGTCTGGCTTCTGTTGCTGTGAGAAAACACTGACCAAATGCAACTTGGGGAGGGGAGGGTTTATTTCAGCTTGGAGGTTCCGGTCCATTTTGAAGGGAGTTCATGGCTGAGACTCAAGGCTGGAACCTGGAGACAAGTACTGAAGCAGAGGTCCTGGAGGAATGCCTTGTGTTAGCTTGAGCCCACAAGCTTTCTTATATACCCCAGGACCACCTGCCCAGGGATTGCCCTATCTTTTGTGGGCTGGGTCCTCCCACATGATCAAGAAATGCCCCTAGAGACTTGCCTACAGGCCAGTCAGATGCAGCTATTTCTTAACTGAAGTTCTCTCTTCCCAGATGCCTCTAGCTTGTATCCAGTTGAGCAGAAAACCAACTAGCACGCATAGTAAGACAGGAGACGAAGGAGATTAAGTGGCAGGCTCTCTATGTAACAACCCATCTCCTTAGGTCTAACTCGGCATTCATCCCTTTCAGGGTGATGCCCTAGGTGACCTAGTTAGTTTGCACTAAGACCTAATTTCTTTTCTTTACATCCCAATTGCAGCACCCCTCCTCTCCTCCCAGTCTCCCCCTTGCAGATTCCTTTCCCCAGCCCTCCCCTCTTCTTCTCCTCAGAGAAGAGGGAGGTCCCCATGGGTACCAACCTGCCCAGGTATATTAAGTTGCTACAGGACTGTGTGCATCCTCTCCCACTAAGACCAGACAAGGCAGCCCAGTTAGGGGAACAGAATCCAAAGGGGAGGCATCAGAGTCAGAGAGGGCCCCTGCTCCAGTTGTTGGGGGATCCACAGGAAGACTAAGCTGCACATCTGTTACATATGTACAGGGGTATCTTTGGTTGGGGGTTCAGTCTCTGTGAGCTGCCTCCTATGGACTCAGGTTAATTAACTCTGTCTTCTTGTGGAATCCTTGATGCCTTTGGCTCCCTCAATCATTCCCCTAACTTTTCCATGGGACTCCCCAAGCTCTGTCTCATGTTTGGCTGTGGGTCTCTGCATCTGTTTCCATCAGCTTCTGGGTGAAGCCTCTCACAGGAGTTATGCTAGGCTCCTGTCTACAAGCATAGCAGAGTAACATTAACAGCATCAGCGGCGGGCTCTCCCCCATAGGGTGGGTCTCAAGTAGGGCCAGTCTTTGGTTGGCCATTCCCTCAATCTCTTCTCCTTCTTTGTCCCTGTATATATTGTAGGAAGGACAAAGTTTTTTGGATCAAAGGTCCATTATCTCTGACCTACCTTGGAAAATTGTTCTCAATTGGGCCTACCACAGGATATCTGTCTTTCACACACTTTTACCATGATTCCATATGACAGAAAATCCACCACTGAGCTAAGAAGATACTGGTGCCATGTTCTTGATTCTCCAAATGCAATGGGCTAAGTGAACCTTTTATATATACGTATATATATATACACACACACATACACCCAGCCTCTGACATTTTGTTGTAGCAACAGAAAATTGACCAATGGCAGAGGTAGCAAACCAAATTCCAATGCCAAGGTTGTGGCACAGCCTTTGTGTCTCACAAAGGAGGGAGGCAGGACTATGGCAGGACTATGGAGTCACAGTGTTTATTCCACAGTCCTGTCATCTGGAGGGAAGAAAAGCAAAGCTTAGCAGCGATCATTGGCTCCAGCTGTCTGTGGCTCTGAATAAGCACTGCCAATAACTCAAGTTTCCCCACAAATAAAGGAGAAAAATGAGTCTGAGGGTGTCAGAGAGAAAGCCTTGGCATGAAAGCAAGGAGAGTTGGGCGCTTTAACTTCACGGTGCCAGCTGGAGCCGTGGGAACCTGAGCAAGTTGACTTCAATCTCCAGGCCTCTTCCTCATCCCAAAGCAGGGCTTCGGGTTCAGTGGTGGTTTTTAAACCTCCATTTTCCCCCATAAGTTTAAGATTTAGAATTACTTAAAGCTCTCCTTTCCTCCCCAACTATAGGTCAGAAGGGGCCTCCATTTCAGTTCCTGGTTGTGAAACTCAGGTGACATACTTCTAATGAAGAGAGCTGGGAAGAAAACAGACAGAGAAAGAAAGAAACCTCATGGGGTCAGAGACACAAGGATGGATGGAATAATAGCTACAAAAAGGAATTCTCCTCCAATGCTATAGAAACCCTGCGCTTCCAGCCTGGGCATTTTCTGCCCACTGCCCGAGCTTGCCTGTGTCTCTCTTTCCCTTGTAGATTGAGTTCCAGCCTGCATGACAGCCTCATTTTTCACTGAATGCTTGTGGTGAGGGCTCAACTGTAATCTCTTTTTGCATGCTTTGGTCCTAAATTCATAACTGGGGGAGCAGACCCCTGCAAGCAGTCACTGTTCACTCCCCGCCACTCTGCCCAGCAGAGCCCGGCAGTCCTCAAACCCATGGCTTTCTCCCAGCTTCACACTTTGTCAAAACGCATCATGGCCAACACAAAGAAATGGTCTCTGGAAACTCCCCGTTTTCCAATCCTTTTACTAAATAATTGTTTTCCTTCTTCCAGGATTGGCCATCCTTAGAATAGGCCTGAGTCCTTGCCTGGATTGTTTCCATTTTAAAGCAGAATTCACTACAAAGGGGGAGGCCTTCCCACAGTTCAGTGCTCGCCCAAGCTCCCTGGCATTGTTCGGGTCTCTGCTTCCTCTGCCTGGGCATGGCTCTCCCCCACTGCAGTCTCCTACCCTGTGACTCCAGGTAGCTCATCCCTTCCTGCGACTCTTAAAACGTGGTTTCATGAAGATAGCCTGTGAGAAGCAAAGAGCCACCGTTCTAGAATCTTCTTTCCTTTGTACATAGGATGATGTTCTTTGCCATGAGCCTCAAGCCCTGCTTGCCCCTCCACTCGCCTCAGCACATCTTGGAGGGTCTGTCTTCTTTTCATACTAGCCTTCAGGTTCTCTGTCATCTCTCGTAATGTGCTAGAGGGCTTTACACATTCTCTTCCCTCTGCCATGAGCACTGCTTGCCGAGGTTCCTCAGCCTCAGATCTAGGGGGCTGTGTTCATTCCCATCATTCCTGATAGAGCAAGCAACCCCCTGCCCTACTCAGAAGCACTGGCCACACATGTCCCGATCTGGACAGCACTGTCTGACTGTGTCAAGCTTTTTCTTACCATTAACCCCGAGTCTGCCCAGAAATACCTCAAGTTGAATGCACCAATGAATCCATAGCCCCAGGAGTAGCTTCAGCCAGCACTTGGCGCTTTGATCATCAGTCTTAACTGTGGCCCTGAGGGGTTAATCTCTAGCTGCTTATGAGTAAATTGTCTGACAGCATGTCCTTCCCTGTCAATGTGTCCACTCCTCTTCCAGTCTGGGACCTTTCGGTCTTCCCACCAAACTACTTATTCTTACCTGTCCTTATATAGTGTCAACAATCTCCAAATGCATTTCCTGGTGTGTCTCTGCTTATTTTCTTTAAACTGGCATCCCCAGTCAGAGAACTGGCTTCAAGAAAGAAGTTTTTCCCTGAATCCAAACTGTGCATGGAACATAGGTGTTAAAGAAATGTTTGTTGAGAACTGCATGAGCTCCTCATCTGCAGCCTACTGTGACAGCAAGCAGCTCTGTTTTTATTCAATAGCATTCCCCGTTCAAGGCTTCAGTGGGCTGCAAGCACCCTCCAGCACCCTGCTAATGGTGCCATAAGATCCTTCCTCAGAAGAACCAGAATGTGATCGCCAGTACCCTGGATGTCCCAGTGCCCAGATGATCCCAGCCCTGCTCACTCAGACCTGCAGGTAGGACCGGTGTTCATCTGGCAGCATATTCTGAATTCCTGGGACACTGTAATTACTGGAAGTAATTATTGGATGCTTGGCCCAAATTTAGTCTGTCTTTCTGTTACATTAAAAACAAAAACAAACAAAATATGTTGTCTTTCTCCTTCAAGGTTTTCTCCAATTAACTGGGTTTTGGGCCTTACTCTTTAATCAGTGAACAAGGTTGCCAATTAGGTAACACCTAAAAGGAATCCAAGTGAAGTTGTATCTTTCTAAACAAGCTTATGCTCTGAATACATCCGCCACACTGAGTGTCCAATGGCCTAAATCACCCACGGGTGCTGATTACATCAGAGACACTGTATGCCGCCCACGCCCACTCCTCCATACACACACCCCATGCCTACCCCATCTGTCTAACCTTCCTGGATTCTAAGCATCGGAAAGCTTAGACTGTATACTTAAGCCATACACTGTACGAATTTATTCCTCATCGTATGCTCCATGATTGCCATAGTTCGCACATACAGTAGACGCTCAATGTGTGGAAGGTGAGAGAATGTGCATGCGTGTACCTAAATCTCAGCACTTCCAGAAGATGAGCCGAGAAAGCTTTCCAGAATCACCCCCAATAGGCTTATAGGCAGCAGAATCCTCTGCACCATGGCAAAGATTACCCTGCTAAGGAAAGCCACTGTGCTGAGGGTGGGGGCTGGGAGAGACACATGGGCCAACACGGGGTGATTCGGGAACAGGCAACCATAGTTCAGCTAATCTCAAGGTCACTCCCAAGCCAGTACCTTATTGCTGTATCTGTATCTGCCAAAGGCATCCGAGTCACTTTGTGCTTATGAGGACCATGCCCAGCTCTGCTCCTCGCACACAAGGTGTCTAGTACATGATGAGTATGAGAAGATGATATTGCAAGAGGCTCCTAACCGGGGAGACTGGAGGCTGCAAAAGCTGTCCGTGAACGGAGGGAGGTGATGAAGCAGAGGCAGTTTGTAAACCATAGATCGCTTCTCCACACTGTATGTTTTTATGATGATGATAAATATTCCTGCTAAGTGTGCTCTGTGGGTAATTAGGCCCAGATGATGCCCCCTGTGTGTGTGTGTGTGTGTGGGCAGCGGGGGGGGGGGGGAGTCCATGGGCTAGGAAGTCAGAGTGGAATGTTTTTAACACCCAGGTAGATCACACTCTGTCCCTGCTCAAAACCCTCCAGACGTTTCTTTCTCACTCAGAGCCAAAGTCAGACTCCTGCCAGTTGTAGCCTGCTAGTCCACTGTGGCCAGTGCAGGCTCTCTGCAGCCCTCCCCCAGCTGCTGCCCTCTTCTTCAGCTGTGCCAGACTTCCACATCATCTTCCTGTTTCCCCTTAGACAGCCCTTCATGTGAAATTGACCTGGGCCCTGTGGGGGAATACAAAAAGCTGCCAGAGATCGGCAGGTTAAAGCCACAGTGAAACATACTGTTCCCCATATTAGGACATCAAGTGTCAGCGAAGACCACAGATGAACATGTTGTGGGAATGGATTGGAATCAGAAGCTTTCTGAGGGGCCGAGTTTGGCCTAAGGCTGCCGATACATCTCAAGCTTAGAGATGTCTCAGTCTACAGAGTGCTGGCTTGATGTGTACACAAACTGAACCAGCTCTTAAAGAGACTAGCTCAATCTCAGTCAGCCACAAGTTGGGTCAACTGTCCGAAAGGTGTGTTTCTCCTTTTGGCAGAGCCTGGGTGGTTGGTCTTTGTTTGGCAGGGTGGCTGAACGCTGCACTAGAAGCCCAGGATTTCTAATCTCAGGAATGGCTAGAGCGCTTTAAGGCGATGCTGGTGCAGTGGGCTGGGCTGTGGAAAGAGTGTTAGAGGTAGTTAGCTCTTTTAGAATGAGGTTGTCGGTAGCAGAGGCAGTGGAAATTCGGGAAGCCTGTGATGATACCATGTTAACGTTAGGCATGGATGTGGCAGGGATGTGGGAGAAAAGCTCATGCCTAGTGGGCTTGCAGCTGAAACACAGTCCTGGGGAGGCCCAGGCCCCTCATGCTGAGAGGCAGGTCCTGTAGATGCAAGCCAAGCAGGACACAGTGGCTGCTGAGCCAGTTCAGCAGGCCACCAGTGAACAGCAACACATGGCCGACCGACCTGCAGCCAAGCCTTGGGCAGAGGTTCATCAGGGAATTTCCAGGGAGCAGGGGAGCCCTCCCCCACCCCCCAGAATAAATGACGAATGTCAGGCGGCCATGGTGGAAGGCTGACGGTATCAAGCAGCGTGCAGCACCCAGCACATTCGTTTCTTTTGTGTGAAATCAGGGGCTTTTAAACCGTAGGCAGCAGAAGGGGTTTTCAAGGGTGAATGTGTTTGATTCGCCCAGGTCAGGGGTGCCAGGGATACTTGATCTACACATACCAAAACAATCCTAAGAGGGGAGAAGCAGCCCTTAATTGTCCCATGGGTGGGGGAAGAGCGCCAAGTCAAGTCAAAGGCCATCATTGGTGGAAACTTAAGACACCGGGAATCTACCCCGGAATCTGCAGGTGCTGGCTTATCAGGAAAGGGTGGGGCCTATGATCTGTCTCTGAGGGCTATGTGACAATCCTTACGGGACTTTAGGGTTCAGAGGGGACACCTCACTGAGAAAGAGAGCAAGCTCAGCTGGCTAGCTGGAAACGCCAGACTTCAACCTTGCAAGCAGGTTCCACAAAAAGGCTGTTCTTGGCTTGCAGCTTCCTTCACTGGCTATGCAAACAGTCTGCTCACATGCTGTGATGGGACAGTCACAACCATTTCTTTTTTTAAGTCCAGACTGCTGTTCAATTCACAAGTAGAACCAATTATAAGCTACAAAAATAGATTTGCTGTAATTTTGTCTCTAACAGAAGATAAAATTTTATTGCCTCTGTGGAAGACAGTAGGATAGCCTTAAAAGCTAAAAATAGAAAGAAAAGGAAAAAAAAAAGCATAATCTGGCCATTCCTCTTTGGGCGTATACCCCAGACATCGAAAGCAGATGTCTGAGCAGACATTGGCGCGTTCGTGTTCACAGCCATGTTATTCGCTGTAACCATTGGTGGAAGCAGGCCAGGTATCCACCGATGGAAGGATGGGCCAACAAGATGAGCTCTCCCCACAGGATGTGATACTAGTCATTATACGAAGGGAAGAACTTCTCACACATACTACCGTGTGGATGGAGGTGGAATATGCCAGATGCCTAAGGGAAAACGCTGTGGGTCTACCTACAGGGAGCGGATAGTGAGTGCTGTGCTTGTGGGGCCGAGAAGACAGTGGTGTTGCTGGACAGGGGCTAGGCAGGAATGGAGAGTCTGTATTTAGTAGGTAGAATCTGAGTTTTGCATGATGAGAACAGTGATGCAGCACTGGGGTTTTTCTAGACACCAATTGTATTTGTTAGCTGCTGTGTGACAAAATCACTGGCAGATGCCAGCTTTGGGGAGAAAGGGTTTGCTCTGCCTCCTGGGTTAAAAAGGTGCAAGCCCTCTGTGGCAGTGAGGGAAGGCCCCAGCTCCGAGTGGCAGGCGCTTGTAGCTGGAACCCCTCCTATCCCAGCAGGCCAGGAATCAGGGCTCTGGTTGTGACCAGGCTACAACCTTCTACCTTAGCCCTTCCAGCCCTGCCTCTACCTCCTGGTTCCCCTGTCCTGAAGGATCCACGATACCTCATGCTAGCGCCTCACCTTGAGGACCAACCATCTGAATGCATGAGCCTACAGGGGACATTTCACACCCAAACCATAATAGCAATGAGCAGAAAGGTCAAAGGAGTTAAAATGTGTTCTGTTCTAACTGCAAGGCAAAATCCATTCCATGATTCATACGAAACTCATGTAAGGAACTGAAACATCGATTTGATTATTTTTAGTTTCATTTAAAGAAAGAGTATGCATGTGTGGAGGCCAGAGAACAGTTTTTGGAAGTAAATTTTCTTCCGCAGTGTGGGTCCTGGGAGTGCCACTCTGGTCCTCATTCTCAGCGGCAAGCTGCTGAGCCATGTTGATGGCTATAAGCAGCGAACTTTAAAAGTAAACATTTTACCACAGCTACACTATCAAGACTTACATGCTGAAGCGTGATGGTGAAAAACGTTGCGCACCTTAATTTTCCATAATCAAAACTTCCACTATTGCCAAAGTGTTTGCAGCCTCCCATTCAGCATGGGATCATGACTGTAGTTTGAGAAGCTGTATTCTGGAGGACAGCTGTGTCCTTGAGCAACTGTGACCCCCCTGTTACGCTATGGGAGGTGGCACCATGGCTTGGGCCTACTGTCCAGCCCACCCTGCTACAATGATTCTCTCACCTATTATTGTGTGTGCTAGCACATACCACCCTAATGGGTTGCATGCTGGTGATAAGACAAAGCTAACATGCTAGAGAGAGACCAGGGAGAACAACCAAAGACAACGTCCTCCACAGTCTACAGCCCCAAACATCCTCTACTGGGACTACTGACAAAAGGCAATGACAGAGCCCAGTCCTAGAAGCAGGATACTGTCCGGGCACCAGAGAATTTCTGAAAAGGTCATCATGGTCCTAGGAAGCCCTAGGACAGGAAAGGCTTACCTGTGGTGAAATAAGACCCCAGCAGTGCTTGCTGGGAGTTCAGGTGAGGATGGATCTCAGGGGTTGTGGAGAAGTGGGAAGAGTGCTGGCGAAACTGTCAGAGGTGAAGCAGCTGTTTTGTATCTTCCTCATGAAGAGTTTAAGTTAGCCTGGGTATAGTTATCCTGGGTATAACTCCATTTTGAAATAGAGAGCCATCTTGACTGGGAGCTGAACTCAGGTATCAGGAAATATCACAGAATATACACTTGGCAGACAACAAAGTTAACTTTCCTAGCAACAGCCTCCAGGAAATATTGCAGAATAAATACTTCACAGAAAATAGAGACAATCTCCCTGGCAATAATCAATGAGAATCAGTTGGGAATCGGCTGGGAAAATTATCCCCAATGTTTCAGATATAGTTTAGAAGAATAGCATTTGTGATTATGTGCCTCAGAGAAGGTCATCTCGCCCCTCTAACTTTTACCTAATCCTGTAACGTCAAGGCATGCGCCCCCCCCACACACACTTTCTGTCATGGAAACCCCCTGCTCACAGACTTTCCCTTTAAAAATTTCCTCACTCAGGGCTTGAGGTCCCAACTTCTCTACTGCTGCATCAGTGAGACTTGAGTCCCGAGTTTGATCACTCTTGTAATAAAGCTCTCTTGCTCTTGCATCGAGTCTCCTGGCAGTCTCTGAGGGTCCCGTGATCCTGGCATTACACTGACAGTGTGAGCTATGTGGATGCATTTTAAACCCCAAATATATGCTGCACCTATTCATTTCCTTCTTGTACCTGTGCTCTTCAAAACTGCACTACTCTTACAAGTTTGTCCTCTGACCTACATGTATGCACACCCACACACATACACATACACATACACATAAGGAGAAGAGAAAGATGAGTGGGTGCGTGGATAAATGAGCAAATGAAGGTAATAAAAAACAGAACTATAGACAAATATTGAGCTGAGTTAAAACAGATGAGTGTGCTGATCTAGTGGCGCGATAGGTCCTGAGGTCAGCAACTTTGAAGGGAATCCAAGAATAAGGTAAATTGACTAGTATGAAAATGTGATTTTTGTTATTTGTTTTTGTTTCCCAAGACAGGGTTTCTCTGTGTAGCCTTGGCTTTCCTGGACTCACTTTGTAGACCAGGCTGGCTTTGAACTCACAGAGATCTGCCTGCCTCTGCCTCCCTTAGTGCTGGAGCTAAAGGTGTGCACCACCACACCCAGCTGGAAATGCAATTTTTTACAGCAAAATATCAACAACTGTACACTGCTAGGCAGCTGCTCTTCACATGTCATGACAAACAGTCGAAGTTTTCTGTTTCGAGAGTTTCCTACAAAATGTTGAGAGGCGTGGGATTATACTGTAAGAAGTTTACTCAGCCCTCGCCATGTTGCAAGTGTGGTCAAAGGTTAAAGTTGTGTGACCAGTAGGTGCTCTTTGAATGGGGATTTTCAAACTGTCCCACAAAGCACTGTGGGGCAGCCCTCCCAGTCGAGTAAAGTGCCTCTCTGCTAATCTGTGTCAAATATGGAGTTTATTGTACGGTATCAGTTTGAAAACAATGTCATCCTATTTGAGAGTTGGTGCTTCTGGAAACTGGGTGCACACTGTCTGGAGCTGGCTGTGCTTTGCTGGGCAACACAGCCCCTGCTGCCCCACCCCACTCCCCTACCTCCAATCACATGGCCGCAGCATGTCTGTCCTTTTTTAAGCCTGGTCTTCCGGCCCCAAAGCACCTCCTGCGCCTTTATCCCCAGAACACCTTTGCCCTGTAGATACATCGGAGTTCAGAACCCAGAGCCTCACGCATGCAGGCCAGTTTTCCACCGAGCCACATCCTCCACCCTGTGGCCTAAAGCTCTTCTCAAATGCCGAAAATGTTGAAAGAAATAATTATCATGCAATTTTGTTCCTCCACTTCAGCTCTCCTCAAAAGAAAGAGTCGTGATGAGTTAACAACTCTGGGTGCTTAGAAAGGGAAGGAATGGTTGCCCTGCTCAGGCACGCTTACGAGCCTGTGGTTTAGATAGCGTCTACTGACGGATGCAAAGGGGTCAGCTGGCTTCTAGCATCTTTAAAAAAAAGTCTCATTTTAAAAGATCCCTATGCAGCCAGGAAGTGGTGGTGCACGCCTGTGATCCCAGCGCTCAGGGAGGCAGAGGCACACAGATCTCTGTGAGTTCAAGGCCAGCCTTGCCTACAAAGCAAGTCCAGGACAGTGAAGGCTACACAGAGAAACCCTGTCTTGAAAAACCAAAAGAAAAAAAAAATCCCTATGCATAAAATAGTCAGTGAAACTCAGAGCCAAGTGACAAAGCATTGAGGGAGATAACTTTTCAGACTTTTGTCACACATCTTCTTTTGGGAAACTGGCCTGAGAAAAGGGCAGGGGTCAGATGGCACCCCACTTTGCCCAGATGCTCTGCTGTCTGTCTCTTTGCTTCCTTCTAAGAATGTGGAAATGTTAAATGAATAGAGAGTGAGCAAGAACAGATGTCTAATATCATTAGAGCTGGCTCCAAAAGAACCCAGATCTCAGTTTGGTATATTAATGTTCTATTTATCTTTAAGCACAGATGGATATTTTTATTGGTATTACTTTGTTTATCTGGTTTCAAGAAAGGTTAGTTCAAGGGGCAGATGCCTGTGTTATGGGAGCACATTCCTGTGAGGAAGTGGGAGGAGGGGGAGAGCCCTTGGTGAAGCTTTAATTAAGGAAACTGAAGTTATAGATGTTGGCAACTCTTGCCTGATCTAATGAGGCCAGTTGTAACAACAGAGAGAAAAGCAAGTGAGATATTGATAAGCGTCGGCTTTCCCGCCTCTCATCCTCCCCATCCGAAGAGAAAAAAACAGCACTTTACTGCCTCCCTCCCTCATGGGAACTGGACCAGACAGATCCCGAGTTCTCAGAAGAGAGCTGCCTCATGAGCAGCTGGTAATCACCTAAGCTGACCGCAGCCAGAGGCCTGGCGTCTGTGTCCTGATTTTGAGCATGTGAGCCTTCCAGAAACTGCCAGGCAAAGCAATGTCCACATGGCTTCCGGCTTTTATGGCTCTTGGTAGATGATAGCCTGGTATTCTGGGGGAATGTTCAGTGTGCCCACAACTGCTCTCACTAACTCTGTTGGGCTTGGGTTTTTTGTTGTTGTTGTTTGTTTTCTTTTTCTGGAAATGATCTCTAAGTCACTCTTTTTGGAGGAACTAAATGAGATGATGGACACACATGTCCAGGAAACTCCTTTCTGGGTTGGATTAGGCATACTCCCACAACCATCTGGAGTATCCCCAGTACTGCCTGAGTACCCACGTAGCCATGGTACGGCCTGACCTCTCTCAAAGGTGATCTCTGACAGAGCCTCGGTGGATGAATAACACCTTTTTATTCCTTCTGTCACCGTTTTGGTTTTCTTGACATCCTTCTAGACACCAGAAATGCAAATGGGTATGGATGAGGAAAATGACATAGGCCTCAAATATCTAAAAACAGGAGTTTTAGAATCAGTCGTGTTACATGCCCTGTAACGAGGCTGCACACTTGCCCACTGTCTGTCACACTGTCCTGTGTTGAGAGCCATCGCCTCTGTCTCACCTATCTTACAGAGTTCCTCCTTCTAGAACAGCATCCCTGTCTGCAGAGCATCCTTTTCTCCCTTGATGATATCTCTGGCTCTTGGTTTCTTCTCCTCACCCCCACTGTCAAGAAACATAGTTTCTTCTGTGTCAGTATGACTCTCACACATGAGAGAAACAACTGAAGGCAGGGAGTTTCTTTTGGATCAAGGTTTCAAGGGTTGCATTGATCATGACAGGGATGGCATGACTGGTCAGCTCAGTGCGCAGGCATGGGAGCAGCTGGTTCCATCACAGCGATCGAGAACTTGGGAGGATGGCAGGAAGCACATGGGAGTAACACACCCCAAGAGCCCCAAGTTCAAGTCCTTATCTCAAGGGCTGAGAACTTCTTAAAAAGCTGCCATCATCTGGGGACCAAGTATTTAAGATATGCGCCTATGGTGAGTACCTCAGATTCATATCCTAAAAGCTGTGCCCCAGGCCAGTCACCTTTCCTCTGGAAGAATCTCTGCTCTCATCTCTTTCCCAGTTCTTTCTGCTACTGCAAACACCTCCACCTTGCCAGAGTCACTTCTCCTTGTGTGCCACACCGTGAGACCCAGTGGGACCACCTGTTTATCAAGTTCACCCCACCCTCACCCCAACCCCCTGCCCCTGCTCCTTGACTTCTAGTGGCCCCAGTTAGCATACCAGATCTGCTAGCATAGTATGATACTTGCAAATAAGAAGCACATGTCACTTGTTAGTGTGAATACTTTCTTCCCTTTCTTCCATGTTGCTCCAAGTAGCTCCCCTTACACAAGGTATGCTCAGCTTCTGGAGGCCCTTGCTGTCGACCTTGCTCTCACTGTCTTGTCTTTCTAGAAGGTGTGTTTTCCTTTCTCTCCCTCTGCGAGCTCAGTCCTGGCCCACCTGCAGAACACAGCTCTCACCCTTACCCCATCATCTATGTATTCAAGGCCTACATGCCTCACTTGTGGCACTTATTTTCAGTTCCCTTCCCACATATTTATTTACTGCATAGTTGCTGTTATAAGAACATCCTTAAGGGCTGTTTTCTCAACTCCTGAGCATATAGCATAGAGTAGACACTCAGTAAGTGCCCTTGACTGTGGAGTGGACGTGTCGGGACATGCCTTGCCCTTCCAATGCCAGTGTGCAGAAAGAGCTGAGGAGGAGCCCTCTGGAAAATAACCAGTCCTTAGGGAGCAAAGGTGAGGTAGCTAAGCTTGGCCCCCAAACAAAGCCCGATTAATAAGGGATGCCCCAAAGAAGAAATTTTAGGCATGCTGAATGACCTGATTCATAATATTGCAGATGCCAAAAAACTTGTTAAATATTGGATATGTCTTGTGCAAATTGAACCAATCATAAATCCCATTGAAAATATTTTCTCAGTCTATGAGAAGGCCATTCTGGCAGGGGCTCAGCCTATTGAAGAGATGCGACATACAATCATTCATATTCTGACAAGGAAGAGTCAAGAAAAAGTTAATTCAGAAGATGTTCACGTGTCCTGGATGGACTTGAGTGGGGACCCCACTGGACTGTGGAACTGTGGGGTGCCTATGGACTCTAGCTACTTGCTCAGGAGGAACTCCTCACTGCCACTCAGAAGGCCTGCCTCCCATCCTCTCTCCGCACACTTCCCTTGCCCAATCGGCTCAGTTTCTAGCATTTCAGAATCTTCCTTCCTACTAAAGAACTTGTCCAAATAGCTGGTATATGTGTTCTCCTTCTCCACGTGTTCATCCTTCCTGACCTCACAACAGAACTGTCTGATAGAAAACACGATTGTTTTAAGTAGTTCTATAAGGATACACAGTATGCCTATAATATCAAATCAAAGTATGAAAAAATATCAGATAATGTATTTGGTATAAATATTATTTACTAACATTTTGTACCTCAAATTTATCTTGGCCTGCTCTTTGATTACCTTCCCCTGAGGGGGAAGCAGCCTTACCAAGCCACAGAGGAAGACAATGCAGTCATTCCTGATGAGACCTGATAGACTAGGATCAGAGGAAAGGGGAGGTGGACTTCTCTTATCAGTGGACTGGGAGAGGGACAGGGGTGGGGAAGAGGGAGGGTAGAATTGAGAGGGGAAGAGGGAGGGAGGTACAGGGGGGTACAAAGTGAATAAACTGTAATTAATAAAAATAATTATAAAAAAAGAAAAAAGAAAAAAAAACACGATTGTATCTTCCCCTTAACATCCCAAAGCATCCCACCAACGGCTGTAATTGCCCGTTTTCACAGATGGGGAAACTTGAGGCCCCAAGGTAATGTTGCACCAGTGGTTAAACAGTTCAGTGGTTGGTTGTTGCTTTTCCCTGCCTGGCCCAGGTGGTGGGAGAAAAAAAGCTAAAAGGACTTGGAGGCAGTGGGGAAATGGAACAGTCTCTAGCTAGGAGACCAGGGCTGTTTGGTTTCTCAACTCCAGAGTGGGAAGGGAATAGGGCGGCCATACTCAGAAGAGTCTAGAAGTAAGAGAAACAATGATTCTGGTGGCAGCTGGAAAGGAGTGTCGCAGGAAGGTGTGAGGAAACTCTCCTCCCCCACCGCTCACAAACTGTCCCAAGAGGACTGGTAGAAGGCTTCCAGCTGAGCCAAATTAGAGGCCCCTCATCTAGCTTCCTCCAGGCCGCCAAGCTCGCTCTAACCTGCTCCTGGTAAGGGGCTGTGAGAGCAGCCTCTTGGAGGCCTGTGGAATGTTGGTCAGCTGTGCCCAAAAGCATAAGTTATAGGCACCTGGGGGTTAGCTCGTTGGTTGCGTTCTCCCTGGACCCTGCATTCCTTCTGTATAAGGCCAACCATTTAAGGAAGGCCGCCCCGAAAGGACAGCCTTGGTAAGGTCCATCCAGCCTCGTGTAGTGCACTGATGAGCCAGCCCCTCAAGGATGGTCTCAGCCCAGGGCGAATTGGGCCCATCCTCCACCACTGCCTTATGCAGAAAACCCTCACCCCAACCTGGTGAGGCACTGCCACTGGCAAAAACCAACTGCAGGAAATAAGCTTATCTGCACCGCCGTCCCTACAAAAGGTCTAGAGCACCCCAAGGTGCCCAGCCGGGAGAACCGGCCGCCCCAGAAGTGGCGGTGACCAGGAAACTTTCCATGGGTAGGGGCCAGTGAAGGGGTTAGTAAGTGAGCCGTTTCGGTGGCACAGCTGAAGGGGTAGGGGCTGGCCAGGGGGCATTCTCAAATGGATCTAAAGAAGGATATATCTCTGTCTCCGGGGAGGGGGCTCATCATCTGACTTAATGCTGGTTTTGGCCCCAGCGCCTTCCTCCTTTTTTGGGGGTGGGGAGCAGCTCCTCCTCTGGTCCACTTTCCTGTCTCCTACTCTTATCCTTATGTTCTTTGGGCAGTTTTGGAGGGAAGCAGCCCTTAAGGGCTGTGACCAGGGGAATGACTCCCAGAAAGAGGATATCCCCATCCCGAACCTGTGCTCTGTTGACCAGGGTTTCTACTCGGTCCTAGGTGTCCCAGTCAAGCAGGGCGCAGTCAAGCAGGGCGCTTTCATACGGCAGCCATGGAGCAACCTTAATAACATACTTCCATACTTGCAGGGCTTGAGTAGCAAGCAGATTGAAACCCCTACTTTTAAGCAAAATCTGTAGGGATTCCAGACCTGGGTTGGATTTGTGAGATGAAGAGGACTGCCCCATGTTTAACGGGGGTACACTCACCCGCAGAACAGTTGGCCCGTCAGCGTTCTTCCGTCGAGCAGGATCCTCACAGAGGGCACCATTCTGCCGGGTCGATATCCCGCAGGTGGAGCTGAGAGGAGGGTGGCCAGTCCAGCTGGACGCCCTCCGTGGCTGAGCAGGATGATGAGTGTCCGTGGCCCAAACTCCTGGATGCCCCAGGAAATGAAACACCACCAAGCTGGAAGAGCTGTCAAAGCAGGAATTCGGTTTATTGGAAAGCAGTCCTTTTTATAGGGTTTGGGTCAGGGGGCAGGGTTAAGGAAGTGAGGTAAGATGACGTAGAGGGCGAGATTAGGCAGTGCAAGGAGAGGTGGGCCAGCGACAAAACTCCACGTAACAGTTACCAGGCAGGGTTGATTTTAAGGTGGAGATACTGAATCACTTTTGCCTGGAAGCGGCCCCTCTTAAATCAGGAGCTAAAGATAGGTCTCCAAACTCGAGCTAGGCTCAGGTAGATGCAGCAGGCCTTGTCAGGCCCAACAGTCTGCCCACCCAAGAGGTGTTTACTGGGGCAACAAAAAAAAAATTTAGAAAGCATTGGAACACAAACAGCACACTTTTAAGGTCCCTGTGAAAACATGGGGGGCCGGGGGCGGCGGTAGAAAGTCAGCTTTCTCCTGACTGGACGGATGTGAAATGCTTTTGACTTTCCAAGGACCCCAAAGGCACAGGGTTATCACTTGGATGCTTTAAGGACAAAGCTCAGAGAGCGCTGGTGGGAGTCGTAAGAGTAAAGAAAAATAACGCAGATGAGACCCAAGACCTGGCAATTGATTAGTGTACGCTTGGGGTCCCTGTGGAGACCCCCCCTAAGTAATTTGTGCAGAGTAAGAAACTGCAGTGCCTGGGGTTCCTTTAAGATCAGGTAGATGTGGTGCAAAGAACTGGCAGCTCACGTGGGGCAGGAGTAGGGAGCTAAGAGAATGGAGTGACACACACACAACACACAAAGAGATTTTCACAGCCCGTCCAGCCATGGGTTTGGGTTGTTATGATTAATTGGTTCTGCTGGTTTCTCCTGGTTCTGTAAACACAATTGCACAATCTTGGAGTCTTGGCAGTGTAAAATTAAACTGTCTCCCAGGACCTTCCTCCCCTCTTCCATCCAATTGTCTTTTTTTTTTTTTTAATCCCATCATTTTCTTCTTATGGGTTACATCTATTTCATCAGCCCTGCAAGGCTGTTATACCTAAGTCTGTTGAGCCAAGGGGACGCATGTCAATCGCCCCAGGACCTTCTGTTTAGTCTTGTAAACACTGGCTATCAGATGGGAGCAAGGGGGAAAACATGATCTATACCCCTGGAGTTTGGCAACTGGCTGGAGTCGGTAAAAAAGCAGATGAGGGGAACTGGCAAGATAGACTAACCTGCCCACCCACTCTTCATTCCTCATGCCTGATGATTATTAATTATAGTTCTGCACTGACACAATTGCTAGCTTTCTCAGTAGGCAAATTGCACTTGGTCTTCTCGGCATTTTTAAATGTAAATGAAAAATCACCCAACTCCCCGAGCCAGAAGCAAGAAAGATAAATAATACCAGGAAGCTAGTCTTTGCCCGTCTGTCATGAAGTTTCATTAGTTTTGACAGTCTACACAACATAAGCAATGGATGAGTGCTAACTCTGCTTCCATGCCTGTCCATTCCCATAAGTCGTCCGCACAGCACAGACCAGAGGAGGTGCTACCTGAGGGGCTGCCTGTCTGGATAAAGGGATGCTTTCACATCTGCAGCGCACAGCAGAGTCGCACCAAGGCCACGGGTTGCAGCAGGCTGGGAGGAGGTTCTATTGGACCATAGTGAACTGCCTGTGCATAAGCCAGTCCCACTTACCGGAGCTCTCTCCCAAGACTCATTGATTAAACATGTGCTGGGCCCTGAACTGAATTCTGGAGATTTAAGGAGCCATAGTGGGAAAGGCGAGGGCCAGGAAAAGAAAGGTACCCTGGGGGTAGCTGGGTAAACAGCAGTGCAGGCGGGTAGTATGGCTTTTCCAGTATAAGGAATAAGGGACATCCCAGAGTTCGGGGTCGCCTGTGACAGACAAGAATGAAGGTAAAAGCTCTTCCTTTCTTTTAAAGCTCATGGTTAAGCTGCTGACTGGGTCAAAATCTGCTCACTCACACGTACAAAGGGGAATAAACATGGTTGCTCAATGGTGTCAGTGACAGGAGTGGTCTGGGTTTCACCAAAGATTGTGTGAGAAGGACCTATCCTAAGAAAGGCCTGTGCTGTGGACCTGGGGACGGCAAGTCCTGAATACCCAGGGTCTAAGTAGAGCAAGAACCATCTCCATAGAGGGCTGGCCAAGCCCAGGAGTTTACCTCACCCAGGGTAAGCAGAAAACCTACTCGGAGTGACTTGACCTAGAGCCTGAGAGATCTGAGGTCTGAGCTGGATAGAATGCAAGAACGTGCATTCTTCAAATGCAAATACTCATCTGTTCCAAGTATGGTGACCTTTACAAGACGAAGGGGGCATCATGCCGAAGAGCAGCTGGAGTGAGCAAGGTAGGGAGGTGCTATGTGGGGCAGTAAAGACGAGACGGGAAGGGACAGGGGCACTCCCTAAAGAAAGAAGAACCAAGTAAGCAAGCAAGAAAATGGGACCTCATATCTTCCTACCAGAGAAAGGAAGCACATGTGGGGACAGAAAAAAACAACAAACAGACCCTACACTGCTGGAGGAGCCAGAGGGGACACAGAGAGAAAGTCAGATGTGCACACACATTCCCTTCCTGCATCCATCCAGAACAAAGGGGCAGGACGCCAGCACAGGGAAGCATGCCCTTCTTTTTCAAGGTGTGGCGGATGACAGAAAGCCTAGAGGTGAGTGAGGCATCTTTACCAGTGCAGAGAGAGAAGCTGCTTGGGAATGAGACTGATCAAAATAGAAACTTTTGAACCTCTGGATCCAGCTGTGCCTGAAACCCACTTGTATACAAACAAGGTGCTTTTTCCCCTCCTTTTCTTTCTTTCTTCTTCCTTCCTTTACTCACACTTTTCTTCTTTGTTTTTTTTTTCCTCCTTCTGCTTCTCTAAGCCAAGATGAATTGAGTTGCTGTCACCTGTAGTGGACAGCCTTTCAGTTATCAATATTCCCTAAAAATCCCTGATGACTGGTTGTGATTGATAACAACCTCAGATAGTAAGATGGATCTGAGGCACTCCAGTTTTTCTTAAGCAGTTGCATTTCTTAATCGTTGAAAAAGACACACAATTTGTGTGTCTACAATGTACCAGGTGCTGTGGCTCAGTTCTTGGGATACATCAATAAGACACACTGGTTAGGAATTCATATTCTAGTGGATCTAGTAGACAGTACACACAAGCAATACATTAGCAGCAATGTTGCATTACGATTAACTTACTATTGATCTATCTGTTAGTACCGGTGCTGTTAATTCTAAACAGCTGCATAACCAAATCACCACACAAAGACTATGATTTAGTTAACCTAGAACACAATGCTGGGCAATAGTTACTCCATCCTAAACCTCCAAGCCCTCATAGTTTCCTAACATTTAAATTCACCCATTATACTTGCTTTTTGTGATATATTAGGTCTGGTTCACTCTCCACATTGTTCCAAAACCTGCTGCCTCTGCTATCCCAGCCTCTCCTGTCCTTCTCTCCTCCTCCGCCTCCCACACCTTCCTCTCCTCTGGCTCCTCCCTCTCTTTCTGCTTCCTTTCCATTGCTCAACATTGTGGCTGGTTGCTTTATTTTGGCATGTTTACACAAAGTTGAGTCAGGTGATGCTTAGAATAAGTGTCACAATGCAATGTTCGGATTGAAACCAGAGAGTCGTCGGGGAGAGAAATCAGCATTTGAATGAACAAGGGTAAGGTGCATTCATTTCAAAAGAACATTATACCAACACAGCAACTAAGTAAGTTGAGGGGGGCTATGGAAAGCAGAGCAGGGAGTTGGCTAACAGTCCAGGGGCAGGATAGGAGATCTTAGGGAAGGTAGATAAGATACAACACAGTGAGAAGGTTGCATCTTAACCAAGAAGGCATTAAATACACTAGAGGCAGAACATTCTGATAGGAAGAGCCTGGGCAAAGGCTGGAGGCAGAGGTCAAGGAACCACAGGAAGTGACTGTGGCCAGAGCTGTAAGGAGAAGCTGAGAGTGGTGACCCAGGTTACTATCAGGCTTGGGGGCCATTGATAAGAAACCCCTATTCAAGATCCACTTTGGACACCACCTCTTGTCTCCCTGTTAATACTAGAGAAACCTCACAGTTGCTCCTCAGCTGGCTTTAAGATGCTGTATGAAAAGATAGAGACTACAGGACTGTGTTAAAGCCAGTTAAGGGAAATCTACTTCCTCCAGGTCAAAAGAATGCATCTAAGGTCTGTCTCTGGCCTGGGGTGGAGATGGGACATTCTGATCTACTCCAAAGATTAGAACATTACATTCTATGTCTTCACCCTCAACAGCTAATCTAGCTGGGCCAGAGACCCAGCTCCAGGAGAGCTGATTCACCTGAAGACAAGCTAAAGAATAATTACCCTCTAATGAGACAGTGTTTATCCCTCCCCAAAATCCCTGTTTACAGAGCTACGCCTTGCAATACCACTAAGCTTGCCCACTCAGAAAGGAGTCACTCTGTCCTTTCTGTCTTCCTATCTCACTTTCTTCAGGAGAGTGGCCTGAAGCCTAAGCTTGCTTTCCCTGATGCCCTGAGCTCCCGCACTCTTCTGCAGCTCCCTCCTCCCGCCATGCACTTGCTTCCTGACCAACCTTGTCATATATGCTGGCTTTCCCCCACTCTCACTTAAAAGACATTTGTCTCTTCCTCTTCTCCACCTCCCCACTCCTGGCAGCTGCCAAGATACCGTCCCTGTCCTGTTGTTTTTCTGTGAACAGTGATAAAATTGTCCTTGCCCTTCCTCCCAAGTTTGTTTCTGTTATTAATGGAACTAAAAACTCACAAAAGACTTTTCTGATAGTGATGGTGGCCTCATCAGGGGGAAGACCAGCTGAAAATTAATCATTAGGGGCATTTAAAGGTGACTTATTTGATTAAGAATGAGTGGTCCACATGCCATTTTCAGCAGCCAAGCACTTGGCCTTGGGTGGTCAACAGACAGATGAAGGGACTGCGTTGGGGAAGTAAGAGTTCAAAGAACAGTTATTAGTGACTCAGGTCACGTGTTGGTGGCTTAGAGCAGTCACACCAGGTGTCAAAATTATTCCAGAGTTTCGTGTTTGATCAACTGCAACGGCAAAATCACCAACTAAACGAAAAAGGCTACATCACACCTGATCAGTGCTGGCTGCTGTGAAATGTCTCTGACTCATCTACGTGGAGACGTTGAGAATCCATTACATACAACCTGGTGTAATAAAGATAAATTGGAATGGAGTTTTTCTCAGTTTTTTGCACATTTTTTTTTTTTACAATGATGCTTCTCTGAGAAGGGAATTGAAGAAAATTAACCCAGTTTATTTCACAATCAGTTCCATAGAAGGGTCTGCAGCCAATTGCCTTGCTTCCCTCTCAAGCTCTTTTGTAAAGTTAAATTAGAGGATGTAATGAACCCCTCACAAACACCAAAAAGATCAGTCACAAATTTTCCCCAACAAACCCAAGCACTTTAGGCTTGTTAATTTGGTAAAAATATATGTAAACCAATGCCGACTGGAAACAAATACAAATTCATGCCATGAGTCTTCATCATGTGTGGTGCTCTAGGTCTTGTTGGTTTCAGACTGTGTACTTGTTACCTTTTCAGTTTTCTCTCTAGTATCTTTATCTACAATATCTTCCATTATTGGGCTAGTAATCCACCAAGTAACATCACATTCCTTTAGAGAAAGGACTAAGAAAAACTCTCTCCTCCCCAAACATTAAACTAAACACACACACCACACATAAACACACACACACATACACACACACACAAATGTAAGCTAAATTTTCCTTTAAAAAGAAAGAAAAAGATCTGATATAAACCATCATTTTCCAGGAAAGAGATCAATAAGAAAAGGAAAAGATTTTGCCCATGAAGCAGACATCAACTCAGATTTTAGATATGTCATGACCAGAAAGATGAATTGGTTGAAAATATAAAATCGTATCATAAGCAACTGAAAAGAAACACAAACGCATTGCAGTGGCACACAGCAAAGGTCTGAATGTATAGGATAGACCTAAGAAAATCAGTGCCTCAGCAGGGATGAACATCAAAGAGGGAGGGGCTAACCCCACTCCACACCCAGGGGTGTAAAGTGATACAGCTCTTTGGTCATGTGATTTAGCACTATGCATCAGCTGTGTGCATACCCTTATAATTTCATACACATAGTAACCCAGCAATTTTATTTTAGAAACTTTCTCCCCAGTTTCATAATCAAAAGCGTTCCACATTTATGAGAAAAATGTGGAGAAAGATTTTCTTACAGGCATGTATGCCATAATATTCTTTAAAAACATCTTTGTCTTTGGGGGTCAGAGCCGTGGCCCGCTAACCAACCAGGCGCCATGTCCCTCCCAGGGAACTCCATGGCAGGCACATGAGTTCCAAGAAGAGGCCCAGCCTGAGCCTGGCTCAGCCCCATCACAGAGAGAGGTCCTCTATGCTCAGCTAATTTGTGGTGAGACGATCGAGTCTTCTTCGTGGGCCCCAAACATTTTCCAGTACTACTGCGGGCTTCTCTCCATGAAGTCATTGCCTTTGCTGTCTGTCCAGAACTCCCCACTTGTGCGGTGTCGTTCTGTGAATTGTTAAGCATAACCAACAGGCATCCATATGCCTCCATGGACGTACACACACACCCTGAGACACTGACAGAGAGAGAAAAGAGAACGCTCCATACAGTCAAAGTAACTGAAGCAGTAATGATCGTTTGAATTTGAAATGTCAATATGAGCTTGTAACTTGTCTGTATGTCTGTGTGTGTATGTGTTTCCTAGCTCTGTCCTCCAGAGATACCTAAAAGTACATGCAATGTTGTTTAAGGTGAACAGAACTCCTGTGAGGATCTTAGCCTCTAGTCTGTACTACCCATGCAACAGAAGCAAGAGGTCCTCAGAAAAGCAGTTCAGGGGACCTGTATCAGGAACGTGAAAATCTGGAGGTCAGAGAGCAAAGGCATGCTTGGATTTAATAGGAGTTATTCTAAAAGGCCCCAGGAATCAATTGTCAAAACACACACCGGCAATATTTAACACAAGTTGAGTGTCAGAGAGAATAACTGCATTTGACCAAATAAAAATTCAAGATTCCACAGTGACAATAAGAAAAAAAAAAGAAGTGGAATTTACTTGTGGCATAGATGATAAGCTGTGAAGGAAAACAAACCTCAGGCCAGCAGCTGTGCCTCACGGAGAGAAGGAAAGCGGACAGTCTCCTTATCTCCATGGTTTATGGGGGGTTCTGTGTGCATGTGACTGCTTAGTGACTAAAACAAAACACTTGGATCTTAAATCTGCCGCCAAACAAATGATCCTGTGAAGGAACCACAGGAATGAAAGATGAGCACCCCGAGTCGTGGAGTTACGGATGCCTCTCACATCTCTCCTGATTCTCTCCAGAGACCATGCGTCACACTGAGGGTGCGGAGCTGCAGTCTTCGACCATTACCCAAACTCAGAAAGCCTGTTCTTGCCTCCCACCCAGTCTTGACTTCAGCAGCACACCTCTATTTGGTTCTTACACACGTCTTGTTTCCCTTTCCTTATTTCCAAGAAGAGATTATAGAAAAAGAAATTAGTTACAGATGTTTAGGCTAAGTGCGGTGCTTTGACAGGGTACTTGATCCAGGCCTGAATATCATGGACGGCGTGGAAATCTGTGACACTGGACTGCAAAGCAATGAGACAAGTTGATTTCTTGTTTCCAGTGCCCATACTACCCTGACGTCTCTTAGGCCCTTCCAACTTGATGGCACCTTCAGGAGGCTCCACAGCAAAAATCTCTGAGCTATGAGAGTGAATCTCATTTTTGGAAACAATCAAAATTTATTCAACATGAAACCTTATGAATAAGGTAGTTGACCAAGAAGGAAATAACTTAGTGGTTAAAAATGGGGACCAATCATAGAGCACTAGTTCAGAAGTCCTCCCAGAGTGAAACGTTTTATGCATTTGAAGTAAGTGAGTCTTCATGAACTTGCCATTCTCATTCCCTGGCTGTTTCTCTCTCCAAAGGATCATGGCTCATGCTCACCAATCTCTCACTAAGGGAGTGTGCTCTTTCAGTACAGCGAATAGCCACTTCAGTGCTAGGAAATGATTTGAATGTCTCAACCTTCTCTGCTAGGACTTCAGTCCAATCACACTCTGTAGCTGATGGCATCATTTTGTTCTTTATTTTGCAGGTGGTCAGGAAACAGCTGGTCTTTAAGGCAGAAACAGGATGACCGCAGCCTCAGGACACCAGTATGGCGCTCAGGTGAGAGATCAGAGCTCCAGAATGTGGCGTGGATAAACATAGGAAGACCAGAAGGTTCTAGGAACCATCTGTGGGTTCAGAAATCTTTAAGCAGAATGGCCGATGAGCATTGGATAGTAAATCCCAGTCTACAGATCTGGTTGAGCTTTGGAAACAGAATGATGCTCCCAGCAATAAAATAAGAAGAAAAGGGAGAGCTGGGTGTGGTTACACATGCCTATAATCTCAGCACTCGAGGAGGCAGAGGCAGGCAAATCTCTGAGTTCCAGCCAGCCTGGTCTGAAAATTGGCTGTCCAGGACAGCCAAGGCTACACAGAGAAACCCTGTCTCAAAAAAAAAAAAAAAAAAAAAAAAAAAAAAGATGAGAAGAATGGACAGTGATGATAAGGAGGAGGTGGAGGAGGACTGCCTCTTGCCTTGACAGGCTCAGGGCTGTTAACTAAACCCGCTTCTCATTAGGCAAACAATAGTAACTGTAAATTCCCCTCCCCTGCTTTTTGTCCATCTTAGTTTATAAACACAGTTATTTGCTAATAGATGTGAGTTTAAATCACATTACTCTAAATACAGACTTACTCTGTACACAGGGCAATGGGTGGAGCACAGGGAATGGGGAGAGGGAGAGTAGAGGGCACCACCCAGGAAAAAAAACCCAGCCTCTCCCTCAACCACCAAGGCTTCAGCAAACCTCAGTGGTCATTTTCATTTCATCAACGTGTGTAATTTTCATCTCTTGAGTATAAACATACAGCAAGTACTGGTATGAGGTATGAGAGTACAGTAGAGGTACGAAGTAAAGGGAGCGTCGTCACTGTCTTAAGGACTTACTTCGCACACGTGGCCAGAAGACTATCACACATAATGTATGGCCATGGCTGCTAGGATGGACAGGAAGGCCGTGAAAATGCTGACCTTTGAGTTGGTTCAGCAAGGATTTTTATTGCTTTTGGCAAACAGAAAATGTGCAGATTGCTTTGAGAAAACAACAGAGTCCAGCTCTGGAGTAGGAGAGTGAATTAGTACCATCACACCCCACCTACTGACCTTTGGCCGGTGCCGGACCACATAGACCAGGAGGACTTCCAGGGATGTCACAGCGATCTCAGTGTATGGAAATGGGCCCTGTAATGGCCACTTCACAGCCAACCGTGCACGTCTCAGAAGGGATCCCTGTACCTGCTCGATGGTGTTCACTCTATGCCTGGTGTCCCAACACTGTACTCTGCTGCCTTTAAAAGCAAAGCAGGGAGTCTGATACAGCAAGTTTGGTCAAATTTACTGAAGTGTTTGAAAGCGCAAAGATTCGTGACCTCAGAGAGCTTGAGAATGGGGTTCATAAAACGGAGAACAGTAGGACAAATAAACTGATCACGCCACAGCCACGTATCATTTAGGAGACTATCGGTCCATTCCAAAGCATTCTGTACTTTGTGACCCAAAATCCAGGGTTGTGCGAAACATAAAAAGAAAGGACAACAAAATCATCCCTGTTAGAACTTTGAAGACCCAGAAGAGGAATTTGTAGTTTGAACTGAAGTTTCCAAGATCAGGTACAGAGCAAGTTGTGTCAAGAATGGGGACAGACAGGCAATGCTCCATAAATTAACACAGCACGAAAACAGACAAGTCATTAGACCAAATGAGGAAGAAGAATCGGCAGGCAGGGCCAGACATGGCATTTACTGTTCCAATGCCATCTCAGACCAAGCACCATCCCTAACCTCGATATTCAGAACCCAAGGGCTCCTTGTTCATAAGCTGGCTGAATGCTGGTGGCCACGCCATGAAACTATGACTCATACACACAAGAAAATATGTAAATACCTTAAAAAGATACAATTAGGGTAATGCATAAAGTGCGTACAAAACATAAATTAATTTCATGCTGGACTTGGGGCTTATCCCCAAGACCTGTGTGTGGCGTGTGTGCTGACATTTTCAAGTCTGAAACACAGTCGGAATTCTGAAGCATGCCTGACCCAAAATTCCAGATCAGTGAAGTTAGATCTGTGTGGCTGTCCCTGCCCTCTCCTGTCAAGTCTTTAATGCTGGCAATAGTGTTTCTTTGTGTCCCTCTTTCTACCTAAAATGTACTGTTGCATCTACTGGTGATGCTTCGGCCCTCCGCCCATTCACACCCGCTGACTGACTCTGCAGAAGACCCCGGGAGGAAGACGCCAAGAGACACGCCCAGATCTGGAAACCCAGTACAAGAGTACAATTGTAGTAACTGTTTGTTAAGTTAATCTCTAATTTGTGGGTAAGAAGCCAGAATCAAGGAGATCATATGGAAACGGATCAATTTCCCACCACTATTAGTCCCTGGAGCCAAGCTCCCAAACCCGACAGGAGGGTTTCTGTTCCATCCTGCGTCATCTACCCGAGTGCTTCCCAGACAGTCTTGCTTACTCCGCCGCTGTCTGCTTGCTCTGCTCTTACGGTTCCCCTCGCAATTAACCATTTTTTCCCCACATTTAGTCAGATAGTACAAACATTGTCTGCCCCCACCCCTGCCTGCCTGCCCGGTGTAAACATCTTGTGAGTATCTCCAGAGCTCAGTAAGAGGAAGCATTTTCATTGGTGAGGAGGGGTGTTCTTGTTTTGTTGTGGTGTTTCTTAGAGGGAGTGAAACAGGGTCTTACTATGAATCACGGTTTAGGGTTTAACCAGAAGCTCCTGATCCTCCTGCTCTAACCCCGCCCACCCCCCACCCCCCAAGTGCAGAGATTCCAACTGTGAGCCACCATGCCCAAATTATCTACTTGTGGATATCTATTTGTAGGTTCGGAGCATTCAATACTTTTTCATAACTCTGGAACTTGAAAACATCTTGGGTTTTGTGTGCCCTTCTTTTCTGGACCTTTATCTCACAAATGAATTCTGGGTTATTATCCCTGGAGTTATAAGAACCAGAAAACTGTTCACTGAGAACCACATAACACATGGGTTGCATGAGGAAAAGGTGAGTGAGGGGGAGCTGGTAAAGAGGATGCAGCCAGTCCCGATGAGACTTGATAGGCTAGGGTCAGATGGAAGGGGAGGAGGTCCTCCCCTATCAGTGGATTAAGGAGTGTAGGACTGGGAGGAGATGAGGGAGGGGCTACAGCTGGGGTACAAAGTAATAAACTATAATAAGTAATATATATATATATATATATAATAACTTTTAAAAGATGCTTTTATTGTGAAAATAAAGGCCTTGATGCATTTGTTCTGTGAAATTTACGCTCCACTGCTCCGTTGTGTCTAACACACATCAGAACGCTCACCACCCTCTCTGCAGTTAGGTACCTGCCATTGCCCGTCTGGCGAACCATCTGTTTTCTCAAACCTAGCTGTTGGGTTAGGACTCTCGGGCTCTTAAATACAAGATTGATTACATTATTACACATCTTTTCAAACTTTCTAAGTTCCCTAGCAATTTTAGACTTCTGAATATTTAGTCATTTGTTCTCTAATGCACTGCACACAATTTTGTTTTCATGTAACCATTCTCTTTCCTTTCACGCCCGACTGCCACAAGATCACTTGGCAGCAGTTCCCAGCCTGCAGGGGTCACATATCAGGTATCCTGAGTATCAGATATTAATGTTGTGGTTTATAACAGTAGCAAAATCATAGTTTCGAAGTAGCAACAAAATCATTTTGTGGTTTGTGCTCACCACAGTATGAGGAGCTGTATTAAAGGGTCAAAGCATTAGGAAGGTTGAGAACCACTGGACTTAGCAGTTGTTTGCTGTTTCCACACCCAGGTAAGCATATGCACACACACACAGACACACACACACACACACCAAATAGTGGCCTAATTCCTTTCCAACACCAGTTATCATATTAGTACTTTAGACATTTCTCTTCTGTTGGTGTTGTTATTAATTGAAAATGGTGTTGGGTTAAATGTTGTTTATTATCAGGCCTACAGTTGTTATGAAGGTATTGTTTAACCTGCTATCATAATCAATAAGACACAGACACCTGTTAGATTTTTATAATTGCCTTATTTACCTTGGGTTGGGCAGCTTTTTCCACCTACACTGTCTCAATAACCTTGCCATCTACCTCCAAGCCCTATTCCAATGCCATCTGCCTTCACCATTCCTATCTGAGCTACCTTCCATCCATAATCTTAGAAATACTTGCTTATATTTTTTTGTCTTGGTGTCTTCTCCATTCATGCCATCCTTGGAGCCTTCCTCCAGGCCCACATGGTTCCTTCTTATGCTAACCCATGGTGGCATCCTCCTTCTTCCTCTATTCCTGTCTGTCTGTTTCCTGTGATTCTCCTGAACCCAAAGCCTGGGAACCTTAACCACACCTACCCCATTCTGCCCTGTCCAGGTTTTAGGTCTTTCAATCAACCAATCAGGAATAATGTCCTAGCAGGTTTACATAACAAGCCCAGGACAGTAACCATATCTTGAGGCCCAGTAATTAGCAACAAAATACAAGCATCAGACCAACCTCCAATATGTTGTCAATAGAGTTTCATCTTAGCCTTCTGTGCAGTAAGCGTATTATCTTCTGCAGTGAGCAACTTCCCTTACTTTTAGTTCATCCGAGCCAAAGTCTACATAATCATGGTCTTTTCCAGGCTTTTGAAGACTGAGTTAGATGAACAGTCCTATGGCAAGCAAGCTGTAATGATCTCCACGAATCATCAGTGTAATTAGTGATTGTGTAGCACACCAGAGGATGTAGCTACTATAGACACAAGATGTAGCTTCACCCGGAGGAAGTCTGGATGAGGGTAGCTTGTGAGTGTGTGTGTTCTGACATGTGCTGGGAGGAGACGGGGTGTGGATTCTAACCAGCTTTCTCTCCCTCACCTTTTCAGCATGCAAACCATGTGTTATGTGGGTCTCAGAAAGAGGGCAGAGGCTACAGAAGATGAACTCCTTAGGTGAGACCTTAAAGATAACTGAGAGAAGTAGTTCCGCTTGTGAGAGTCTGAAGAGTGCTGTCTGGGGTGAAAACAATCCGAAAAGCGTTTCACAGAATTGGGACCTTACCATAGAGAGAGTTAAATTTCAGCTTGGTGCTGGTACGGCTCTAAACGTACTGCTTCTTCTGGCTGCCTTCCGGGCCTCCCCTCCTCCCAGAGCCAAATGCTAAACGGGAAGAGGTCACACAACCATCTCCCAAGGTGGCGCCTGGCTATGAGATCCTCTCTACTACCGGCTGATATTTTCAATTGTTTGCGCTTACTTAGGTTGCCTGTCTTTCTCTTCTAAAATAAAAACTCCACAGAGCAGATATGCTCTGTCCTATAGCATTAGCAGAGCTCTGAAGATTGCAGTATGATGAGTAAACGCTGGGTGGTCACCTTAAACATGAAGACAGGGGAGGGGAGGCAACCAAGAGCTGGGAGAGAATAAGGCTGAGAAGTTGACAATGGCCGACAGTGTAGATAAAGGAGCAGTAAGGGAACACAGGCACAGACAGGCAGTTCACAGCGTACAGTCCTGAAAAATCAAAACATAGCGATATGCGCACATGAAAACACTGCAATCTCATAGCTATTAAAGAAGCTCTAGCTAAAATAATTAGTGCTAGAGCTGATAGCGTTTAAAGCAGACTTCCAAAGCCGAGAATAGGTGCTTTTTCTCACACTCAGCACTATTTCTGGCGGGTGGGGGCCGGGGAGCGGGGGTTCTGCTTCCAATCCTGGCAAATCGATCACTTGACCGAGCAATCCCTCACTTAGAATTTATCTTAGCAAATAATTAGGCAAAATCGCGCCTCAGGAGCGTGAGTCTCAGGACTGTTTATAAAAGTGAAAAATTGAAAACTGCATAAATGTGTCACGATGGGCAATTAGTTTAATGGATTATGGTGTGTTCGCGCAATCGGTTGGTATGCATCCATTAAATAGGTTGTTTTAGGCATGAAAGATGTTCGTGATGCATTACTCGGAGGGGAAAAATCATTTAAAGAACAGTGGATGGAGTAAGAATCCATTTTCATCAAAACAAAACAAAAATGAAACGTATGCTTTGGGAATAAGTTGGATTTCCGGGACCCAGATGGTCAAATGAGAAGCACCTGCTGTATCCGTCCGCTCAAGTCAAGCTTCTCAGTTCTGCATCTAAACTCTGGAGCCAGATTACTGGTGTGCGCAAAGAGACTGAGGAACGACTCCGAGATGATTATTAACTCTAGGGGAAACGGGAATCAAATGGCAAAAGAACAAAAGCTTCAGTATACAGGGACTGAGTTGTGGACGGTGTTTGCATGCCGTTGGAGTACAAGCACCAGGCTCAGAGGTCAGAGGTCAGCGGAGGACCTTGGAACTGCCAGACTCAGAGGTCAGCAGAGGACCTTGGAACTACCCTTGGAGAAAAGCCTACGTCTGAGTGAAGTTCAAGAGAGCTGAGTCCCCTCCTCCTGGAGGAAAAAGCCAAAAGATAATGTGTAATGGGAAAGTCAATAAAAAGAGTAATGTGATGCTCTTCCACGGGATTTACAGATGGGGCTCAGAGGTTTTCATTATAAGCATATTTCAGAGGTACGGGTAGACATGTGCCCATGTTGATTTGATGAAAATTAAAACTGAAGGAAGTTGGAATTTTTACAAAAATTATTTTTATTTTTTGCTTAATTTGGACTCCGTTATATACCAACTATTACTTTATGCAATTGGAAAAAAATCAAATTAATAGCAAACAGTACAGTGAAGTTAGGTAGTCCTTTCTTGATTGTATTTATTTACAGAGCAATGGTTACAAAGATAAAATGGCTCAAGGAGCAAAGTGCTTCCCCTCCTAAGGATGCATAAAGCCCCAGTGGATCAGACCCGACTATCAAGTCACAACCTTGCAACAAGGAAAGGGTCTGGCCATCTCAGCCAGCTACAGTTTCCCAGGAAGGCATGACGCCATTCAGCTTCTCCCACAGTACAAGGAAGAAAAGGCACCAGGGTGGTGACAAAGAAAAAATAGCAATGGAAGAACTTCTGGGGCCCAGGGAGACGGCACAGGTGACAAAGTGCATAAGCCCAAGGACCTTGGTTCCATCTCTCAGTCAGAAAGCCAGGCACGAGCTTGTAATCCTAGAATTGAGGGTGAAGGGAAACATACAGAACCTTAGAGTTTGCTGGCCAGCCAAGCTGTCAGTCAGTGAGTCCCAGGTCCTAGTGAGAGACCCTGTCTCCAAAAACAAGGTGGAGGGCTCCGGGCTCCTGAAGAAGAACACGTGGGTCGCCCTAGGGCCTTCACATGCATGTGAATATCCACAAGGGAGCAAGGAGGTCATGCACGCACACACTCTTGCATGCACACACACATACACACACACATACACACACACACACACACACACACACACATGGATACATACAAAGAAATGGTACATCTGTTCAACAGGCCTCTCTTCTATGCACCAGGTACCGGGCTGGGCTCTGGAGGTACTAAGCTCCCCCTGTGGAATAACTGTGAGGAATTTGAACACCTGTGGCAAATGCTAAGATAAGGACATGCACACGGAATGGTGAACACATCCTCCAGTACTAGAGAATTCTAGTTCAAAGAAGGCAAGATGAAGGACTAAGAAACAACGAATATGATGAAGTGATTAAGACAGATTTAAAATGTGGGGTCCTGGCAAGAGACAGACCTTGGCTGTAATCCCAGCCCCATCGTTTACAGAGCCAGTAGCGACTTAATTTTTCTAAGCTTTATTTTTCTACTTGTCCGGTGGGGAGGGTAGCTGACATTCTCAAGGTTAAGAAAAATCGTGTGCCCAGTGAATAGCTTGCACTGAAAAATGTTCTAATTATGTTGGGATCAGACAGTTGACGTCATAAATAAAGGATGAAGGCTTCTGTCTACAACTCACGGCTTGTGTGTGCATATGTGTGGGTGTGGGTGTTCCTGTGCACGACTGGGGAATGAGGACAATTCTGTGTCATCAATTCTCTCTTTCTACCTTTGTGTTGGTTCTGGGGATTGGACTCCAGTTACCAGGCGCACAGAAAGCTTTTTTATCCACTTCCCAGGTCACTGGTTCTGAGGGAGGGATTCTCAGTGCTTCAGAAGAACTAGGCAGAGAAAGGGCTCTGCCATGTTGGTGAACATATTACTGTTCATTCCCTAAAGGAGAGAGAGAGAGAGAAATTAGTTGACTGATTTGCAAGAAGTGGTCCCAATAGTCAAACAATTTTGTGTTAAGATGAGAAAGAAGTCCATTCATCTGGTTGTTGTTTGGTCCATGAGGCTACTGTCTCTGCAGTTTCAGTCTGGTGCTGGAGTCTGGGAGAAGTCCTGGAGAGATGCTGGTTTTCAGTCCACATTGGAATTCTGAAGAAGTTTGATTTAACACCAGCTGCACAGCTGCGGAAACAGAGTGGATGAACCTGCCAGCAAGCGTGTGGAAAAGCAGGCAAACAGCAAGTGCTTCTTCTTCTAGGCCCATTAAGGTCAGCTGACCCCAGATTTAGGGTGGGTCTTTCTGTTTCAAATAATTTGATTAATAAAGTCTCTCACAGGAGTGCCCAGCAGCTTGGGTTTTTCTTGATTACAAATGTAGTCAAGTTGGCAACTAAGATTAGTCATCAAAATGAGTGAGAAAAAGATCCAAAATCATCTGCAGCATCTCTGACCAACACCTATCTGGCTGAAGTCAGGGACTGTAGAAAAACAACAACAAAAACAGAATGATGGGGTGTGGCTTGTCTAGTAAAGGGAGCTTCAGATGTCTCCATAGTATGTTTGTTTTTCATAGACCAAGACTTTTCTACAAGCACTGTGTGGGTGAGGATACTAGAAGTGGGAGGACTCTTGGGTACGCAGATGTCTGCCTCAGTCTTCCCAGTGGGGTTTGACTTCCTGGCTTGTGGCAGGAGGAACCTCCCTGTCACCAGAACCCCCTGCCACCCCATATTTGGCACCACATGGATAGAGAAAGGTATGAAAAGCATGCGTACACACTGGCACACACTGGAGCTCAGCTGTTCTGAATGACTGCCCAGAATCCAGAAAAGTCATATAACAACCTGGAGTCAGAAAAGAGATTCACACACACACACACACACACACACACGCTCAGAGAGAGAAAGATAGCTTTCGCTCCTGGACCAGATGTAGTAGAACTCAGGGTAGGCCGTGCTCTGTAGTGTGCCCAGGTCATAGAGTAGGCATGAGCTGGGAACCACAGAGGGAGGTACGGATCAGATGCTCAGTCCCTGGGAGAGTCAACCAAGCCAGGTTACCTGGAAATTTGGCCCAGTTTCTCTTGGTGCTGTTTGTTAACTGAGAGAAAACTGGGACTAAAAATCTGCTCCCCACTCCGGACAGACAGTAGGTAAATTGTTCTGGGGATGACACTAGTTAGAAAAATAAACTTCATCAATAAATAATTCTCCCACCAGAACACAGTATCCCCCACCCACCCACCCAAATGTTTGCAGTTTATTTCGCACAGCATTTGTGGCATGAGGAATTCTTGAGGTAAACAGTGATGTGAAAATAGTTTCAGGCTGATGATGGGTCTGGGTTGTTGAAAGTAAACAAAAAAATCCCAAAGAGAGTCTGTAATGACTCACGCTGCCCAGATTACCAAAGTGAAAGAAAGTTCCCTTATTTTACAAAGTCATAAACAGTACAAGGAAAATATTCATTGTGCACAAAAGTCAACAGGAAACCCGAGCATGAAAACTAGAGTTTTTATGAAACTCCCCACCGATGGGGATTAACAGGCACACTAATCTTTGGGCACAACGATAAATCATTGGCTCTCATCAAAGAAGTTTGCTTTGTTTTGTGTTGTTTTTGCAGTAGATGACAATTGGTACAATGACCTACAACTGGTCAAGGTTGTAGAAAAAGAGACCTGGGAATGCTCAGCGATAAATGGAACATCTGTGTTAAACACCCTCCTCCTGAGGATCAGGGAGCATTTTGGAAAAGGGAAACAAAAGATTGTAAGGGCTGGAAGTAACAGATGCATGCAAGAAAACTTTCTTTACTCGTGTACATGCACATGTGAACTCACAGCGAGCTTGTGGCAACAAGCACAAGGCCTGTGCAAGCTAAAGCCAGACCAAACCCTGGTGTGGAGAGGGAAAGGCACAGAGGAAATCCCACCCCTGACTAAGAAGCTATTGCTAATGGAGAACTAGTGAGAGAGAAAGGGTCAGTTTTCTTTAGGGGTGCAGCCAACCATGCCCCAGCGACAGCCACACATCCAAGAGCATACAGGTAGTATAAACAGCACTTGGAGGATTAAAACAAAATGACAAAAGTGAGAACATAAAGTTAGCAGGAAGTGGGAGGTGGATCTTGGCAGATTGTGGGGAGGAGGTGAACATGATCAAAATGCAATCTATGAAAATCTCAAAGAACTGATAAAAATAAAAGTTTGAAAAAACAAACACTTCAGATCCAGAATCTACTGGGAAATTATCTGGGAAGGAGTGAAACATATCAGGTTTATGGCGAGCACATGGCATGCAGCAATGAAGAGGTAGAGAGATGGGAGAGGCAGGAGTCCACTCTGCATGCACTGTCTAGTACTGCCCAGCACAGGGCATGCAAGAGAAGTGTAGCGGAGGCATTAAAAGGCAGACTAGAGATGGAAAAAATCTAACATACACCTACCAAGAACTACAGGCTGAGAGAATGAAGGTGGTGGGGAGAAAATAAGGTTGGGAATGGCAATAATTGAGGATGATGCGAGCTTAGCAAAAAGAAGGCCTCCCGATTGAATAGGCTGAATAAGTCCATGCAGGACAAATAAATAAAAGGAACGAAGAGTGTTGCTGGGACTAGTTGTAGTGAAATTATGTGAAAAAGGACTAAAATTTCTGAAAAAAAAATAGATTATATAAATGAAACAATAACTTAAATAGCATCAGTACTTCTAACAGTGACATTAGAAGCTGGAAGGTGTTGTTACAGTATCTTCAAAGTACTGAGGAGAAGGATCCAGGAGATCAGAATTCTACCACCAATTAAACAACTAAAGACTAAGAAAGGAAGATAGATATGTCTATCAGGGCACTGTAGAGATGGATCAGTAGTTAAGAGCACTGGGCGCTCTCCCAAAGGACCAGGCTCCATTCCCAGCACCCACAGGGCAGCTCACAATCATCTGTAGGTCCAGTTCTGGGTAACTGATACCACAGGCCTCTCAAGCTTGCCGACAGCCTGCACTGTGTAAGCCACTCTATTCAACTCCCTGTGTGTGTGTGTGTGTGTGTGTGTGTGTAATTCTATTGGTTCTATTCCTGTAGAAAGCTCTGACTCATACACATGCCTTAGTCTCAGCAATTAGGGGGTGGAAGTAGGGGGAGAGCAAGTTCAAAGTCAGTCTGGGTTACACAGGGAGACCCTACCTCAAAACACCAGTGCCAGAATGCTTGTTAAGAATGCCCATCCTTGGGTTAGGTCCCCTGCACCACAGTGTGTGGAATGGAAACTCTTATACAAGGAAATAATAGATAGATAGCCCTTAGAAGACACATGTCTTAAGACATCAGAGGAAAGGCAAAAGAGAAAAAAATAAATTGTAAACCAAGCAAATATTGACTGGTGTCTACACAGTGTCCCACAAAAGAATATAATTAAGGTAAAAGACACTACCACAATATGGAAGATGTAGCCAGGTGTGGTGGTGTACACCTTTAATCCCAGTACTCAGGGAGGCAGAGACAGGCAGATCTGAGTGAGTTCAAGGCTAGCCTGGTCTATAAAGTGAGTCCAGGACAGCCAAGGCTACACAGAGAAACCCTGTCTTGAAAATAAACAGATAAATAAATAAATAGGAAAATAATAAATAAATAAATTGGAAAACTTACTAGAAAGTTCTTATAGTCATATCTATACCTAACAGGTTAGCCATAAAAATATAAATCAAAACTTGATATAAGATGGGCACAGTGGTGCACGTCTGTAATCCAAACACCCGGGGAGGCAGAGGCAGACAGATCTCTGAGTTCGAGGCCAGCCTGGTATACAAAGTGAGTCCAGGCCAGCCAAGACTACACAGAGAAACCCTGTCTCGAAAAACCAAAAAACCAAAAGCAAAAACCTTTGCTATAAACAACAAGAATTTATAAACTAACATAATAGAGGTTTCAGTGTTACTTTCTCGGGGTTGGTAGTCCAGTGGTGACTGATGGGAAAGACGGAAAAAAAGCACTAACAACACAGGCAATTCAAATGACAAAACTAGGTTCAGCCAAGGGAATGTATAAAGAATGCTGAAAATTAAGGAATGAATGTGTTTTCATCCATACACAAAACCAGCAGAAAGATACGGCTAAACAACCCCAACAAATGCCAAAGAATTGGAATCCTGTGGTCATCTCAATAAAATGAAAAAGTAGCTGGAAGTGCAGCCAGTGATAAAACATGTGCTTAGCATGTATCAAACAAGCAAAACCATTTTTCAAAATGATTAAAATATGCAATAGAACTTCTACTATATCTAGAAATGTAAACAAACAAACAAACAAAAGAGAGAATAATTTTAAGCAACAAGGGAGAAGAAACAATGGAATTTGGGAACCAAATCATGGGCCAAAGACCAAATGGCCAATCTAGGAAACAAGAAGTGCTGTGTGAACGATACTTCCAACAGGTCCCCAGGGTGGTAGTCAAGCTCAGTGCGTGTGTGTTGAAGGGAGCAGCTGCTGACCACGTAGCTGACAAAACTTATGCTATTGAACACACGGTTTTGGAAGGAGGATACAGAAGCAACCTGAGCAAGCCACTGTGACCAACAGTTCAGGGCCATCCCTGTGGCCGCTGATGTAAACCTTTAAGGAATGTGTCAAACCGGAGAGAAAGACTGCAGATGACTGTACAGGGTACATGAATCAAAGCCGGAGAATGAAAAGCAGAATAAAGGTGAAGAAATCAGAGGAGGGTGAGAGCGAGGATTGATAACATTAAAATGAGAAGCCAGGAAGATAATTATAAAAGGAAAAAAATATTCTGGGAGACAAAGCAAGCATCACAATAGCTTGATAAAAATCAGAGAAGTAAAGATAATTTTAAAAAGAAAGCAATATTCTGAATAGAGAGAATGTAATAAAATTGTTGGAGAAATGAAAGGTGGGTATGATAAACAGCGTGATGGCAACAAATGTGAAGACTTGGATTAAAAGGGCAATTTTCCAGAAAACATAGGACAAATGGATTCAAAAAGAAATATAAAGCATAAGAATACAAATTACTTCAAGGATAGGAAATGAGTCCTCACACCCTGCTGTTACTCTCCTTGGATACATCCTCTGAGCCTGGCTGCTTTTACAGGTGCATTCTGCCTTCAAGAAACGTATAACCTGACATAATAAAATTGCTTCTGAAAAATAGGAACAGGAAGAAAGCTATTCAGCTTTTTTTATGATGTTATTAAATCTCAAAACAAAAACTGAAGAACTGTAGTCCAATGTCATACAAACACACTAAACATATCATTTTGGTCATATTTTCTTAAATCACCCTTAATTGAGATTTTTTAAACATGTAAAAACAGGTTCTATTAGTACAAATCATTGCTCTACCAGATTAAAGTATTTAATGCAATTCAACAACTCTAGTTGATTAAGCAGACAGATCTCTTTTAAATAAGTGTCCTTATCTTAACAAACTAAAGACAACATGAAACTTCCTTAATGGAACAAACCGTATCCTTCACAAATGATACAGTTGTCATTATCAAAATAGTGTTGATAACATATAATCAATAGCCTTCATTCTGTTTTCAGGGCTCTGTGGAAGGTCCTGGTCAACAGAATAGGCAAAATTAAACAGAGACACAGAGACAGAGACAAGAGGCTGCAGGGTTCATAGCCGTCTTATTCAATAAAACCAACAACCTTACAACAACCCAAAAGTCCATCAACAGCAGACGGACAACAGATCATGTCCTGCGTATCATGGAATAGTGTTCACCCAGAACAGAAAAAGAGCCTGCCACCGCAGGCGAGAACGTGGATGACTCTTCATAGGCCGTCATGCCCCATGCAACCATCTGTACTTCATACACCGTTAGTACAAAGCTCAAGGACAGGGAAGCTAACAGCTTAAAACAGGGAGAAGGCTGTGGTCGCAGGAAGAGTGACTTGAGGGAATACAGGTGACTAAAGCACTCTCACTCTCTCTCTCTCTCTCTCTCAACTGGGGTGTTAATTATACAAGTGTATATAATTAGCAAGGCTGACAAGGTCTGAATAATCAAGAGCTGTGTCTTTGTCTTGTGGCGATTATATCTCAAATTTTTAAAGCAAAATAAACATTTTAAAAAAATCCCCAAAGACTGAGAAAAGAGGATACTAAATGATATAATTGTTTACATGGAACATATTAGAGAATCTACAAATAAATATTAGTCCTAATAAGAAAATTCAGCAAGGGTGCCAGAAATCAATACCTGAAAATCGATAGTTACTTTTTAAATGTGCTTTTTAAAGGACATTATTAACTATGGCAGTAAAAACTTTTAGAAGCACATAAATAAATCTAACAAATGAGGTGTGCGATGTTTATGGGGAAACAACAAAACTTTATTGAAGGGGACGAAGAAAGAGTCTTTTACCACATTTATGGGAGGGAGGGTTCCATATTTTAAAGATGACAAATTTCCCCAAACTCACCCATAAATTCAATGCAATTTCAATAAAGATTCCAGTGGGGTTTTCAGAGAACTTACAAGATGACTCTAAAATGCATATAAAAGCAGAAAGCCAAGGCTAGGTTAGAGAATTGCAAGGAATAGGAAGGGAGGACAGTAGAGGGAGGAAGAGCTCTCTGCTTTGGAATACCAACACCATATGATCCTGCAAGCCCACACTAATGTAAACAGTGTGATACTGCCACGGGGGAGAGTTGATGAATAAACCACCCAGCCACGGAAGTCTGAAAGATGACAAAGGAGCTAGCACTCAGCAGTAGGCTAAGGAAGCATTCAATAAAGGATGTGGTGACAAATGAACAGCAACCCAGAAAAAGGTAGGTCCTGCGGCTCGTATGGAGAAAAGCAGAATCAGGTACCGTCTCACAACATTCGAAGACCTCCCCGAACAGGAAGAGCGAAATTTTGGAAGAAAATACAGAACAGTGTAAAGGCGTCTGGTGCTGGCACGTTCTTACGCCATCAGAATCGTAAACCGCGCTGAGAAAAGAAAATACTGAGCCTATAACTACGCAACGCTAAGAATGTCTATGCATGACGGTGATAAAAAAAAGAAGAAGAAAAGGAACGATCCAGTGGCCACGCAGGGATGGACCCGGCAGGCTTGGTGGGCAAATCCTGACAGTCACCACTCGGGCTCGGGTATTTGCCCTGGCGCGGCAGGAGTGCTGCTGGTGCGTTCAAGGCAGCTCACCTACACAGTGTTTGTAACAGCAAAAGACTATGGGTAGCAACGTGATAAAATTGTTGTCTTTAAAACAAAATCAGAAAATAAATCCTATGTACAGTTATTGTGGATGCTTGCATAATTAAAGAAAGCGTGTGTGCATACACAGTCATATTTGTATAGCGTAGAACCACAGGGAACCACTCTTTCGGCACATTGCCTGGGTTATAATCCTCACAGCCCGGCTACCTGTTATGTGGCCATTGATAAATTACTTAGTTACTCATTCTCTACCCTTTATCTACAAAAGCCAGGGTGATAGTTGGCATGTATGTGCTGTGGGCATTAAAGGCTTTCGTGGTTGTACTCCTAAAATGGTCATTTATCACAACATTTGGGCTAACAGCATCCATCAAAACCTGATGGCATTTCTTCTTATTATTATTTAGGCATTTATTCTTCTCAGTCCTACAGACATAGCTACATCTGAGGAGGACTCACTCATCCTACATGTCAGAAGACATCACAGGGGTTAAGTCATAGCCTCAGTCCATTTGTGGGTGCTGCCCTCATGACCCAAACATCTCTCATTTGGACCCATCTCCTCACCCTGTTGCGCTGAGAATTTTCCAAAACATGAGTTTTTAGAAACACAATCAAATCTTAGCAAAGATGCATCCCTGTACTTTAGGTCATCGTGTGTGTGTGTGTGTGTGTGTGTGTGTGTGTGTGTGTGTATGTGTGTTGCCACCCTCATCTGTGCAAAAGCTGAGTGTGGAGCTAGAGAGGTGACTCAGCTATGAGGGAAAGTGCTCTTCTTGAGGACCTGATTTGGTTCCCAGTGCCCAAGCCTGGTAAAGACCTGTAACTCCATTTCCAAGGGATCTCACACCCTCTCCTGACCTCCTGAGGCATAGACGTTATGCATTGGGCACTCATGTACACATAGACATTCAAATGCATAAATAAATAATAAAAACACCCTTTTAAGAAAGCTGAGTGTGTCATCAGAGGAATTTTGAAGCCAAAAAGAAAAGCACAGACTAGTCTCACATGGAAAAGGCCAAGGCAGAAAAGAGTGAAACAACAAAGCTGCCAAGTGCCTACTTTATTTTCTCCAGTAAGACGTTTCTTAAAGTTTGGAGAGATGGCTCAGTGGTTAACAGCACTGGCTGCTCTTCCAGAGGACCCGGATTTAGTTCCCAGGGCCCATATGGCATCTCACTACCATCTATAACCCTGGGCCCAGGTGATCTAACACCCTTTTCTGAACTTCAAGGAACCAGGCACACACATGGTGTACAGACATAAAAACAGGCAAAAGACCCATGTGCATAAAAATAATAAAATAATTTGAACAAAATTTTTGAAAGACATTGCGTAAAGCAGACCCTGGCTGCTGTACTTAACAGTCTTGTTCCAGCTGTGGCCATCTGAATATCTTCTACAAAACTGATGTGTTAGGGAAACAAGTACCAGTAATACACTTCATATGAGTAAGAGACCTTTCCAGACCCTAGAGAAGGCAGCGATCAGAAGGGCACCGGAACATTAGAGGTATGAAATGAATCCTTGAAGTCAAGGAGTTTAAAACTCAGTTAACAGTGAAATTTTAAATATTTCTATCAGTTCTAAAGAAGTGGCTCCCCTTCTCTCTGGGGTGGTACCTACCTGCTATCACATACCCTCATCCAAGTAGCACATTATACTGTGGCCCCTATAATCCAACAAATAGCAGAATCCATCTCCACACAGCTTACCGGATCCTAAAGTGTATTGGGCAAATCTTCAATTTCATAAGCTCAATCTTTCTTTTGAACTTGCTACTGACATCTGAATAGATCTACTTTTCCTTTGAGCAAACTGAAAATTCAGGTCAAAAGTTACTATATCCATTTCTTTCCTTAAATCACTTTACCACTTATGAATGATCACCGTGGACTCATCATTAGAAAGGCTAAATTAACGAGTCTGTGCTGTATTTGCACTTGAATGGGGGCGATTTCTGATTGGATGATTTATCTTTAAGGTTATTGCTAAAAGCAAATGGGGAGCTAGACCAGAGCAACTGACCTACTCACTCCTGGTGTGAGTAAGCATCTTATTTTCGGGGAAAGTGCCCAAGGCAAGAAGAACCTGCGGTTGGCAGGCACACTGTCTGCTTCAGTTCTATATGTGTCTAGTGGAGTGTAAATTTATTAAACCTTCATATCAGGTCTCAAAGAAATGCACCAGTACTGTTGCCACTCCCAACTAGGTCATGTGCTTGACATATGAGGGTGCTTAAAATCCAATATCTTATCAGAGTTCAAGTCAGTGATAGAGTGTTATCAGCTGCAACGGCCATGGAGGCGGTAGAGGGTCCAAGCCCACTCATGCTAAGGCTGAGAACCGCAGCCTTAGGATAACATCTCAGCGTTTCCCACCTCTCCAGCCCCTGGTAACCACTAGGTACTCCTTGTTTTGATATTTTTAGAATATACACAGCAGTGGGTTCATCTGCCATTTATCACCCTAGGCCTCTCTTACTTAGCATAACACCCTCCTGGTTTACATGTTTTACATGTTTTTGCAAATGGCAGAGTTTTCTTCTTTTGTGGCTCAGTAATAGTCTACTCCAGGTAAGGCATTTTTCTTCATCTGTTTCCCTGCTGAGGGTTACTAAGGTTGTTTCTGTACCTTGGCTATTGCACAGTAAACACGAGAGCACAGTAAACCCTTTGAGACACGTGTTTCTCTTCTCTTCAGATGTGCATCTGTAAGGATGGCTGGCTCACATGTCAATTCTACATTTAATTATTTTAAGGACTCTTCATACTGTTTTCCATAATCCCAGTTTCCTACCCATAGAAGCATCCGAGGCTTCTCTTTTCTCTGTCTCTCCCTACACTTTCTATGTCTTTTTTTCTGATAGCACAGTGTTTCCACTGTTGACTAGAGTGCAATGAGAGCATTGGTGGATGCAGAACAGCTGTGTAGCAGCCTTCCCCACAGCACCACTGAAGGGCCTTAGATTCTGCCTCTACATTTTCATCTCCAGAAGCATGAATTGGTCCTGCCAGAAGCAACTTCACCAACAGAAGACAATCATGAAATCCAACTAGAAAACTTCAGTGGGATTGAAAGGAAGATGACATGATAACTAATTTTGATTAGTCAACCTGATTATGCCTAGAACCGAATAAAACCCAAGCTGCTGGACAAGCCTGTCAGGAATTTTCTTGGTTGGATCATCTGAGGTGGGAATAACTATCCTGAATCTGGGCCACACAGTCTGGTGGCAGCCTACAAAGAAGGGTGTGGAAGACGGAAGCTTTGCTTTTTGCCTGCTTGCCCTCACTCTTGTTGGCAAGTCTACCTATTCCTGTGGCTGGTCCTCAATCTAACTTCTCCAGGATTCCAACGTAGTCTGACAACCAGCAGCCATCCAGGGATCCTTCTGGACTCCACCATCACATGGGGACTGCAGAGAGAGAGAACGGAGAGATCATGGACTGAACAACCGCTGGATTCTCTGCCTCTCTGTTGACAGGTATTGCCCAGGCTATATCCTGTAGGTCAGGCCCCTCTACTATCATTTCTTTCCATTTTGATCCTTTAGAGAATCTTGACTAGCACAGGTAGGAAAGTCAGGTAGAAGATGGAATGAGCTTCAAGGGACCAAATGGGTATTTCAGCATCTAACTCTTTCTCCTCATCAGGCCACATGCTCCACTAGGCTCTGTTTCCTATCCTACTCTTGGCAGAGTCCTGAGATCCTGAAGGATAGTGACATCGCACTGATGCACACGTTCATGGCACAGTCAGGAGAAATGGGGGCAGAAGGAAAAACTGCTGCATGCTGGGAAAGATGGAGGATCAGTCAATACATGTTGTGACTAAACATTGTGATGTGATATCCTGGTTGAGTCCCAGGGTAGAAAAAGAACCTGACTGGGACGGCTTCAGAAATCCGAGTACTGTTGGATGGGTAGCTGACACTATGATACCCTTTCATTTCTGTTTTCATTAATATACCATATAAGATCTGACCAGGAGGGTTACAGAACACATCAAATATTCCTAGTATGTTTACAGCACATTTTTATTCTTGACAGTAAAAACTTACTACATATTCAAAAGTAAAACTTTTCAAGAAATCATTTTCTGTGTGACAAAAATCTGCAGCATGGTTGTCTCCAAAGAGAAAGTGATGATGGTTACAGAATGACTGCTGACTGCAGAACACACCGGAGAAATTGACTATGTTTCAAGGTCGATATAACATTCACTATTGAGTTATATGAGTCCCTGAGTGTCTCTGAGCTGGGATCTACCGAAGCAGGGGAAGGTGGCAGTGTACTCTGTCAGTCTGTCTAACAACTACCCTCTAGGAAAGACCTAGAGCGTGATAACTTTGCCTCTCGGGGCAGGCGGGGAACTCACTAGGCAGTGAGAGCTGTGGGCCTTGGCTCCTCAGCCTCGTACAGAGCACCAGTTATCCAACCTGCTCTTTACAGACTGAATTCGTGCACAAGACCTTATTTGGTAGAGAGTGTCTTTTCCTGAATCTGTGTATGGAGTGCAAGGAGGGGCTTTTGTGTTCTTGTTGTTCTTTAATATTTTCTATAGAAAACTTGAAGTATCTGCAGAATAGAGTGGCTCCATGTATCCCCATTCATTCATCATCTTGCTTCAGTAATTACCATCTCGTGGTCACTCCTGTTCAGTCCACACTGTAATTGCTCCCATGAGAGTATCTTGCAGTTAATCCCAGATGTTGCATCATCTGTTTGTAAATATTTCTTTACGTATCTCTCAAAGAGATTGCAGCTGTTTAAAACTCAACTACAACAGCTTTATCCCCTCGGAAATCAACAATGATGCTTCTGCATCAAATACCCAGGCCATGTTGAAATTGTCACAGTTCTACATACTTTACTTTTCACAGTTCATTGAATAAGGGCTGGGCCTTGCAGGTATCTCTTGATCGCTGTGTGATGATGTCAGCGAGGACTTGTCCATTTGTGATGGTAGTCCGCTGTCCAGAGTTTCCCCTCTCTGCATTTGGATGGTGGCTCCATTCACCTCATCCTCCTTTCTATTCAGATTTCCTGAAACAGCACATGGGGCTTTTGCTCGGGCCCAACAGTGATCTTACTCCTCTCAATGGCTTTATGGCAGGCACATGACAGCTAGGCAGCTAGCTGTCTAGAAAAACTGCCGTAGATGGCACATCTTTCTCCCGTCCTCCGTGTCATGGCCAAGAGGGCATCCCCCAGATGTGGGCATCATGACTTTGACTTCTAGAGCAGTGATTCTCAACCTTCCTGGGGATATGACCCTTTAACAGTTTCTCATGTGGTGGGTCATGACCCCCAGCTATTAAACTATTTCATTGTTACTTCCTAACTGTAATTTTGCTACTGTTCTGAATCGTAATGTACATGTTTGAGATGCAGGATGCAGGATACCTGACATACAGCCCCATGGGGGGATCATGACCCACGCGTTGAGAATGCTGCGCTAAAGACTCTTCCTCTCTGTGTTCCCTTCTCTTCAGCTCATGAAGCATACTCTGCATTGGAGAGCTCAGCTGGAAATGCAGCCATGTGTTTGATTCCTCAACCTGCATCCTCTACATCCAATCAGTCCAACCGCCATCAATCCTGTGAGAACCACCTCATCCACACTTGTTTGTCTTCTGAGAATACTCTCCCTGATGTCCCTAGTGTCTCCTACCCAAATGACTTTCACAGACTCTTGTTTTCCTGCCGCCATTGGTTTCCTACCTAATTGGTTTTCCATTTTGAGTTTAAATGTTTCTTTAGAAACCTCCTATGCTTCTCCTTTTGCTCCTGCATCACTCCATGCAGAAAGCTTTTTCAGGACCTTTCCTGCCTACACTCATTTATCCCACTTTCCACTCCCAGGAAGCTCCTTTTCAACCTCCACAGGTACCCTCGGAATCCTATGTCCTCTATGTGCACAAACCCTTTTCCCTTTGGCTGCTTAAACCCAAGTGTGAACTGTTACATCCCTCCAGGCCTTGTCACTGGAACCTCTCTCTGACAGTGCACCCTGCCCTGGTACCTACAGGAGCTGGTTGCTATAACAAAGCCTCCCACTGCCCCACCTATCTCTTCTTTATCCCACTCGTCCCTCTCCCACGTGCTATCATCATTCAAGGACACCCTCCCTGTCATGACCCAGAGGGCCTTTGCCAGAGCTTGGGGTCACGGTTTTGCAACTTTCCACCTGCCAGAACCATTAGCTACACAAACCTCTTCTTTTACACACTGCCCAGCAGTAGGCCTCTTAGAGTAACACAGAGAAGATTTAAGTAGCTACAGTCTAAGCCAGTGGTTCTCAATCTGGGGTCAAGACCCCACTGGGGTCATAGACCCTTCCACAGGGATCATCTAACACCATTGGAAAACACAGATATTTGCATTATAATTCACAACAATAGCAAAATTACAGTTATGAAGTAGCAGTGAAAATAATTTTATGGTTTGGGGATTACCACAACACGAGGAACTGTATTAAAGGGTCGCAGCATCAGGAAGGCTGAGAGCCACTGGTCTAGGCAATGTTATTCTAGTATAGCCATAAGTTCCTAGTGGAATTGAGTACCAGCGGGAAAGCAGCAGGGCACACTGAGAATGTAAACAGCTCCTTCTCATTAGTCACAGCCTAATAAATAACAAAGTCCTCTCCAGTGTGAGCTGAGTGGAAATTTATTTCAGTCTTTCACTTGCTTAATGTAATAAACTGAAGTAAGCTTAATCTGGATTCTTCTTTTTGTTGTTGTTGTTTTTGTTTTTCAAGACAAGGTTTAGCTGTGTAGCCTTGGATGTCCTGGACTTGTTTTGTAGACAAGGCTGGCCTTGAACTCACTGAGATCCACCTGCCTCTGCCTCTCTGAGTGCTGGGATTACAGGCATGTGCCATCTATCCTGGTTTAATCTAGATTCTTGACATATAATTCTGTAAGGGTCATTGTTTATGATAATCAACATAATTTATTTAGGACCACATTAAATGGCTAAGAAGCCTTAATTTTTGTGTTCTTCTGTTGTATGTTTGACATTTTGTTGCATTTTGTGTCTGTATAACTCCGAAATTTGGAGATTTACTGTGATTTTTGGAGAATCTAATATGATGGGTATTGAAAGGTGATGTGACACTCAGTTTCTTTTAATTAGTTTTCTGGTTTCCATTAATTCTTGGTCATAGCAACAATGATCACTTAAATTGTATCTTATTTCTATCTCCATAATACACTTTATTAGATGCCCCCATCTTTTCTGTACCACCTTTTCTCTTCTTGACTTCTGTGTTACTAATCATTTTTCTGAGCACAGCATTTTCAGGAGATTCTCATTTCTCTATTTTCTTCCAGAATGGGTATAGTTTTTAAAAGTCACCATGAAATTCTAAGTTACTTGAATTTCTTTCTGAGTCATTTTTGAGTCAATTTTTATGAAAAGTGTAAGTTCTGTGTCCCATATCCCACTGCTCCCCTTTTTGTAGGTAACTATCCAGGCCACCATTTCTTTTTCTCATTCTAATAAATGGTATCAGTTACTCTGTCTCTGACTACTAGGACAAACAATTGAACCCTTTCTTCAAACTGCTACATTTTCTGTTCCCTAGTCTTCTGTCCCCTGCTTCTATTTTTCAGGGGTGTCTCTAACTCAGTATTGGGATCTTATCTGATTCTTTCTGGAGTTCCTTGTTCTGGTGGTAAAACAGCAGCTGCTCTTATTTTCTTTGGAAGCATGAAACATGTTCTTGTTTTTTGTTTGTTTGTTTGGTTTGGTCTGAGTTGGTTTTTCAAGACAGAGTTTCTCTGTGTAGCCTTGGCTGTCCTGGAACCCACTCTGTAGACCAGGCTGGCCTCAAACTCACAGCTATCCACCTGCCTCTGCCTCCCTCAGTGCTGGGATTAAAGGTGTGCGCCACCATGCATGGCACAAAATTTTTTTAACATAAATGTTTAAAAGTAAATTACACAGGCCTATATTCTGTGAACTCTAAGCTTGTTATTCTCCTGTGGAGGATCAATAGCTAAATTAGATAGCTAAAGGATGTCCCAAAGTGTCCCAATCTGGACAATGTGTTCAATGATCACTCCACACAAAGCTTAGGTACTTCTCTCCCCGGTTCAGCCTTGTCCATATGCTCCCTTCAGAGTTTCCATGACCAAAATAAATGAATAATTGCTCTTCAGTGTTTTCAGTGTGCACCTCACTCTCACAATGCTCCTCTCCCTACACACAAGATGTTGTTTAACACACAGCTCCACAGGTTAAAACGCCAGAATCCCCATTTTGCTAAAGGGAAAACTGCCCTCCAGACTGATGGGAACACCCTGTGCTTTCGGCTTAGTACCTAGAGAAAGGAGAAGGAACATGCAGAATGCCAGCGCTGAGAACCCTTAGCTGCCTGTGCTTTCCTGGCCTCAAACAGGGAACACAAGTGGACCACAGCATCTACAGGGTCTTTAGATAAAGACAGAAGCACGACTCAGCTGTGACATTCAAGGACAAAGCAACAGTAAGTAGAGGATGATGGGGAAATAACCCGAACCTGGCCGTATCACGAAAGGCAGCTGCTCTCTCGCCTGTGCCCCGGCCTCTCTTCCTCCTGTAAGGGAACACCTTATTATGTGAGCAGTGGGGCAGGACCATGCAAAGGGCAGTTCTGGTATTTCTAGGTTGAGAATCATACTTAGCACGGATGACTGCGACTGCGCACCAGGGTGATGCTCTTCATTGGCTCTGCTGTAGTTCAGTTCTGGCATCAGAACTGGGGCCTCGCGGCTGTGAGGCATGGAGCTCCATGGCAGAGTTACAGCATGCTTTTTATTGCTTAGTTAGCTATTCTTTCTTCCTAATGGGGGCGGGGATGAGCACACAGACAAAAAAGGACAACTTTCGGGCATCAGTTCTCTCCTTCCACCGTGTGGGTCCTGGGGATGAACTCGGGTCCTTGGTAAAAACCTTTAGCCACTAAGCCGCGTCATCAGCCCTTACTTACATCGCGCTCTTGAAACCGACCTTCGCTCCGTACTTTTGTCTTATCACTGCAAATGATCTAATACATTAGAAAAGACCTGTTTTTCTTTATCTTGTTTGTTTGGTGGTTTTTATTTGTTTTTTTTTTTTATATGCTTGTTTTATTTTACACAGCACAGTTCTTAAAAACCAACTTGAAAGGCGTCCGCAAGAAAATTCAAATGCCTGAACCAAAAGCAGGGAAATATTCTGAAATCTTACGTACTGGAAAGACAAAGCTTTCTAACTGAACAAATAGTTCGTATTTCTTGGTAAAATGATCACTATTAAGTACCGCTTATTCTGTCAATGTTTAATATACATAAACTTGTTTGTCTAAGCACCATGGCTCTGTCTTTCCATTTTTAAAGGACAAATTAGTTTTGAGCCCAAACATTAAGTTTTATGGAAAAAAAAATGTTTAACACAAATAGGACATTTTGACCTAGTTTGAAGCAGCCACCTGGTAGGTCCACACAGCCTTGGTAAATACAGGTCTCTGGCCTACTCTATGAAGCGGTGGTTGGAGATGAATAAAATCTCTTTTGGAGCCAGTAACTTTCCATTTGGCTCTTTCTCAGCCCCTTTCAGCTCTCCGGTATTTGTATCAGCTCACCCTGGTTATGACGCGAGGGCGTGGGTCTCCTAAGACATGCTTCCCTTTTTAACGGGGATGCTTACGATGTTCTCTGCGTGAGGATGCCTGGGCCTTGTCTTGTGCTGTTCATACAGAAGAAGCGCCTTTCCTGTTCATAAATGAAAATAAAAGACACTGAACATTCCTTGGCTTTCTTTTCCTGTTCTTTCTCTCAACCTGCCCCCAGGCAATCCAAGCTGGCAAAAATAAAAAAAAAAAAATCTAAAAGACAAAAATTAAAAAAATACTAAAACAAAACAGCACATAGAGAATGTGGAAGTTTTGTCTTCCTTCCTTCCTTCCTTCCTTCCTTCCTTCCTTCCTTCCTTCCTTCCTTCCTTCCTTCTTTCTTTCTTTCTTTCTTTCTTTCTTTCTTTCTTTCGTTATTTCTGTTGGACACCTATGTCTGCTCATGGGCCATGCTCTGGGGTGTAGTTGATAAACCCAGTGTCATTCCTTCGGAGAAAACCAATTTTCCCTTCCCAGCAGGTAATACTTGCAAATATCTTCTTAGTTAGGGGTGGGAACCCATGTCCACGCTCCCTTCTCAGTGCTGGGACTTTTCGTCTGGTTTGAGCCAGTGCAGGTCATGTGAGTGATCCCAGTCTCTGTGTATATGCGCACCAGTCCTGTTGTGTCTGTAAGATACAGTATCCTTGGAGTCATCCACCAACCGAGTGCATGCCAGCTCTAGATAAGAACATCTCTTTCCAATGCTCGACACTCCAGGCTCAGTCCAGAGGCCACGCACAGCTGTCTTACTTTCAGATTTTCCCAAGGCTACACAACATCCACCCTTCCCACCTCCTCACCCACTCATTCCTGTCTGTCCCTAACGCCTGGCTTCCTGGCTTCTCCAACTCTTTGATCTATTTTTCTAGTTCCTGAGCGAATGGATACCTTGTGCTGAAAAGGTAAATGAAAACGACTAATAAATGCAAAATGATCAACTGATTTGCAAGTTCAGAACTTAACCCAAGGACCTGACTGGCCAGTGGAGGGATTTGAACACAGGCAGTCCTGGTGAACTTTGGAGCCGAAGGATGTTTGTTTGCCCCTGGCTGGTCAGGCAACAGCCTCTTTTTAATAATACATTTGCAATGGAACATCTTACCCTTAAGAGTTGCTCACTCCCAAACAAAGTCCTCCATGCATGAGAAAATCATATTAATCAACGTATTTGGTAGTTTAACATTCTGGAAGGTATTGCCTCTCTGTGCTTAGGCTTTCTATTCTGAGAAGAAAAGCTAAAACAGAAACTAAATAAGATGAAGCTCCTTCTAGATACAAAGGATGGCACTTGGTGCTTTAGGAGAATCATGGGTTTAATTTATAATTTTTAAATTATTATTCTATACAATTTTTATTTTATAGATGCCACTCAGAAAGGCTGCTTAGCCTAAGATCAATCAAATATGATGCGTGATTCTGCTTGATCCCCTAAGCCTTGATCTATTTTTTCTTTCATCATACACTTTACCATTACACATGAACAGTTAAAGTTTTCTACTTGAGCTCCATAGTTTTGGGCATCAGGAGTGTCCAATAGTTGGTGTGAGAAAGTGGTTGTCACTACAAAAAAAATTAAGATTAGTTAGAATATACTGACTCAGACTGGAAGGAATCATTATATTAACCTCTGCTTTCAATAAATTTTCTGTAACAACCAGAAGCTGGTAGAAATTTTTGTATTTCATAAAAGCATTGGCTTAAGGCACTGGCTTTCATCCCCAACCCCACAAAAAGAAACAAGTTAAAACAGCAGAAACAAATGCCTCAGCATCTAGCCAGGATTTCAAAAAGTTCTGCCTGATCTGGCTACACACACACACACACACACACACACACACACACACACGAGTCATATGTTTTAAAGCATCTTCCAGCAACAACAATGCAAACGTGGTATTCATTGACCATTGATCATTCATGAAGGCACAAACCATAGCTTAGAAGTCTCGGTGTTTCTATCACATCACATTAGCAAATGTTCCCATTCCATGTGCGACCCCAAGGACTCAGCACCACTCACTGTCTTGTGTGCCTTTTCATTTACCCAAACCCAGCCAAAGCAAACCAGGGATCGCCAGTGGAAAGATCTGCAAGTGTTTGCAAGCGGCGAGCAAATGAGGAGAAAAGTCCAAGACTTAGGGAGACTTGAATTATTGTGTGTAGATATAAATAAACATTGTTCTCAGCTCAGGTTCTGTCAACACCCCGGCATGCCACACAAATTCATCTGAAGATGAATGAGCTAGTGTTACTCAGACCTGATGAGCCCCGAAACCTCCTGAAGGGCACACGCTGTACTTTGCTAACCTTGTTTGCCAAAGTCAGCCCTTGGAATACAAAGCCACCACAAAGTATGCAGCCAGCTCTGAGATCCAAATGTGTTCAAGCAGCCACAGGGCAAACAGCCATTCTCTCCTGTTGATCCACACTTCATGTCTTGGCACTGAGTGCGGCAGGAATGCCATGCTTTTCAGTCTCTACACTCTGTTTTCAGTCAAGTAAGAGAGGCTGGGTTGTACAACGTTTGTAAAACATTTAATTGGAAAAGAAAGTTAGACCTGTATTAATTCTTACAACCATTGTAATTCTGAGTATATGCTTCTAGGTGTTTTAAGGCAGATACTCTTCAAAGTTTAGGTAGGACCCTATTGAAAGGAACTTAATTTAAATACGTCCTGTGCACTTTCAGCACCTGTGCGCCTTCTTCACAGGAGTCATAGTATTTCCTCCTGTGGAAATGCCATTTATGCAACCAATAATGCTATTGTGCATTCACCAAGAATTACTGTCATGTCCAATACATTTTCACTTTTGGTCCCTTTAAACTGAACTTGCATAAATATCTTACAGGTTAAGTATTTTTCTAATGGCCTTACTATAAATATTTAGAAGTAGGATGCACACATATAAACGTTTGGAGACTTTTCATACAAATTACCTCCAGGAGATAGAATATATAATTTTTACCACCACCCCTCAACCCACACTAACCAGCATTCACTGTCATTCTTTTCCTCTTTCCCAGTTCAATAGGCAGATGATGTGTTATCTTATTTGAATTTATTCCCCTTCTAGTAGACTTGTCGATAATATTTGCCAGGCCTATTGGCATAGGCCTATAATCCCAGAACTCAGGATGCTGAGGCAAAAAATATCAGTGCAAGCTTGAGGCCAGCCTGGGCTACATGGTAAGTTCTAGGCCAGCATAGGCTCCAAGATAGCCTGTCTTAAAAGCAAAACTAGTATTAGCCTATCTCTCTGTCTCACTCTTTCTCTCTCTCATGCACATAAGTGCACACACACACACACACACACACACCCCTGTCTGTTTTTCAGTGTTTAATAAGCACTTGTTTAATATTGTGAACACTGAATCTGACAATATATTCTTTAGTCTTGGGCTTTATATTCTATTCAATGATCTTGGACAAACACTAGCAAGTTATTTTGATATAAATATTAATATATTTATAAATATAAATATACTATCAGCATTTTATAGCACATTTCCTTATCTCAGTTCATTTTTGTTAGTAAATTCCTTCCTTGGGAGGGGGGTTTACAAGATCTATTCTTCCTCATAAGGTCCCAACAACAAACCAAGGTAGGATTACACTAGAGCTCATCCTGGGAAATGGATGAGTTTATTGGGCTTACTTATCCGGCATGAGTGAGAAGTTAGTGGCCAGAGCATGCGTGACCCCATAGCAGCTGCACCGGAAGTGTGCACCCAGCAAAGACGCCAAAGGCTTCCCTAACTGTATAAATGAAGTTCCCCCTCGGTTACCTCGCTTAACGTTCCCTGGCATGTGCACCCGAGCTCTTCCCAAAGACTTCAAGGTCATGTGCAATTAGGGCAGAATTGCATGCAAATAGATGGAGGGAGTGGCAGGATACTCTAGTGAGGGTCCAGTGATCCTGTCATCCACTCCTTCTCTGCGGCAGTGTCAACGGTTCACAGACCCACTTCTAAAGCAGGCGGAAGAGTCAGCTGATGAAAATGGCACCTGTTTGGCTTTGCGGGTGGGGCGGGGGAAGGTATAGTGCTAAACAACAAGTTATATGTATGTTTTTTTGGCTACTTCTTGCTTATTTTATACAAAAAATCTTTAGTATCATTTTATTGGTGTCTGAAATTATTGGACAAATTAACATGATTCACCCCCACTAATACAGAAATATGTCTTTTATTTTATCTGATGATTTATAAGGACATAAAAATACTCATGTCCAGTCTAGTACTCACTTGTCTTTACCAGACTACCTTGTATTGCCATCATGGTGGGACCATGTGATTAGTTTTGGCCAGTCAGCTGTGAGATAAAGGCTATGTGCAATTTTTCATCCAATAGAATAAAAAACCGGTCAAGATAGTGAAATCGCTCTATATAAATGGGCCTAATGATATCTATTTCACATAGATATAGGGGGGGAAAACAATCAGTAATACTAATAGTGTCTGAACTGTCGTGTGGTCCAAGAGAACTAAGTTACATACTGTGTACAACACTTTTTAAACATCGCTTTTTTAATTCTCTCTGTTGTGTCTCCGTTAAAAGACGAGCTAGTCTAAGCACAGAATAGATAAACATCTCAGCGGGGTACAGAGCTCATAACTGGAGGAGCTTGAATTTAAATCTACGCAGAGTTCAGAGCTCATGGTCTTAAATGGAGGTTTATCCTGTTCGAGTTACTTAAGTATTCCACATGCCAGAGAATGTGAAGATTTAGGGTATGGAGTCTGTGGCTCTGCCCAGCTATTTCTATTCCTGCTTGTGGTTCTAACTCACAGGGCTTGGCGCCAGTGTTTCATGGCAAAGTCTTTCAAGTGTGCACAGTGCCTCAGTTTTGTTTTGTTTTGTTTGTTTGTTTTTAATTTTCATTAATTTTAGTTACGTATGTACGGGTGCCTGAAGAGGACGGAGAGGGCGTCAGAGCTGGAGTTGCAGGCCATTTTGAGGCGCCCGACTTGGTTGCTGAGGAACTGAACTCGGGGCCTCTGGAAGAGCATCTCTCCAGTTCCCATTTCTTGGTTTTAAGGCCCTTTCTCCAGGGAGGAAGGAACTTTTTCCCAGCGAAAGCTCCTCAGCTCTTCCCACTCAGCTGCAGCTCAGGCTGTCTTGGCTCCTGGCTCTGTCACACTGGAACTCCACAGCCAAGTACTTCTTAATTTTGCTCACTGGCCTTTTCTTCATTCTCCATAGCTAAACCTCACCCTGTATATGCCGCGAGTCATGGACTGAGGGCCATTCTCTTGATGTGACCTGACCTTGTCAAATTTGCAGAAATCTTAGCAACTAGAGCCCATCGAACACAACCCTGTTTTAGATGCAGGTGTGTACTTTGGGAGAATTTGGGAGAATGAATTCAAAGCCCAAATCATTTTAAACGCGGGAACCCTTTATACATATTTCCATGAACATTTGAAAAATGTGAAGTGGAAACCCAGATGTTGGCTCAGGGAAGAAGTTACCATCTCTCGACCCCCACCGTCCACTGCACGTGGAAGGGAGTAGTAATTCAGAGATTTATTTTCCCACTGAAACTTTCCTTAGAAAATGGAAACGATTACAGTTAGTTTTGAATATTATTTTTCCTGCAGTGGCATAAATCACAGAATGCTAGCCAGCGCTCATTTTCAGTTGCTGTCCTATGTTCCCGTCACTTCCTGAATTTCAAAACCCCCATTCATGGATGAGATCTTATCTACGGAGGAAAAAAAAGCTCTTTATTTTTCTGGGGCACACAGATATTAAATAAATATATTTTTCATGAAAGTAAATTATCCAATGTAAATAGCTATTGGGTTATATCCCTGGAATAATTTTTGACATTAAAATGATTTGTCTTTTACAAAATAACTACAGTGTTAGAGGATGGTCTGATTTGCTTTAAACACCCTTGCAACGTTAACAGTTGGCAACTCTCTGTTGGTTTCGAATTTATTTTTGAAATGTTTTCTGCTCTAAATAATGCCAAACCCCCTGAACCACCAGGATGTATCTTCAAATAGTTTTTCAATTAGTTAGACTCATTGGCAAGCCTCTGCATTTCTGAGAATGCCTGTCTGTCCTGCTGAAAGACAAATTGCTGACTGTAATGATCTTAGGTCATAACTCCCCCCTCAAAACCCTGGGGAGTCATTTGGCCTGTAACTATTGGAGAGGAAATGTCTGAGGCCAACCCAAAGTTTTATTCTCTTACAAATATTTTACCTAATACTGGATTCTCCCTCCCCCTAATTTTACATTTCTCCCTTTCTGAGGACATTGTATACATCCCTCCCAAGCACATGCTACTGAGAAGATGTCTGGCATCTCCCAAGGCCAGGCTCAGTTTCCACACTTTATGGTCTGCAGTATCCTCGTGCAGAATTACAGGCTGATGTGTCTTCCCAGAAGACATGTCCGAGTTCTAATGTGATCTTAATTGGAAACAGGGTCTTGCAGATATACTCAAATTGAGATTGTTGTGATGGAGTCTAAATCAACGTGGCAGGTGATTTTACAAGAAGTTACATTTAAAGCTCAGCATGGTGGTAGATGCCTATAACCCCATCACTTGGGAGGCTGAGGCAGAAGGACTGCTACAGGCTAGCCTGTGCTACACAATGATACATAATGATACTCTGTGTACTAATCACTTTTCTCTTGCTACCAAAAGAAGCTTAAAGAGAGTCTACTTCAGTTTATGGTCCCAGAAGAACTGAGTCAATTGCGCTAGACAAGGTATGTCAATGGAAGCTAGCTGATGACATGTTCATTCACACACAGGGAGCCGGGAACGAGAGCAAGCAAGAAGCTGAGTGCCTGACTCCAATGATACTTCTTTTATCAAGGCTCTGCATCATCAAAGTTCTAGGCCCTCCCCAAATAGTGCCTCAAACTAGGGACCAACTGCTCAGACACATGAGCCAATGGGGGATATTTTTCATTCAAATCACCATGTTCTGTTTAAAAAATGCAAAACAACAACAAATGGGGTAAAACTGGGCAGACACAGAGAACACCATGTAAAGACACAAAGAGGAAAAGATGACCACATTTAAGAGGGGTCTAAGATGGAATTTTCCTTCTTCCTGCCAATGGATGTCTTGGGACTTCCAGAAGACTAAAATGAAAATGAAGGCTACTCCACTAGAAGCTAAAAAGGTCAGGAACCCTTGCCACTTCTCACCTCCATAATGGGGGACAATCCAGACCTGCTGTTTTAAGTCACCCAGTCTGTAGTGTTTATGAAACCAAATAGCTTCCCTATGGAACTACAAAAAGACTTCCCAAACACTCCTGGCTTCATTTACTTTATAAAATGGAGATAGCCTAAATTTATGGTTATTGAGATTAAATGTCACTAAAGGGAACACGAGGTATAAATGTGGCAAACCTCATCAAATAAGGGGTCATTCTCGTCTTCACCCTCACCAGCACTGCTGGCATCAGCGCACTCCTTGTATGAACGTTTTCTGTGTCGTGGTGGTTTGAATGAGCTGTGTCCCCACAGGCATTTCAACACTTGGTCTCTAGTTAATAGGGCTATCTGGGAGGTTACGGGACGCTTAGGAGGTAGAGCCTTGCTGGAGGAGGTGTATCACTGAGGGCAGGCTTTGAGGACTTATGGCTTTACCTTACTTCCTTCTCTGCTTCCTAGGTGTGGCTAAAATTTTCTAACTTCCTGTGCTTGCTAACATGGCGTGCCTTCTCCACCATGATGGATTCTCTATCCCTCTGGAACTACAAGCCAAAATGAACCTTCTTCCTTAAGTTGCTTCTGGTCATGGGATTTTATCACAGGAACAGGAAAGTAACTAACACAGAAACTGAGAGCAGAAGTGGGTTTGCAGGTGTTGAGGAACACAGAAGACTTTTGAGTTTGGACTAGAAAAGCCATTGACTGTTTTAAGCAGAATTTAGAAAGCCACTGTAGTGGGAGACTGGAAGACAGTCGTACTGAGAGTAATACAAACAATGTAGGCCCAACTCATGAGGGTTCTGAAGGAAAGGAGGATTCTATTGACAACTGGGCTAGAAATCATCCATGTGATGTTTTGTCAAAGACTCTTGCTGCATTTTATCACATCCTGAGAATGTGACTGAGGTTAAATTTAAAGGTAATTGATTAATTTATTTGGCAGAGAAAACTCCAAGACAGCTTCATATTATGTGCTGGAAATGAGGCTGTAATTATTAAGATTAGCTCCATTAAAGAAATGAATCTTGGTTTGCACTGGAAAAAGATAGGAAAGCTGCACTCTGGACACGACCTAACACACCTAAGCCTCCAACTTATAAAAGAGAGCCTAAGAGGGTTCCTGCTCCAACAAAACAATGGCATACAAAAGTCTCTGCAAATGTGACCCAAGGAGGTGAAGGTCCATGCTAGGCTGGCATCTGAACTAGTTAGCACCTAGTTCTGAAGACAAGAAAAAGATTGAGGGAGTAATGGGTTTCAGAGAGCCACTAAATCCAGGCAATGTGTGACACTCTTCGGTTCCTGCAAGGCCCTGGAAGACCACTGTGTGATGGTGTAAGGTTGAAAACTGGGGTGCAATGGCGACATCAATATTTTGGAGGTGCCAGGACTGTGAGACCTCTAGCAAGGAAAGCAGCTTATGAATGGAACCAGACTATGAGTAAAGCTAGAGAAGCAGGGCTATCTAAGCCCCTTGTAATTAAAACCCCATATACTGGACATGGCCTTGTTGAGATTTGGTCTTGCTTTGATCCAATCTTCTATCCTGTGAGATTGTATAGCTAAAGTATGTAATTCTTTACTTTTTTTTTCTTACAAGGAAATCACAGTGAAGAGATTGTTTCAAAAGAGTTTCAAAAGAACTTTGCACTTTTCAACAGTGTTGAGACTGTAATGACTGGGGACTTTCAAAGTTAGCATAATGCATTTTGCTTGAGATGGCCACAAGCTTATTGGATTTCTTTTCTCTGTTTAGAACATTTTATCATCTTCTTCACTAGGCTTCAAGATGCTGAGAAGGACCAAACATGGAGAGGAATGACTTCCTGATGCGGTGAACCAGATGTTCTGATATCATAAAAGAAATGGGTGCACAACAACCAGTAAGTCACAATAGCAAACAAATGTGTACAAAATGGCCTTTTATTTTTAATGTTACTTAGAGCATTATACACTTATTTTAGATTAGAAATGGCTAACACCTCAGCCTGGTGATGCTTACCCACAGTCCTAGTGCTCAGAAGGCTCAGGCAGGAAAAACACCAGTTTAAAGTCAGCCCTAGGCTACAGACTGAGAGCATGTCTCAAAAACAAAAAGGTAAAACAAAACAAAACCAAACCCCACTCTATTTGAATCTGTCTATTTTCACTAAGCATGGCATCCTTTTGGAGAGCTGCCACAATCCCAGCTGTCTCTGTCTCGTGTATCTTCAGCAAGCTGCAATGCAGGTTGTTCAGCCCCCTAGGCCATTCACTGAACACATCACCCAGGATGCAGGAAACTGGGGTTTATTTATTCTTTAGCCTTGTTAGTGTGTAGCTTCAGGATGGCTGCCTCAGCTCCAGGAATTTTCACTCTCAAGCCTGCTTCCTGAGAATAAAACAGGCAAGGCAGAAAGAACACTTCCCATTACATATTCAGTTCAACAGTAAACAAGCGTTTTCTCCAGAACCTCACCAGCAGGCTTCTCTTTTTCTTCTCCTATCTGTACAACACAGCCATCCTACTGTTTGAAACTCCAGAAAACAGAGTGACAGGTAAGGGTGAATGAAATTATGCTGTCTTAAAGCAACCGTGAGTTTCTTTGGTGCTAGGAATTCTGCTTCAACACAACCAGGGTCTATTTATTACAAAGGTGCCAAGGAGAACTTACTGTATTTTCTTGCCTCTGCCTCCCATTCTAAATAATTGCAATTTTCACTTTTAGTATCCCAAATCTCACATACGGAGTTGAGCCCTGGAAAGAAAGGATGAGAAAGAGTGCTGGCAGACTACAATTGAGGTATCTATCTGGAATGATCACAGAGGACGGTACCCCGATGTGATCAGTCACCTTGGAGGAACAATGAGCAACTCTGAGGAGCTGAGTTGGGTGGTCAAGTTCACAGGAGGCTGTAAATTCCAACCACTTAAGAGTAAAAAATCTACTCTTAGAATTCGCATCAGTAACCTGCAAAGCTGCCACGCTGTACTGTGCCTAGATCTGGGAACGGGCCAACTACATTGCTGCAGTGCCCTGCATGACTCTGTCCATGAGGACTATGATGCAGCAAGAGTGGAGGGAGAAGGGACTAGTTTCTCTTCCTCCCTGCTTGCCATCTGTCTACATTTCCTGGAAGCACCTCTTTAAGACGTCACTCCCTAGTAGTAGCTGAGTCCCCTTGCAGTTTTTTCAGTCCTTCAAAGAATCAGTATGGGGCTGGAGGTATAGCTTTTCTTTTTCTTCTCCTATCTGTACAACACAGCCATCCTACTGTTTGAAACTCCAGAAAACAGAGTGACAGGTAAGGGTGAATGAAATTATGCTGTCTTAAAGCAACCGTGAGTTCCTTTGGTACTGGGAATTCTGCTTCAACACAATCAGGGTATATTTATTACAAAGGTGCCAAAGAGAACTTACTGTACTTGCAAGTACTTGAGGAGTACTTGCCTCAGTTAAACCCTTAGTACTAAGGAACAAAGGAACCACTCTCATTCGTGTCCACTAATATATATGTTCTTTACATATCCTTATTATAAGTCTTTTTTGCAGAAAAAAGGCTTGCTTATTCTAGGGAATACTAAGCAGAGGCAGGGGAACACATTATTAGTGAGAAGCTAGCATGATGATAAATGAAAACTGAGAGAGTTTGTGCTGGTTTGAATAAAAATGGCCCCCACAGACCCAAGGGAATGGCACTACTAGGTGTGGTCTTGTTGGAGGAAGTGTGTCCCTGGAGGTGGGCTTAGTGGTCTCAGATGCTCAAGCCAGGCCTAGTGTGGCAGTCTCTTTCGGATGTAGAACTCTGAGCTACATCTCTTACACTATGCCTGCTACCATGCTTCTCACCATGATTGAGAGTGTGCTAAATCTCTGAACTATAAGCCACTCCCAATTAAATGTTTATTTCATAAAAGTTGCCATGGTCATGGTTTCTCTTCATAGCAATAGACACCCTGAGACTGAGTTGCATAGTTTTTAGAACATTTCTACAAAATAATACTCATTCTCTTCAGATTTTAAATCTGACTAATTGGTATCTGTCTACACTATGGTTTTAAGTATATTCAGAGTTGTACAACCAATTTAGGAATATTTTCATCTTCCCTCTATTCAAATGAGCCTTGTAGCCATTAGCAATCACTCCTCTTTTCTCCCTATCCCTTTCACTAGCACCATATAATTACGTAATTACTTCCTCTTTTAATGATTTATATCTTCTGGAATTTTCATATACATGAAAACTATCTAATACATGATCTTTTGTGATTGGCTTCTTTAATTTAGTGTTATTTTCATGGTCGTAGGATGTATTTGTACTTTATTTCCATTCCATGGCAAATAGGTCCCTATGTGTATATATCACAGATTGTGTATAATTGGTTGATGAGCATTAGGTTATATCTGCTTTGGGGTATTATTATGAGTGAAGGAATGTTGTCATTTGTCTTGGGTATGTAACAGGGAAAGGTGTAGCTGGGTCATGAGGTAGCACTGCGTTTAACTTACTGAGGAACACCTAAACTGTTTTCCAAAGTGACTGCAATATTTTATACTCTCATAAACAATGTATCAGGATTCCCATTTCTTCACAAACTTGCCAACCCCTGCTATTGCTTGGGTTCTTCTATAAACCATCTTAGGGATGTGCAGTCCTCCTACCACTTTTGGGTTTTATAACACAAATTTTAAGAGAAAAATATATAGACAGAAAACATTGTTGCCTATTTTTGAGTCACTCAATCTCTCTAGCCCTAAGGTTCTATATCACATACCATCTGGCTGAGGCCTAGTTTGTAAAAGACTTACTGGTTTATGATGATTAAAAGGCACACCCCTCAATGTCATTGAAGGAAACCAGTTCGGGAACAGTAGGACTAATTAACCCAGATGGCTGCAAATTAGAAGGCCTGATACATCCAAGGAGCAGCACTGTTGGCATGAGCGTCTCTCCGAATTGTGCTTTTCGTTTGTGTATTAAAGACTTGCACTTCATGATATTTCACAGGACTGGGCATGTTCAAAGTGCTGGCATAACAGAGGGATGAACAAAGTTGTATTAAATCCATTCTCTCTTTGGCATAATATTAACTTGATGGGCACACCCATTAGCCTAGGTCCGCGGTGATGAACTGTGATTGGCCGCAGCGAATCAATCCCATTCTCTGCTCTTCTTCCTTGTAAACTGGGAAAATCTCAGTCTCTTCCACTGAGAAGCAAGTTGGCTCTTTAAAGCCTTTCTTTAGCCGTCCTCACAGAAACGTTAACCTTATTCCGTAGCGCTTTCTACCTCATCTTTATCTAGCTGACTCTCACAATGACCACCTCCTGACTGCAGAGGTACAGTGATTGCTCCTACAAAATCTGTGCGTCTCCTGTCTCAGTGCTTCTTGCCTGGCACCTGAGGTGAACCTCAGGGATCTCACCTCATCACTGAAAACAGGAAAAACTGGGCTCGTAAGACTCTTCTTTTAAGGAGTTACTTTCTTCCTCGGTTTTTTTTTTTTTTTACTTACCAAACTCCCAACAGGAGAAGCCAACAGGCTGTGCAAGCCTGGACGCCAATTCAGGAGGCATTCAATTCTCTCCAGCTCGGAGCGGCCGGGACCGACGCCGAAGCCCTAACCCGACACGAAGCGCCCTCCGCCCGCGGGCTCGCGAGAGCACCGCATCCACCTGACCTAGACCCCGAGCACCTGTGGGCTATCCGAGCGCACCACCGCCACACACCTCCTCAAACTCCCGCAACCCGGCTTTCAGTGACCCCTGGGAGCCGGAAGTGACGGGAAGGAAGTCCCGCCTCACCCAGAGGGCGGGCCAGAAAGATGGCGGCGCCCAGGAGCCGGTGAGGTGAGAGGATCTAGGGATCCCCGGGACTGCTGCTCCGGTGCGTTATGGCCACGTCCCCGCACACTCTTTCCTCGCGCCTCCTCACAGGTATTGTACCCGACTGGGAACGATTGTGGGAGCATTGTTTTTGCTACGCGCGAGACCGTGGTTCCTGCTGGCTGCAACCTTGGAAGCCCTTGGCTTGTCACCTGGCAGGGAGGTGACCTTTAGGGTAGCCTGAAGGGACGAGGCCACGGAGCTGTGGTCCCGCTTTGCACCGTAGGCCAAGTGGTCCATAACATTTGGCGTCTCGTGCTCTTTGGGGTTTCAGACGGTGCAAGCTGGAAGGCAGGGTAAACCGTGGGGCCCCACAAGCCCCGAGCACATGAGAGCCGCGGTTGCTAGCCATTGCCTTTTAATGACAGCAGGCACGCCTGCTGCATTAAGGAGCTGTCTTTCAGCTTAAAGTGTTATGGTGATAACCATGAGGACTGTAACTACAGACTGAATCTCGTTGAGTCTTATCTCTGTACTATCAGTATGGCTCCTTCTGTTAGAAGGACTTTTGACAAATGTATATTTATCGCAAACTCTTGAACAGGTCTCATATCTTACCTTTTCAGAGAGGACAACCTCTACCTAAAACAGGAGCTGTTATCCTCCTTTTCTCATGTCACGTTAATTTATCATGGTTAGCACATGCTGTGATTGTTTGCACACGAAATACAGGTGTACAATTACTGTGCTTCTCCCAATTAGGTGCACACATTGTGAGGGTAGAGATTATCTGTCTCTCTTGTCCACCACTGTGTCCCTCATGTCCGGAACAATGCCTACACGTACACTGATGATGCCCAGTCATTTGTCAGTGAATGGGATTATGCTGGTAGAAGGACTGATGAGGAGGTGGGTTTCGTTGCTAGTGCCCGTGGATGATGGCTAAGTGGTCCATATTAGAGACAAGATAGGAAAAGTCAGGACCTTCTCATGTTGCAGAGGTACTTTGTAGGCCTCCCTGTCACATACAAGCTGCCCACAGTGTCTGGCTGACAGTGGTGATCACAGTGCTACTGTGAAGTTCTTTTTTCCTGTGGGCTTGTGTGATCTCAGGGCAGATTATTTGGCTGTTCTCCATTGAAACATTTACTTCTGTAAATAAGGTAACTAAGCTAGATGATCTCAAAGGTCCCTTCTGGCTCATAAAATAGGGCAGCAAGTGGAAGGCCAGGTGCAATAGACAAGGTTGCGGGATAAGAAATGGGAACTCCTTGGATACCTCAATGTTTTTAAATGACTGTCATTTCCCATAGAGTATATGTGTGTGTCTGTGTATGTTGGGGATTGGATTATGAATCATTTTCGAGTCACTTCTTTGTTACTTTCTATAGTCCCTGATTTGTGAGTGTTCCTTGATCTTGACCTTGGTACTCATTTTCAGAAGGCTCATCTTTTCTTAGCACTTGACCTTTCTCTGTATGGGCCTCAGCTGATTTACAAAGCCCCACGGTCCCAGGCCATTGCTAATGGTGACTAGTGGTATGCTGATTATTTCTCCAGACCTAAATGTATCTGTTGTGAGCCCTAGATATTTTAAAGTGGACATGTGCTTATCCAAGCCTGAATTAGCCTTCATTTTCTAGGTACGTATTCATGGACACATGATACAATTTGGCTAAGCCCAGTGTTGTCATTATTTACAAATACCGTTTCCAAGCTTTGTCTCTCCCCACCCTCACCCTCCACAGTGGCTGTTGTTTCTGTCATTCTGTAAAATTTCAGCTTGGCCCCCCTAATCTTGCAAGCATGTCCAAAGTGGTTCCACTGCAAACACATGTCCAATCCATTTGAAAGTAAGCATGTTGTAATTGTGGTTGGAGGACATGATTTCAGTGTCAATTGGCTCAGCTCTACTTTAAGAGAATCGCCTTGTGTTTCCAGGGGCAGGACTGGTTCTCACAGTTCAGGAAGGCTGCATGAGCAAGACAGTCACCATCATTTCACTCTGTTACATGCCCAGCGTCCAAGAGCTGTGGTATCATCAAAGCACTGAGCACTAAGATGGTAGTGTTTTGAGAGTTCTCTGCTTGGGGAAACAGGAACAATGCCCGCCCCTCACCGTGAAATCCTAATCGGGAAACAAAGTATGGTGCTACTAAAGTTCAACCTAGGGAACCAATGTGTTTATTGGGTTGTTGTTTATAGAGCATGGGTGAGGGGTTACTGGCAGGGTAGTGCCTATTACTCTAGCACCTCTCAGCCATAAGGTCATATGCACTTAGGGCAGAATTGCAAACAAATGGCTGTGAAGAGTGGCTGGAACCTCAGGTGAGAGTCCAAGCCCTCCCCAACCATTCGATGAAGGATATCAACAGCGAGCAAGCTGGATTCTGATGGACTTCGCAAGCAGGCACAGATGGAAATGGGGCTGTTTTGTTCAGAGGACTGCATTCTCCAGTAGATGGGAACAGTTTGCATTAAGAAGTGCTGTCATCAGATGCAGACACCCACAGCCAAACATTAACCAGGGATTGAGGAATCCCATGGAAGATGGGGAGAAAGGAATTTGGGAGCCAGAGGGGTCAAGGACACCACAAGAACATGGACACCACAAGAACATGGCCCACAGAATCAACTAACTTGGGCTCATAGAGAGTCACAGAGATTAAACTGACAGTCAGGGAACCTAGGTCCTCTCTCTATATGTTAGCTCAGTGTTAGCTATAGATGTAGCTCAGTGTTCTTATGGGTCTCCTAAAAGTGGGAGCAGGGGCTGTCTCTGACTCCTTTGCCTGCTCTTTGGATCCTTTTCTTTCTACTGCTTTGTCCACCCTTAATGTGAGAGGATGTGGCTTATCTTATTGTAACTTGTTATGCCGTGTTTGGTTGATATTCCTCAGAGGACTGCCCTTTATTGAAGGGAAATGGAGTAGGAGTGGCTCTAGTGGAAGGAGTATGTGTGTGTGTGTAGGGGGGGGCACTGTTGGGAGAAGAGGAGGGAGAGGAAACTTCAGTCAGGATGTAATGCACGAGAGAAGAATAATAAAAAGGAAAAAAAAAACATGCTATCATACAGCACAATATAATGTGATATAACAGTGGAAAGAGATTGAAAATTTGATAGGTAGAGAGTAGGCCGCATACGAGGAGACTATAAATAAGGTTGATCCAGTTGTGTGTACTTAATTGGAAGGTCATGAGGCAGGATTGCTGTGAAAAAGTAGGTGTGTGAATAATATATGCTGGGAGTGGTGGATTGAATACAGGTGCGGCCATTTGAACAGTTGACCCCGAGGTTCTGGGGCTTCTTCGGCAGGCATTTCGGGGTGTAGTCCCTGAAAGAAGAAAGGAGGTGCATGAAGGCAGGATGACTGTCTTCACTCTAGCTGCTGTTACTCAGCTGCAGTATCAGACTGCAGAGTCTTTCAGTAGGAAGAGAAAGGGAGGGACAGAGCTGACCTGCATGTCACAGTTGAGTGGACTAGTTGAAGGTGAGAAAGGAAGAGTTCAAGATGCCCCGAAACCTGTGATGAAGGATAGAGATTTGTGTGAGAAAGAAATGGCCATAGAGCCATATGGTTATCCATTCACGTGGAGACACCAAAAGCAGTTGTAGATTGGCCTAATGAGGCTTCAGAAATGAAATTAGTAACTACTCATTTTTAGGGACAAGTAGTTGTCTTGTGCATGTTTCTGTTGCTGTGATGAAACACCATGGCCAAGGTAACTTATAAAAGGAAGAGTTTAATTTGGGACTCAAGATTCCAGAGGGTTATCCTCATGGTCATCATCATGAGAGGGTGAGAGAGAGAGGTGAGAAAGAGAGAAAGAACATGGGAATGTCCATCCCAGTGTGGGTGATGGCTCAGGAAGGCTGCCTCCCTGTGCACCGTGCAGGCAGCTTCAGCAGGAGTTTCCTCTCACCTTGCAGCTGTTCCACTGCTTATATAACTCCAGGAAGGGTCTTCTCAATCTCAGAACTTCCTAAGCTTACGGAGCCCTGTTGGTTGGTTAGCTTCTTAAGTATTCCGAGGCTTCCTCTAGGAAGGAATGCTATATTCAGTGAAAATTACTACCTAAACATTGAAGCACACTAGGAAAGCAAGAAGCACATAATGGAGCAGAGAGAAACTTCAGGTTGTGGAAGCCATGAGGGGGGACACTTTACAAAAAGATCAGGTAGGTACCCACAGGGTTGGCAAGGGGGTAACTGCAGCGCACATATTGTCACATGCTGGACTAGGATGATGCCTGAGACAAGCTCTGAATTTGTTGATTCAGGAGGTTTAGTAAAGTGATTAAAATTCAGATTTGGGCCCAACAGAAGCAGCTTCTTCTGAACTGGGTTGGTAGTCCTATTTTATTGAAAATCATTTTCCTTCCTTGTAGTTGTCTTAACTGCTCAACCTTAACGGGGATGTAAACCTTCATTTCAGTTTACTGGCGTTTAGTGAGAAAAGGTGTATGCTACCTTTTTACTTTCTTTTTTTATTGTTGTTGTTAGTTTTTTGTTGTTGGTGGTGGGTTTGTTTGTTTGTTTGTTTTTTGAGACAGGGCTTGTGTATCGTTGGCTGCCCTGGCCTCCCTTTGTAGACCAGGCTGTCCTTGAACGCACAGAGACCCGCCTACCTCTGCCTCCCTGAGTGTTGGGATCACACATTTGATGAGCAGCTGTCATCCCAACATGTCTTCCTCTGTCTGTCTCTCCTGCAGGCTCGGTAGGAGGATGTGTCTGGTATCTGGAAAGAAGAGCTGTACAGGGATCACCACACAGGGTCTCGCGGCTGTTCAGGAATGTCAATAGTCAGTGGGTCACGGTCCAGCACCTGAGCTTTCTCAAGCGCATGGTAAGGGGAAGCCATCCTTCAGCTGCTTCCTGCCTCTGCTTTCCTCTGGGTGAGGGTGAGGGAACTGCAGAGACTCCTATTAGAGAAGTTTTAGGGGGTACTGTTTGAAAAGTGCTTTTATTTAGTGTTCCCTTAAGTTTATCCAAAACTTTAATCTCTTGTTTTGATTATCCTTAACTGAAACCAGAATAATTCTGGCATTTGAAGTTAAATATATGAACTTGAATTTATTGATTAAGTTTGGAGAAAGAATGAAAACGTATGGCACATTTTGACCTGGCTAAAATTAGCAAAACCTGAACTTGTAAGATGCACTTTTATACATTCTGTAAATACATCAGTAAGACAGAAGTAGATGTTTCCCAGTGTGACCCTTTTGTTTTCTTAGAGCATCTGTGCATTTGGAAATACTCCTGAGGGGCTGGAGCCTCGCTCAGTCAATAAAGTGCTCGCTTTGCCACCATGAGGATCTGTGTCGGATCCCCAGAACAGAACCAATAGAAAGGAGCTGGCCATGGTGGTGAGGACTTGTAATCGCAGCTCTGAAGAGACCAGAGTAGGATTCCTGGGGCTCACTGGCCAGCAGCCTATCCCATGAGCTCTTGAGCTTGCCTAAAATAAAAATAAGATGTAGGCCTCCTAAGGAGACACTTGAGGTTGACCTGTGACTGTACCCTTGCTACATGTGAATACACACACACACACACACACACACACACAACTTGTGAGTAGACTAAAATAAAGAGTTTGTAATTTGCCAGTGCTTTTACAGTAGAACTCTTCTAGTTCTCTTACAGGCCTGTATCTGTGTTGACACACCATGAGACTGGCAACATGATGACTCAGTCTTCTAGAAAAGGTCCTAAAATAGTGATACAGCTGGAAATTCATGGTGCTACCATGGAAGAATAGCGAATTCATCGTCCAATGTTCTATTTGGAAGCATCTTACCTTTCATTTGAAATACCCACTTTAAATTAAAATTTAACAAATATAAAATCTTACTAAAAACAATGTATTGGTTTTGTCCATTTTAGGAGTTTAATGTCCTCATTCATAAATAATGGCCTATTTTAATTAGTGTTGGGAAGATTAGCTGAAATATATATTGTATGAAAAAATAAAGGGTCTCATAATGTTACTAGTAATTACCAGTTTTTGCTGGTCGGTGATAGGGGCTGATTCTAAGATGGGTGTTCTTTCCCCGTTTTTCACATGGCTGTAATGAGTGACCCTATTAGTCCTTCCAGTTAGCTCCCCTCAGGACTGTTTGCTTTAGAGCTCAGGGGGTCAACCGCTGATCTTTGCTCTCTGTGATCTTTCCCTGTATTTAGAAAGTCCAACTTGCAGAAAGGTCAGTGAGCTCTTTGCTCCCAGACCTCTGCCATCATGGGTCGCATGCATGTTCATGGGAAGGGCCTGTCCCAGTCAGTGCAGCCCCACGTGGCTGAAGTTGATGTCTGATGACATGAAAGAACAGATTTACAAACTGGCCAAGAAAGGCCTGACTCCCTCCCAGATAGGTGTGATCCTGAAGGACTCACATGGCGAGGCACAGGTCCGTTTTGTGATTGGTAATAAAATCTTGAGCATCCTAAGTCCAAAGGCCTTGTCTCTGACCTTCCTAAGCATCTCTACCATTTGATCAAGAAAGCCATTGCTGTCCGGAAGCATCTTGAGAGAAACAGAAAGGATAAGGATGCTAAATTCCGCTTGATTCTGATAAAGAGCAGAATTCACTGGTTGGCTCATTACTATAAGACTAAGCAGGTCCTCCCACCCAATTGGAAATACGAGTCATCCACAGCTTCCGCTCTAGTGTATAAATTCTCTTGTATACACCAGCAATAAAATCACTTTGAATAAAAAAAAAAAAAAAAAGAAAGAAAGAAAGGTCAGTGAAAAAGAGATCCACCTTCTTTGTCAGGATCTTAGATGCCTACCTTTTTCTAAACCACAAATTTAAAACTATAGCCAAGGCATTAGCTTTATCCCTGCCTCGTTCAGTGCTGACACCTGTGTCCCGCACACTGTAGGTGTGGGCCATGCTAACCAATCTCACATGTAGAAATCTCTTCCAGGTATCATAAAACTATGATTGGTGGAGGACATTAACTGACATTTTTGCTTTTAGTAACATGTGCTGTTTGTCTATCTGTCTAGTATGTCACACAGCTGCACAGGGGCCTTAGCCAGCGAGTCAAACCAAAGCCAGAGCCAGCGGTTTCTCCCTTCCTCGAACACTCGTCTTCAGGGCAGGCCAGGGCAGAAGTGGACGAGCTGCCGTCTCTCTCAGTGCCCAGGCTGCCTTTGTCCCAGAAGCCAAATGAGGAGTTGATAGAGCTGGAAGCAGCCTCCATGGTGGATGGTTCCCTCGACATCCCCAAAGAGACAAAGGAAGAAAAGCAGTGGAAGGAGATGAAGCTTCATGCTGATGATCTGCCTGGCATTTTGGCCCGACTGTCCAAGATCAAGCTCACAGGTACCTGGTTTTTAGATAGTTATGTATTCCTACTGAGCTTTACTTACTCCCTCCCTTAAGCGTTGAAACTCAGGATTTTGCTTTCTTGGGGTTCACACTTGGATATTCTGAATTCTGCTTACACAGAATGGTAGATTGTCTTACATGGTAACCTTTGGGCCAAAATTAATCTCACATGAATCAAAGTACACATTTGCCTTGACTGGTTCTTTATGCTTGTGATGCTTGTACCCACTGTGCATTTAAAATGCAATGCCTGAGTTCAGGAAGCCGCCCTGTGCTGCATGGTGTGAGCTCATGTAACCATGGGGACCTAACTACTCTGTGTCCTATTCCTGTGGGACCTCTGGGGTTACACTGTGTGTGCAGGGTGTAGACTGGCTTACTGTAAGGATGTTTGGAAGTGTTTTCCCTTCTAATTACAGTGTAGTAGATTTAGTTTTGTTACAGCCACTGGTGTATTAGCCCATAATAGTGTCGTTTATTATGTGGACTGCCCCGTGAGCCAGGCAGTGCATAGTTCCTGTGTCATCAGGTAGGTAGGGTTAGACACAGCTCTGTAACAGCCATTTTAAAAGAGTGTTCTGCTTGCCTGCAAACTGAAGAGCTGCACCGTCTTCTTGGATGACAGAATGTGACAAGCTGTGGTCAGGCTAAAGCAGGTGCTCTTTGAAGGCAGAACGTGACATGAGAGCGGGAAAACTCACCAGATGGACAGAGGCGAAGGCCCTGAGCATGGAGAAGGATGACAGGAGAATGGTTCCGTTCGTGTCTAAAGGTGCAGACCCTAGAACTCCAGGATGAAGGACGGAAACTCGACAGCTTCTTTGCTCAAAGACCAAACTCACTTAAAGAAAATTCTCTTTTCGGCTGGAGTGGGGCGGGGTGTTGAATGGACACTGTGAGTGTGAGAGAGTCTAGCAAGAACAAGTCTACTTCCATGTGGAGACAGGTCTGTGTGCTTCATTCCAGCTAAGCAAGAGCTCCCCACACCTCGAGAACATTGAGCTTTGTGATTTCCTCAAGAGGTCTGGTGTCATGCTGTTGACGTGTTAAGAACAAGAATCAATAAGTGACAGCCATACAGACGTACGTCACCTGAGATGTGGCGCCTCTTAGGAGGTCAGCCTCAGAAGCGGCCTGTCAACAGCAGGGTCTTTGTGTGGTATCATTTAACACGTGTAGTCTGCAGATCCCTCTGCTTCTCTTATCATCCTGTCTCTGTCAGTAGCAGCAGCATTCTCTCGCGAGCTGAGAAGCCAGTCTCTTTCAGCTCCAGTCAAGTGTCTGAGTGTTACCGAGAAAACCTTTCATAGTGCCTCTAAAACACGCTTCTCCCTCTGCAGCTGCTATTCTAAATCAGGTTGGGACTCTCTGGGGCCCTTGCTTTTTGAGATTTCTTTCTTTCTAATTTTATGTGTATAGTTGTTTTGCCTGCATGTATGTCTATGTGCTATGTTCATGCCTGGTGTCCACAGACTGGAAGGAGACATCAGGTCCCCTGGAATTGGAGTTACAGGGGGGTTGTGAGCGGCCTTCGGGGTGCCAAGAACTGAATGATGGTTCTCTGGAAAAGAAGCCAGAACTCTAAACCACTGAGCCATCTCTCCAGCCCCTGCATTATGTTCATTGTTTGTTGCAGCTCCTATCTCCTTCCCTCCCATCATCCCTACCACAGTGCATGCCACTCAGAGCTGCCAGCTACTTTCCACTCTCAGTCAATTTGTCTAACCCACAAAAGAGGCCTTTGTGTCTACACATTACCTTCTGTCCCAACTCTGCCTGCTTCTAAGGGCGCAGTGTCCTGTAGTGACAGCCAGCCCTTACATCTCAGCTTACCTATTCCAGACTACCCTGGGAGGCTGATTTGCCCATCTGACATCTGGTTAGAGTCTTCAGGCCTCTTCAGGAAGCATGTACTGGGTGCAACTCTTGAGATCCTAGCTGGGACATTGACTTACCAGTAAGGTTTTAGGAAGTTTTTCTTCACCTTTTTGAGATAATTTCCTCATCTGGAAGACAGGAAATACAGTATATCATTGGAGGATTTGAATTGTATAGTCTATCAAAGCCATTCAGCAATGTTCTTTACAAATGGGAGATGCAGAAAAGTGAATTGCAAATAGTTATGTGAATATTTAAGTGTCTACTTACTGTATGTTGTATTTCTGGGGGAATTGTTTTTGTCTGTGCAGACTGTATAGATGACAGGGAGATGAGAGGGACTGGAAGCAGCGGCAGAAGCTGAACAGAGGCCAAGAACCCTGCTGTGTTCTGCCACATTCAGAAAATTGATGTCAACTTGGTGTCAACTCAGAGGTGCTAGGAGGACTAGTGTTGTCACGTGGGAACTTACTCTGTAGAAGAGTTGTGCTGTTAAAACACAATGGTAACAAGTTCCAGAAGGTTTCGAGAGACAGATGATCACTTTCTGGTTAATTTCTTCTATTGTTGTTTGTTTATTTACTTATTTATTGTTGTTTGTTTATTTATTTATTTGAGACAGGATTTCTCTGGGTAGCCCTGGCTGTCCTGGAACTCACTTTGTAGGCCAGGCTGGCCTGGAACTCACAGAGACCCGCCTGCCTCTGGCCTCCCTGAGTGCTGGGATCACAGGTGTATGCCAACACACCCAGCTATTCATTTCTGTTTTAAATGTCTTATTACCATTAGATTACACAGTCTCTAGTTCCATACATGTCAACTCATGTCAACTCAGAGTTTGCTGCATATCCCCGGTGGACTATAATTCTCCTGCCTCACCTTCCCTAGTGGTAGGATTATAGGCATGAGCCACAGGTCTGGCATGTCTAACTTTCTGTACTTAAAGAAATTCTGGGACTAACTTCTGTGAATGTTTGTACTTCCACACCGCTGTGCCTCCTGTCTGTAGAATACGTGCTCAGACTGTAGTAACAGACTTTAGATATTGCAGTTTTTTATAAACTTGTTCCTAAGAAAGTAAATGCAGTGTGCAGACACAGCTCTGTGCAGACCGCACCTGTATGTGTGCTCTTTACTGATTTGGCCAGTTTGATCACTGAAAAAGAATTTTGTATTAGTTTGCACTGCATAGGCCTTGGTAGAAGTTGGCATCTCTTTCTCTAATTTTGAATATTTTTCTCTAGTTTGCTCCTTACCTCCTTGGTTACTTGTCTGTCTTTTCTTTTGCATGCACACATGTATATATGTTGGTACTCATCTGGAGGCCAGAGGCTGGCACACTGGATGTCTTCCTCAGTTACTCTCCACATTATTTGAGGCAGGTCTCTCACTCAGTTTGAAGCTCACTGATTTGGTTAAACTGGCTGGCCAGTGAGCCCCAGGGATCCTCCTGTCTCCACCTTCCCTGTGCTGGCACTGCAGGCCACACCAGCTTTTTATGTGGGATTGGGGATTTGAACTCTCTTCTCCTGCATATGTGGTATAAACACTTTAGTAACTGAGTTCTTCTTCAGCTCCAATTTTCCTTTTTAAAGACAGATTCACACTTTAGCCTTGAGTGGCCTGAGTACAAGAAAATCTTCCCGCCTCTGTCTCCCAGTTTTCAGGGCTTCAGGCATGTGCCACTATGCACAGCTTTCCAGTCTCAATCTGGAACTTTTGAAGTTGGGCTGAGTACATTTTGTATCTTGAGATGGCTGTGAGCCTGTGGGGCAAGAAATGTTACAGTTTGGATGTGAAATGATTCCCATAAGTTCATTTGTTTCAATCCTTTGTCTCCAGCCAGTGGCACTGCTTGGGAGGTTAGGGTGCTTTTAGGAAGTGGGGCCTTGCTGAAGAGACTTGCTTTGGGGGGCTCTGTGGGTTACAGCCAGGCACTGTGCTAGCTGGAATCCTCTCTGCTTGCGGATTGGCCTTAAGAAGCAATTGAGCTGCCTCCAGCTCCTGAACCATTCCTGCCAGCTTGAACACTGCCACAAAACTGTGAGCTAAAGAACCACCGAAACTGAATCAAGCAGCTCTTCCATCCACAATGCTACCAATGCCCAGGATTCTGTCAGTGTGGTCCGAGCAAAGCAGTCCTTCCTCCTGTCTGAATAATTGCAAAGAAAAGCATCGTCTTGCCATCAGCCATGCTCATTGAAAGTATTTCTGTTACATTCTTTGGGTTTATATTTGTGACACTTCATTGTCTTCTTTTACTTTGTCCCTTTTACCTTTTACTTTGGTGAGTTCAGACGTACCCTGTCTTACTAAAGTCCTAGTTCAAAGCTCTTGTGATATGCTTGTATGTTTGTTCAGTCTATAAGATTTTTGCTGTCATCCGTTACCTGTTTCATTAGAAATGGAGTTAAGCTTCATGGCTCACAGTTCTATTGAGCCACAGTCTCCTATATCCTTAAATAAGGTTTCATTGGCACCCAGTCACACCTTCAATCTCAGCACTTGTGAGGCTGAGACGGGCTGATCTGAGTTCAAGGTCACCCAGGATTACCCTGTAAAACCCTGTCTAAAGAAAAGAAACAAATGGCTATGAGGGAAAGCTGAGTTTGATTTGGGCAGATTCCTTTTACAGTGCGCTTGAAAGAATTGGAGCTAGACAATTCTGGTCTGGAAGCATTAGGGGTTTTCAGATGGAGTCATTATCGAGGTCACAGTAAAGAGGTCACAGGTGTTAGAGGGTGGTAGGCAGAGCAGCAGAGCAGAGGGCCCAGGGCAGAGTTCCATAAGATCATTCCTTCTGGTTCTTATGAAGGCTTGTAATGAACCTGCAGGAAAAGTGATAGTCAGAGGAGGGGAAAATAAGAGAGGGCCCTGTCACAGGCAGAGGTGCAGGCCCCTCCCCACCAGAAAAGTCTGGGACCACACTGCAGATGGGGAGGACTGCTCAGAGGCCAGGCTGGAAGTGCCGGAAGTCAGTTCCCACTTCCTGGTGAGTCAGGAAATGGCAAGCTGTGTTTCTTCTAAATGCTTACAGGATCTGCTTTGAGTAATCTACTTCATTTTTTAAAGTTTATCCCATGAGTATTTCATTAGTAACAAATAAAGGGTGACTAATTTTTTTTTTTTGCTACAACTTTCCTTTATTCTGGCTATTGTAATGTTTTCTTTTATGTGGTTTATGTGGTTGTATATCTGAGTCAGCATTAACCCTGATACCGGAGGGTTTAATATGTAAAACCTGATGTCTGAAATCTTGAGCAGGTAGTAATCACTTAATATCTTAATTATTCTTCAGTGTGCGTGGAGGCACTGGCTCCCAGGTGTCAAAAGAGTAGGGAACACTGATGGCATGCTTGTTAAAATGTTAATTTCTTGCCACTGTGCTGGGAATTCAGGTACCCCAGGTCAAGGACATGACCCAGGGATCTGCCTGTCTGATATTTAACAGAAGGTCAGGTGATCAGGACATAGCTCAGAAACCTGATGGAGGCAGGACCGTTAGAATCAGTCCCAGACCTGCTGGTTTGACTGGTGCTGGAGAGAGCGTCACTTACTGAGAGCCAGAGCTGGTGGGTAAGACAGCTGACTACAGGAAAGGCAGCTGGGCAGAACCTGGACCACACAAGAGAGGCATGCAAAGCAAGGTGTTCCAAGGAATGGGGGCTGCCACCTCACTACAGCCATGGGTAGAACAGACCTAGGGTCGTTTAGTTCCCTCATAGGATTTTATTTATCCCATGTGACTAACTGAGTTAAAGCCATTGCCTTCTACATACTCCATTAAAAGAAGTAGCACCCTTTAGTGACCCTGAGTTCTCTCATCTGACTGACCTTGTACTTCCCTCTTTAGTTTATTTCTTGAATTCATACAGCCTGGACTCAGCAGAAATTTGTCTTTAAGGAGGTCCTTGATGTATGTAAATTGATTTCTCTTGGACTCTTAACATCTTAGTTCATTTCTAGCTAATGGCAGCTGAGGCAGGAGTTTTTGGGTGTCAGCAGTCACAGTTTAGAACGAGTCTTTTCTGTGCTTCTTCTGTTTGTAGTTACAATATGCCAAGGAAGGGCTATATACTGATCAGACTTAGATTCCCTTTGTACAAGGGTAGACTGGCTGCAGCCTGAATCTTCTATTAATTAGGACATGGGCCAAACCTTTGCTGATGCGAATGTCATTTGAAGACAGTGTGTGTGTGTGTGTGTGTGTGTGTGTGTGTGTGAAGGAAAGTAAGACTGGGTTTATAAAGGAGTAATAGGCCTCCCTTGAGCCCCCTGCCAGCTGAGCTATTTACAATATGTTTTAGCAGTTTGTTGCAGAGACCACACCAGGGTGAGGAAATTTTATTTGGATTAGGATCATAAGAGGCTGTAGTGACTCAACTGAATTTAGACTGAATATAGGTCAATAAAAAGCAGGACTTTTCCTCATGAACATCTGTGCTGAAAAGTTACATTTCTCAAGGCCAGCACACTAGGTGGATTATTTATTGGAACCAATAGATGAAGCTGTTGCTGGAGCTGGTAGAGACCAGAGTGAGTAGACCTGCCCCACACTCGGGAACACTGCTTTTAAAGGGAAATAGGCACATGGCGCTGGTGTATTTAGATCTCTTTGTGTGGTGTAATGTGGTCTCTGGTGTTAGCTGTACCCAGCAGCTCCCATGCTGCCATCCTACTTGCAGAGTAAAAATATAAGCTCTTTAGGCTTACACTTTGAATAATTGGCAATAACATACTTACTGAATCATTGTATAATATTTTAAATTATGTAACAATTAACTATTTATTTTAAGAAAATACATGTAGGTTAAAAAGATTGAAATGCTCTTATAACTCTATTATGTCACAATAACTACCATTTTATAGTTTTTGGTAAATTAGCATGTAGAATTTAATATCATACTAATACTCATCTTTTTATGAGACTTACTCTGACTTAGGTTTTTTTGTTTTTGTTGGTTGGTTGGTTGGTTGGTTGGCTGGTTGTTTTTTTTTTAGTTTTTTAAGACAAAAATAGAAAATAAGAATGCTGAACAGATAGCTCAGTGATAAGAGCACTTGTTGCCGTTTAAAGGACCTGAGATCAAGTCTCAGTGCCCACACTGGGTCGATCCAGTCTAGGAGGTCTAATGTCTTCTTCTGGCCTCTGATGAAACCAGGTGCATGCAAGTGGCATACATTTTCTCTCTCTCTCTCTCTCTCTCTCTCTCCCTTTCTCTCTTTTTTACACACACACACACACAGACAGAAATAAATCATTGTAAAAGATAGAACATAACATATGAAGAGTTTCGTCTGGGTCATTTAGCATCGCTGTGTACAGTTTTCAGCCTTCCCTGTGCACACTCTGTCTAAAGTTAACAGTCCACACTGTGGAGCTAGACCAACTGAGCCGGATTCCCTCATTTGTAATATAGTCTGTACAATTACCAGCACTTTTTCTTTTTGATGCCTTAAAGGCTCATTTTTAACTATTAAATGGGAACAATTCCATCTGGGAGGATTATTGTAAAATTTTTAAGAAATAATTCAGATGAATAATTTGCTACCATACATAGTTACTATTCAAGGAAAGTTAATTATTATTATTATACTGTGCTAATATATACCTAGGACATTTGAATAATTTTAATATGATTGTTCATAACGTTTGTATGTGTTTATTTGTAAAAGTTAGGACCCTAGAAATAAATTCTGTTCATACTTTTATTGTCATATGTTAATTCAGCCTTTCACGTCTCTGTTATGTACTTTGCATCCATCCCCCACCTGGTGGCACCTCTTGCACCTCCCAGGCCGTGTTTGAGCGAGACAGAGCAGGTAGCATACCACAGCATAGATGTGCCACAGCGCATTAACTTCCCTTCTGCTTGGTAATTTCCCTGTTCTTGTCATTGTTCTAGACAGCGCTGTAAAGAGCACCTTTGTTACCTTTGTCTTTTGTCTGCGATGATTCCACAGGGTAGATGTGTGCAAGCATCTTTTGAGGGATAAAATAGGCTTTTAGAACGGTTCTGACTGGCACATTTCCCTGGAGAAAGGTTCTGCCGGGTAATGATATGGCCCGAGTGGTCAGCCTACCATACCTTCAGTCCTTGTTGCTGTAATTTAAAAGGTGATGTGAAGAAATATGTGAAAATTGGCACATGCACTTGTTTTATATTTAAAATTCCTAATGATTGTTCATGTTTCTTGGTGAAATTGTATTTTTACTGAACACAACCCATTTGTCTTCCAGCCTTCTCTTCTGTTGGTCTTACTATTTGCAACAATTTCTTACATATTATAGTCAGTCCTGCTTGTTGGGGGGGGCATGCATGTGTGCTTGAGTGTGTGTGTGTGTCATGTGTCTTTTCATTTGCCAGTGTTTTGATGTATAAAAGTTAATTTTGTGGTAACCAAATCTATTAATTTTTCTGAGGTTTTGATTTGTATGATGTTTAAGCTTTTCCATATGAAGATTGTATAAATATTTACCTCCTTGTCAGTTTTATATTTTTATACTTTTATATTTTTGTATTAAACTTCTTTATTTTCTGATGTGCATTTTGGTTAGTGGTGTGTGATGGTCTAATAAATCTGGTGACTTACTGTCGTTAGCCCATGATACAGTATCATATTCACAGGTTTAAGAATTTATAAAGCTTTATCTGTGGAACCTTTCCTGTTTTCTATCCTTTCCAATTTCTACCCCAAAATTCTGCTGTTATCTTAATTGGAGTTTCAGTGTGTTCACAGTTTAATTTCGGTATGTATTGAGAGCTTTACTGTGTTGCATTATCTTCATTTATCTGATTCTTGTTTTCTTCCTTTAAACTTTTTCTAGTTTTCTTTAAATAGGTCAGAATATTTGATACTAAATTGACTTGGGGTGGGGTATTTTAAAGTTGCTTGTGTCGTGAATTTTTTAGGAAAGCAATCTAAGTAATGATCAGATTGTCTGCTTTTCCTACCTGTGTGAGTTATTATGCCTTCTGCGGCATTTTCTATTGGTTGGCACTGTCCAGTAGCTTTCCTGTCTGTCACTTGTAACTTTTTGGGAAGGCCCTCTGGAGTGTTACGTACACTGCTGGCTTGAGTCTTGCATCTCCATGTCATTACCTCCAATAATGTTTGTGATCGCGCTGTGGCAGGCATTGTTTCTTCACAGTCTTTGATTCACGCTTGTCCTTCTTGGCTAGAGTATACACACTTCTAGTCAGTTCACACTCATTGAGCACTGCTGCATTTATTTTTCTGCATATTGGGGACAGAATGAGGTATGATGAGCACATTCTTACTCGTGGATCCTACTAATGAGCGTGTGCTTCATAAGCATGTATATACCACGTGCTTATAAGCTGGTGGCTGAATGCGGCCATGCTGGATTTTCTCCTCATCACTGAACAGTTTCTCTGTGTTGTTGGACTCCTCTCATGTAGTAAGTTAGAAGAATAGTGATCACCAACTCCATCCTTGACAAAACATTCCTGTGTCCTGAAGGCGGATGAAGAGGCAGTATCTGGGAAGGGGACTATTTCTCCAAAATATACTTTCTTGGCACTTCTGAAACCACAGTGTGAGTGTCATGCATCCTGGCCTTGGGTTTTAGTGTCATCTTCCTTTACTCAGGACATATGAGTGTCTGTGTTCAGCCCTCTCTCTGATGCCACTGCGTGCTGAGTTGTAGGATTGCTGGTGTGCCAAGGTGTGGTGGTTGTGGGTGCTAACCTGGATTGTATGGCCTGCTTTGTCACAGAGAACTGTGCTGAGGGAAGGCCTTGGCCTGCTGTCTTTTTAGAGTGACCTCTCCAGCTCTACTCTTCTAGCTGTGATGCAGCTGCTTCTAGCCACTCCTGGGCTATGGTGGCAAGGGGGCTGACTGTTCATGGAGTCTTTCCACCTACTCATCATCCATCTTGGCTTCCCCTTTCATTTCTCAACAAAAAGCAATGGAGGGTACTGTCTGGATAGCCTCTATTTCCTCTCTTTATCAAGATCTTTACTGTGACCATTTACTTAGATTTTTTTTATTTCTAATCAAATAATGAAAATACGGTAGCATCTCAGTAGTAGGTACTTGCTTATCAGGCATAAGGCCCTGGGTTCTATCCCCAGCATGTAATATGCACCATTTTTTAAAAAAATGAGAATAGTTAGCCATCTCTCAGTAACTGCCTTAAGCCTGCATTTGAAATACACTTTCTGGGGCATTTAGTTTCCTCTCTCCCATTTACTGAAGATACAAGTTTTTCTCCATTTTCATTTGTGTTGTTTGTTTCTGTCCTAGTTTGGCTTTGTATTGCTATGATAAACACCATGAGCAACAGCAACTTGGGGAAGAAAAGGTTTATTTTGCCTCATAGTTGATAGTCCATCATGCAGGGAACTGAGGCAGGAACTGAAGCAGAGGCCATGGAGGAACACCACTACTGCCTGCTGCCCATGGCTTGCTCAGTTTGACTTCTTACGCAACTCAGGACCATCTCCCCAGGGTTAGTACCCCCCATAGTTGTCTGGGCCTGTCCATGTCAACCGTTCATCGAGAAAATGCCCAATTGGTTTGCCTACAGGACATATTGGTGGACATTTTATAAACTGCGGTTGTCCTCTTTCCAGATGACCCTAGCTTGTGTCAAGTTGACAAAAAAGTCTAAACGGAATGCTTGACCCCTTGTCAACCTGACACATAAATACAACAGTATTAAACTATAACCTTTCCATTCTTTTTGTTCCTCAAAATTCATTAATATCACTCTATAAAACACAGTATTGATTTAAAAGCCCTACACTCTGAAAAAAAAATGTGCACTGTAAAAGTTCAGTTTCTTTAAAATATCTGGTGTCTCTTGAAAAGTCCAAAGTCTCTCAACTGTGGGCTCCTATAAAATCAAAAAATAAGTCACATACTTCTTACTCCAGCAAGGAAGATCCAGCACACAGTTAGAATCATAACAAAGCCCAAATCCAGTAGTGTAGAAAGTTCAGGGTCTGGTGTCTGGGACTTGTTCATGATCTTCTGGGCTTCAGAGTGCTTTGACAGGCCCACCTCTCTAGCTCTGCCCTCTGAAGTGCCAGCAGCTGATCTTTGACGCTCCGGAGCTCCATTCCATGGCTGTCAGTATCCTTGGTAGTCATCCCAGCCCTGGCATCTCCAGTATCCTGGGATCGTCACTAGTGCTGAGGCTTCATCTTCACCAGTAGCCTCTTCTGGCCTCTCTTCAAGGACTCTGACCCTGCCTTGCGGTGCCAAGGCTTGACTGCTCTCCATGACCCTTCAGTCCGTTAGCTCCCAAGCTGCCCACACTAGTATAATGTGGAAGAGTCCCACATCACCAGGTTCAGCTGCCACCTTGCGATGCACCTTTGCCCCTGTGGACCACAGCTCTAATGTTGAGGAAATGCTTCCCAGAAGATTTCAACTCAGTAATGCTGTCCTGTTGTTAATCATAGCTGTCTCTTTAGTCCCAGCTAGCCAACATAATTTTTCCCATTAAAGTAAAGGTTTCACTTTAGTGATGCTGTTCTCTTGTTGATAACAGTTGATTCTTCAGGCCCAGCTGACCATAAACTACATATTCTTAATGTCACATACCTTGTGAATGGCCCTGATAAGTCTTTCAGGGACTCTCTGCTTCCCTCTGAAACTTTACACCCTAGGCCTCCATCATCTATATTTCTCTCAGGAGTGTCTTTCATGTTCCTACAGAACAGCTCGCTAAAGCTCTGAAAACTCAATGGCTTTTCCAGGCTGAAGTCCAAACATGGTCCCCTCAAAAAACAACATGGTTGGGTCTGTCATAGTAGCACCCTACTCTAGTACCAGTTTCTGTTGTAACTTGGCTTTGTATTGCTGTAATAAACATCAGGATATGACCATATGCGCCCCGAGGTAGAAAGGGCTTATTTTATCTCACAGCTTATGGTCCATCATGAAAGGAAGTTAGGGTAGGAACCTGGAGGCAGAAAATAAAGCAGAGACCATGGAGGAACATTGCTCCCCATGGCTTGCTCAGCCTGCTTTTTAACATAACCTGGATCACGTGCCACAGGGGTGGCATGGCCTACAGTGGGCTGGGCTCTCGCACACCAATCTAGACAGTGCTCCCACAGTCAGATTCATTTAGTGATAGATGCATACATTTAGCTAGCTTGTTCTGTTTTCTGGTCATATAATTATTAATTTGGGATTTACTTTCTTTAAATTCAATTTCATGTTGATTGAACTGATTGTTTAGTATAAAATACTATACTTGATGTTAGAAAAAGGTACACATAAATTTCTGAGGATGAAAATCACTCTCACACATTGTTAAGAACTTTAAAGGAGGGGGGAAGAGACTGAGAATGGGCTCAGCTGCCTGTACAGTATTCTCAAGTGCAGTGGCTTCACCGCTTGCTTCAAGGACTCTAACGTCAGTGTTTCATGCGATGTCAGGGCGCCTTGAGTCTCTTTCTTTCTCACTGGTTAATGGTGTGTGACCCTAAGAGACCAGGTGTCTTCCAAACCCTCCTTAGCCTCTTGGCAGATACATGACAACTGGCAAAGGTAGGTGGTCACGAATCACCTCACAAGAAGGGGGAGTACTCCTAACAGGAGCCTCCTGTGTCTCTTTGGCCCGTTTGTGTAGCATGTAGCCGGCTCCAAAGAGGTTGTAAAGAACAGCAGCATTCCCATATCCATCATTTTAAAAGGCAAACATAGAATTCCAGCCTCATAAACTCTCCAGTATTCACTAAGCTCATATGCCTTTGAGATCCTTGGGCTCTCGTGATAATGAAAGTTTCTGGGCATTTCCTCCCAAAATTCCTTCGCTCTTGGCCTGAGTTGCATCCTAGGAATCTGAATTTCAACTGATGACCCTCATACAGACGGTTCCCATGGCATACTTGGAGAGGAGAGTGCTGAGCTCTCTCTTCTGATCACTCCTTACTCTCAGAAAGCTATGTTGCTCCTCATCCCACTTAACATATGAACTTAGTTCCTGTCCAGTGGGAGAATTCCCACATGCTGTTATCTTCCTGTCCCTCTGCCTGTTTACCCAGCCTCCATCCATTACTCTTTTTGTTGTTAAGTTTTTCTGAATCAGAGTTTCTTCATGTAGCCTTGGCTGTCCTGGACTCACTTTGTAGACCAGGCTGGCCTCAAACTCACAGAACTCCATCTGCCTCTGCCTCCTAAGAGCTGGGATTAAAAGTGTGCACTGCCACTGCCCGGCCCACCCATTACACTTTGATACCTGCGTTCTTATTTGATTCTGCAACCCCAAATAAGTCACCTACAAAGAAGCGTCTGAAGCTGCTGAGGGCACCAAGGGATTGTTTCTTAGTCTGCATGCCAGACTTGGCTGGGTGCTTAATTATCCCTTTCGGAGTAATATTGAGGGCTTAGTATTCAGTTCAAAGCAAAACATGGTAGCCTCCCATTTAGTATGATAAAGAGGTGCAGTAACATGGTTCAGTAGGTAAAGGCTGTTTTTTACAAGCCTGATAACTTAAGTTTGATTCCCAGAATCCATGTAAAGGTGGAACAAAAGAACCAGGTCTACAAGGTTGCTCTTTGATCTCTTACTCTTGGCGCCATAGTGCACACAGACCTACATACATACATCATAGGCAAGTATGCACACATACAAACAACAATAAGCAAGTAGAAAGAAGAATTTTTATTTAAGATTAGGGAATTTTGAAACTCCATTACAGTGTGGGAAATATATGGAGGGGTGCCTCATAGAATATTCTCCAAATTGATCCTTTGGTGACCACCTCCTTTCACTTGGCTAGTGGCTAGTGCCTTGTACAGAAGGGGTGTCCAGAAACTAGCAGCTCAATAGTGAAGAGTGCAATGGGCTGCATTCTGCCACTTTGCTCAGAGCTCAGACTTTTAATGACAGATCGTTTATTACAAGGTTGCAGTGCTTGGTGACTGCCCCGCTCTGGTAGGTGACTGTGCAAACAGCACAGTGTTTTAGTTACACAAACCAAAGGGATATAGTGTCCTTGGGTGATGACATCTTATGGGCCCACCACTGCATACATGGTCTGGTTTTGTCTGAAGTCTGTAATGTGGCCATGCCTATATTTTACTGCACTGTAGTGATTTAGTGCTTAGGGACAGCTACGAGACACTGTGCCTAAGCAAGTGACCTCAGGCTGCTGTGGTTCGTGGTCCTTAGTTTGCTTACTGCTGGCATGTGTTCTGAACACTACAATCTGCCACGTTTTTTGTTTTGTTTTTTTTTTCATCTTAGCATATCTCTTCAGTACTGAAGATGGCTCCACATCATTCTTCTTAAAAGTTCGTTGAATTTGTGAAAACTACCCTATGAGCTCAGAGAATGGTCAAAGACTTTGATTTGTTTTAAATGATGTATTCTTTGGTTAAGGATCTTCTTTCAGATAAGTAGTGAAGGTAAATGTTGCCAGCAAATCCCATTAGGCTAGGCAAGCAGCCACTGGTATCCAGGTTTCTTTAAAGACAGTTGTCAGTGAGAACATTCTTCCAGGTGTTGGCTGTTAGAGCATTGACTATTCTTGTTGGAAAGCTGTGCTGCCTGCTTAGAGTGATGATGCCGTTGGCACTGCTGCTACTAGTGATGACTAGGCATGAATGACTATTGCTTAGCAAGTTCTGAAACAGCAAAGTATGTGTGAATTAGAGAGGAGCAGTGAGTTAGTCCTGAGTCAGTTGTAAGGAGGTACTCAGTTCTGCTGGAACCCGAATGAAGATACTCCTGTAAATACATGGCTGTTGGGGTCTCTTTTTGGTGTCCATGGCCTGTGTTACCACTGAAGGCCATGTTGATTTCAAGTGGTCTGTGCTGCAGCCTGAAGCCACGTTGATGTCCATGGTCTGTGCCACCACTGGGAGCCAAACTGATCTGACTGTCCCACACTGCCACCTGAGGCCATGGTGATGTCTGTGGTGCGGGCTGTCTCTGAGGGAGGCAGTGGTCTTGTCTGGGTCTTTGGTCCTACTACACCTGGGCGTGGTGATCATATCTGTGCTGTCATCAGAAATTTATGGAGGCCCATGGTCCGTGCTCCACTGACTGTGAAGAGCAAGGAGGCTCCTTTTGCTGAGATACTGATGACGGTAGACACACAATTGAGTGGGAAGGGCATGAAAGGCTTCTGTGGCAACCCCTATTCCAACCCGATCCCAAGGTAACAGCCTAGACAGGAAGCCACCAAAGACAACTCTTCAAAGGTGTGTTGGGGATGCCTGAGTGCAGGTCTTCACAGCTGATGGCTTCTGGTAGGGGTTAGGGTGGAAAGGACTCAGTTCTGTTTAAGGGACAGGCCACTGAGAGTTTGGCCATGCTCCAGTGGGTATATAGACAACACAAGTTGGACCTATTTATTTTTATTTTTCTATTCTTAGTTTTATTTTTGCTTGGGGGGGGGGAGGCGTCCAAAGGGTGGAGGTGGAAGGAATGGGAAGGGAGTGTGATCGGGGTACATGGTGTGAAATTCCCACAGAATCAATAAAAATGTTATGTTGGAAAAAAAAAGCATTTCTTGTATAATAAACTTGCATGCATATAAAAATAAATAAAAAATAACGTGTTTGGCTGTAGGTGGTCACACTGAACAGTTTTGGGAAGGAGCTGAGAGAAGCTTCACTGTTTTAGTGGAAACTGCCTGGCTAACAATTTCCTCTTGCTAAGCTCTTTTTAGGGACGATGCCTCCACTTCTCAGAAGTTTAACCTTTGTGCCTGAGCCTTGGCTCTGGAGGGTCTGTTTTATGGAGAGGTTGTAAATATCTGACCATTATATCTCAAAGGAAAACAGCAAGGTTGTAAAGTTATTGAGAGTGGAAAATATATTGAGAATAGTTCTTTATTGGAAAAAAAAAAAAAAGCCTAAGAATAAGGTAACAAAACAGAAAAGGTCTCAGGTTCAAAGAAAAACGGTAATTGAAAGAATTATCTGGGGGGCCTCACTTGGTGGCATTAGCTCAGTGTATAAACAGCTCTTATTTATATTTTCATGAGGGTTGAGGGACACTTGATTACCCTTTGCTGAATGCTAACTCTAAATGCAAACCAAATGCTCCTTGGTGAATTGCCTTAGTAACCATACTGAAACATTTCATTCTGGCAGCAGAACATTTGAAGGTAAGGGGTTTAATTTGGTCCAAGTCTTTCAGACTAGACTTTGTCATTAAGTATTTGGGAGAGGAAAAAGGGGGAGGGGGGAGGAAGGAGAGGGGAGACCTAGTAAGTTCTGCAGCTGTTATTTTAAATCTCCATGAAACATTGCATCTTTTCATCTGACTGCAGATAATCAGTTACTCCGGACTGACATCCTGCCTCTCCTCAAGAATTAACAATATGCATACGAATTGTTGCCCCCTTTGATATGGATGCTGATGAGAAGTCTGTACAAGGAAGTTCGTAGAAGGCTGCCAGCCTGAGAAGCCTAAAAACCTCACTTAAGTTAGAAATTCAACTTAGCTTAGGGTGTTAGTAGAAATGAAGACAAACATGGCTATCGCAAGAACAGCTATTTAGTAAAAGACACAATGTCATCAGCAACCCAGAGGAGACTATCTCCTGCCTTTGAATTAAGTTATATCACACTGAACTTTGAGGACTACTAAGCAATAATTATACCATTGCCCAGGAACACACATACAAATTCATTAACTACCTGTTCTCAGCCTCTCCATGAAAAGCCAAATGGGAACAAAGTGAAGGTCTGTGGAGTTTAGTTTATGATGTCATTGACAATGATATATATTAATTCTAAGGGCAAGTTGAAGTCTATAGGAAATTTTAAAGTGTCATTTAGCTAGTGGCTTTAATCCTCCTACTAGATACTGTCTCAGAATCTGGATTGGCTCATCACCATTTTGCTTTTCACTTAATTCTTTTGGGAGTGAATATTAAAAAATAAAAGGGCATTAAGAGGCAGAGCTTATGGGAAAGCAGGATGTAGATGATCAGATTGGAGTATGAGCCTGTGGTCCGATTGATGATCTGAGAAAGGAAAGGACATATATTGATTATGCATGTGCTCAGTGACCAGTGATTCTCAGAGTAGAAAGCCTCTAAACATCTTGATGAAACTGAGTTTCTAAGGAAGTCTCCTACATATCAAGGAAGGGAAAACCTTCCGAGGGGTTAATTGCTGTTCCAGACACTATACCATGAGGCTGCAATTAGGGATGCTTGTTAGGTCTGCCCTACATGTCCTGGAAGAGTCAGTTTATAGTGACAGGTAAAACTGCCTCTTTTGGGTGAGGTGGTACACACCCGTAATCCCAGCATTCTGGGAGGCAGAGGAAGGTGCATCTCCGTGAGTTCAAGACCACCCTGGTCTACAAAGTGAGTCCAGGACACCCAAGGCTATGCAGAGAAACCCTGTCATTAAAAACCAAAACCAAAACAACAGAAACCCCACACACCTGTTTCATAGCTAACAAAGTTCCTGGCACACCTTGCTAATGTTGGGCTTTCTCCTTTGTGACCCTCTAAAGCTCCCCTCACACCTGTGGAATATTTTGTGAACCCTGCACAGGGGATGGCTCTTAAAGCTTGATTTTCCTGCTTATGATTTTCTGCTAGGCAAGTGTGTGGGTGTCTCCTCTTCATTTAGTGGGATTTTCATCTTTGTGAAAATGAGTCTTTGACGCACTTACTGGAGAATTTTCCATAGAACAGACAACTAAAGACTGAACCACGTGGTTCGTGCTGAGACCCCGCTGATTGCATAGCTCCCTGTTTATAAAATAACTGCTAGTATTGTTGTTCAGAGAAGGCTTCTCCAGCTTTGATAGTCACCCTCACTGCATGAATAGTGTCACTGTACAGGACTATATTCATAATTATTATATACAAATGTCACAGAAGTAGTTATTTCTAACTGAAATTCATGAACTCCTATACTGACAGATTCACTTTAAAATGTGTGAAATGCCAGTCGTAAAAGAAAGAATTGAGGTTGTGCTTAATTAGCATGTGAGGCACTAGGTTCTGTTCCCAGGAAAGAGAGACCCAGAGACAGACAGACAGATAGACCACACACATGTACAGAGAGAGAATCAGATACAATCAAAAATCTTATTTCCTACCTTTTCTCTGGGATAGCCACATGCGACAGTTGAAGCACAGTGGCTCTAATGAGTAAGTGTGAAGAGACCTTGACTTTGGCATTGTGCCGTGCTTCACTTTCATGTGAGTTGTTTACCCTTTTTCTTTACCACCCCGCCCCCCTCCCCAACTCAGCATTTGGCTTGTGTGCTTCCTCCAGTCCCTTTACGTGATGCTCTGGTATGCGAAGTCCAAGCTGAGTGGCCCGAGGAGTGCTGCTTTGGAATTCTAGGGAGTTCGTCTTAATAGTTACCCAAGCACCACTTAATTAAGCCCTTGATATTCAGCATCATTGTGCTGAGTGCTTTTGATGAAGTGACACCCTTTGTGCCTCCACAAAGTGTCCTCAGCACCAACAGGGACAGGAGTCCAGAATCCATGCGTAACTGGTTACCACGGATACTCCACTGCGAGGAGAAGGGCCTGGGGCACAGTTGCTTGTGCATAATTGAAGCTTTGTACCAGGAAAGTAGAAGTCACTCTGTATTGCAGAGGCAGAAACTCCATCCATAGGTAAGTGTGTCGAGGGCGTCACTTTGGACTGAATGTGTGAGGGCACTGTGGGATGGCCCTCGAGCCCTGAGAGGTCAGTCAGGGAGAAGCAGCTTTTTGTCACCAGATTTGGGGCTAGCATTCTCCAGAGAGAGAGATTAGATTAGTTGACTCTTTTAACACTAACATTTCATAATTTTCCCTCTTAACATTTTGTCATTCTTTGAGCTGAGGAGTTATGTTTCTCTCCTGTACTGTAAGTCCTCATGTTTCTTCAGTAACGAAGCCCTGAGCTCGGTTTACACAGCTGCCACCTGGCACAGACCTTAGAGTGGCCTACCTCGCATGCTGCAGTGGCCTGTAAGCTAACGCTCTGCTCCCCATCACAGCTGTACTAGTCTTGCTAAGCACCAACCTTGTCACAAACTTAGCAGCTCGAGGTCGAGTTATTATTTCGTCGTTTTTCTAAGTGAGCTGTTGTGACCTGATGAGGTAGCTTCTTTGCCAGGGTCTCGCTGGGCTGAAATCAAGGTGGCTATTAGTCAGGACCATCATCTTCATTTGGAGCTCAGCGTCCCAAGGTCAGTACTGTTGGCAGAATTTGTATCCTCAAATCCATGGCTCACGGGCCCAGTGTTTCTGGATGGCTGCCATGCTGCAATCCTTCGCTCTGGGAGGCCCACCTGGACCAAGTCCTTAGCAGGTCTAGAGACAAGTCCCAATGGGTGTTTGTGTCCTCAGGCCAGTCAGGGTGTGCTTGTGATTCTAACAAAATAAAACATTTTAGCCATAGGAAACATGAATTGAAATCTTTCGCTGGAGGAGGCAGGAAGACAAGTGAACTTTGTGAGTGATGGGCCGGGAAATGGGATCCTCTGGTCCCTTAGTCAGCTGGGTGGTTGAGAACAAACTGACTCTCTAGGCTGTAGCTAGGCCTTAGTGGTGCCATGTACTCTGGGTGGCTGAGTGGAGCTTCTGCTAACTCTCTTAAAGGGGGAGCATGGACTTCTCTGGCTGACCCCCCCACCTGGGGTCAAGCTTTGGGGAGTGGGGGTGTTACTCTTCCTTGGGCTTTCTCAGATACTGGTGGCAGTGCTACACCTCTGGGCCTGGATTGAATGGGCCATGCTTGGTTGGCAGCATTGATTTTATGTTTATTTGTGAAGGGAAAGAATATGAGATTACCAAATAAAATATAATTTCAAGAGTTGTTAATGAAAGAATATATTACATTCACTTTTAATGAGATCCTAGTGTTGCAAAATGAGTCCATGTAATGAATCTCAGGAAATCAATGTGAAGTTTAATTGCAGCTCTGGCCGTGTTGTATAAGGACATTGCTCTGCTTGGTGTTACTTGTACAATTCATCAGCCCTCTCTTCCTTTCTCCTTAAATTAATTGCTTTGATGAAGCCAGTAAATACATTCTTTGTTGGCCTGTGATCCTTTCTAGAAAGGTCTTAGACATACCCTATTCTACCACAATAATGAGTGGTTGGTGTCATTTTTCTGTGCTATCGTTTGTAATTAGTACATTCTAAACTTAAGCCCAAATTCTGTAAATCTGTCATTGTTACTTCCTCCTAAAGCCTTTTCCATTTCCTTTGTTAGTCTTTTGCATTTTGTGTGTGTGCGTGTGTGTGTGTGTGTGTGTGTGTCTTTTCAGCTCATTGGATAGACTTGTATGTGAGTCAGAAATCTGAAGTGTTTTCTGTGGTTTCCCACCCAGTCACATAGTGGAATGAGTGAAAAAGACTGTAACACTTCTTTCTCTGGTTAAACCCTCTCTCTCTGTCTCTTTCTCTCTCTGTTTCTCTCTCTGTCTTGCTGGCCATGTACTCAGAGATCTGTCTGCCTCTCTCTCCCACGTGCTGGGATTAGAGGTGTGCACCACCGCCTGTCTTTAGTTTTCTTAAAATTGTATGCCCTTTTCAACTTTACATAAGGCGGAGTCTTCAGGCTGTTTTTTGGATTTGGTGTCTCATTGATTCTAGCACTTGGTCAACTACTGTGATGGTAGCTGACATCTGTGCTTTCATTTTGAATCAGTGTCTGTCTTTAGCCCAAGCTAGTTATCAACCAACTCTTGCACCTTCTGCCTTAGCCTCTCAAATGCTGGATTCCAGTCTTGTGCTACCATTACAATTTAAAAGTTGAACATTATATTAACAGATTTCTAAGTTTGTTCTTTATTTTGGTGTTTCTAGAGTGTACTAATTGTATGTCGACAATATTCTAATGGATTTTTATCTAACTACTTTTGTTTGTGAGTAGTTTTTTGTTGTGGTTGTTGTTGTTTTTGAGACAGGGTTTCTCTCTGTGCAGCCAGCCCTGGCTGTCCTGGAACTCACTCTAGATCAGGCTGGCCTCGAACTTGGAGATCTACCTGCCTCTGCTTCTGGAGTGCTGAGGTGACAAATAGTTTATTTTTGGTTTAAGGTTTAGGGCCTTAAAATAGAGTCACCAATTACTTTGACTGACTTATTCTATGTACGAAAGCAATCTGCTTGGTTTGATTGTAAAAGAGGAAAACAGTTCTGTTCAGTCTTTCTTCTCACATCCTCCCAGCGACATCATCAACACTTTGTCCTGTCTGGTGGAAATCTTCTCATATAATTGAGAACTGGCTGGGTTTTCAGGACTGTCTTGGTTCTAGATGTCCCTTTGATTGTGTAGTAGGCAAGGAGCCACCTGTCCTACCAAGTTCTCCATCAGCTTGTACAAAACAAAGTGACTCTAACAAACGCCCATCTTCCAATGATGGTCTGCAGTTCATGCTGTGGAAACTGAAGAGGTACCTCCTGCAGGGCCTACTGCTGGATCAGCTTAGTCTTTGCTCTGAAATGTCAGCCTTCTAGATGGCCCCTGAACGTGCTGCGGAGATGAGAGGCTGATTTTTCCCTTTTAGCGTGTGGGTGCATTGTCCCAACAATACCCTTTCCAAAGCCCAGAATCACTGTGGAGTTGTCTTTGGAGAATAAATCTTTACAGAACTTCCTCCAGAATGTTTCCTTTGAAGTAAGTGTTCTTTGCATTCTGAGCCTGTTGCCTTATTCCAGGTGCTGCCAGGTGCTGCCATCACCTGATGTGCACCTGTTGGGACTTGCAGTGCTGGGTATGCTGAACAGGTGGGCTGTCTCCTGAGCAGAAGGGATTGTAGTGTGCCTCTGATATCTGACCTGATATTAGCTTCCTTTGTTTCCTCATCCCCTGACCTGCCTGTCCTCTTGTAGCCCTTATGTAGCCTTGCACCTTCACCCCTGACCTTGCTCCTTGGCCACTTAGTCCTTTGCCTGTCCCCTCTGTTCTGGGGGCAACTCCCCTGGGAGCATCAGTTGCTTTCTGCATTTGCACCCACTGTATCAGAGGAAGGCCTCTTGCCCCAGAGGCGTGTTGTTAGAGACTCTTGCCCAGACGATGCTATAGTTTGGATTCCTAGTGTCCTTCCAAAGCCATCCATTTTCAGGCTCCCCTCCTCTCACCCCATATACACTCACCCAGTAATGCTGCTGGGGGATAGAAGAACATTAAGAGCAGGACCTACTGGGAAGTCTTTGGGGCTTTGCGTTTATGCCATTGAAGGAACTGTGGGAGCACGGCTCCTTCTCTCTCTCTCTCTCTCTCTCTCTCTCTCTCTCTCTCTCTCTCTCTTTTATTCTGGCCATGTGTTGTAGTCTCAAGCCCCAGAGCAATGGGAGACTGGTCACAGATAAAATCCCTAAAGTCATGGGTGGAAATAAATCTTTTCTTAAGTCGATACCTCATGAGCTTATTCTAGACATAGAAATCTGGCTGGCCCAGACAGTGTTCTTATCAACTTCTCTCGCATGTACCTGCTGTGGCAATACTTCTACCCTGTTCCCTTCGTGTAGCATCTCATGTGACTTTCAGGAATGCACCTCCTCTTCATGAGGCTCTTCAAGGCTTTATATCTTCTGTGCTTTCCCCCAGGCTATGACAATCTGATGTTTTTCACATGCACCTTCCCAGGGCATGCATTGCTTGTTCTGTCCCTTTCTGCCTTGTGCTCCTGTCTCCCAGTGTCTCTTCTGAGCTCTGGTTTTGTAACTTGTCTACATTCCATGTTTTTACATATGTCCTGTAGTTCCTCGGAAGCAGCACATTTCCTAACACCAGCCAGCCCCATTGCCTCTGCCCTGCTGTCCATCCTTTCCGTGACACCTGACTGCAAACACTCACTTCCTGGTTGTTTTCTTCCCAGTTCTCCTACGTATTGCATTCTGCCAGTTCTATCCAAGTGTCCCTTATAACATTTTAGCGTTCCTGTAGCTCATTTTCCCTATGCTCATTCACAGGGGAGAAATGGGATCACTTTGTAGATTTTTCCCTGCCCTGCGTGGCCTGGGATATTATGCTCAGACTGAACTCTACTTGTGGATCACCTTCCTGCATAAGACTCCCAGGGACTCTCAGCTGACAACCAAATGACATAAAGTCCAATCTGGCAGCCATTACCTTTTCTCCTCTACCTCTAGTAAACACTACTCTGTTCCGGCCATGATGACCACCTTGAGAATAGAGCAGGGACCTGTAACTGTGGGACTTCTGTCTTCATTTCTGTGAGGAGCCAGTATATGGAAAGTTTGAGAGTTTTTACAGGTACAGTCCCAACAACTTCTGGTAGCAGCGAGTCACCGTGATCTCTTCCTAGTTCCTTTGAGAGAGCACAGTGGGATCTGGAGTCCAGTTAGGGAGGAGCTCATGATGATGCTGAACTAGGTCAGGGGGTTAGAGTGCCTGAGTTACAGTGGACCAGACATTCATTGTGGCTTTCCTGTGCACTCAAAGATAGGTAGAAGAACAGGAGTCTCTGCCCTCCAGAAAATAACAGCGTCTCTTCCTCCCAGTTACGGCAACCAACGGTAGTTCCCAGCCTCAGAGGTTAATTTATTCAGCAAGCAGGAGGACCCGGAATCTACAAAAAACCTAACCTTGTCATGGTGGACATTTCTGAGTGCTGGGGAGGATCCCTGGGGCTTGTGGGGCAGCGACTTAGCCTAATTATCAAATCTCGGGTGTCTCTAAAAAAGAACCTGCACATACAGACACACATGAAGTTGTCCTCTGACCTTCAGAGCAGTGCCTGCACATACAGACACACGGACAGTGTTTTCAGACATTTCCCATGTTATCCAGGGTACAAAGTCACTTGGAGTTGAAAGCCACTGCCTTGGCTGGTGGCAGTTTTCCTGGCTTGAACCATGTCGGCCATGTAGAACACAGAGTATCCCATGTCCCTGTCGTGTTGCACACCCCATCATACCCTCTCTTTCTCCGCTCCCTACTAAACGTTAGTGTGTGGCTGTCCTGAAGCTTTCCTGATGTCTTACCAATGCAGGAAGACACTCACCTCCGTACCTCTCATGGACTCTTCTTGGCCCTATCGGATTCTGGAAACGCTAAGAAGGAAACAGCAGGGCCTCAGAAGGAGCGGCAGCCTCAGCACTACTGTGGGCTGGGTGGCATCTTTGTTTTCGCGGGGTCAGTGGCTATGCTACCATCTTCCTCTATTCCATTCTGGCCCCAGGAACTTCCTCTCTTGCAGGCCAGGCCTCCATTAGTACCGTCTGAGTTTACTGCAGAGTTCAGGCCTGCAGTGTTTGCTGCTGTGGGTACAGTCACTAGCAGGTATCCTGCCTCTCTCTGTGGAGTTGGACCCTGAGCACAGCTCTATCTTTTATAGTTGCTAGCATAGGCACAGCACTGCTCACAAACTGGTAGTCCATAGTGCTTGTTGTATGAATAAGTGAATGATGAATCTGGAAGACCCATTTTATTCTCCTACCATTGAGTCAAATGAAGTTTAACAGAAAATGTTTTAATATAATCTGTACCTACAAATTTTAAGTTGAGAAATGGAGACTTTTAAGAAGCATGACATTTTTATTTGTGCTGTGATGTGTACATGACTATCAGAGGACAACTCCACCATCCATGTGGGTCCTAAGGTTTGAATTCAGATCACCAGTCTTGGTGGCAGGAGCTTTTTCCAGTTTGCTGGCCCAGAATGTAGATTTTTTTCTTTTTTTTGGACATAAGAACACCCACCTGGAGTCCATTCTGGGCTCATCATCTGGTATGTAGGATTTGGCTCCTGTACCACGTGTCTTACCCTAGAAACCCCGCCACTAACTAGCATCTCTGTTTCTGTTGCAGCGCTCGTGGTAAGCACCACTTCGGCAGGCTTCGCGCTGGCCCCAGGCCCTTTTGACTGGCCCTGCTTCCTGCTTGCTTCCCTTGGGACAGGCCTCGCCTCCTGTGCTGCCAACTCCATCAATCAGGTCAGTGCTCCCCTGAGCCAGGTGACACTGTTGGCACTTGCTGGCTCTTTGTGCCTTTGTGCTTGAAGAACTTCCTGGATTCTGTGCCCTGCTGCAGAAGCATCCTGAACCCACAGAGGTGGCTTGTGGAGGTCTCTGCTTGGTTGTTGGTGTGTGTGTGTGTATGTGTGTGTGTACTTGAAATGGACAGGATTCCTTAAGTTAAAAGCATTAAAAACTGCCAGAGCTTTGTGTTCTATTTCGGAAACATTTCCTTGAATTCATCATTGTTATAAGCTGTTGAGGTGTAGTTTTATTTCTTTTATGTGTTTGTCTAGTTTTTGTCACAGAGTTTTAAACACTCTACAGGATCCTCTCCTTCCTCCCTAGGGCTGGTATTATATCAATATGCCACCATGTACAACTTCTGCATTTTAAGCCACCACTGTGCAAAACACGATATTTTACATGTTTAGCTTTTGTTAGTTTGTATGTAGGTGTGTATGTATACATGTGGCTGTGTGTATGTGTGTACAGATATCTAGGGAAGGCAAAAGTGTCCCATCCCTTCCAGCTAGAGTTACAGGTGGTTGTACTCTCCCTAACCTGGGTACTAGCAGCTGGATTCAGGAGCTGAAAACGCAAGCAGCACGTGCTCTTAACTTCTGAGCAATACCTCCAGCTCCAGGATGTTTTAAAGGAACATATCCAGCTTTAAAAAAAAATAGTAATAATAATAAATAAAAACCAGTAGTTCAGCACTTCTTTTTACTTGGTATGTACAGCCAGGTTATTTCATAGCATTAATAGCTATTAATGTATTATTTTTAATGTATTATTTTTAATGAATCATTTTTCTTCTTGCTATTTTAAGCACCCAGATGGTTCTCTGAAACATTTTTTTCCTTTGCCTGGCCACTGTGCTGTGTCCTGATGCTGTGGTTTTTTCATAAGATGCTATAGTGAAAAAGTCTTGGCTAAAACTTAAGGAAAATTGTCTCATCACCAGAACACCCAGGAGCAGTTGGCTCAGTTTACAAATAGGAATCCAAGTTACCATCAGGAACCAGCTCGAATGCTCATAGGATGCCATATAGAAGAAGCTAGTCTGTAAACTGTGGGGGTGTGATTTGATTAGGCTTAGAATCATGTGCCTCCATAAAGTATTGCCCACTGTTTGGAGGATGTTCTTTGTTTCAAATCGGGTTTCTTATTTGTTGTTGCTTTTGAGACAGAATCTTACTGTGTAGTGCTGCTGGCCTGGAACACACTATGTAGACCAAGCTAACCTCACAGAGCTCTGCTTGTCTCTGCTTCCCAAGTGCTCAGACTAAAGGCGTGTGACACTGCACATGCTGGCCTGTTGTTATTTTTAATGTCAAAACAATCTTATAGCAAGGCCAGCATTAGGGAGGATGAATAGTTCTCAAAAAAAAGGAACAAGAAAAATGCAGTCTGCAGTGAGGCTGAGTCACTTCAGCGTTTATGATACTTCCCATGAGTGGTCCACTTGGAGTCTGTTCCTCCTTTGTGATCGTTACCTGTGTGTTAGCCGATCTCAGTCAGCAGGGTGGGCCCGGGGAACCTGTCAGCTTCTGCCTCCGGTTTGTCAAGTGGGAGCTACACATAGCACTGAGACTAATTATTGTCTACTGTTTAAATTGTATAAACTCAAAGAAAATGTTTACTATAAATGTGTGAGAATTGAGAAAAAGTAATAAAAAGTATCAAATGAATTTTAAAATTCAGAATATTATAAAATATGAAAGTTGTGAGCCAGTGAGATTTTGGCTCGGTGGGTAGTGGTGCTGGCTGCCAATCCTGATTCTCTGAGTTTGGTTTCTAAGATGCATGTGGTGGGAGGAAAGAACTCTCTCTCACACACACACACATATACACGCACATGCAAACACACAAATAATTAAATAAAATGTAACTTTAAAAATGTTAATTTGACTGGGACCTATTTTCTCACCCACATTTCCCACCCCTTACCCTCCAAAACTGTTAGCTCAAGAACTGTTTTGTGTGTGTGTGTGTGTGTGTGTGTGTATTGAATACCCCTCTCTTAAGGGATGTGCTCAGATAGGTGCATGCACAGGTAAACGTGCACACGCTGACCCTTTCAGTAATTGAGGAGAATAGCTTTCATTGAGGTAGAATCTGGTAGGCACTGAGCCCTGGCTACAGTGTTGGGAACTTTAAGGAACTGTGCGTGTTAGCTGCTCAGCTTCCAGGTCTAACCCTGCATATCTGCTTCGAGGGCTGGATTAGATTCTGTAAGATCAAAAACATGGAGGAAAGCCACAGAATCCATGATGGGATTCTTTTGCTACCAGGCATTTGCAGTGTCTGCGCCTGTGGTGATTTTTCCTCCTTGTTTTGTTTTCCAGCCCTGCATCCCCCTCACATCACAACCCTCATTCCTGAGGCATTGTGTCACATTCTTCCCCATGTGTCACTGGCCCCCACCATCCCTCCTCAGTGCTGTGAGTGCTGTTTGCTTAGTGAGCATGTGGAACAGAGGAGTTTTTGTATCTGTCTGTTGAGAGTCTTCTTCCATTTGTCTGCGATCTAGTTGCATTTGGAACCATTGTAGTACTTTAAGAACTTTGTGGTGATTCTCAGAATAGTACATTCTCCTGTTTTGGGGGTTTTGCCAGCTTCCTGAGCCATGATATATATATATATATATATATATATATATATATATATATATATATATATGTATATTTTTTTTCAGTAATGCAATATTAGTGTCTTGTCTGTGTTATTATTAGGCAATCTCATAAACTTAAAAAACAAAGGAGTACAGAGCCGTTTTACCAACAATCAAATAGTATGAACAGAACAAAGAACAAGCACAATAGACACCAAGGGAAGCTTGCTTATTTATTTATTTATCTGTTTATTTATGTATTTATTTAACTTTATGTGACTGTTTTGCCTGCATGTATGTCTGCACCACATGCATGCCTGGTGCCTGCGGAGGTCAGAAGAGAGCATCTGACTTCCTGGAATGGAGGAGTGAGCTATCTGGTGGGTGATGGGAACCAAGCTGGGTCGTCTGCGGCCAGTGCTCTGAACTGTTAATCCATCTCTCTAGCCCCTGAGCTGGGTTTCTAACAGTTAGGTTAAGATGTAATTTTTTTGAAACTTAGTGTTCACATTGAAGAGTATGTCAGCTACTTATAGGGGTCTATGGGAGGAAAAAAAAATCCTGTCCATATTTATAGAAAGACTCAAATAAGATCTTACATATATTTTTATTTTTTATATAGTTTGTTTGAGTGTTATTCATTTAGTCCTGTTTCTTCTTTGCATCCTGCTTCTGTGATCTCTGTGTGAAAGAAAAAAGTAAATCTTTGAAAATCAGTTCTCCCATTTGTTTTAAGGAGAGAAAATGAGATTCAGTTTCTGAGTGACAAGGCAGTGAGCAGTGCTTAGGAGATATGTGCAAGATGCCACGGACACTGACATGTAAAAGCAAGGCACTAGGACGTTCTGTAGTGTGTATGCACACGCCACTCAAAGCCCGAGTGCCGCTTTAAAGTGGGCACGCCCTCAAACGATGAAAGCAGTCCCTAAGTGTTTTCAATTTAAGGACTGAAAGATAAAGCACCGTGGAGGCCTTTGACTGATCAGATCTCGAGAAATGACAAACATAGCCGAGTTGATTCAAGTAGAATGAATTAAGAATTCAAAAGGGAAAAATTGTCAGAAAAGTTAGAATCCAGTATTGAATGTAATAAGCTGTAATTAGGTTTATTTTACTCATAGTCTCCTTGAGGATTTTCCTTTCTGCATTTCAGTTAGCCACAGTCAACTACTGGAAAATTCCACAAATAAACAATTCATAAATTTTAAATAACTCAGCACATGTTGTTCTAATTTTTTGTTTTATTACTGTTGATGCTACTCTTTTGCTGTACCTAGTTGGTTAATACAAGCTTTAATCCAAGTATGTACACCTGGGAATAAATACCATACATACAGGGTTCTGTCGAATTGTAAAGCCTCCAGTAAGAGCTTGGAGTATATTTCCTGCAGATCGGGGTGGGGAGGGTCTGTACCTGGCTTTTTTAGGAGGGATGTGTTGATAAAGGTGCATGTCAGTGAGTTTATTTCTATGTACAAGCTACTAGCCATGCCATGGTGTTGTGCGTCATGCCTCAGCTCCCACAGCCCGTCAGTGCTGTTTGCTGCTTATGTCACCCTGCTCATGGTCATCTTTAAAGGACAGGTTTCTAGAAACAGAATGGCTGTTAGGGAAGGCCACCAGCCAAAGCTCAGTTAAAATGTTAATCTCGGGATTATGCTCTTAAAATAATCTCTTACATTCATGGAGTGCTGGACAGCCCTTTGAGGTGGGGGCGTGATTTTCCGTTCTATTTGTAAAACATTTTGTTTTGCTGTTGATTTCTTTTTTAAAGGCAGAAGTTACATTTTTTTTTCTCATGAAATGTTCCATTGGGAATCAATGACAAAATATAAGCAAAAGTAACAATTGTTTAATATAATGCATATGATCCATATGTATTTTTTCTTATGAACAAAAACCTTTCTAAGAATATACCATAAACAGTCTTCCACATCGGGGCATGATGGAGAGTGACTGTTGCACGGGGTGTGCTCGCATTTATTTAATCAGTTTCTCGTTATCTTGTGTTTAAGAGACTTGTAATTAATTGTTTTTGTTCAGTTGCTGAGCCATAGTGTCTCCTACACACCCGTTTTTAGGACAGGGCTTCACTCTGCAACCCTGGCTGTCTTGGAACTTCCTGTGTGGATCAGGCTGTCTTCCTCTGCCCTGAGAATGCTGGAACCACGGGCGTGTGCCACCACCGCCCTAAAATTCTTGCATCTGAATCTTGCACACTTCCTTGCTTTGGTTGTTAGGTTTGTAAAAGTGATTTGTTGTGTTCAAAGATTTGTTTCTTTTTAAATAAAAGACTAAAATAAAATATTCCTATCTTACACCAGGGTAGGCGTCTTCCCAGGAGTCCTTGGTTTGAGTGAACTCACCTTGTTGGCCGTGCCTGTGCTGCTCACAGCCACAGCAAACGGATCTTAGCTCGGAGGGCAGATGCTGTCCAGCGGCCTTCCAAGTTGGTTGTTTTGTTGACGCAGCAGTGAGGCTGATGTTTTTCATGCTGCTGAGCCTTTGGGTCTTTGGCCAGTTGTTTGCTGGTTGCTTCCTGTTTTGATGCCAAGGTGGTTTTTGTATGAAAATTTTGTGCATTTTGCTTTAAATTGTCCCACTTTGCAGACAGACGTGTATATGAATAGTGTCGTCTTACTACAGGTTACTCCAGTCAGCAGCTTAGGTTCACCTCTTGGATTATTGTTTTACAGCATTTTGCAGGGAGGCTCCCCTGTTCATTGCAGGCTGTTTCTGAGCACTTTCAACCTCTGCCCACTGGGTGCCGATAAACAGCCCTCCTCCAGGAGGTGACTGTACCCAGTTGCCGTCACATATAGTCAGGTATCTTTGGGGGCCCAAGTGACCATGCTAAGAACCATTACTTCAATAATTTCTACTTTTGACTCCATTCCAATATCTTAATCCAAGATCCTATTTATAGCCTCAGACCTCCTTGCTTCATATTTTCCTTCTTCAACTGCTCATTGATAGCTGAGGGTCCTGCTTTATACTCAGGCTCCTGGTGTGTTACCAATAACACACTGTTGATTCTCAAATGTTCCAATTTGCACAAAAAGTTATGATTTTGCTTTTCATAACCCTCTTAGGCCTTCATTTGTTCACAGTACAATGTAGTAGAAAGACCATTCTACTGCCCTGTCTGCTCGCTGGTGTGACCATTGGACTGCCGCCTAAGTCACCTTGCGTGCCTCAGCTTTGTCGTCAAAGCTTTGTAACTGCGGGTTTGGTTACAGGCACATACATGCATGCACGCATGCGCGCGCGCACACACAAACTTCTAAAAGACCATTTTATATCTGTTGCTACTTTGCTATCAGTGAGCTGTTGTAGAGTTTTGCTTGTGTATTGTGTTCTATCTCTGTTTACAATATTCTTGGTAGATTGACTTTTGGTTACTGTGGCTTATTGATTACCAGGGCTCTCTAGGCGGTCAACCATGAAGATTCAACCACGCTGAGCCTCCGCTGCCACCTTCGGACTGCAGCCTGTTGGTCGTAGTTCTCCATGTTGGAGAATCTGGGTGTTCTTGGTGCACCCACCGGCTAGCACTTACTGCACACTGCCTTCTAACCATGGTTAATAGGCACTGTGGTGTTGCAACTTAGCTCTTCATCTGCTTCTCTTCTTCAGAGAGCTGGTGACTTCCTTGAGACGAACACTTGTGGCTTAGATATTTCATCCATGTATCACCTCTGCTGATAGCACAGGAGGAGGCCACTAGTGTGCCCTTTTGAAGGCATATATGAGGAGACGAGTGGGGAAAGAAGTGTAGTAATAATTACAGACAGTGACCCTTATTTAGCACTTCCTGTGTGTCAAATAATGTTCTGAGCATATATGCATTAGATTATATTTGAGTCTATGTTCACAGGATTTCAAAAAAACGGCTTTTTTGAAAGATCAAATGAAGGATGAATGAATTCATAACTTGGACTTGTGTTTTAAAAGAACCATTGATGTTCGCAGAGACTTTCCTTTAGAGAAAATTACAAGAAAGGCATAAAACATAAATAGTCTCAGATCTGAGTGGTAGGTTGTAATTAGAAAGGTAAGTGTGATAAGGAGTGTTATCTTTGGGATCTAGTGTACCTATGGATGTTGAAAATTTTTTTATGAAGGAAATGAAAGAGATCAAGAGGTGTGAATAAAGTAGGGTCAAGAAGAAACGTTTTTTGTTTGCTACTAACAATACTTGAGAGACTTCCATGGCTGAAATGAGGTAAAAAGGAAGGGCTTTGGAGAAAGAGCTCTGACTTATAGGTTAAAGGAAAAGAAAATTCATAGCCTTTTAAACTCTGAAAGGAGAACCAAGCAAAGATTTTTTTTTCTTGGTGAATATGAGATTAATATCTAATGCCTCTTTACATTTTCCCCTTTCTCTCATGTCTCTTTTGTTTTGACTGCTCTGCCCAGAGCAACAGCAATCGACTTTCATCTTCCATATTGAACAAAAGCAGCCATAAAGTTTAATGTTGTTGTATTCTAGAAGATTCTGTTAGTGAATACCAGTGATAGGATTTGTTTAACATCATATGTGCAGGACAAATCAATGAGAAGTGTATTGACTTTGAACTTGCAGTCATTCGGCCTCTGGAGCTCCTGGCTTAGGGCTCATTCAGATAAACTACTGCACCACATCAAGTTTACAGAGACAATCTTTGAATATAGTTGGAAAGTCTCCAACTAAATAAGGTTTTTATATATAAGGAAAATGGTGAGTATTGCTGAACAACGTCAAAAGGAAAGTTTTAAATGCAGTCTATTTTCCTGAATTTATATAGTCCTAAGTGGCCTCTAAATTACATTTGATTCTCCTGTCCAGAATGATCGATCTAAGTGGAATAAGTTTGGCATTGGCATTCATTGCCAGAATCATTCCAGGTGAAGTCCTGCCAGCATAGAGGATGATTTGAACGCGATGTTCACAGATAGGTGTATAAAGTAATTTCAGCCACATCAACTGCTTGTACTGTCTTTGCTCCTTGGGCTGAGTCTGAGAGGTGCCTGGTGATGTCATTGGGCATATAGTTGGAAATGGCCAGACCAGGACTAGAGAGTGTTGACCCTCGTAAGGGTCTGATGTGCCAATCTAGACACCACCATGTAACCAGGCTGTTCTTATCAGCAAGTCTTACTGCCCTGAGGATAGCTCATAGCACTGCTGCTGAGGACGGGAGGTGGCATTAGCCAACAAGCAGAGCCATGTGATAGCGAAGACTTAGAACACTGAGTGCCCACGCCAGACCAGTGCGCTGGCAGGGACTCTTTCAAGTAGGTATGGAATTTTCATTGTTGGCACTCAAAAAATTAGCTTTTGATTTTTGGATTAGGGGACTAATCCCAACTGTGTCTGTGAACCGTAATATGTGTGAGAATATCTGTATATATTTATTTCAATATATAAATAACATTGTATGCTTATTATTCATATGCAACTTAGGGAAAAGCTGTAATTGAATTATGTGTATAGTTCTGGGAAGGTTAATGAAAAAGATACAGGGGCTGGGTAGATGGATGGCTCAGCAGTTAGCACTTGCTAGAGCTCTTGCTGCTCTTCCTGAGGACCTGAGTCCATTTCCCAGCACCAAAACTGATGGTGTCGCAACCTCCTATGGCTGAAGCTCCAGGGAATCTGATTCCTTCTTCTGGCCTCTGTGGGCATCTGTGTTCAAGCAAACAGACATGCACACAGACAACAACACGCACATCTGCACACACATGTTTTAAAACATACACATATTTTTTTAAAGCAGACATTTAGTTGAGATGTGTTGGCAAGTGGTAGCCATGTGACTTTTGGAGTTAGAATTCTTGGCTTGTGCTTCCCTGTGATAAGATCTGACTTGGGTGGCTTGTTTCCTTCCTGCATATCTCTTTGTCCCCCCACATAGCAGAGGTCAAGCTGAGGTTCTTTTTGAATATCTCTTTCTTTTCCTGATCTTTGGTTGTGTTTTGCCTTTCCTGTCAGTTTGTTCTGAATCCCATTAGCCAGTGGTTCTCTGCTCTCAACCACAGAGTCCCCTTCTGCCCCCCCTTTTTTATAAGGTTGACTCTTAGTTTACTGATGACTGATGGTGCTGATGGAAAAGCAAGCTGTGTGGCCGATGCTGTGAGCCTCTGCTTCCTTATCTCTGCCTCACACTCCTTTAGTGGCACATGGCTTTTAAGGTTTTAATTTGTAAAAAACGAGACAAAAAGACCTTGATGCCTCAGTATATATTTATACTTTAAAAATGGAGTCTTGGAGTGATTCTGGGTGCTATACTTAGCCCTAACATGGGAATAGGAGTAGAAATAAGGGTGTTGGAGGTGGGAGGATGGCCAGTGGAGCCTCTTTCTCTCAGGTTACCTTGAGAATTGTCTGTGGTGCTTCTGGCTTGTACTGGAGGCCCAGGTTGCCTAGGCTGCCCAGGCTGGGTTGGGCAAGCTATTCAACCTTCATAATGTGAGTGTGAGTGGTTTAAGTCAGTGCTAAGATTCACATATTTTCTGACCACTCAGTCCTGTCTTACTGATTTTCTAAGAAATTTTAGAAAATATTGTTGGCTGAGAAGGGGAAATGACTTACCTGTGTGATTAATCTTAAGGAAAATTTCACCGTGGCACTTCCTTCAGATCCTATGCCAGATTTCTCCCGGAAGCACTGATCACAGGGAACAAAGAAGTCCAAGGATTTGAGTGATGGAATGTGGAGATAGAGTGGAACAAAAGAGAAATTTGGGTAGTTAATAAAATTCTCAAATGCTTACAGCTCATAATAAATTTATACCTTAAAATATACTGTGTAAACTGGAAATGCTAACAGGCAGTGTTTGCTTTTATTCTGATTGAGATTTCCTTAGTAGAGAAGGTAACATATCTGTTAGCTTATAAAAAAGAAAAGTACCTTTGACCAATGTCTGATGTCCTAACATTCTTATTAGTTGAGTCAAATTATGGTTGTTCTATTAGTGCTTGTCACTGTATGTGTGCTAGTTCTAGAAAAAGCCATTGTGTGTTGCTCTTGGGTGAGCTAAATAGGAAGGATTAAGAAGTGCTACGTACAGATTTTTCTAAACAGCTCAACGTACTTAAGATGGAAAAAGATCCTTCACCTAATGCTGTTTATGTCATCTACAAATTTAAAATAATGGGATTCAGTACAGCTTCTGACCTTAAAACCATAAACATGTCTTAAGACCAGACTCTCAGTTATTAAAATGCTCATGGAATTGTCAATGAGTATGGAACTGAATTTACTGTGCTTGGATTCTCTCAGTGATTTTCACTTGCTGTTGAGCGACTGACTAACCAAATGGCGAGATATGGTATGTAAGAAAGCAAGTAGTGAAATTTGAACATAGACTCGTAGACAGTTTCCCAATCCCAAGTCTGATGTGTTTCCCACAAGGAGAAAAGTTGTTTACAAGTTTCTAGTTGTCTCATCAGCTCTGGCTTAAGTAAAGTCACTTGCTGCAGAGTGACCCCCTTGTGAGCACTCAGTGAACATTTGGACTTTAAGAGTTTCTTTTTGGTGCCTTTGAGAGGCAGGAAAATGCGGCTGCACTGGTTCCCACTAAGAACTTCATTTATTCTGCTCAGTATAGGCTAAAATGATTGGGGTAGGGAAGCCGTTGGTCTCCTGCCTTTTGTTGGCCTGTGACATGGCTAGGACTGGGAGACAGGGTGCCCCTTAAGCAGTGGGAGTACTTAGCATTGTTGGCTGCTGTTCTCTTAACCTATCCTTATCTAGCTATTGATGGCTTTGCTAGTAAAGACTAGAAAGGGATGAGTTTTGTTTACATACAGGATGAACATTCTGGAAGCTGCAAACTTGGCAGTGCTGCATAAGCCTGAAGCACAAGGCAGGCAAGTTACCATGAGAGTGGGCAAAATACAGCAGGGGCAGACTGTGGAGGTCTCATGTACCTTGCCAAAGCAACCAGGTTTATGCAGTGTGCCAGGCCAACACCAGGAGGCTCAAAGTAAACACAAATACAGTCTCTGTGAAGAGAAACAAAATTCCCACTGTATGGTTCACTTCTTGTCAAGCCACCTCTGTCTCCTGCCTGCGTCATCCACTGAGCAGACTTTTCCTAAACTCTTTCTTCCAGGCGCTGTGCTCAGGTGGGATACAGGCAGCCCCTAGCGTATTAGTGAGAAGGTGATAGAGACATATTAATGAGCAAATGGCAGGCAAGGATCTGTGCGGTAACTGAAACTGAATGAGGCCGGAGCGACGGGCAGTAGTTAAGAGGACTTGCTGCTCATGTGGAGACCTTGAGCTTAGCTCCCAACAGCCACGTGGCAGCGTGCTCATAACCACCTGAAACTAGTTCCACCAGATCCAAAGCTCTCTTCTGGTCTCTGCGGTCACTATGCCCTGCACATAGTGCACATGCATACATGCAGGTGAACACACATACAATAAGTATAAGCAAGAGATCTTTTTATAAAGTCATGTAAAGCAACAATAGCATGGGGTCCTCAGGGAGACACCCCTGCCGCACACCCCACTGCCTGGTCAGCCCTTCCTCAAGTCAAGCCGGACAGCCCTCCTTCGGCCTGTAAGCTCGAAAAGGCTGAGCACTTGGCTGCTGCTATCTCCTGCCTTTGATTGTGAGGCCATGAGCACAGGGACTGTGCGCCTGTGATTGTTGAGAGGGTCATACATCTCTGGCACACAAGATGCTCAGTGACCCCTGATTTAGTCAGAGCCAGGCCACCTGGCAGCAAGCCTATACCTGCCACTTGATAGTTCTTTGGCTTTGGCTGTTGACATAACCTTTTTGAACCTGCATTTTTCTCATCTGCAAATAGATAAGGTTGTTGAGAGAGTGAACTCAGTATTCTTAATGCCAGGATGTGGTGCTTATGGCCACTTGGGTGTAGGAATTATTCTCCCTGAGACAGCCTACTCACACTCAAGAACATTTGGGCTTCTGAAATTCCCTGTCTGCCTAAAATCAGAGCCTCCCAAAGGAGCTCAATTCTCACAGGTCCCCTCCCCCACCTCCCAGCTGCTGTAATCTCAGTGGGGTTGGCACCGCACCACACGCCGACAGCACAAAACACCCCATCTCCCATCCCTCTCCTGAGGGCCCACTTACCTTTCTTCAAATTCATCTCATTTCCTGTTAGTGCTTTCTCCATCCTCCTCTGCTGAGACGGTGTTCACACTCCCCACATTCACAGCTCTGTGGGTATTTGCTCTCTGCGTGATGCCCGTGTACAGAAGGTTGGGAAGGTGGCTCAGGCAAAGCCAGCGTGGAAACACAGGCCTGTAATCCCAATCCTGAGAAGCTGTGGGTTAGTGAATGAGTCCAGCCTAGGCTGGTTAGTTAGTTCAAGGCCAGCACGATCTATGTAATGGAGCTTTGGCTTAACTAAATAAAGGAATAAATAAATTTGTGTTCTGAGAGGAGATGAGAGAGGAAGGGTGGGATTGGAAGGGAATGAGGGAGGGGGCTACGGCTGAGATACAAAGTAAATAACCTGTGATTAATATAAACATTATAAAAAATAAATAAATTTGTGTTCTATTAACCTACTGTTAGTGTCATATGCAAAAGCCCCAGTTTTGAACATAATATAGGTCTGAGGTAAGAGCTTCATATGAGTAAGAATGCAGTTAATGTTAATTATTGCTACTATTTATCATGAAAAATACTGAATTGGGGGGATGAGATGGGCAGATAGATTTTCTGTGAAAAAGTAGTTGATTTTTCATATGATCCTGGAGGGGAGGGAAGCCGAGCTGTGAGGAGTATCGCTGATTTCTATGTCCTTGTAGGAAAAGAAGGGACTATAAAGTAGCTTTTGTATTTCTGACATGGTTAAGTATTTGGAAAGAGTATCATTCAGTGAAGTGTTGCCGGGAAATAGTACTGACCACCTTCTGAAATAAGATTGTATGCTTTGTTTTGTTTGTTATAAGTTGTTCTTTGGTCTCAAGGAACCCGGCTCAGTTCCCCATGGTGACTCTTCTCATTCGCATAGGCAGGTGATCTTTGACTTCTGGTCCTGGTCTCTTGTTTTAGGGCTGTGGTGGGTTGGCCTGTATGAGCCCTAACCAAGGGGAGTGCTGTCATGACGGGCCTCTGCAAATGAAGGCCCAGTTTTCAACAACGATGAGGCATTTGGTTTTCCTATAAATCTCATGATTTTAAACTTAGCAATTTCTCCTCACAGTGTTTTAAAAAACACCTATTGGTTATTTGGGGCTCCTACTCCCAATTCTACCCTTTAGAAATGAGACATACAGTTTTTATAGAACCATTTACCAAAGAGGGGAAAGAACTGTATTCTGAAAATAGAATTTTTTATAACAAATTAATTGAGCATCGTTCCCCCTCCCTCATTCTTATGTTGACTATAAACAACAGGCCCGGGGTCTCACAGTTAGAGCAGAGCTGCGGCCTGAGCCTCAGCTTGTGGGCCAAGCTGCTGGTCCTCTGTAGCTGTACCAGAGACGGCCTTGTTATTTCTGAATTGTAAGGGAGGTCTGAGTATATTAGTCTTTTAGCACGCCAAAGGTAAAGTCAAGGAGGGTCAACTCAAAATTGCTTCAAGAAACACCTGGAAACTGCAGATGTGTTTACAATTATTTCACTACCAATGGCATCATGTTTCAGAGAGAGCCATTAATTGTGGTAGAGTCATATGGAGCTCTTTGTGAAATTTAAGTCCTTTGGATATCAGCACCTTCAAAGACAATAAAATTCCAGCCTGTGTTTGTCTATTCCCATGTGAGGAGTTTCAACAGCATGCATGCATCATGCCATGAGAGACCCTTGAGCTTCAAGCTCTCTTGCTTATAGGCAGTTGTCTGAGGTCAGTTTTCCATTTTGCAGTTGTCAAACAGCTGTCAAATTAAAACACTAGGTCCTAAAGTTAATTTACATTTCATGCCATTTCATATTAGTATGTTTCTTGATTTAAGAATTTAAAATGTTCTCCACATTTCATCAGTATCCTTCAACTATTTCTATTTTTCCCAAATGTCCACATATACATTAAATGTGATACTCCAAATATCTATATTGTTTTCTAATCATAGATTTTAAAAATTCACCTAAACCTTTTAGAAACACTTGAGTAGGCATTCAGCCATTTAATCCTACTGCTCTTTAGGAAAAGAAAAAAATCAAATATTTTTAAACCCATCATCTTTATTTTCACTGTCACACTTTATTATTATCTTTTTAACTTTTCTTTCAAATTGAAATCTCAGTGCTTTCTAAATGCAGTGTAGGTTAGTATGGAAATAAAAATTCAATGTTGGCTTTATTAACAGCATGCCTGGAAGGTGAGCCAGCGGAGGCAACTGGCGAGTATGTTTGGGTCAAGTTATTTAGTGAAATTAGGGGTTATACGAAAACACCTTAAAAGGTGCTCTTGGATTATGATAGCTAAGAATTACTATGTGGTAACACAAAACCATTTCTAGGGTGGTTCATTTAACCCTTTACACTAAGGTGCCTTTTAATCGATATTTAGCTCTTATTTTTCATACACTCCTAAGTTAGGGCATGATTTGACTTATTCTGAATTTCAATTTGTTCTCTCATGAGATCGTATAACTCCAGTATACTTTTTTAGTTGCATCTTGTGTTTTGACATACCTGAATGTCTCACTTGCCTATATACCCCCCTGGTGAGAAGAACTGGTTAGAATGGACGAGAACAGAGGGGAGTTAAATTCCACAGTTAAGGAACTCATCAAATTCGCCATTTAAAAATGAAATTACTTTTTTGAGAAAGTGTCTAATTCCTAGCTGTCTTAGAGCTCACTATGTGGAGCAGGCTGACCTTGAACTCACAGAGATCCTTCTGTCTCTGCCTCCCAAATGCTGAGATTAAAGGTGCTAGTTGTCTGAAAGGTTAAAACTGGGATTATTATAAAAAACGATTTAAAGGTTATTCTTTATTGATGGGCATTCCAAAATACCAACGTGAGTTACATACCTGCTCAGTGGGGTCGTATCCAAAACTGCCAGCAATAGTTTTTCTTCAGAACCTTTGAAACTGGGTGATAGACGATCAGGAAGCCAGGTTTAGTTCTGCAGTATAGTGCAGCCATGTCCACAGCTCAGCCATGTCCACAGCACAGCCATGTCCACAGCACAGCCATGTCCACAGCGCAGCTTGCAACTCTTTCTCAACCCTGCCCAGATACCTTTTCCCAGGTGCTGTCAGTTGTTAGTTGCTCAGACCAAAAACTTTGGGGTTTCTGATAAGTTCTGGTTTTCTCAAGCCCTACATCCCTGTCACCACGAAATCCTGTTTACAGGTGCATATGCGCTAACGTGTGCACACACACACGTCCACAAACGTTCTTGTTGGAATGCTCGGAGACATGTCTAGAAGGTTGGGTTCTCTGTGTAGTTTTCTCTTCCTTGCCTGGTTGTCCGTTCTCAGGGAGGTGGAGCTGCTTCCTCGGATCTGCACTGTTCTCGGCTTACACTAGCGGGACCTTCTCAGCATGTATGCTGGGCCCTCCCTCAGCTAGTGGGAAACTCCCAGGGGATCCCAGGCTCTTTGAACAAAGGACTTGTCTTTATAATGCTTTTCCTACAAAGAGGATTTGCATTTTATTTGTTCATTGCTCTGATGATTCTCTCATTTGTTTATGTTAGCATGAAGACATCTTCTTTTTCATTGACATGTAAGAGTTGTTTTTTTTTTTAAGACATTAACCCTTTGTTGCAAATATTCTTCTGAGTCTGTCTTCTTCTTTGGCCTTAATGTTTGTGTTAGTTTAGGATATAGAGAAACCTTATATTTAACTGCATTTAGTTGTTCTTCAGTCATTCCTTCCATGTGAAAGATCATGAAATTGTGGTGAGAGAGTTCTCTATGCACGTATATCCGAGGAATTGAACTTAGGCTGTTCAAGCTTAGCAGCAAGCACTCCTACCCACTGAGATATTTTGGCAGCCCCATTTTTTTTAAGACACTGTCTTACACTGTAGTACTGGGTGGCTGGAATTCACTGTGTGAACCATGTTGGCCTAACTGTCGGTCCTCCTGCCTCAGCCTCCCAAGAACTAATATCATCCTGCCTCACTTACATAATCCATTTTTTTAAATGGCCGTTGATAGGCTTTTACTTTCTTTAAAATAGTTCTCTCTCTCTATCTCTTTCTCTCTCTCTCTCTGTGGGGGGGCAAGCCTGTGGCCTAAAAACTTTTCAAAAGAAGGTACTGGTTGACCTTGAAGAAGACAGAAGAAGAAAACACCATCATGGAAATAGAAGAACACATTTCAAGCAAGAGAGGTAGTAACGAGCACAGCATGCTGAGCTGGCCATGGAGGCATAAACTTTGATTTCAGCACTCAGAGGTGGAGGCAGGTAGATCTATGTGAGTTTGAGGCCAGCCTGGTCTACATAGCAAGCTCCAGGCCAGCCAGGGCTACACACACACACACACACAAATCAGCAGGACTCAGAATATTGGCCAAAACAATGGGGCCTAAATTGCCTCTCGGGTCCTGGATAAAGATGTGACGTCTGAACAGCTCAGGTTATAAGGTTACTGTCTAATCAGAGACTTTCTGGAAACAAGGAAAGGTATACGATTATCCAATCTCTTAAGATTTTGTCCAAGTGGGCCTGACAGTCACCTGATTAGTAGAAAGACAGAAGAGGCAAGAGACGCTGTCTTTGCTAGAGACTTTAGGGATACTCTAAAGCCTGCTAAATTTGTGGGTTGGCACAGTGGTCTCTTTGGCTCCTGTCTATGCCTTTCCCTGTAGCGTGTTATTGACAGTGGTCCCTCGGCCATTGTCTAGCTCACCTCTGAGGTGCTCTACCTTACACTGTAGTAAACTGCTTGTCTCCTACACTATGCTTTGTGTCTTATCCGAATTTTTCAATGAAGATTGTATAGACCGAGATGCTGAGGATAAGCCAGAGTGAGATCCTGGTGCCAGCATGCCAAGAGTTGTATGGCACGGTGGCCGTAGGAAACAAGAAGGGAGGAGGGAAGGAGGATGGTGAAGCAGAGGCAGTGAGTACCAGCAGCTTCACGTGAGAAGTGTACTGGAGCATTGTGGGGTTGTCTTTTCCAACCTACTAATAGCACTTTAACCTTAAAGCTTGACCAAGGATGGTGGCTACATGTCTATAGTCCCAAATACTTGGGAGGCTGAACAGGCCCATCTGTGTTTGAGACCATCTTGGGGCTACACACAGAGTTTATCTCTAAAAACAAAACAACAACAAACATTAGATTCCTAGAAATGCAGGAATCCTGATGTGGGGAATCTGTCTGACATCATTTCTGTTGTCCTCCTTCCATGTCATTCATTTCCTTTCTTTACTCTATCACCTTTTCTTCTATAACTGGGTGAAGAAGTAGTGACCGTCTACTGATATCTGGCTTACTTTCATTAGGTCTTATCCTTGATCTCAATTCTGCAATTGTTTCAAAGTTTGTTACTCATATTTCCCGACTCTATTTTTACTCCTCAAGTGCCTCACCTCATCTTTCATGTCAGGATTTGAACCCTGAGTTTTATTTTGAGTAGGGAATAAACATCTGTGTACAACTTTTACTTTTCAAAAGGAAACCAGCAAGAAAAATAATAATGTGCTGAAAACTTAAGCCACTAGCAGAATTGGTGGAGAGACATGGTGGTTGGATGTAGTGGGAGGGGCATGGATCCTACTACCTGTCTCTGTACCATTCTGACTCCAACTTTGACACTGAGGCTTTAAGCAAACCAGTAGTTAGAGCACAGATGAAAATACCATGTTAACAGCTGCAGTGCCCTGCTCTATTCCGTGATGCCTGGTGGCGTTAGCAGAGTCCTGCCACTAGCTGTGTGGCATGGGGTAGATGATACAACTTTTCATTGTTTTGATTTGTCTGTAAAAAGGAGACACCATTGTGTAGTCCACCTGTATCATGTCACATCCTTGAAAAGAGGCAAATGAGACGTTATCTCTCCTCTCACAGCATGGGCGGAAATGTAAGGAATGTCCACAGATAACGGAAACTCTGGGTAGAAAACAAGTAAAAGAAATAAAGTGGTGTTTGATATCCCAGAGACAAGATTATATCTAGCTTCTGAGGGAGAAAGAGTGAAGTGCTTCGAGAGGCCGCCTATTTAGCTGGACTGTGCGGGGTGCTCATGACTGAAAGATGGGGAGAAGGAGGTTTTAGTGAGGAGAAATAGTCCAGCAGGGAGGGGAGCTGGAAAACATGCGTGCCCATGCATGTGTGTTGTGTGCAGAGCCTCAGCTGTGTCAGGGTGCAGGGAGGAAGTGGTTGGCCTGTTGTTCCTTTTAAATGTCCTAATTGCTAGGTAAGAGCTGATTTGACTCAGTGGGAAATACAGAGCCTAGAGTGAGGCATATTCACTGGTTAGGGCATTACTACCACAGCCCAGCGGCTGCAAGACAGAAGAAAGCAAAACTGTGGGTTTGATCCCATTAGGAAAAGGACTTGTGGAAGGGCCTCCACTCTGAGAAGACTGATGTAATTCAGATAGATTTATTAGGCTGCCCAGGAGTTGGTGCTCAGGTTCCTTCCTCAGAACACTCATGTGCCAGCGGCATCGTTCACAAGCCCTCCATGTCACCGGTGGCCATTTAAGTGAGTCGGTATCAGGATACGTGCTCTTACCATACCTACCCTGATTGGCTACTTCATATCAGCTACCCCTCAGCCACATTTCTTTAAAAACAGTGAAAATGTGAGATGTGTACCACAGTCACAAATAAAATGTTCTCTGTACTTCTGATTACAGGTAAATAATTAGCAATGCTTTTACATGAAATTGAAGTAATTTCTTTAAATGTTTTTGTATGTATTTACTTGGAGGGAGGGGCATGTGCCGTGCTTGTGTTGGGGGCGTGGAGGGTGTCAGAGAAGGACCTCTGGAGTTGGTTCTCTTTCTTCCACGTGGGTACCAGGGATCAGAGTCAGTTTCCCGGGCTCCATGGGGAAGGCCTGCACCCCCTGAGCTGTTTCACCAGCCCAGGTGTCCTTTTCCCTTTTCTCTCTGGCAGTCCTGCTTTGAAAAAGGAAATGCTGAGCTTTTCGTTTACGTCTGTGTTATTTCACTGTGTGGAATTTTCAAGAATATTAAGGTTTGCGCTTGTTACAGTGACGCAGATTCACTTGGTCATGGTCATTTCTTCTCCATCCCTACTCCAGCTTGAAGTTGTAGTGCCGTTGTGGAACTATGAGCATTGGATGCTGACTGAGGTCAGCGGGTCAAGCCAGTGGGTCAGACCCCACTAACCACTGTCACGGTTGGCCATTCCCCATAGGTGCTTTGTTTGGCAATTTTCCAGTTAGATACTGGAGGAATGGTGAGACAGTATGAAGCATGTCCCATCCAAGAGAAAGTCCGTGCTGTTGTGGGTACATATGAGCAGTTATGATTTGTATAAATTTCTCTTGTTAGACAAATCAGTTTCCCCACAGTGGGAAAATATTTTCCAGCAGAGTAACGCCTGGCTGGAGTTTACCTGATAAGGTGCTAATGACATTTCTCAGGCGTCAGTAAGGGGAGTTCCTAGTCTGCCTGCATCCTCCGTGTCTCCTGTCCCCATGCCTCTATTAGGATTAATGCTATAGGGCTCAGGCAAAGGGGCACAGGCCCCATTGCTCCCCATAGTTAATTTCTTGTATTTGCTAGTTCTTGCCCAAGTGAGTTAAAATCTGAACTTCCCACTTCACCCAGCTTTCAGGGAGCAACCCCACCCCTGAACTGTGCCTTGATGACACTGAGTCCTCTCACTCTAACTTGCATTTTGCAAATAATTGGAATCAAAGTAAAAATGGTGATAACAAAACAACAGTCTCAGTGGAGGTCACCAAGAACTTTGCGTACCCATCTGATGTTATCTGCATGGTGACATCATGCACACCCTGTGTGCTCCGTGCTGTCGTCAGCATCTGATGATGAGAAACGGGTACCCAGAGGAGGCCCACAGAGCACCCAAGGTCATTTGCCCAGATGCCGAGCCCAAACTCAACTGGTCTTAGCTTGTTTAGACTCTGACTTAGCCACCTAATTACAAGCCTGGCCACACCTGTGGCCCAGCGCGTGCCTGTCTTTTGCTGGCAGCAGGTTTCTGGACCTGAATGGTTCCGTGGTGTTCTGTGTGGATTTCAACCTTGCTGGGTTGAGGTTCTATATGAGAGCTGACTGAAGTCTTCATTAGTGGCCATGTTGGGCTTCTTAGGGCTAGAAAGCTATTCTTGGCCACATGACAACGCCTGTCTGAGGAGGGTGTTGCTGGGACTGCCAGCCCTCGACATGCCCACTGCCAACAACATGCGCTGCAATGTCTCTTATTCACAAACACCAATGCTAGAATCCCATCACTTCAATAAATCATATTAAATCAGTATCTGCTCACAACTGTATGTCTTTCAAAAAGTAACCAGGTTCTGCCTCAAGCCATGGAACCAAGAGCTTGCCTTTGCAGGCCCTCCTGCATGGACTCCGGCTGCTTCAAGGAGAGTTTCCGGGCAGGGCCCACAGTTTCGGTAGTTGGTTATGGGGAGGGGGTGACAGTGGTCACAGCCAACCTTGCCTTTGTTGAGCGTTGTATAGAGTTGTGTCTTGTGCCCAGCCTTTGATCCACCCAGAGTTCTGTGAGGTCAGATCAGGCACTTGAGGCTGTGTCCAGCACCTCACCTCGGCATCAGCTCCCAGACCTCAGTTCCACTTTTTGGTCATGAACTTACTGGCTTTTCTTTCAGCACACATGGTGAGCTTGTGCGTTTGAGTGGCGATTGCTTTTCAGTTTTCTTTAGGTAGATAATTCACTGGTCCATCAGAGTGATCTCTTAGCAGCATTAATTTGGCCATTTTCTTAGACCATTAGAGCAGAAAAGACTCACATGGGCAATCTTAAGCAATACTCGAGCTGCGAAAATTAAAACTTTTGGGGGTAAATTCAGGATTACTTCACAGTATGGATAAAGTAGCCTGCAGCATGATGAAAACACATGAAACTAATTTGTCTGGTTGAAAAAAAGTATATATACAAATCATAAAATTAGGGAGGCAGCTTATAATGAAAGACATGGACTAGAAAATGTCAATGTTATTTCTCTGGTCTATTTGGTATCACATCTTAATGTAAACAGTGTATCCAAAGAAACTGTGAAATTGATTAATAAATCCACTCTCCTCCAGTGCTGGGCAACGTGAGATGGAGCCGGCCAGGGCTCTCTCTCCATGGCGGAATTCTCCTGCTCACAGGGCTGTGCAGGGGCCGCCACCGTGAGAACAACAGGTGCGTGCAATTTATGCTCCGAGTAGTTTAATATCTTTAATCAGTCGCTCTAAGTCAAACCATATGATGTGCAGACAGACATTTTCCCTTTCAGCATCAAGTACTTCCCCTCTCCTTGGTGCTCAGTCTTAGCAGGGCCGGCTGTGAAACTAGGTTTCTTTTGTTACTTAGGAGGAGATAAGATGTTTACAGCAGTTACAGTTGATTGCGTGGTGGTTCGTTTCCCGTTTCTCCCTCCTGTCAAGGTGATGGCGGGTCTCTGAAGAATAAATCAGGATCCCTGACTCTTGTGCTCTGCTCAGTTCAGCTATAAATAGGTTAGCAGTTGCATCAAATACAGCAGGGTGACCACTCCCGTTAGGTTTGTCAGTGTTTTCACTGATAGAAAGAATTGCTTAATCCTTTCCCCTTAGCACTCAATCCATGCTCTGCTGATAAGTACTTTAGTGAGGTTTGCACTTAGAATTTACTGTACTTTACTTACTGCCTTTTCATTGAAGAGACAGTGGGAGGGCGAAGAAAGCTCTCCACATTCCACACAAGTTTCTCTTTGGTTTTCTTATTTTCTTTAGCATTAAATTCAAATCTTAGATTAAATTCCCTGAGACAAACCCCACGTTTTGTTTTTCCTGCTCCGCTCAGAATGGCTATGGGGAGAGCTGGCGTGTCTGTTGTCCTTCCTTGGCCTGTGCTCGTCTGCTCAGTCTTGTTGCTGGTGTAATTTGTTAATGGGCCTCTTGGTAATTAAAAAGGTGTATTCATTTCATAACACCCGGCTGTTACGTGATTACCTGCGGGGATTACATGAGGAGGAGGCAGAGGAGTGGCCTGCCATGTTCTCCCCCTCAGTGGTCCGTGCTGGTGAGGGTCGAGACAGGGCACAGTCTGCTTCTCCTTGTGGGCTTCGCATCTCAGAATTTCAGCGTTCTTTCCCACTCGAAGGCCATGCGAGGGTGGGCCTTTGAGTGCTGTGTGAACACAGCAGACGGTGGCTCTTATTTGTGTAACGCTGAGCCGGTTACAAGTTAGACTGGAAACAAATGTCCGTGTTGTGTGCAATGATTTCAGTCCTTCTTCCTATCACTTTCCCAGGTCTCGCTTTGGTTTGAAACCAACTAGAAAGCGACCAGTAAAAGCAGGTGACAAATTGATTTATGAGATGTTGGCCGGGCTTTCCCCCTGAAATGCGAACAATGAAATGCGAACTTTGTCTTTAAATATATTTGCACAGGTTGTCACTGATGAATGCACAAGGGTGAAGGAAGCAGGGACGTCTTTCTCTAGCCACCAACAGTGGAAACCTTCATGGAGTCTCTAGTATAAAGCGAGAGCCTGCCCTTGTGGGCAGCATTGTCACCTCACTAACGGCAATGGACTGAAATGCTGTAACTGAAGAGGGTGGACTGTGGGTCTCACTGTAATGTTTAGAGCACTAAATTCATGCTTTGCCAAGGTAACCTTTCCCTGAGGGACACATTCAGAGGTGAAGGGTGAGATGCAGCTCTTCAGGAGGCGAAAACATTTGAGAGACATCACAAAAGGAAACGCAGAGTTTAAGGCGCTAAACCCAGACTCCTCCAAGCATCAACGGCTGTGTGCTCCGTGTTTATTGTGTGTGCTCTGAGAAGCTCACAGCTCGTGTTCTGGGTACTAGAAAGCACCCAATTCGCTTTCAGTCTTGAAATACACGTCAGGACTTAAGTGGGGTAGACAGCAGCACCAATCATATTAAGCACAGAGTCTGACTCGGGGAATGCATAATCAATGCACTGTTTTAAAGGGCCTGATGTATTAGTCAGGGGCAGGAGCGTCCTGCATCCGCTTGTGCGGTGGGTGAGCGAGCAGAGCGGTCTGGTTGCTGCCTGCACCACCGCAGCTAAGCCTGCTCACTAAATCTATTTTGTTACACCTCTAACATGAGCCAGAGCCGCCAGACAACCTCCATTAAAGTGTTTGCCACAGAGAGCTCTCTCTGGGACAGTAAATGCTAATTCAGTGTCAATTAGAAAAATGCTTCTAACAACACACCAAGATTAATAAGGAGCACTGTGTTGACTCATCCTGGGACTTCCCTAGTTCTGTGTAAGGACGCGCCTTTCATTACTTTCTATTTATTATTTTAAATATGTTTAGCTTGAAGGCACTTTACTATTTCATCTTTATTTTAAAATGGACCCAACTGTTTACTTCTCCATCAATATCCATTTAAACTTAAACCATTTGGGTCTCACTGATTTAAATTCCTTTAGTCAAACCATTGAATAAAAGGTTCAGTATAAACTCTTGTATTACTGTATTCAAACACTTTTAAAAGTTTCTGATTTCTGTAATCCTCTTCTTAGTTTCAAAGATGTCTAATGTGTGTTTTAAAAATAAATCCAGTATTAATAAACATCCTGTTTCTACAGCTAATTAACAACTGAAAGCTAAACCCTTTCCTTGCAAATTTCATACTCTTTTTCGTGGGTGGGTTCAGGTTTTTGTACAGTATTCTGTGCTTATATGTGAGCATTTAAATAGTGTGTGTTTCTTGATGACAATGCTCACAGTTCTGTTTTTCTTACTATTTTCATGAAAATCGGCTTTTGTTGAACTTGTTGATCTGAGAGTAGGAAGCAGGGAGCTGTCTGCTGTCCGGGCATACAAGATGTGTTCCACGGCAGTGAGGATCTGACCATGTTCCTGCCAACAGCTGCTTTATTGACTCTTGTAAGGCACTGGGGAAGCACTGGTGTCCGTGATTTCTCGCCCGGTGTACTGTTCTCTTAGTGTTTGGAAATTATGGGGAAATACTTTCAGTATTAATACGTGTAAGCATTGCTGAAGTGTGATAAACTGTATTGATTTGGTCTCACATGTGTTTCTAACTTCAGAAAAAGACTGAATGGTTGTAATTTGTGTTTCTTTGTAAAATAAAGTCATAAATTTTATAATCATAAATCACAAAGCACTATATAATCTATGCATCATATTTATATATTATCTTTGAACTTGAATTTTGAAAGAAAATTGGTTTAAACAAGGCAGGAGCAATTTCAGGACTTATAAGGAGTTTATCTTAGAGTAGGCTGTGAAGTAACTTGTAAACTTAAGCTTTTTTCTTTACTGAGCCAACTTCTGTACTGTGGATGTATGTTTGTTTGTTTCAAGACAGGATTTCTCTGTGTAGCCTTGGCTGTCCTGGACTCTGTTTGTAGACCAGGCTGGTCTCGAACTCACAGAGATCTGCCTGCCTCTGTCTCTGGAGTGCTGGGATCACAGGCGTGCACCCCTGCGCCCTGAGTGATGTGCATTTTCTTAAAGGTGATGATTTGGCTGGACTCTTCTTTGAAGAACATACTTCCGTGTCTCTTCTGGTGCTGTCACCAAGTGCAGTTACAACCCAGAGCCCTCCTGGTGGGGTTGGCCACACTGCCGTCAGCATCTAGCGTGATCTCACCTTCATCTTTTCATGTGATTTATGTGCTGGGGCAAGCAGACTATATTCCATGTAAAATAAGAATTTTTAAACTCACTGATAAAAATCTAAATGCGGTCACAGTTTCCACTTACACTTATTTGGATCAGAGCTATGAATATTATGCTACTGATCTTCAACAAACAAGTGTTGTCTTGACAATTTATGTACTTGCTTTTGTTTCCATTTAAAATATTAGTTTTGTTACTGTCTTTCTACATTTAAAAGTAGAGGTAATATTTTTGCCTGCTTAGATGTCTTTCTTTTTTTTTTTCAATGCAGTTTATTCAGGAACATTGAACAATCCTCAGACCCCGGGGAAAGCCAGCCCACAGCTTAAATAGCCTCTGGGTAGCCAACCCAGGCATGCCACGGGGGCAATGCAGATAGGTCCACATACATGGAAGCAAGCCAGATCCTCGGCCTTAGCTAAATGTGGAGTTGTTCGTGACAGAGAGCACTCACCATCGGGAAGGTGGAAGGCGGAAACCAGCTCCATCTTTAAGGCATAGCATTCCGCAGCTCTCTACAGTTCCCCCTTTTTGTTTTAGACGCATCAGGCAAGAGTAGAGGTCTGATCTCTGATATTAGAAATAAATTGGGACTTTGAAAAGATGTTCATTTAGGTGTCATCCACCCAGATGTCTTTCTAATAACTGTGCTACTGAAGAGTGTGCCCTCGAGGACAAAAACAGCCCAGTAACACAGCCACATCAAAGTGAGTGTGTTTAACCATCTTCACAAGTGTGTGATCAATTTTTTTTTCAAAAGGTGCATTTTTAATAGTAATTTAAAACTTTCTTAGAGAGAGAGAGAGAATATGTAGCTTTTAAGTTATTGCATGGAACTTTGAAGGAACACACACACTAGACAGGATCTGAGATTTGTTGTAGATGCTGCTTGTGAATCTGACTTTTCTTTTCACTTCATGGGCTCTTTATGTTTAATTTTAGTTTTTGTTTCCTTTAATGGTTCAATCAATAGGTTTTACTGAACCGAATTCTTAATTAAAAAGATAGACTTAAAAACGTGAATGGATTATGGAATTGTGTTATTTTTTTTTTCTACATTTTAGTGATGCAGTTTTTGCATTTGCATTGAATGTTACAGATGAGGGGTCTCTTTGACTAAAGACTCTCCCTGCAGTGGTTTCGAATAATGGTTTAATGGTTTCCAGTGTGAATTACTCAGAATTGCTATAATAAGTAGTATATACATAGAGTAAGACTATTACTGTGTTATTTGCATGTGTGAATCCTTGTAAAAATATTTTCACCCCAAGTATTTAGGTAGTTAGCTAAGAGTACTAGAAGAGTACTAGAAGAAGGGACCAGGGTGCTTTGAGGGGGAGAAGTTAGGTATATTATGGATGGACTTCTGATCATGCAGTCTGTACTGAGTTACAGCAAGACCATAGAACCCAAACGTAAGTACTCAACTCTAAGGGAACATGCCTCAGAATATCTTTCTAAATCTGTAGTTATAAATTTATTTCTTATTTCATTTTGCATTATTTAAAAAAAAAACTTTTCTTCTTTGAATTTCAGATGCTAGTATTGTATTGAAGTCTGACAGTGAAGTTTCTTTTCTCTGCTTTTCTAGCACTTTGTATTTCGAGATGTGTGAGAACTGTGTCAGTATAAAAGCACTGTAGCCCGCCGTCAGCTTTCCAGCTGGTTCCTGTGTTTGCTATCCGGTGGGCTGTTCTCACTTGGGCTTTTGTGGAGGAACAGCCCTTCCAACTCTTAAGTGTGTACTTGCTTCAAGGTCCATTGAGAACATTTATACCATCATTTTCAGCATCTTCCATAAGTCTTGTGCTTCCAAAGTGCAGCTTCACAAACAGTGATGAATTCCCACCAAGCACAACACCGTGTCCCAGCCCAACCTCGAAGATGAACTGGAAGCCAGGAGCTGGAGCTCCAAAGGGAGGTTCTCGGCAGGGTTCTAGAAACAATGCTTACACTTTCGCTCCTCCATTTTGTATATGCCCTTGGTAAATTTGAGAGCCAGCTCAACAGAATATTTAATTGTATTAATCCTGTTGTTAAGAACAAGATGATGGTGCTACCGAAGTCAGCTGTTACAAAGTGCAGCATCACCACACCGCAATGCCCAGACCTCATTTGGGAGCTGAAGTATAAAACATAACACTGGCAAAGAAGACCGTTTGGGGTCTTTAAAGTGTATCATCTGCAAGGAGCATGGAGCCCTTCCTAGGGCTCCTATTAGGGATACCAGCCTGTGTGGAGGGCAAAGACAAGCCGTCCCTGCTTTAGAAAAGTAACTGCTGTCTCAGTCCTCTGCCAGGCCCTCTGAGACCTCCAGTGCCCCCTTGCCCAGGCCACCAACCTCAGCCAAGTATTTGGGCTTTGTTCTGTTTTCTATCATCACCATAATCATTATTATTTTATACCGCTGCCACTGATGATGGCTTGAGACAGGGTCTCACTTTGCAGTCCTGACTGTCCAGAAGCTCAGTAGGCCCAGGCTGGCCACCACTCAAACTCACAGATGTCTACCTGCCTCTGCCTCCTGAGTGCCAGGATTAAAAGTGTGCATCACCACGCACATTTTGCTTTGTTTTTATTTGAAGCTTAAATATTTTGGTTTGTTCTACTATCTGTTCTTTTAACATTATAGTTTAAAAGATCACATTTAATAATTATTGCATCAAAAGCATGTGTGAATTTCTAAAGCTTTTGTCATTATTTTTTGCTCTATCTCCTGATTTTGTTATCAGAAAATAGAATATAACTCTAAAGAACAATGAGAGCTGTTTTCTGTATTTTATGGCATAAAGTGGCTCCACTTACCTATTGTAAGAGAGGCACTGAGTACCCCACCCAGAAAATTCTGCACACCCAAGACTTAACCCAGAAGAAAACGTAAAATCAGCATGAGATGAAATACCCAGAAACAAAAAATAGCCCAAACTTATTCATCTCAGTAATTAAGATTATTTCAAAATTCCTATATGTGAAAACATTATAGAAGCTGTGAAATGGTATTTAAACTAACTCATTAATAAATCTGTAAAGCTGAAACACTTGTGATGTTTCATAAAAATAGATTGAGGCAGCCGAGGAAATGACTTAGTAATGAAGGAGCTTGCTGCACAAGCCTGATGACCTGAGTTCCAATCTCTGGTGCCCATGTAAAAAGGCCCTGCATAGCTGCATCTGTGAAAACAGGCAGAACGCAGAGCTTGCTGATGAGCCAGCCTAACCAAAGCGCTGTGCTTCCAGTGTAGTGACTGTGTCTCCTGGCACAGTGACTGTATCAAGGGAACACGAGAGTACATAGACCAGGGTACCCAAGAGCCTTCTTTGATCTCTGCACACACATATGACCGAATGTACTCCTCCCACACATATACATGCATGTACACAACACACACAATTTTTAAAAAATAGATGGATTGCAAATAGCAAACTGATGCTGGACGGCTGCAAAGTTATAATAAGTGAGAGAAGCACCCTTCACTGATCACTTGGTATATGCTGGTTGCCTTATACTAAGTATTTATATAAGCGTAACTATACATATTGTATGTATTATATATGTATGAGTATAAGACCTGGTGGTAAAAAACTGAGAAAGCAATTTATGCCATATGCATGCCTTTGTCTCTGTAACCTTTCAAAGGACAGGAATTATATTTATGGTGACAAAGAAACAAATTAGGTAGAGCACAGAAGCCGCTAGGTTTGCTTGTGCCCTCTATTCCCAGGCTGAATTCTGCAGGCCAAGGAGCCACAGCCTCCTGATTTCTCTCCAGGAAAACTAAGGAGATGTTGAAACCTCCCCTTTGCTGTGGAGGCCTGCTAGCACCCCTCAGCAATAATTAGGGGAGTAGGGAAGGGCAGGTTCCAGCCACCCCTTGTTTCCACAGAGGGGGCAAGACCCTGTAAAGGGATTTCCTCTGGCCCTGGCTTTTGTGATGAAAGGGTTTTATGTAATGCAAAAACCTGGGCAATCGCAGTATACCATGAAGAATGGGCCAGAAACAGGCAAAAACTTTATAGCCTGTGTCCTGAGAAAACAGGATTAGGAAATAAAGTAGATTGTTTCCCCTTAAAATAACCCTTACTGTAGCCTGTCTTCTTGCCACGCGGTAGTACACACATCTGGGGCTGTTGTGGAACTACAGTCGCTATGGGAAACACCTCACTGTCTCAGAGGTGGGTATGTGGAAGATGTGACTGGTCTCCTTTTCTGGGGCATCTTCTCGTGGAAAGCAAACACTGAGGTTAAACCACACGGTGGTGGGGAACACAAGCAAGAAGTTTCCCTAAATAACTTACCTTTTCACCATTTGTGTCTATGTCAAAAATATTTATATTTGCTTTTGTTTGGCTCTTAATGCCCATCACAGTTCTATAGCTCATGATAGAATTTAATCACAAGCCAAATACCACGCCATTCTTCAGCCAAACATCATGAAATCACTGTCGATGAGGGGAGGAGATAAAGTAATTGGATTAGAAATGGGTGGTTTAAGTTTACACCATTTTATTATATCAGGAATTTTTGATATTTGAGCTGTGGCTCTCCACAGCTGTGCAGTCACTTGTGCCTGGGATACGCACACAAGCCAGGTGCTGTGACTTTGTCGCCTTACATTCCGAAGGAAGAAAAGCTGCGGAGATACTCAATATATTACTTCAGTAAGCTTTGTCTGAAATAAAACAACTGAGCTTTCAGCTCCAGCAGCGTGGAGGTATGGTCTGTGCAGTCCCAGCCCTCCGTGTTCCTCTGCCCGCTTCCCCGGCTGTGAGGATCAGAAACCGGGGGCAAGAGTCTCCGGTTGTCAACTTTCTGCCTGTAGTATTTTCCTACTCACAAAGGCACGCATCTTAGTCTTGGAAGTAGACTACTCTCGCTAGAATGTGCTTATGAAATATTAATTTTCAGTGATGCACGATCATTATTTGGACTTCTAGCACTGATTTGTAGAATGAGAGAGGAATCTTTGTAGCATGAGGAATGCCTGTGCCGCAGAGGATTCCTGGCTTTGTTTAATTCTTCGTCTATTTTGATTCTGTATCATAGCTTGGTATCTTAAATTTAAAAATAAAATGCTAAAGAAATGTAGTGTGCAAATAGTGCGGAAGGAATTGTGTCAGAATGTTAAGCATTGTTTTAGGTTTAGTTCGTTTTAGGTTTATGCAGTCTGAAGGAAGTACAGCTCAGTCAACTTGGGCTTCTGTTGAGATGGTGAACTTTGTGACGTGAGGGCTGGCAACCACGTGGGGCATTTGTATTTGAGATAAAGTGTGGCGTGAGACATTTGTGAAGTTCCCCAAGAAAAATGCTGGCAACCCTTGAATTAGTTGACTTAATAAAATTCTTTAGAACTCTCTTTGGATTTATATTTTTAAAAACCACATGTATTCAAACAAGCCACTATTTATTTTATCAGAGGTGATGTGGTAGCATGTGGAAATGTGTGTTCTCATCCAGTTAAACTGGTCTAAAGGCAGGCTCTGTACTTCTTGTGAAAACAAAATATGAGGACCGCAAGTAGGCTGTTTTTAAGTTACTGAGCGTGCTCTAGGAGTGCACATTTATATCGAAACAAGTAAATTAATGGTTAATAAAATCTATCCGCCAGACATTCTTTAAATGAGAGGCCTTCTGGCTGCACATTACTCTATACCAACTGTAGCTAAATTACATAAATTTAGACTTTCGGGGTTTATGAAAAGTTCAGCCACAGACTATTTCTGAAAAAAATAAATATTGTTATTTTAAATTTGAATTAGAACGATGATTCTTAAAGAATTTCTTACTTTTAAGAGTAATTCCTGAGTATAGAGGTCTTATATTTATTTTTATATGCCTGATTTGATGGAATTAACAAGTTATAATTACGTTCAATGTGTGATGTATAGCACTTAGTATACTCAGGATGCAGGGCTGATGACCAACCTTAAAATGCCCCCATCACTGACACCAGATATGTGAAAGCTGAGAGATTCTGTTGAATTTTTTTTTTTTTTTTAATGCTAGGTTGGGGTTTCCTGCCTTCACTACAGATGATCAAAAAAATTACTAACTATGAAGCATAAATTGAGAGACTTTTATCATAATTGAAATTAAGGAAATATCTTTTGTTTAAAACTTATCTTTGATTCAGATTTCTCCTTAGTTCCAAAATAATCTCAGTGAGGCTTTATGGGAGCGACATCGTAGGATACACGTGACTTTCGGTGTGACACACAGGGGTTTTGCGTAGCCTATTTGCTGTCTGCCGAAGCCGGATTGGTATTTACAGAAAGGACCCTGTGGTCACGGCACACTCTCTGCCAGTGTTCGTACATTCTGGATTTTTGCTTTGTTATTTGAGAGTTTCCTGTAATAGTATTTTTAGTTTCTTCACTAAACTGTTTCATGGTATAGATTCCGTAATGTCTTTGAGCTCAGCAACTGGTACAAGCTCATGAAAAAAAGAATGATTCTTTGTAATTGTTACAAATCCATAGAAATCTTAAGGAACACAGGGATATTCACCAGGATGTGTTTGCACGCATGCAGAAGTGCTCTCTAAAACGAGGAGACAAAGATACGAGGTTTTTTCTGTACTGACTTTTTAAACTAGCTATCAAGAAATCTGGCAAACAACTTTGTTTCTGAAAAAGAAAATTAACTGGGTCCTGAGGTGTTTTAGTGACTGAACATTCATACTGGAAGATGAAACCCATCCACCCTTGCCAGGCAGTGTTTCAGAGCCCAGAACAAGCCTGAAAAGTACGAGACGTTGTTTGGGTCTGGGCCACAGCTGTGCTCACCTCCAGCAAGGCACAAAGTGCACAAAGAGGAGACTTAGCCTGCTCCCCACAGCCGCGTGCAGGGTAGAACACGACTAAGGAGGATAAGCTGCAAAACAGCAGTGTTGCTGAACTCGTAGGACGAACCCACTTCAGGAGTAGGTCTGGGCTTGACAGGAACAGATTATATTGCCTCAGTATTTCCAATTAAAATGCTTATTTGAGGGCGTCACAGAGCCATGTGCAGCTGTAAGAAAAACTAGAGATGCCACGTGCCTTTGGTCCAAGTTACCCCAATACTGATGTCATACAGAACCTTAGGTTAATAATGGCTTGCTGTGTCTTGCAATGTTCTTTAGTCTGTTCAAATGGCACTGGTTCTGTTTTGTTTTTTGAAGTTTTAAAAAAATTGTATATTATTTTATTCTGATTATGGAATAGTACATAACTATGCATGTAAGTTCATCTTTAAAATTAATAAATATGCAGATTACGAGCACTATTAGACATAAGTATAAGCCCATACTACAAAACTCTGTTTCTGAATGGTTAGATACTCTAAGTACACAGTGGAGTGTTTGTTCCTGTCCTATGCAGTGTGTTTGTTCTTTTAGCAAACTTTATTAGAATCTCTCTATATGTCAGTTTTGTACAGATTTATAAAGTTGATATCTGTGGGTACTTTTGCTAGTTAACTTCTTGTAATAAAAGGGTGTTGTGTTGGCTAAGAAGCTGTGTTCAGTAGTTCTTTAGCAAACTGGTCACTTAGCTCACGCTGGGTTACTGGTGCTTTGTTATAGATAATGAACCCTTTTCGGGCAGTTCCCTTTGCAGTGGAACTGCCCGAAAATGCAGGCCTGTCTCTGCTCCGAGCTGTTCTCTTTTAGATTGGGAATAAATGCTGGGCCCTGCTGGGTCACTGAGTGCTCAGTAGAACCCGATGGTGTGTCTACTTGAGAAGGCTGTGAGGGGCAGCTCACTAGCTCCTGAGGCTTGCTGGCCTTGTGCAGTTGAAGAAACAGGGTCCTGGTGTGAGCATGTGTATAAGGAGCATCATTTTGTTCCCAGATTTTCATTCAGCTATGAAAACAATGTCTTTCATAGTCTTAGTCCATAAGCCATGGGGATGTTTTGATCTGAACATTACACCTGTGCTTCATTTGCTATCTTTCTCAGACCCACGGCCAAGAAGTCAGGAGGTTCAAAGGCAGGTTCCGAGCAGTGAGGAGCATGGACCACACCTTCAGAGTCGCCCAAAACAATCCTTTTGGTTACAACATTTAATCAAACAGAATTCCTGTTGGTTGGGCTGGTTGACTGGATTCATCTAGCTTTTAAATTTTCTCTTTTAAGTAACAACAGAAGAAATTTAAAATAGTGAGTTAGCTTCTAGATGGAGGCAGAAAGGAAGAAGGTATTGGCCAGAACTAAACAAACAAATGGCGGTAGGAAATGTAACGTTAAAAGTCTTTCATTTCACATACCACCGCGAATGTATTTCAGTGAGAACAAACGCCTGTGTGGCGGGCTGGGCCTCAGCTGAGGTGTCTCTGGTGATATTCACAGATGCGGTGTCGCCTTAGTGCTGTGTGACAAGCCAGACTGTGCAGCAGAAAGTACTTGTACTGCGTGTGCAGAAACAAGGCTGAAGGGAGGTCACCCCATGCACCTTGATGAATACTGCCACAAGACTCCAGATTCATCCCGTTTGATTTTGGTTGTTGTCTGCTTAGATCTCTACTGTTGGCCGCTACCAGTTATGGAGTCCAACATGGGGTCACCAAGTGTGCCCAATGGGTGCTCAGAGTGGTGGTGAGGAACAGAAGCTGGGAACCAGAGTGCCCAGGGTGGGCAGCTGGGGGTGCCATAGCGTCAGCATGGCTGGGCCTCCGTGTCCTCATCTTTGAAATGAAAGTAATGATGGCTGGAGTGAGAGTTACTCGAGACGACCTCTAAAGGCTTCTCTTCCACCTTGGAGCGGGCGGGCCCTCAGGAGTAAGAGCACTGGAAACTGACTTCTGAGTAGAAGTGGTGAGCGAGAGCTCTGTGCCTCCTCTCAGTACACAAGCAGACTGCCCGGGGCTCCTTAGTTTGCTAACCTTTCGTGGTTATTCCAGTGCTAAGTCAACTCAGTGCTCACCACTCTGATGACGGGATCAGCACATATTCTAAGTGAGCTTAGGAGCCCTTGTGAGGTTAGCTCATAATTCGAATGAATTCTTCACCATTTGACTCACAGGAAATCTTTCTTTAATTGTATAGTCTGTAGCTAAGGATGTATGTGATTCTTCAACTAAAAAGTTGATTAAATTAAAGATTGTTCCCAGCATGTTGGTACACACTTTCCATACTAGTACCCAGGAAGCAGAGGCAGGCAGGTCAGTGTGGGGTTCAGGCCAACCAGGGCTGCATAGGGAGTGTAAATGTATAAATGAAGAGTTTGAGGTTTTTACTACTGAATTTTCCCTTTAAGACTTTCAAATGGAATAACCACGGCACGTGTTGTGTGTGGTCAGCAGCTGGGGGTCCTTGCTCCCCCAGAGAACCTGAGCCCAGTTCCGAGCACCCACAGGCTCACACCTACCTGGAATTCCAGTTCCAGAGGATATGACACCTATTCTGGCCACCTTGGGCACTGACATACCCGCAGATAAAAGTAAGACATAAGCTTTAAAGAAAAAGAAAAAAAAAAAAAGAAAGAGGTAACCTCTGCACATTTTAAGTCTAAATGAATAATATTTCTTAACAATGAAGTTAAACATTAGAAGTATAAAACTTGCATCATGGAATGTGGACAGTTCATCGAATAAAGTGCTTGTGTTCAATTTGCAGAGCACATGGGACAAAAAAGCAGGGTGCAATGATGCAATGATGCACACTCCTCGCACTGGGGATGAGGAGGCCAGCAAACCTCTGGGACAGCAGAGCACACAGCTCAGCCTACTGGGCAAGTTCCAGACCAGTGAGAGACCCTGTTTAAAAACTAAGATAGAGGGCTGGAGAGATGGCTCAGCAGTACTGGCTGCTCCTCCAGAGGTCCTGAGTTCAATTCCCAGCACCCACACCGTGGCTCACAACTCTCTATAGCGATATCTGGCGCCCTCTTATGGCATGCAGGTGTACATGCTGTCAGAACACTGTATAAAAAATAAAATCTTAAAAAAAAAATGAGGTAGATGGTGCCTGATGAACAATGCCTGAGATTGTTCTCTGTCTGACCTCTACATGCACATGCATGCGTGTGCAAGTGTACCCCCACACACAGGTACACCCACAGGTGCGCAACACACTCGCCCCAACTTGCGTTATGTTCACAAACTTGGACATTTCACTCCTGCACATCACAGACATCAGTGAAAAGGCAGAGGGCACGTGGAAACCGCTTCACTCGGGGAGTTCATCAGCCTGCTTTGCTGTACCTTTCGCTTGGACAAACCGGAGTGTGCAGGGGTAATGATTGCAGAAGCCAGGGCCCGAGCAGCCTTGGAGCGCTGCAGCCAGGGTTAAAGGAGCAGCGCTACAGAACATGGCCTGCTAACAGCCCTGAGAAGTAAGAAACACTTTCTCCCGTGGAAGCGTCTTCTCTGTGGGAAGACCCTCCACACACTGACTTTCAAAGGGACTATGAGGAAATTTGTACATTTTAATGTGTTTTGGAAAATCTAGATTTAATGTGGCTTTAAAAATGTAATGTTGGACTTTTAACAAACTTTCCACACCAAACCATCTACAAATCTTTTCTAAGAAACACATAGCCACATCTATCTGTGTTATTTATTCTGTTTATGACTTGTCTCCAGTTTATTATAATAAAAGAAAATTTGAAAATGAGCAGAAAACCCATAGCCCCCCACACACACCCTGAGCCCAAATCTGAGGCTAAGTGTGGCATTAGTTTGACATCTCCCGATTATTAAAGTGCCCCTTAGTTGTTCTCGTCTGCCTGATGTTTTAGGCCATTTTCCCCACATGTTGCCCATGCCTCTAGTTTTCCTTCCAGTTTTTACCTGTTGAGAACATTGAGGAACTGGACACTTTTTGTCTGACACATGGTTCCTACTGCCCCAGCAGGTTCTTTTGTGTTAGTATCAGAGGTGGAGACTCTAGCAACAAGCCGACCCCATTATACCTCCTCCATCCATGTGTTTCTCTTCCCTTCCCACGTGACAGAAGCAGCATATTCCTATTCCAGAGCCTGGTTTCATTTTTAAGCACTTTGTGATTTTAATAGAACTCTATTTGACGTGTTAGGAAGCAACACAGAAGTCACGTTATCATGTACTCTGTGTGCTCCCACAGTCAGTAATCTTCAGCGAGTTCCTTTTTTTTAGTTGCACTGTTGCATCTCACTTCTTTGCTAGCTAACTTTCCATTGTTTGACTTGTGATAATTTTCTTATTTAATTTTATTTTTAATTAACAAACACTAGCACCATTCAGTCAGGACATTTGCCCACCATTCAATAAGGACATTTGTTCAACTATGTTCATATCAGCCTTATTTGGAATAGCCAGGATCTAGAAGCAACCTAGATGTCCATCAGCAGAGGAATGGATATAGAAATTGCAGTACATTTACACAAGGGAATATGACTCGGCAATTAAAAACAAGGAAATCATGGAATTTGCAGGCAAATGGTGGGAACTAGAAAAGATCATCCTGAGTGAGGTAATCTAGAAGCAGAAAGACACATATATGTACTCACTTGTAAGTGGATATTAGCTGTATAATGTAGGATAAACAAACATACTAAAATCTGTAGTCCTAAAGAAGCTAAACAACAAGGAGGACCCTAGAGAAGATGCTTAATCCTCATTCAGAAGGGCAAACAGGATAGACATCAGAAGTAGGAAAAGATGATGAACAGGACAGGAGCCTTTCACATAGGGCCTCTGAAAGACTCTACCTAGCAGGGTATCGAAGAAGATAATGAGACTCATAGCCAAACTTTGGGCAGAGTGCTGGAATCCTTATGGAAGAAGAGGGAGATAGAAAGACCTGGAGGAGTCAGGATCTCCACAAGAAGAACAACAGGGCCAAAATACCTGGGTCCAAGGGGTCCTGCAGGGACCGATACTCTAACCAAGGACCATGTATGGAAAGGACCTAGACTCTCTGTTCAAAGGAAACCCATTGGCTGCTCAGTTTTCAAGTGAGTGCCCTAGTAAGGGGTACAGGGACTTTCTCTGACATGAACTCAGTGGCCGACTCCTTGATCACCTCCCTCTGGGGGGTGCAGCCTTGCTAGGCCACAGAGGAAAATGATGCAGCCAGCCTTGATGACACCTGATAGGCTAGGGTCAGATAGAAGGGGGAGGGGGTGCTTTCCTATTAGGGGATTAGGGAAAGGGCATGGGGAGAAGAGGGAGTGAGGGTAGGACTGGGAGGAGATGAGCGAAGGGCCTGCAGCAGGGATACAAAGTGAATAAATTGTAATACATATGTAAATAAAATTTAAAAAATAAATAATAGCATGCTTTGTTGTATAATTGATATTTTTTATATATGTATACATTGTAAAATGACCAAACCAGTCTAATTAACATTTCTTCCTTTCATTGTGATGAGACCACTTCAGTCCACTTTTAGCTCTGTGAAATGGTTAACACATTACTAATAATTGCCACCATGCTGTGCAATATATCATGTAGTAGCAAATTTCTTTTAAAAATAACTTTTGGCCAAGTGAATGTCACACCGTGATGATAAATGGTAAAGGAAATGATGCCTCAAATATAGTTACTTATTAGAACCATCATTTTGAAAAATCACATTCATTTATTCTAGGGTCTCTCTCACAGCTGCTAGTCATATATTATTTAAAATTTTAATGCATGAGTACTGCCTGAGACTTTTTGACTAGCCATAACTTGTAGTGTTAATTTCTCTGTCTTAGATCACACTTTTGTATTAGAATGTTTAAAAGTCATCATTATTAAATGTCAGTTGATACTTGTATTTTACCTCTACACACGGTCCCTTGTCGGAATAGGGACCATCTTAGTTCATTCTCCTTATGGTATAAAAGCCACCGAAATCACATTAGCATAGTAATTGTGATAAAATTCGACATCACAGACTATTTTCTTACAAGAGGTCTGTTTTCCAATATTACCATATACTATGTTTCATGTAGTAATTAATCTATTTACATTTTCATTCTTTTATATTTTGTGATCATTGTAATAGTTATTGTTAATGCTCTGTTCTGGAATGTGTGACTTAGAATTCCATTGTGTTAGGTCCAGGGCAATGCTTTAGCTGGCAATGGTGCTTGTCACCAATCCTGATAACCTGAGTTTGCTCCAAGACCCACGTGGTGTAAAGAGATTGCCCATCCACATGCGCAGTATGGTACACACATGCCCACGTACAGACACATTAGATCAATAAACAGAGAATTTCATTCATGCGCTAGAGGAATAGTACATAATGTGGAAGATGCTGAAATACATGATTTCAGGGGCCATGACATGGCTTCGTGGGTACAGACACCTGCCACCAAGCCTGGCGACCTGAGTTTGACCTTAGGAGCCCACATGGTAAAAGCCACATCTTAGGAGCTCCCAAGAGTACCCTCTGAATGCCACCCATGTCCTGTGGCATGCACGCCACCCCCCCTCCCCAGTAAATAAATAAATGGAACTAGGACGTTCTTTTGTTTCATTTTGTTTTTGAGACAGATGCAGCCCTGGATGGCCTGAAACTCGGAGAAGTCTGCCTGTCTTTGCTCCCAAGTGCTAAGATTCAATTTTGAGTAAATAGATATGTATATGGTTCACCAGAATGAGTCTCAGCGCTCATGGGACATTTTTAAAGGAAAGTCTGATATGAAGTGTACTTACCTAAGATTCAAAATTATTTGCCTATATACTTTGACATTCCATATCATTTAACATGTGGCTTTGGGGTCAGTTTTTTGTCGTTTCTTATTTTAATAAACACGCTGCTAATAGCCACCCTTCTCTCCTTCCAATATCCCCTCACCTAGCTATAAGGAAGTAAAGAAACAAGGGCATCTCTTAGAGAACTGTCTTTCCGAGCTGGGCCTGGTGCAGGCCTACAATCTCAAGTACCTGGAAGCTAAACATGGAAGATTCTGAGGTCAGGGCCTGGTTCAAGACCAGCCTGAGCAACTTCTGAGGCCCTGTCTTAAAATAAAAATTAGGCACAGGCTGGACACACAGCTTTTTGATAGAGTATTTATCTAGAGAATCTACAATGGTCCATTTGGGACCAAGGGGCATCCTCCAGTAAAATGAAACCCAGTATTCAAAATTCAGAAGAATTTTGCTTCCTGGCTCTTATCTAAGATCAAGTATAGTATGTGTTTTGGTAAGTCTGTGTTTTATGTAGCTTCTGTTTGAGGTGTCTAAGTGAGTTTTTGGAGCAGAGAGGTGAACTAGAGGCCTGTTCCATCAACCCATACATCACCCATTGCTGTGCCTCCAGAAATGGTGTATCCTCTCAGAGGACTGAACTAGCTTTCTCAAAAATCAAAATAATAATTCAAAATAAGTTTAGCTAGTAATTAAAACCTTTCCTTTGGTAGAATATTTAATGACAACACTAACATTTTTCTCTTTAAGTTGTATTTGTCACAAAATTCGGCTCCCATTTTACATACATATCTAAGAGGGAATACCATATCTATTTCCTGTCTCTTAAGAATTCGATCAGATAGTGACATAGATATTTATTAAACTTATTGTGATTCTCTTAGTATTGGGATTTGATGAGCAAATGTAACCCATCTCAGCTCTCATGAGGTTCGCACTAGTAAAACTGTTGTCACACAGCAGCTACTCTATGGGCATTTTAACAGGTTTGCCTGTGGTCTAGAAAGATGATTCAGTAGTTAAGAGCATGAGCTGTTCTTGCAGAGGACCCGGCTCAGTTCCAAGCCCCACAGCCATCTCTAAGTCCAGTTCCCTGGGATCTGACACCCTCTTCTGACTTCCACAGGCACCTACACATATTTAGGCAAAGCCTTCATACCCATAAAAAGCTAATACATTTTTAAAATGTGTCTGCTTTGTGGAGTTAAATTGCTATTTGACAGAAAATTAGGAATAAATTCTTAATATATCACTTTGTTAGTTGGCTTAAAAGTTATTTAAAGTTAAGTAATCACTGAAAAACTGATTGTGAACTTTTTCATTTGTTATTGTTTTGTTTTGTTGGTGGTGGTGATGGGAGGGTCGAGGGGTTGAGACGCAGTTTCTCTGTGTAGCTCTGGCTACAGACCAGACTGGCCTTGAACTCAGAGATCCACTACCTCTGCTTCTTGAGTGCTGGTATTAAAGGTTTGCACCATGGCTGCTGGGCCCAGCTTTGAACTTTGATCCTTATTATGGCTTCATTTTTCCTAGCAACACCTAAGATTTTATATTTATTCACATATCAGAAAAAAAAAAAAAAACATTTTCACCACTTACTGTTAGCAGAAGACTTGGAAATATGAGTGTTGATCAGACTTCTCCCCTCCCCCCCGTGGGTTGGTTGGCCATGCCACTGTTCGTGGGCCCCTTGGTGAGGTGCTGAATGTACTGGCGTGCTCTAGAACAAATCACATTTAGTGAAGGATTTGCTGTGGCTTCTGAGAGAAAAGGCTATAGTGTGCTTAAATTTTGAGAGTTCTGGGCAATTACCCAGCATTCCTACCCAGCGTGCATGACAAATGTCTTGCCCTGTGGTAGGAATTTCCAGCCTTCCCACATCTTTCAGTAGGAACTGCCACCCCCTTCTGACAGAGCTGGGTGGGCGGCCCAGCTCCCCGGGTACATGTACTTAATTCACCAGCCACAGCGAAGGCAGTTTCAGTCATCAGAATGAAAGCAAAACAGGGAGAATCCAGGCACAGGCAGTTGCTAAAACCTGGTAGGAGTACTCCCATCAGCGACTCCCCTCTGCCACCTAGACTTTCAGAAATACCCTCGTGTTTTCTTTGCTCATTTAATGCAGGTATTGTGTTGTTGTTATTTATTATTTTAAGTGGATTATTGTTGCTTTCATTTATTATAGTTTTCCACTAATAGTCACATGGAAACACATTTGTAATATACTCTTGAAAACTGCTTATTCTTTAAACATAGATCGTAGTTATTTCAAAATACTTTCAAGGGATTGGGAAGAGAATATTTCAGCATTGTGGAAGAGATGGGTAGCAGAGAAATTTAGTTGAGGTTGAAATGTGCTGTGATTGCCCCAAGATAGCATCTCAAAGGCATGAAGAATAGAGTAAAACATCAGTGTCTCGTAATAACCAGGTCCTTTCCCTCCACAGGTTTGAAAGGGCTTAAGTTCAAAGACACAGTGTAATGTAGGGGTGTAATGTAGGGGGCAGTTTATAGGAAGCAAATGTAATAACTGCCTTTTAAAAAAGTGTGTGGCACTGTATTTGCTAATAAACAGCATAAGAAAGACTTGCATTTTTCCCTCTCCAGCTCCTCCCTTCTGTCCCTCCCCTTCCTCCTTCTGCCCCTCCTCTTCTGCTGCCTAGAGTAATCTCTCACAGATGATTCAACAACAGGTGCCAGGAGAGCGAGGCAAACTGGCTTTGTGTCACACGTGTGCAATGGAGATCCAGTGTCATTCCAGGTTTTGGTGTATCACTGTGTCCTTCCAAGGGAAGGGATAACCCAGTTGAAATACATACTGCAGCTCCTGAGGGATTAAGTGTTTCCTTTGCTTTATAGTACAGAATTTTACAGCGTCTTTGTTTAGGGGTTCTCAGATTGCTTAATGATTTCTCTAGCCCCTACCCCACGCACTGTGGCCAGATGTGTATTACAGCAGTGTTTGACCCTCTCTACAGGTTGGCCAGTTTCATTGCACAGCTTGTGATGTAGCTTTTCTTTATTTAACAATGACAGTGAAATGTTTTGTATTTTAGGAAGCCAGTGCCGTCAGGCTGTCATTCTATTGTTTAATCTTGTTACCACCCGTAAGGTGCCTCTGTAGTGTTACAGTTGCAGAGAACTCTGCAAGGATTTTATTAATTATCCAGTTCTTATTCTATATTAAGTCATAACTGGCGTAGTACTAACTGATCATTTTTCTAATATTTTAAAGGTGAGGAGGTTTTGTTTGTTTCTTTGTTTGTTTTAGTCTCTGTTGTTGCCAGTAGCTTTGTTGGGTAGGCTTTGGTGCATTTATTTACTTTTCAAAACAGCCTTTAGAATTCACTATTTTAAGAATAGACTTTGAGGGAATTATAGCCTTTGGCAGCTGTTCGAATGGAAATTCCTTAGTGCTTTCTTAGAGGTTTTAGAGACTCTCAACTCACCCTGGATTCCCCCATTGACTAAATGTACTGAGTTGTAAACTCAGCTCATTGTGTCCCCCGAAGAGTTCACCTTGTGGCTCCCCAAGAGTTCACCTTGTGCTGAAGTAGATAATGCTCATGGAAGATGTGTCCAGCTGAGAGGAGAGGTAGGATGGGGCAAAATGAGTTCATTTAGAGATACAGGAGAATAATCCATCGATGAAAGACACAGGCTAAATGAGCTGGAAGGATGATTGACGCACTGTTTCCTGTACGTAGGAGACAGGAGTGCCAGCTCAAGCAGGGATACCAGCCATGGATAATAACATTAGGAGAGGAGGCTACTCATGGTGGTAGAGTGAGAGGAGGAAAGGGAGTTGTTGCCCTGTTAGAGGGAGCCATTGCTCAGTAACAGAGAATGCCCTGACTAGTGTTGAAGGTGGGGGAAGAAGAAAAACAACAGGTGCCCAAGAGTGGCTGGAGTGAAGCACTTGGCTACAGGCTGGAGCAATGGAGCTGAATGGGGTGAAGTGGGGTTGTAGGAGGTCCCAGTGGACCTTGGCAAGCATGCCTTTGGAACGGTGATCTACATGGCAGCTTTTTCCAGTAAAGAGTTTCTGCATAGGCGCAGCTCAGAACATGGAATCTAGGACAACCTAGCCAGCCCTGATATGGGTAAGCAGGTCCCCACAGGCAGTGAGTGCATGGTGTGTGCCCTGCTGAAAGCATGCCCTCGAAGAGCTGGTAGGTTGCCCAGAAAGAGCTGTGTAAGAGGCAGAGAGCAAAAGAGTCCAGCTACGTGGATGGCTGTGAGAGCTTTGCAAGCCATGTTGGAGTATTCACTTCCTTCCCTGAGTAGCGGGCAGACAGAGGGATTTTATGCTAGAAAAGAATGTGACCAGCTTTGCTTCTAGAAAGAACATTAATTGTTGTATGCAAAATGGAAGGAGGAAGGGGGCCTGTGCCAGGAGTGGTAGGAAAGTTGGCTAATAGCTGGGAAGGGTGAGCCCATGAAGCATTCTGGAGATGGGTGGTGACTGTATGTGACATACTTGAGATTAGCATTCGTCGTTTTATGTGACTCTGGGAAGAACAGGACATGATTGGCGAGGGTTCCCTTAATGCTGATTTTTTATTAGATGAGCTTAGTAATTATTTTATTTGGTTAATAAATAATGGCTGTCTAGGTATTGTATCACTTAGGTAGAAATGTTTGGTTTGGGTTTTGATACAGGGTTTGGTCATGCAGTCAGGGTGGGCCCTAGCTCTCACCTCCCTGATACCCCTGCAAGGTTGGAATTAAAGGTGTGTACCGCCACACCTGGCTTGGGATTACTTTCAGTTATTCCATAAATAGAAAATGCATGGTCTTTATAGACACTGAAAAATAGAGAAGATAAGAGTAATAAATCACTCTCCCTCACTACCCAGAGACGGGTATTATAAATATTTCCATTTCCTTCCATCTTTTGTCAGAAGCAGTGTTTACACATTGAGATCCCCCTGGCAGGAACAAAAGGTTACTTTAGAGCAGAGGCTCTGAAGCTAGGCCCAGGCTGGGTGTTTTCCCTTCTTTCACTCTAGGATGTAGTACTTGCCTTTAATAAGGGCTAGGTTACCTTTTGAGCCTTTTTTTTTTCTTTTGAGGACAAAGCCATCATGAGAGATGGCTCATGAGACCTGTTCAGAAACTATTGCCCAGTCACCATGTGCGTGAAAGCCACTTTTAACAAATGCCAGACTGCCTGCGTTTGCTATTTTAAATGCCTCATGGGGAAAAACTCAATGGGAAGGAGTCTTTGTTTGATTACTGGAGGTAGACCAGTAGGACATTAGTGACAAGGGAAGATAGATAGCTGACTGAGCATCTTCACTGGCTTGTAAGAAGTGATGTGTGGTTCCTACTGGTGCCCCTCCCTGAGTTGTTTTTTTTTTTTTTTTTTTAAACATCCCTTTTAATCTGGTCTGAGATTGATTGAGATATTATCTTGGGCTGTTAGGAGCTGTGAGCTAGATTGGAATGACAAACACACATTGACAGCTTTTGAGAAGATAGATGGAGAAACAAGCTCTGAACTCCAACAGGCTCCAGGGTCTATTCTTCTGTGGGGCCTCTGGAGGAATGTTGCTCTCACTCTTTAGTGCAGGGAGAGAAAAGGTATACCTTGTTATCTAGTTGGATATTTTACCTAGCTCGGCTTACAGACATCTCTAGAATGAAGATCTCTTTTTGTGCATGTACAATATAATCATACCCAAATAAGTAAGAGCCGTGGGCCAAGCTGTATTTTATCCTATTTTGCGTCTATGTGATTTTAACTCACAAGGTTCAGGAATACCATAGAATGTGTTTTCTGTGAGACGGGTTGGGTAGTAGGTGTGCTTTGTCTTTGAACATCAATTGCTATTATACCGTGGTGTAACAGAAAACCACAAACACCACCAAAGGCTTCCAATAGTTATTGGGCGACTTTGAGAAGAAAAAAAAATGGCACCTTTACTACTCTAGAACTATTAACTTGACTCTCAAACTGATAACTCATATAAATTTACTTAATCCCATCAAGTACTTAAATGAGGAGTGCCCTTTCTCCCATGGGAAAGGTATTTTATAGGTATAATGCACTCGAAATGAAATTATTTGGGATTATTAGCTTTATAGTGAATTCTAAGTGACTTAAAGGTGCTGTCTGCCTAGCACCTTCCTATTTCTTTCTGAGGTTGGACTTTTTCTCTAATATATATATAAATTAGCATTTGTGCTTTAAGTGGAAGCACTGTGTCACTGTGTCTCCACCAGAACCTTTCCTGTGCTTTGAAGATAGTCCTCATGGCTTGTTGGTTCTGAACCTTTCTCTTGAAGCTAGCAGTGACTCTTCTTCCTAGTTGAGATATTAGAGTGAGTAACAGAGAGCCTTGGAGCCTACTTCCTGCTTGCTAGAACAAGTGTACCAGCAGGAATCGGCAAAGCAGACTCAGGAGCCAGCCAGGAGAAGCCAGGGCAGTGATGGCTGACGTCATCTAAGGGTGAATCTGCCACCCCTACAAACAGGCTACACATGGCTCAAGAGCGAGCCAGGCCCCTGTCCTCCGGGCAAGGTCGACTTTCCTTTCTACTGCACTTCAGCCCAGGCGTGCGAGCACCACAGCTCATCTTGGTGCTGCTGGAGGGCAGGGAACCTGTGGCAGAGAGATGGCAAGGCTGCAAGCCTGAGGAAGAAAGGAAAGGTTCAGAATGAAAAAGTCCAAACAGTTGGTGCATTATTACAAAGAAAACAGACTGAGAGGAAAAAGCTCTTTTGAAAATTTAACCTGAACAGAAAATAAATTATTTGCAGAGGGGAAAAGTGAGGTGTTCATTGCTTCAATGTTTGGATTTTTTTTTCCCCTCATACTCCCAGGACACTGAAGCTTTCAATTAAACTGCAGAAGGGAGGGTTGAGGCCCTTCCAGATCACTGCTCCCTAGAATCAGCATTGGTCTCACCTCCCTTTTTTATTTTCCATGCATGTTATCCTGTGGCCACCAGCAGTGAAAGAAGCCGATGGTGTTTCGCTGAGCACTGCCTTGTAGTGTCCTAGGAAAAGAGTCTCAGCTGACCCACTTTAGATCAGTTAAGCTCTTGGGGACCAGCCAGTGTACTGGGGAGTGAGGTGAAGTTACTAGTCTTCTGGCCCACTCGAGCTCTGAGCATCCCAGTCCCAGGAGAGAGCTGTGCAACTGTCCAGAGAGTGCTCTCTCGTGCCCCTCTCACTGCGCTCTGACCTCTCTTGGGACCGTTCATCCTCTTTGTTTCTTTATTGCATGGCTCATAAATTTAAGCCTCCAAGTCAGAAGTTTTCAGCTCCAGGACATGTGCCTGTGCCGAATCGGCACACTCTTCCCTTGCTGCTGCTTCTGCAGTGTTCCCACTGTGCTAGGTAGAGCAGGGAAGCAGATGGTAACATAGAGCATGTGGTCGTGTGACAGTACTCTGCTTGCCTTACTTCCCACTCCATTCATGGGACTCGGACATGTGCAGCATCTTGAAGTCAGCCTCCCTTGGGTGTCAGGGAAACCACATGTTCTGAGAGTTTATACGACATTTGTCTTTTATATTCAAAATGGGTTACAAGATTTCAGGTTGTCTGCTTCAGAAATAGTTAAAGCCATGATAAGATTACAGGCAAAAAAAAAAAAAAAAAATTATAAACCACAGGAAAACATGAGTAGACAGCAGCCGCTGTATGTAAGACCTACAGTCTAACTGCTAACGTGCGTAAACTTGCATCTGAACGTAGTCTGCAATGTGTTTTGGAAATGCGGTTTAAACATCTAAACCAAAGCAATGACCTAACTGAAAGACACTGTGGAAAACAGAATCAAGAAGCATGAGCTCTGGTCTCCTGGTGTGTGGAAGGGGTGCGTGCCTTCACTGAAATGAACCCTAAGTCTTGTTAGCATGGAATTTCTGCCCAGATGCTTGTCCTGAGAAATGGAGGCCAAAGCTGCCACCAACCTGTGGCATCCTGGAGGTCCCTGCCATTTTCTATGCCCAGTTGCCATCTTTGGATGGCTGACTCCCTGGAAATACAGACACCGTTGTAGATTTCCTGAAAATCCCTCCTTAATGAGCAAGCACACGTGTGCACAGCCACGCGCAGAGCTTCAGTCTACTAAAGTTCTGCGTCATGGTAGACACCGCCGTATAAACATCAGCATAGCTTAATTTGTTATTGAAATCCTCATTAGTCCCATGGAATAAAATTAATATACAAAAAGAAAAAATCATTTCAAATGCCTAAAAAATGTATTTGAAAATTGAGTTCAGGGGGTGATATGAACAGTTACAAGAGTACCTTTTAACACAACTCTTAAGCTAATTCAATATAGGATATATATTCTGATCATTGTTAATACTTACAAATTATACATCATTTTTTTACTGAAGTGCATAACAGCCCATGCATTTAAGCATTATTTGTGCTGATGGCTCATTGAACACTCATTTGCATAGGATTATACTGTTTCTCTTTCAACATTAAGAATTTTATATTCACATCTCCAGAAGTCTGCCACTTAGATTAATAGCTAATGAAAAGTCAAAGATGCTTCAAAACAATTTTTAGTTGCATGTATGTGCATGGGTGTATACAATACCTGTGGAGGTTAAAAGCACCAGCCCCATAGAAGTTGGTTAAGATCATTGTGAGCCACGTGATATGGGTACTAGGACTTGAACTTGAGTCCTCTGCAAAAAGAGCAGGTCATGCACTTAACCACTAAATAACCTCTTCAATTTCAAGTCAAGCACATTTAATATAGTAGCCATGTTGAAAAATAAGGGCAGACCCCATGTCAATGATAGTGTGATCAGAATGTCAGACCCACAGTGAGTACCGTAAGGGATGTAGAGGGATCAGTTTTTCTGCAATCTGAGAATTGCATAGATCAGGTAAGGCTGTTTTGCTTGTGTGTGATGCTAGGTCCATAAGCAAAGCCATGATCAAGAAAGCAGGGGAGCAGGGGAACATCGTGGAGTCTGAAACACAGAGACGAGTGAGGATGAACTGGACCATCTGGATTCCTGCAAGCAGCTGCCGCTGAGGCTCCAGGTGACCTGCAGAAGAGCTGGTGCACTTCGCCAGAGAACAGCACACAAACTTGGCTCAAGAGCTTCCGAAGCTGGAAGAATGTGGAGACCAGCTGCAGCCCGGTCGATCTGGCAGGAGCTGGAGAAGCTGTAGGCCGGTGCTGCTGGAAGCCAACACTGTGTGGCCATCAGATCTACCGCTGAGTGTGAGCTGCAAATAGCACCTGACACCATACCAGCTTTCCAAGAAAACATGGCTCTGCTTCGCGTCCACTTCCAAATTTCTCTCGAGCTCCAAGACAGACTGTAACCCACAGCTACACAGAAAGAGGCTTTGGTCAGTGTAGTTCCAGGATAGGCAAACTGACATGAAAGCCAGCTGTCACACTCACTCCACCTTTCAAGCAAATTTCATTTCCAAATAGACCTTATCAAAGTATCATTTATGCTCTTACATCCTCCACTCAAAGGCATTCATGTCTCCCCCAAAGGAGAAAAGACATTTTTTGTGTTTGGGTGCTATCCATTTTCTTCATGTCTTCTGGCTTCTTGATATTGTGCAACTTACACTAAGTAAGATGTGAGAAGCAAACCAGTTGATGCACGTTCTCAAATGCCTGAGACCTTGGAGGAAAGGGGGCGGGGCAAGCCAGTGACCAACACTTGAGAGGCTTTGGATTTTTAAAGAGATGTTAGATATTTTAAAGAGACTGAACTTTTAAAATATTTTAATTTTTAAAGACTGGGACTTTCCAGATTTCCCAAATATATCAGAATGCAGCTTTGTGTGATTGTTCATGTGTGTGTCCTGGATGTTTCTTTGTCAACTTAGCAAAAGCTAGAGTCACCTCAAAGATGCACCTCAGTTGAGAAAACGTCCTCATCATGTTGGCCTTTAGGCAAGTCTGTGGAGCATTTTCTTGATGAATGATTAATGTGGGAGGGCAGCCCATTGGAGATGGTGCTGTGCTGCTCCAGGGCAAAATCCCTGGCTGCTATGAGAAAGAAAGCTTAGCAAGAGCCATGGGAGCAAGCCAGGAAGCAGTGTCCTCTGTGGTCTTCACTTTAGTTCCTGCCTCCAGCCAACAGTCTTGAGAGGGTCTTTGCTTCCTCCTGAAATATCACATCTGACCAGAGGCATTCTGATCCTCTATGTTTCCACAATACCTCATTAAGCTCTGAGCACTCAATGGTCTTCCCAGCCCCGGTTCCAAACGCTTCCACAGTCCTCTCCAACTACACGGTCAAGTCTGCTACAGCCAACACTCAACTTCTGGTACCAACTTCTGTCTCAGTTTGCTTTCTGTTGCTGAGATCAAATACTGCTAGCAAGACATACCTTGTGTAGGAAGCTACACATCTGGCAGCTCCTGGGTCATACTCCATCACTGAGGGAAGCTGGGGCCGAAAAATCAGCCCTGATTAATAAGAAACAATCATCACTGAAGTAAAATCTTCTGGGCATATTTTCTCGAGTTCAGCACACAGAGCTATGACAAGAAGGGGACAAGGCAGCATTTCATGCTGGCAGCGAAACTTGGGCTGCCAGGTGGTAAGTTTTAAAGGCATGCAGAGTTCGAGGAAAGCAGCTGAGACCTGTCACCGTGAGAGGTCAGGAGAGACAATAGACAACTGGCAAAGGTGCAGCCTGAGTTGGACTGGAAACACTAGGATGGAAGGTTGCCATGGAGAGTAGTTGAGGCTTGCGACCATGTGGCAGGGTCAGAGTTCATGCAGCATGCCCAGGAGGGGTTACTAATGCACGTGCAGGCTGTGGAGACCCTGTCACAGTGGAGATGATGGGGCTACGAGAAGACTGCCAAGGGCAGAGGCAGGTGTGGCATGGGGCTGGCTTGAACCTGCGAGGCAAGCTCTGCATGCTAAGAATGGTGCAACCTGAGGGGGCCGAGCTGCCCAAACCTTTGGAGCCCAGAACATCATGAGTGAATCCCAGATGCAAGACACTGAGCTGCAGGGTTTGATTTACACGGTTTGGAGTTTGGTTTTCATTTGGCTTGTAACCATTTCCTGGTTCTTCCTTCTTACAATAAGAAGTATGTAACTTAGTTTTGAGTTTACAGGAACACTTGAGAGACATCAAGTTTTAAAGAGATGTTAGGTATTTTAAAGAGGCTGAACTTCTAAAGTGTTTAAGTTTTTAAAGAGTGGGGCTTTCAAAAGTTGGAATATGTTTTATATTGTAATGTTGATATTGATATGAGATCTTGGGTATAAACAAAAAAGGAAAGATACTGGTGTGTCAAGGTGACAAGCAGTCAGTTGTCCTGGTTGGGGTTTTTGGTCAACTTTTGGGAAGAGGAACCTCGGTTGAGAAGTGCTCCCATCAGAAAGTCTACAGGGTTGCCGTGGGAGGGTCCGGCGTGCTACAGATGGTGCCACCCCTGGGCTGGTGGTCCTATGTAGTCCAAGAAAGCGGACTGAGCAAGCTGTGGGAAGCAAACTGGTAACCGGTCTTCCTCCAAGATCTCTTGGGCCCAGGTTCCTGCCTTGAGCTCCTGCCTGGCTTCCTTTCCCTCCGTAATGAAGGGTGACTTGAGACTTGTAAGCTAACATATGAAAGCACACTGAGACACGTGTGCTTGTTCTCAGGCAGCATCAGATGGCGCCAGCCCTTCTCACACTGCTCTCCGCGGTACCGCTTTCCTCTACCCTGTAGAGAGCTCCGAGTCAAGAGCCCATTATTGAAGCTACAGTTTGCACTTGTATTCCTATGACTGAAGTAGACTCAGACCAGACATTTCTGAAATCTGTTAAACATGTTTTTCTTGAAAAAAGAGATCTCATGCTCAAATAAGTTTTGGAAACACTGAGTAAGCAGCGTTAATTAGATTTATTCATGTTAGTATTTCTCAGAGCCCTTATCGCACTAATATGATTTGGCCACTGAGTCATTGTGGGAGCAGCTCCCAGGGTTGTTAAGGAACACAGCTGAAGCTAGACTGACTTCTGCTGAATTGCTGTTTCTTCTACTGATTTGCCTCCAGCCCACTCAGTCAAAGATTTTCTCAAACAGCCTGATCAGATTTTGATGTCTGTTATACCCCTAAAGATGACAAGTAGGAGGCACTTGTAACAAATTACAAGGGTTTGGAAAATGGGTCTTAACAATTTCTTGAACTGCCTTATGACAGGTAAACAGAAAAAAAAAATAGTGTTTTAGAGACTGTTAAATGTGGTTTTTATGCTGGGATGCTGCAAGCTTTCTAATAATAGCCCCATTGTAGCACAGGAAATCTTGCCTGTACCAGGCAGAGCAAGAAGACTGAAATCATAGTCTCACCTCAACTCTTGCGTCTGGATCTTAATCACTCCTGATCTCAGTAGCCCAGTGCTGCTCTCTGATGCACAGGCTTTGGAGTGTGTGAAGGACTCAAGTGTGAGGGACACTCCTGCTTCAAACCTGGAACTCTGGCTTTAAAGATTACAACGGCGTATTTAGCAAATAGTTTTCAAAGAATGAAAGTACACATTCTTAACAACGCGTTTTTTAGAGCAATCTGTCTCAGAACTTTGTCATGTTATCAGCGTTAAGATGAGAAGCAGCGACATTGTAGTGGTTGGTGGGAGGTCTCCAGCACCACCACCACCAAAAAGAAAGAAAAGGGGTAAAAGTCTGAGGTAGAAAAGCCTTTACACCAAAGCAGAGTCGTTTTCTATGATGTGTAATACTTTCTTGTTTTTTCTCTTTCTTTTTACAGTTTTTTGAGGTACCGTTTGACTCAAACATGAATAGAACAAAAAACAGGCCTCTGGTTCGTGGACAGATCAGGTAAATCATGACTAATCTTCTTCTACATTCTAGAACATTCATTGACTTATTCACCCTAAAGCTTCTTTTACTGTAATGTCCACTTAGTAAAATAATTATAGTTAGCCTTCCCCAGATCCCAATCCCTACCTGGTCTCAGTTTCTTGGCCTCATTAACAGTGTCAGATATGAGTTCACTCATACAGTGAGCCTTAAACCTAATTTTAAAAGGTGGTTGGTTATTCCCATAATATTTGTGCCACTATTATACCAATATCTTACAGGCAGGTCACCTCATAGCTCACAGGGTTCATAGCTGGGTCAGACTGATGATTGCTTTTCTCCTCGGGTAGCATGTATAGTACCTTCCAGCATTATGAACAATGTTAGTCAGTGGAGATGAAGCATCCAGTTGAGTGTCAGCTGGATTTCTCCATGTCCTCTGCCATAAGTAAGTGCTGTCTTCAGTGGGGTCTTACCCACAGGTTATAGAGGGTAACCAAATTAGAGTTGTCTGGAGGGGCTCTATGGAACCCCTTTGGACAAAGACTCAAAAAGATATAACTCATTCCCAGTACTGAGGGTTTTACTTGGTAGTATAATATGTCTAGTTGGGATATTGTCTTCTCCATTATATAATAAGTTCATTTAAATTCCACTTATGTGTATATATATTTTAGGAAGCCTCTACAGTATTAGATTAAATATGGTTTTCCTAAGCCCTTTATTAGCCATCTCTCCCCATATTTCCTCCTTTGCCCAACCCTCCCATCTTCCTCCCCATTTAATCCTCCTAATTTCCCATTCATTCTTTATAACAGTTTATTGCTCCTTCCATGGAAGATCCCCAGAAAATGTTTCTTATTTGTTTGTTTTAGTGCACTTAACAGATAGGCACAGTCATAGACTCTGAAGGGCAGTGATGACCAAGGAGCAGTTCTGTGTCTTACAGAACACCAACTTCTTAAGCAGCATATGCATTGTGCCAGATACAATGTAGAGACCAATTCTAGGTGGTGTGTGAACACAGAGTATCTAAGTTAAGCACAGGATCTCCCTCTTCCCTTGTCCCATCTACCCTGCTTATCCTGCTATCATAGATCACTGTTCTGAGCCCAGAGGCTGTGGAGGTCCCTATTGGGTGCCCTGCAGGCTTCACAGGCCTCTCTCCACCTCTGCCCTTTTCCTTACATTTCTTCATTTGTTTTCTAAAGCCGGACACCCGGAGGCAGCCTTGGACTTCCTTTATCATTGTTTGGTATCTCTTGGCCTTTTAGCCTCCTGGACTGTTGTTTGCTTGCTTTGCTGTGGACCAGCTTCAAGTCGGTGCAGAGTGCTCAGCAGCCTGGCCGGCTTCTCTGCCTCTATTCTCCCCTTCTCCAGCTTCCATTCATTTGGCAGATGCATCTTCCTTCCATGATCACATCGGTTCTGGCTTAAAGCCCCTTTACAAGTGTAATTAAGACAAAATATTTTGTTTTGATTCTTTACAGTGTCACCCGAGGCCTTTTCTCAGGGTGCTTCCCTGCAGGCCTCCCAGCCTCCCCTGAGTGGCCTGTGTTCATCTGCTCCCCCTGCCACGCCATGCCACGCTCCTGTCTGCCAAGCATGCCAGCAGTGCCTGCTGTGGCCCAGGAGCCCTGTCTCTGGCTTTGCAGGCTCTGCTGTGCTGCTGGCATTACTTTAAAGTACAGTTGCTGTCCCGGCACAGCTCAGTGCTGTCTGCTCATGCTTTCCAGGCCTCCTCTCTACCCACTGTAAGTTCTGAGACCACAGTCTGATAGAAATTGTGTGCTATGCCAGTGAGCATAGCAGACAGAGACAAACTAGTCACTTTTGGCACAGTGCTAACGGCAGCTGTCTTCATTAGGGTCTCTGGCAGTGATAAAACACCATGACCTAAAGCAACTTTGAGGGAAAAAGGTTTGTTTCATCTTACACTTCCAGGTCACAGTCTGTGACTGGTGGAAGTCAGGGCAGGAACTCGAGGCAGGAATGGAGGCCATGGGGGAACACTGCTCACTGGCTTGCTCCTTGTGACTGGCTCAGCCTGTGTTCTCAAACAACCCAGGACCACCAGCCCAGGAGTGGCACCACTCACAGTGAGTTGGGTTTTTCCACATCAACCATTGATCAGTCCAGCACAGCAGTAATGAACAGATAGACAAATAGGTAGACAGGGATGGACAGACAGTAGAGAAATAAAAAAGATGAGAATATTTTTTGATTTCTTGACATTCTGTCAAAGCAATGACATATACTGCAAAGGCACAGGGGTCAGAAGACAAGGATGAACACATGAGCTTTAAGATTAGAGGAGGATGACCATACAAGATGACAAAGCAGGTAAAGGTACTTGCTGCCAAGCATAACAGCCTCATTTCAGTCCCCTGGGTCCACTTGGTAGAAAGAGAGAACTGATTTCCACAAATTGACCTCCAACCTCCACAAGCATACTGTGGCATGTATATACACCACATAATGAATAATAAATGACAAGTATACAAATAAATGGAATGTTAATGCTTTCGAAAGGATAAGAGGGGTGCACCTTCTGATTTGCAGAAAGTATTCAGCATAGACAACTCTAGGCACAATGGACAGGGTAAAGCAGATGGCATGTGCTATGGAACAAGGAACACAGTGATATGACATGAGATTAGAAGAAACCGTTGCGAGAACTGGTTTGGATTTGCTGTGACCTGGGAAATCAGAAGCTGGTCATAGTGTGGGACACTGGGGCCAAGTTTCAGCTAAAACACTCCCTCAAGGGTGAATGACCGTTAGGAGCAGGAAGAGGGAGGGCTGGGCCTCAGCTGTAATGTTGGAGTTCTCTGTCTCTCTGACTAGGCTGATGGGAGAGTAACTGGCATCTGCTTTCCAAGCCTCTGCCTGCTGTGTGGGCCTCATGTCTCCTGCGGATGGACTCTGCCAACCCCACCTCCCTGCCTTGGCCCCTGTCTTTTTGCCTGCTTCTTTTTCCCTCTTCTACAACCCTTGTTTGCTAAGGAACCCCTGTTCCTTTCTGACATGGCCCTGCACTCTGCTTTCGTCATGTCCTGCAGGTCTACCTACAGGTCTCAGGGAATTCATAAGGGAAAGGAGTGAAGAAGAACTAGAACATAATCACTGAGAACTTGTGGATCTAGTGTGGGCCCAGTCCTCCCATCACCGCCAGCCAAAACAATAACTCTTCAGCCCTTGGAGCCGGACCTGAAGGCAGGAAGGAGTAGACAGGCAGCCTTCCTCAGCACAGGCCTCCTGCTGGCAAATGCTCTGAGTGCTAAGTCACCTCAGTCTCTGCTTTCATCCCACCTGCAACTTCCCCAGGCCGTTCTCCAGCTTTAGTGAGCATAGCCATTGTTCCCTAGACTGTGGACATAACCTTGCGTGTCCTTTATGGATGACTTCATGGGATTTTGAAGGATAATTTAGAGTTTCACCCTGGGGCTGACCTACAGTAAACTGAATACATTGTGGGGCTGGGCTCCACATGCTTCAGTATTCAAGTGTATCCTGGCCTGAGGCAGCCCAGTGCTGCTCGCCTGTCCTTATCCTTGTTGCCTTTTGTACAGTTTGTTTACATGGGGAGGGGGTGATACTGCTTATAGTTGGTAAGTAAGGAATAATGATTTAGTATTTTTTTAAATAATGAAAACATATTCTTTATATTTTAAATGGAAAAGTTTCCTGTATTTTTTCATTAGACTCAAAGAGGGAAATAGAGCTAAAGTACAGTCTAATGAGAACAAAACTTATAAAATTATATTCTTCACCTCACCTTCCCAAGAAAAGTACAGAGGACAGTACCTCAGTTCTAATGACCTTCGAGTGACCTGCTTAAAATGCCAGTTGCACTCAGGCATGATGGTCTGTACCTATGATACTAATAGTTATAAAGCGATGGGGGCGGGAACGGATCACAAATTTGAAAAGCAGCCTGGACTATGCATTGACTATTGCAAAACAAAATATTTACAGTACAGTAAACACAATAAAGTGCCACTCCCAGCTCAGGGGTACAGTCTGTATTCAGCGTATGTTCAACCCTGGATTTCCTGGCACCAGAAAAGCGACTTCCTTTATTGCTTTGTTGTCACTTAAAATTTAAGAAGATTAAAACCAAAAACAAACAAGCAAAAAACAATTGTTCATCTTACCCCACTTGAAAAATACTGGTTTCATTTTCTAGTGAAAGAAAGGATATCCTATGTTAAACGGGTCCCTGGGCTCATCTTAAAATGTGCAGACATGGTTCCTTGCCACCCGAGATGTATCCTGGACCTGTGCTGCCTTGCAATGGCAGAGGTAGTTAATAGAAACGTCTTTACAGCTGCTCTTTACCAGTGTCTTTCCTATGGAAACACTTGACCCTGTGGCTTTCTGCTTTTTCCTTCAACTCTGGGGCCTTTGTGGTAGAATTATTTATCAGGCTTTTTAGTGGCGTGGGAGCCACCATGTGACTCTGAGCATATCACTCAGGAAGCATCCCAGATGCACACGCAGACTCCCGGAGCCACGGTGCTCCTGACTAAAGAGCTCTTGCATCTGCCTAGAGGGAAGTCTGTAGAGAAATGCTCCAGGGACTTCATAATGGAGCTGTCTTAACCTCGCTCTCATCTCCATGAGTGGAGCTCTCTTGGAGCCAAACCACCGCAGCTGTTCCCCTGGGAACATGTGATCCCTAGCTTCAGATTGACCACCTCTGTTGGCAATAGGGATTTGTCATGTACAAAGTTAAAAGAGGTGGTTTGCTTCTAAGGTCTGTGGGGCTCTGGTTTCCAACTGTTTTCATATTCCCACTAGTAGATCTTTTCTTCATGCCCCTTATGTTATACAAGTGTCCAATGTCCTTGAACTGTCCTACCCAGTGAGGCACCCATCTCCCTGCCCACTGTTCCTGACTGAATAAAATAGATTTAGTAGTTCAAAGGTACCTGGAAGAGTGGTTTGAAGTGAATACCCTTAGTATTTTTTTAGTTGCTATGAGGTTAAAGAACAAGCAGTTGTCTTCAGTGGATTAGAGCCACCGTGCCTACAGGCTCTCGGGGGAGTTCTTGAGGACCCTTGGGACATGTCCACTACAGAGTTCTCCAGGTTCTGCCCAGCTCTGCTGAGAGCGGGTCATTCTGTGCAGATTCACCCTGATCCTTCCCAAAAACTTTCCCAACTGAGCCACCCCTGGGATCTCTTCTCTGTCTTATCACTTGGACTGGTGGATCATCTCTCCTAGACAGACATCTGCTGGCTGTGTGCAGTGGCTCCTCTGTCCTCTTCTCCCTTAGCACTTGCTGGTTGCAGCTGACCTCCAGTCCCCCAGCCACCTCTGCTTTTCTCTGCACCACTGCATTTTACTCTCTAAATGGCGACATTCTGTATCCCTCTCTCACTTAGCTTCACACATCCCTAAAATGACCATCTTAGCCTTAGCCCTCAGAGTCTCCAGTTCAGTCCTCTAAGCCCAAAGCTTTACGAGAAAGAACTTCACGGCCCAAGCATAAGCCTGGTAGTTCACCCCAACCCAGATCCCTGGGGCAAAAGAAAGGCAAACTGGCAGTTTGAGATGGGCAGGGGACACTGAGGCTGCTGCTGTTCCTGGGCAGTTGTGCCTAAATTGAGCTCATGCTTGTCTGAAGCTCACCTCAGAGGTGAGCCCTGGACCCACCTCTCCCACCTCAGCACATACTTGCTTCAGATCCTATGTGTGCTTTATACTCGAGACTTAAAGATTCCTAAACATCATAGTAACTGTGTTTGTTTTGCCTCAGATGCAGAGGCCTGCCACCTCTCTCTCCCTCCCCTTCCCACCTGGTAGCTCTTCCTAGCATTGTTTTATTGTTCTGTCGGAATTGAAATTTTGTTTTCCTTATTTTCGAGGAGTGCAGGGGGATGTAGGTACTTATAATCTACCATCTTCTTCAAACTTGAAGTTTTCCAGTTTAAATTTCCAATGTGCCTTATATGACTGGGTAGTTCAATGATGCCCTGCCCCTGGTCTGTCCCTGTTAATTTCTTTTTTTCTTTTTACTTTTTCTTTTTGTTGTCGGGGGATGGGCGCTTGCTGTCCTGGACTTCCTTTGCCCACCAGGCTGGCCTCGAATTCACAGAGTTCCCCCTACCTCTGCCTCCCTGAGTGCTGTTACAGGCGTGTGCCACCACACCCGGCTCCTATTTTTTAATCTTATCAAGGCCTGTTGTTTCTAATAAATGTTTTAGAATTCTCCCACTTAATTCAGCTCGTCCAGAATGTATTGATCATCTATGGTGTTAAGAGAATTGTGCATTTTCTTTGTGTGATGCTGAAAGCTTTATAAAATGGTTAAGGGAATTAGGTGTACCAGAGGCTCAGAAGACAGCACTGCACAGCCCCAAAGTACCTGTTAAATGAAATTTATAAACAGGTGTGAATGGGGAGGTCTCTGAGAAGCAGTAGAAGATGCAGAACAGAATAGAGTGGCCATTGCATGCCTCCTGAGAAGGGCCCCTGGGCTAAGCCTTTCTTCCTGTTATTTTGAAAGACATCTGTATTTTGATTGCATCTCCTTTGAATTTTCCATTTTCCAGCCTTGTGAGTGCTGACAGAGAAATAATAGATGTCAACATTAGTTTTTCCAAGTTAATGGATCAGATGAGGGTGATCCATAATGTGTGGCTTAGGTGTGGGCTGTACGCAGGAGATTGCCTGATAAGAGCTGAGCGGGAGGTTATTTGGGGAGGATAAATGGAAACCCTTGGATTCAGGGTCAGCCATACCTGTCTTTAAAATGAATGATAAAGATTGAGTTTTAGAATGAAATGAATGGACTGTTTAGTTGGCATTACTAACTTAAAGAGCACGGTTTAGCTTAAGTATTATAGGGACTTAGAGAAGACATTTTTCAAATTTACTGAAGGTTTTACCAGTAAGCACTTAAGCAAATGTAAACACTGTGTGGGCTGCAGGGGAGCCACGCCGGTCTAGTGGACACGACCAGGCGCAGGCCTGCACAGCTTCGCAGGCTTGTTATGATTGGTCTCTCAGCGTGTGTATACTGCTAATGTAATAAGAACATAAACAGTTGGTAAGTATAGAAATTTCTTTCTGTAACGTTAACCAGTGATTTGAAGCAGCAGGAAAAACAAATTTGGTCTCAACTGAGTTGCAGAGGTGTTAATGTAGAGAAGATTGTTCTGGAAATAAGATCGCCCAGTACCGTGAGCCATGGAGTTGAGAAGTCAGCAGAGAGTCTTTGTCCATATCATCACGCCTAGTCGTTGCCAAGGATGAGCGCAGTGCACACTGGGAGTCTCTGGAAGCCACAGGCTGCTGGTAGTCAGGAGAAAAGGGAAAGTGTGCGTGAGTGTGAAGCACTCTGGGTTCTGAGTGTTTTGATGATGTCAGCCCTATGTGCGATGGGCTCCTTAGGTCTCGTGTTTCTATTTATTAGCTGTGAGACATCCAGGTATTCTAATTAACATTCGCATGAAGAAATAGCTACCATATGTTAGGAACTTAGTCTGTTTTGTTTTGTGCTGTTGTTTGTTTTGCTTAACAGTAATCGAGGTTGGGGAGGCTGATGTTCCTCCTCTCAAGACTGCACGTGTGCAAATACTGTTTCCACTGGTGAGTCTGAGCGCAGGCTTAGGAGTTCTCTTTTTTTGTGGTTTGTAGGAGTTTATTGGGCAATACTGTTAGGTACAGAGAACATCGGGTTGAATGCTGTAGACTCGCTGCACTAAAAGGCGTGGCCCGGGAGATGTACAGGCAGAATCATCATTCGAGGACCCGGTTTGCCCAGAGACCAAGAAGGATTGCAAGTGCCCCAGAACAGACAGGGAGATCCCCTTCCACTGGTAGAGAGGTTCGGGAAGATAAAGGTGAGGGGAAAATGGTCTTGAGTTGTTATTGGCATTGTTCTGCCATTGCTTTTGTCTTTTGCAGTGCTAGATACCCACCAGGGATTTCTGCAGGCTCTAAGGGAGGCTTCCTTACACTGGTCTATACCCTCAACTCTTGTTTACCCGTGAGACAAAGAGAATATGGGGAGCAGCATTCATAAAGCTAGCAGACACGTTCTCTTTTACTAGACCCAAGAGAACAAACAGTGGAGCAGCAGTCAGAGCAAATCCAGATTATATGGGCCTGCTATGCTTGCCTTAGTTACCAGCGTTTAAAAATAGAACAAACTCACATCAAACCCTGCATTCGGAAATGGGGGTGATGCACCCCAACGTGTTGTCTGCCAAGCACAGCCTCTGCCATTCCCTTTCTTTCATGTTAGCCCAACTGCCTCCTTCCTTTTGGCAGCCTGGTTCCTGCTGTGTCTGCATTTGTAAACACTGTCCTTTAAACATGCAGGTTGCTGGGAAGAGGAGCAGGGAAGTGTACCTGTCTCAGGACTTCACCTCCCCACAGGAGCGCACACAGCTCCCATCTTCTCCAAACTTTTAAATTGTGTTTATTAAAGCTATTAAAGCCTTGCAAAGACACTAGAATCCATTAACTCTGTTTTGCATAAGTGAATAAAGTTCTATAAATTAAAAACTAAAGGGAGAGTTAGAAAGTTAAACCATCTGGCTCAAACTGGAAAAAGAAAGGGTCTCCCCTGCAGCAGGCACTGGCTGTTAGAGGGTGAGGAAGAATGGGTTTCCCTGAGAAGCCCTGCCTGACTTAAGTAGATTCAGTGTACTTCTGCACTGGAAGCTGGTTTTCATAGATGGATCAAAGTGTCTGTGATGGTTTGACTAAGAATGACCACATTCTCTCATCTGTTTCAAAGTTCTGTTCCCAGTTGGTGGACTATTTAGAAAGGCTTAGGAGGCATGGCCTTGTTGGAGGAGGGGTATCCCTGGGAGTGGGGCTCTGAGGGTTCAAAAGCTCATGTCAGGCCCAGTCTCACTCCCTGCCCTGTGACTGTGATCAGATGTGAGCTCTCAGCTACTGCTCCAGAGCCACGCCTGCCTGCCTCTGCCACGCTTCCTGCCATGATGCTCAAGGACTCAGCCTCAGAACTATAAGCAAAGTCCCCATTAAATGCTTCCTTTTATAAGTTGTTTTGGTCATGGTGTCGCTCTTCACGTAATAGAACACTAAGATAGCATTGACATAACTGCACACACAGCAGAAACTCCAGTCTGTATACAAATATCTTTCCTGTACTTTAAATGAGTTAGTGTGGCACCCTTCAAGGATCACTGACCGCTTCTTCCTGTCTGAGGAGGTTAGCTCAGAAGTCAGCCGTATCTTGCGTGACCTGACCCTCGCATCCTGATTGGGGTGACAAGGGAGTGGAGAGCGGGTAGAGACAGAAACACACACACAGAGAAGCTGGGCTCTGGTGGGCTGCAGTCATACAACCCAGAAACTTGCTATTCCGTACAGCAGAGGAGGAGCTCACGTGTAAGTAAGGTCTGTAGGGTCGCAGGCTTAGGCTGCAGTCACAGAGGAGGAAGCCGTGGCTGCTAGCTTTAGCACACACTGGCCAATCATTAGTAAATCACCACACATGGACCACTGCAAGGCTTTGCCATTCCTGTGATGCTCACCTGGGAAGGCATGGCCATGTGGCAACACACATTCTCACAGGACATCTTCATCAGCTCTCCACAGAGGTCAGCAAGGGACAGGCGCCACTGTTTGTTATACTCTGTTACAGCCTGATTTGTAAACAACAGGTTCCTCTTATCTTCTTCCTGCATTGGTAAGAGTCTTTTGGTTGGTTTCTTTAAAACTCCTTTAGTATAAGCAGATATACTGTTTTCTTCCTTCAATTTTTTTTCATATAACTTTCATGTCCTAAGTATTTGAAGTCCTTAAGTTCTGAAATTATATCAGTGTTCTGCTGCTTTATCATATCTATAGCTTGAGACTTATTCAGAATCAAAAAATTCCTAATAAGATTCTGTGGAGACTTTTTTCAGAACAGTTTCTGTAGAGACATTCCCCAAAAACTCATTTCAGAGTTCAAATGCAGGATTTATGCAGGAAATTAAAGTTAAATTGGCTTGATTTGATGAAGGTTTAAGCTTTTCTTTTGTTTTTGAAGAAAGGAAATTTTATTTTGTAATTTAAAAGTCATTTATTCAGGAAGGATGGCCAAGAAGTATGAGATTAATTTTTGTGTAGGCCAATTACCTGAGGAGCCGTTCATAATATAAAGTTTGATTTAATGCTATGCTTCCTGGACCCCCAACACTGCTTACACAGAAGGGCCCAGTTTCCCCAGGAAGTTATTTAAAAGTCAAGTAATTTAAATTACATTTATTAAGTACAATGAATAGACAAATTAAAGCTCGTATTTCTTTGGGCCGGAGAGATGGTGGGCCAGAGAGATGGCTCAGAGGTTAGGAGCACCGGCTGTTCTTCGAGAGGTCCTGGGTTCAATTCCCAGCACCCACATGTCAGCTCATAGCTGTCTGTGACTCCAGTTCCAGAGGATCTGACACCCTCACACAGATATACAATCAAGCAAAATGACAATGCACATAAAATAAATAAATCTTTGGGGGGGGCATGTATTTCTCCTTGTCCCCAATATCTACAGAAAATTCTTCTTCAGTAGAGCTACATCAAGACTAGTATTTATAAACAAAGCAAGGTTCCGTCGCAAGGGAGCAAAGTCCGGCCTGTGGACACGTGTGGATAAATGCCCACTCTTGGTCTGTTGGTTTTCCTTCTGGAGTAGCCTTGGACAAGAAAGGCAGGAGAGACATTCCGTAATGTAAAATGGAATTTGGCTTGCCTGTGAGTTTTGAAGTGCAGCATTCAGCCCTCATCGTGAACCATGAACCGTGAACCTGTTAGCTTTTCTGGGTGAGTATGCAGAAACACTCTCACTCCTTCCCACCCCCCTGCCCTGTTTGTACCATATTCATACGCTTAAATCCCCGTGCAGTTATTGACTGTACCACTTAAGGTTGGTCACTTATTGTCGTACCCTCTTTCTGTTTATTTCTGGTCTTTCCCATTCAAATTCAGTCAGAATCGTTCGGAGCCCCTAGTGTCCTGGATCCTCGTGGGCATGTTACAGTTGCTGTTGTAGTGGGCTGGGAATACCAACATCTTTTGAAGATCAGTCAGGTTCTGCCTCCTGCCAATTCACCTTTTTGTTATTTGATAGAACAAAATTAAATTCTTATACAAATTGCAACTGCAAATACAAATACCTGTATATAAATAAAATACCTGCAAATAAAAAATAAATAAATCTTTTAATTCTGTAGGCTTCAAAATAAACCAGGGAAAGAATCACTGGCATTTTCAAACCCCCTACATCCAGCTCTGCTTAAAGGATCCTCCCTATTTAAATGATGCTGTCTTCTAGTAGCTGATTTTATAGGGACTTGTGTGTTTAACGTCTGTCTTTCTTTCTAAATGAAATATCCTATTTTCCCATCTGCTCTGTTGCCAAGCGTAGCGATTAACTGTACAAGCAGCTAGAAATGTGAATCAACGAGGGAACAAGCAAACAAGTGATGCCCTTGTGCAGTTAGTCAGTGTCCTCTGCGCCTCAAGAGGGGCCGGAGAGATGAGCTCAGTGGTTAAGAGCACTGTCTGCTCTTCCAAAGGACTGGGGTTCAATTCCTGGCACCCACATGGCAGCTCACAACTGTCTGTAATGCTCATTCCAAGGGATCTGACACCTTCACAAAAAGTTAAATAAATTATTACTATTTTTTTTTTTTTAAAGAGGCTCCATGAAGTATTCCCTTCTTAACTGAAGCTCCAGAGTAAGAATTTTGCACAAGGTGACACAGCCGGCCAGGGTAGATGCTCCCCCTCCTTGTGGTCTTGCTATTGAGCCTTTTGGCCTGAAAGACCCCAAGCACACACACCCCCACCACCTCTTCTTGCTGAGGAAACAAGGACCAGACAGCTGCATCCATACAGATGCACTGTGTCCTGAGTGGTTAAGCAGCAGGGCCTGAACTGGACTCAGAGGACCTGCCTTCTGGCCAGTGTGCTTGGTCAGGAAAGCAGATAATAATAATAATAAAATTAAAATATTTTAATATGACCTTGTTATGAAAATGTTCAGCAGGCACTGCGGTAGACACAGGGCACGAAGCTCAGGGCTCCCCAGACCCAGGCTTAGCACTCATCAGACTTTCACAACCCTTCAGCTTCCTTTTATGGTGCTTTTAACAGGCCACACACTGAGGCTGACTAGGTCAAGTCCTGTTAGGTGAGTCAAGGAGGCCAAGGGACACACTGTTTCCCTGCCAGCAGCTACTGCTTCTAGGTCACAACCCGTGTTCTTTCCGCCGGAACTGTTCAGGATGCATACATTGACAGGCACTTAAAGTGGGTGCCCTGCCCCGGCCAGCCGCACTGTGTGCTGAGGATGGTGGCAGGTATAGGCCTAGGAAGTGTTCTTGCCATGTGAGTAGCAGCATTGTATTGGCAGCCTGTGACATAGCGTGGGACTCGTATCAAGCCTTGCCAGGTTCTACCTGGTTCCCAGGTAATGCCACTGTTGCTGGTCTGGGGGCCACACCCAGAACCACCGTGGAGGGTGGACCCACAATCCTCTTCCCTGGCTCTGGGCCCAAGGGAATCCAAGGAGCCTTTCTTCCCAGCTGACCTTGGCAGCCAGCTACAGCACTCCATGTGGGCGTGAACTGCTAAAGAATTAAAGGATATGAAGAGGAAATGGTAATAGGGGTTTAAGAGAGAGCTCTAAATGCAGAATAAAGTGACAGAAAGAAAGTGGCTCCACATCATGTTGAAGACATTTGTCAAACCTTCAAGGAAGAGGGGTGCAGATGGGCTTCCTGAGCGGTTGCTAAGTGGTGTCATGAGGGGAGAGTGCAGAGCAGCTGGCCTCAGATCACAAGAGTTGCTGCCCTCCCTCCGTCTGGAATACCTGACTCTCACCATGTAAGCAGAGTCGCTGTGTTTAACAAGATGAGAACGGAGCACTTCTTCCAAATGAAAAATAATCATCTGTGGATGCTGAGTTTGGGGTGAGGTCCACTCAGTGGCCCAGCACGTGGTCACTGCTTGGAGCCCTTCTGGGCTGTGTCCCCACACACACACTGAAAATGCCAAACTTCTGCAACTGTAACATCACTATGGTGTTGTTGCTTTCCTGGTAAACTGGCCCTCGAAACGTAGCGCACTGCCACAGTGATACTCTCTCCTCCTGGAACCTCTGTCCTTGCCTGCTTCTTCCTCTGCAGCTTCAGCCACCACTGGCAGCCTTTAGCACTGAAGGTATATTAGATCTTTTTTTTATTTTTTTTAGTTTCTAGAACTACATTTATTTATGTAGTGGTGCGTGCATGCGTGGGTGTGTGACTGGTGGCATGTGTGGAAATCAGAGGATAATTTTCAAGAGTTGTTTCTTTCCTTCCACCAAGAGCTCTGGGGTTGCACTCGGGTCATCAGGCTTTGAGACAGCACTTTGCCCACTTTGCCATCTCTGCCATCAGGCCCATCTCTGCCATCTCTACCACTCATCTGTCATGGGGTCTCAGTTTACACATTCACTTCCAGGCAGATGAGGCAGTACACACCATTACTCCCAGCATTAATTGAATAAATAAGTAAATAAAGTGAGATACTTCAGTTCCTCCCGGAAGCATGTCCACCCCGTCCTTCCATCAGTGACAGCTGTGCAGGATAGACTGGCAGCATGCGTCATGTTGTGCACCTGTAAAACACGCGTATCAGCAGCAGAGCCTGGTGGCTCTCAAACAACATGAGTGTGTACCAGCTAGCTTAGCAAGCTCATACCTAGGAATTTCTCCTAAGGGAACCATAAGCAGAAGTCTCCATAAGAAATTCATCCCAGCATTGCCTAAATTTTTAAAAAAACTAAAAATGTGCTGATTAAATTAATTGTTGTGTATTCATAGAATAAGCCTCTTTGTAGCTGTCGATGATGATGTAAAACAAGTAGTGACATGGGGAATCTGAAGATTTATGGAAACTAAGCAAATAACAAAACCATAATTAAGTATGTATTTACATTCAAAGTAATTGTAGCACAGGAAAAGGCCAGAAGCTCATAAACCATTTCTGTTTCTGAGTAATTCAGAATTTTTCTTGTCTATTTTTATAGTTGCAAATTTTCTGTGTAGTACATTTACAATAAGAATTTTAGCAAAAATGAAACACAACAGGAAAATGAGGCTGTTGATGCTCTGAAGTTTGCCGCTTAAGATGCTTCCCAGGGCATGCTGGGTAAATATCTTAATTCTTGTTTGCACAGCCTGTTAGCCTATTTGGTTTTCATTCGTGTCCCTAAGTACATTGATTTAAATGCCAAAATCAAGCCTCATCATTTTCTGTGATCCTAACACAGGTCAGAAACTAAACTTCCACCCCAAATTGCCTATCTCAATAAATTAAATTCATGTGGGCTTTTCTGAAAGGGCTTTTCATAGCACTAACACCCTGAACCCAACTGTGTTCCCGGCCCTTGGCGATGGGAACAACCCTCTTCTTCTTTCTTTAAAAAAAAAAAAAGCCAATTCAGGAAAAATAAATATGTTTATGAACCACATTTTTTCCCACCCAAAATAAAACTAGCCTTTTGGAGCCTCATGTATGGGAAGACCTGTTCTCACAAACCAGGAGCTACCTAATTGAAGGAACAAGAGTCAGAATGGTCACACTGTTTTTTTAGCCACCTATGCTCTTCCTGGCCATGGTGAGATAGCACCTATGCTTCCTAATCTTTCATCTGGAGAATTCCATCGTGTGCTATGCTAAGAATTCAGACGGTTCCAAATCACCCAGTGCTTATCACAGCCTGAGAGAAATCTGTTTCAGGAATAGAATCGAGGATAGAGGCAAACGGGAAACTGCAGAATAGAGGAGGCTGAGGTATATGTCCAGTTCAGATTCCCACCTCCATCTAGATCTTCACTGTGAAGATGGTGCCCACAGCAGGCTCTCCTTGGAGAGATGGGAACAAAATCTGTGTAAGGATGTGTGGAATAGGAAGACAGTAAGATTTAATAAATAACGGAGGCAGGGTGCAGAGAGGGTGGCAGGGTAGAGCTAGAAACATGACTCAGCAGTGAAGACCCCTCAGTGTTCTTGCTGAGAACCCTGGTTCAGTTCCCAGCACCGAAATTGTAGTTCACAACCATCTCCAAGTTCCAGGGGATCTGAGCCTTCTGGCCGGCCTTTTCAAGGAACACACATGGTGTGCATACCATGCAGGCAAACACTCACACATAAATAAAAATAAGTACTAAACAAATAAGAGAGATTAGGAAGTAAAAAGCAGAGGTGCAGGGAGTATCTGTAAAAAAAGGAGGGCAGCCTACTGTTCTGCAATGAGAGGAAGGTGGGCATTAAGCCCAGGTGTTCATTACTGCTGTATGAAGGCATCTGTCCGCACTGTTGGGAGCCAAAGTAAAACTAGGGCCCTCAGAAAGGTGGGCAGTTAGTTCAGGGTCACTCAACACAGACTGGAGATCAACTCCAGCCAGGTGCTTCGACAGTGAACCATCCTCTTGAAGTGGATGAGGAGCAGAAACAGTAGGTCACAGGGGAATTTGTCAGGGTGGGAGTGATAGAAAGACCAGATGAAGAGAAAACCAAGCATACCTGAGTCCTTACAAATTCATCAGAGTGGATTCCAAAGAGGTGGCCAGGGACAGGTGGGTGGAGATGCGCTCAGGTCTTAGTGGAGGCCATGGTTCTCCTGTCACCTTGTGATGGCCACACGTCCCTGTGTGTTCCCTCTTTCCTCAGAACTCCCATTCTGTTGTGTTCCACCTACCAGGCAGGGCAGACCACAGTCCCTGGGTGGAAAGAGGGCAAGCTAAGTGAGAGAGGAGAATTTTTACCTGGAGCCTCAGCTTGCTGCTCTGGTGTCAGGTGACACTTGAGCTGCTGGGCCATCCTGCATCTCCACTCACATGCCTCCGGGGCTGGGGAAGGCTGAATCTAACTCAGCCCCATTCTTTAACTTAGTCCTTCTTAGGGGCCCCACCTCAGTCCAGAGCGTCTCTCCTCAGGGGGAACACTCCACAGCCCTAGCCACGGAAGGGGCTTATCTCAAGTGATTGCCTCCCTTGGAGAGCTGACGTTGTTAAAGCTAGAAGCCCCTAAAGCTGCTTGCTGGTGATAGAACTTCTCATGCCACAGTTGTGGAGCCTGTAACTGAGTGGGTCCCGGAACACTGCAAACATGCTTTTCTTGGGAGTTGAATTGTGGCTGTTGCAGAGAAAGCACAGGCTTTAGCAACCTACATCGATTCCCTGAGAAAAAATAAGCGTGTATCTAAGCAGGAGACCACACTTACCTAGACTCAAGGGCTCTTTCACATTGTAGAGTGTTCTTGTGCATACACAGCCCTCTTTGACCCCTAGTGACAGTCAAATCCACAAGCCCACTTACACCATTGGCAGCATGCAGCAGCCTCCTGGTGTTTGTTGTAACAGGATCATGGGGCCTTAAGCCTGTAATTTACTGGTGATCATGGCATGTGGATTCCCTGAGGCAGACATTGATGTTTGGTATCACTGATTTGGTGACGCCGTAAAGTACAACCAAATGAGTAGAATGGCTTCCAGAAGGGATCCTGTGTTTGTCCAAAACTTGCATTATTGTTTGCATCTGTCCCTTACTCAGCAACCGTTAGAATAGAACCCAGAGAAGTAGTCCTGTCAAACCCTCGCTTCAACCCTGGAGGAAGAGATGAGTGGAGGAGACCTGCAGAGGGGAAGAAGGGCAAGGGGACCTGCCTCCCGCCTGAGCTTCTCTACAGGCTCAGAGAGATGCTACAACTGGGAAGAAGGTCCCATCGCCATCCGTGGCTGTGAAGATGCTGGCTCCCCATCAGCGCACTCCAAGCCCCAAGCCTGATGGAGGGGAGATCTGCTCATTATGCCCTCTGCTCTCTTCCAGCCCGTTGCTAGCCGTGTCTTTCGCCACCTGTTGCGCTGTGCCAGGAGTGGCCCTTCTGACCTGGGGAGTGAATCCGCTCACAGGAGCCCTGGGTGTCTTCAACATTTTCCTGTATACCTGTTGTTACACACCGCTGAAGAGGATCAGCATTGCCAACACCTGGGTTGGAGCGGTGGTCGGAGCCATCCCTCCTGTCATGGGCTGGACCGCCGCGACCGGCAGCCTGGATGCTGGTGAGTGTCTCCTGGTGCAGCGTGGGGGCTTCTCTCAGCAGACAGTCTGTGCGTGCCGGGTGTGAGAGCTCCTGAGTCTTCCAGGTGAACTCAGCAGCCTCCACTCAGACTCCCCGGGGCCGGGGGCAGTTCCATTTTACTCTGTTGATTGTTGCGGCAAATGTGCTGATGGGGCAGCCCTGAGCTGAGAGGGTCCTGTGTCATCCAGGCCTGGTACACCTAGGGAAGGCTTATGCTGCCTCAGCCTGTGACAGCAGATAGAGTGAGGAAAGGCCCTGAAATGAGTGAGAAAATCAGATCACATGAGACCTGATTTGTTGGGGAAGGCCCGGTCCATGGGGAAGAGATGTGGGATTGGCCTCCTGTCCCCTGTTGGCCATGTCATCTAACTGGCAAGCCTCCTTCCTCCCTGGAACAGGCTTATTTTCCCTTGTGAGAGGACAGATTATCTTCATTAGCTCCTCATTTATTTTTACATGATTTGCTTAAATTGTTCATGCTGTCTACAGTAAAACCATTCAATAGGTCTACGTTTTTGGCGGCATGTCACAACTGGATTTGTGGGGTGAAAATAGCTCATTTTACCATCTGTGCGGGGAGTTTCACAGTCTGATTAGACGAGTAATTAGTGTTTTGACCGACACGTAGGAAGGAAGTGGTGAGGTTTCCTGCAATATATGTAAGTACATACTTTTCACATGAGAGATCAAAAGGGAGTTGGCCATAAACCGTTGCCCTGTAAGCCACATTTCTGAAACTTTTCATAAAGGCTCATACACTCTGATTTGGCAAGCGCACAAATGTGATTACACCTTTGCCATGATCGTCTCCCAGAATGGTTTTAATATCCTGTAACTGGTGGGTTTTAATGAGTATACAAATACAGCATTCTAAAGCTTATGTGCTCCTTTGCTCTGTGATAAACTAAGCTTGAGGCTTATCCACGTGGGAGGCAGCAGCAGGAAAGGGCTTCAGAGCAAGATATGAGCCCATTTGCTGCTGACCTTGGCCCCAAGCTTGACCCCTTGCTACCATTCTCATTTCCCACTTGGAGCTGATGGTGGTCTCTCCTTGTGGAGTAGTTCTGAGGACATGTGGATTCTTACTGTAGTCTGGCCTGTGCTGCCATACCAGATTAGGGCGTCTATATGAGAAAGAAATTTATGCTGCACAGTTATAGGAGCTGGGACATCCAGAGTCAAGAGCCCAGCAGCTGGGCTATCAGATAAAGGCATTTGCCACCAGGCCTAGAGACCTGAGTTTGACCCCTGAGACCTGCATGGTAGAAGCAGAGAACCAGCTTGAGCAAGTGGCCATTTCACATCCATGTGTGCACTAACTCACACATACTAAGTAAATGAAGTGTTTGTAAAAGTCTTAAAAAAACCCAGCATCCAGCAAGGGCCCCCAACTGTCAATCCATAGTGGAAGAGGAAAAAAAAAAAAAAAGACAGCAAACGCACACAAGGTCAGACTCGTAGCCACAAGCCCTAGTGTAACCACTGTTGGTCTGTGTATGAGAATGGGGCTCCCTAGACCCAAACACTTCTCATTGGGCTCCACTTCCCAACTGGGTTGCATTGGGAATTAGGTTTACAGCCCACTTTTTTTTGGGGGGGGGCGGTCACTTCAATCTAGACTATGGTATGGCTCAACTTACAGTAGCTGCTGCTGCATGTAGTTCTTCCATAAGGCATGATATTGAAATAGGTGAGGAAAGAGGAGGACATTCAGTTCGTGAACTCAATAGTTCATTGTTTCCTGGCTGTCGTTTTGAGGACTGGGGTGAGTCCACACTGGGTGGAAACAGTGCTAGGGCTTCTAGTGAAGTCTTTCTTGGAGAACAAGGTGAAGCATCCATTTGGCATATCTGGACAAGAGAGAATCTGAGTTTTCACTCTGCTTTACCTGTTCATTCAGAGAGCTTTCCACGTATGCCACCCCACCCCACCCGTGCTAGCTAATGTCTTACAGCATAACAGATGCCGCAGACATCTGGGGAGAGGGAACTTCAACTAAGAAAATGCCTCTGTCAGATTGCCTGTAGGCAAGTCTGGGGGGCGTTTTATTGATTAGTGGTTGACATGAGAGGCCCCAGTTCACTGTGGGTGCCATTGCTGGGCTGGTGGTCCCGAAGTTTATAAGAAAGGAAGATGGTAGCATCTAGCGCACACTCTGTCTGATCAGCAGGACAGCAGTGATTGCAGTTCTGACAGACAGAACTGTGGGCCCAGCATCCAATATTCCCAGGTAAGGCGAGAACCCACAGTGAGGGAAACAAACAAGCAAGCCCAACCTCAGGTCCCCTGGCTAATCCTGGATTCCCACCAGTGCACACTCTCAGCCTCTACCCTCCGCCTGCTCTCACTGCCCTTCGAATAACCTCTGGATACCAGGGGTGCAGCTCCAGCCTTGGCCTCCTGATACCCGGGAGCCACACAAACAGCCCCAGACTCTGCTGCAAAGCGCAACCTGTCTTCCTAGGGAGACTGACCAGACCTCTGGGCTTGCAAGTTCTTCAAGAAAACTGTGCCCAGTGAGCACAGTGTCAGAGCACAGTGTCTGGGCAGCAGCAGCTCATTAACCTCAGAACAGGAACACCAGTGGCAGGGCAGCTGTCTCTGAGACTTCCCTTCGTGAGAGGAGAGCCCCTTGGGCACCTGAGGAGTCTAGTTGGTCCACAGGAACATATATCTGAGGAGAGCGTTAGGCAAATTCTCTGAGAACCGCCTTGCAGTCCTACCCACATCAATCTAAGGAGGGTTCCTGAAGGGACATCCAGCTTCCTATCCAGGGTGCTTCCCACGTGCCTCCTCCCAACCCTCCCCACCCCACCCCAGAACTCCCAACAGGCACCAGAAGCTACCAGCCAACACCAGACAACCAGATGGCTAAAGGCCAGTGTAAAAACACAGTCAATAAAAGCCAAAGCAACAGGGCATCTCCAGAACCCAGTTATTCCATGGCAAGTAGCCCTAGATACCCTAACATAGCTGAAACACAAGAAAATGCCCTTAAATCTATGCTTATGAAGATGATGATGGAGAAAATTAATAAAATCCTTAAAGAAATACAGGAAGATACAGTTAAACAGATTGAGGCCTTTAGATGGACCTGTACAGAGGAAATAAATAAATCACTCAATGAAAATACAAACAAACAAGTAAAGGAACTAAACATATCATTTAAAGAAATGTAGACAAACACAAACAGGTGAAGAAAATCAATTAAAAACTTCAAGAGCTGAGGATAGAAAGAGAAAATAAAGAAAGCACAGAGACCTTAACATAAAACCAGAGACATTAAATCTAGTAGAAGAAAGAGTGGGGAAGAGCCTTGAACCTATTTGCACAGGAGACAACTTCCTGAACAGAGCACCAACAGCTCAGACACTAAGATCAACAATTAATAAATGGGACTTCATGAAACTGAAAAGCTTCTGTAAAGCAAAGGACACTGTCAATAGAACAAAACAACAGCCTACAGACTAGGAAAAGATCTTCACCAACCCTATATCTCACAGGATTAATATCCAGAATACAGAAATAACTCAAGAAATTAAACACCAACAAACCAAATAATCCAGTTAAAAATGGGGTACAGAGCTAAACAGAGAATTCTCAACAGAGGAATAACAAAAGACTGAGAAATACTTAAAGAAATGCTCAATGTCCTTAGTCATTAGGGAAATGCAAATCAAAACAACTCTGAGATTCCATCTCACAGAATGGCTGTCAGAATGGCTAAGATAAAAAACTCAAGTGACAGCACATGCTGGAAAGGTTGTGGAGAAAGGGGAACGCTTCTCCATTGCTGGTAGAAAAGCAAATTTGTACAGAAAATTGGGAACAGCTCTACCTCAAGGCCCAGCTATACCACTCCTGGGCATATACCCAAAAGATGTTACGCTGTACAACAAGGAAGGACATTTGTTCAATGTTCATTGCGCTTTATTTGTAGTAGTCAGGAACTAGAAACAACCCAGAAGTCCCTCAAAGAATGGATTTTAACAAACAAACAAATAACAGTGTGGCACATCTACACAGTGGAATACTATTCAGCTATTAAAAACAAGGACATCATGAAATTTGTAGGCAAATGGATGGCTCTGGAAAAGATCATCCTGAGTGAAGTAACCCAGACTCAGAAAGCACCGCCTAGAAGCAAAGACCACCTTCCTAAAGCTTTGTCCATTTCTCGATGTGTGCCCTTTAACAGTGGTTACAGCGCTCAATCGAAGCACCGACTCACAGGCTCGGGCCCATCCTCCCCGAGTGCCGCTGGGCTTCGGGCTGTGTGGCTTTGGTGGTGTCTGAGAATGTCACATCTAACAAGTTCCCAGAAGCTGCTAATGCCCCTGGTCCGGGAACCACCCCCCTCAAGTTCATAAAGACAAAATGCTAAAGAGCCCCAGCCTTAGGGCACCTCAGAAATACCTCGAGGGTGAAGCTGATGGTTGTTCAAACTATATTGCGCATATTGTCTACAGAGGTTGGCGACCACCAGGGTTCTTATCCTGGTGGATATAGATAGATGGAAAGAGCTTTTCTGAGTGGAAAAATGGTAAATGCTTTTCTTTCTTCTGTAGTATCTCCAGACCATTTAATCAGTCAGGACCATTTAATTTTCCAGGAGTAGCAGCCTTTGGAACTGAACTGAACTGAAGTGTTAGCAGGAAGAGGAATTGGGAAGTGAAGTAGGTGTTGAATCAAAGAATCAGGAGTAGCTGGGAGACTGCTCCCCCACTGCACAGTTGAGACTGGGCGCTGCCAGTGTAGAATCTTAACAAACTAATGCTCATGGCCACTTCTCTATGCAGGCTCTACTGTGTGCTTGGCTTTGAGAGATACAAAACTGACTAAAATCACTCTCCTAGGAGAAGCAGACAGACATTACTAAGTGATAGATAAGCTTTAGCAGAGGGTCTTCTGAGGGTGTGGGCTTACCATACCTCCCTAGATGAGTCCAGCAAGACTTTCAAGGCCGGTTGACTTGAAGGAGTGTGCACGTATTAGTTGAGAGCCACAGCGATGCTGTGTGGGCGGAGACAGGCCTCGCCATGCCTACCCGAAGAGGAATTGATAGTTCATTCAAAGACGGGAAAGACCCAGAGGCGACTGAACCAGCAAAGCAGCGGTCTGGGGCTCAGGGGCAGTTTACCAAGGGATGTGCAGCAGGCTCTCCTGCAGTACCGGAAGCCAGTGAGTTTGCAGAGCCTGCCTTCACTGTCTCAGGCCCATGCACCTTTTCTCACCTCCCACGCCCTCTGCCTCACACTCCCTGCTCTTCTTTCTTACAAGGCTTTAGCCATCCGAGGCCTGCCCTTCCTCCTCCCTGGTCAGTATTTCATCTTACAACTATTTCTGTGAAGTGTCCGTCAAAGCACCCTTTGAAAGAGCAGCTTGTTGACTCCAGTGAGTTGGTGGTGGACAGAGGCTGTCTGAAGGAGGCAGACCAAACAGTCTCCTTGCCCTTGCCCCACTCCCGGCCCAGGAACCAGTGCCCACATAAAACGGCACCAACACTTTGGTGACCCTGACCATGCTGCCCTCTGCAAAGATTAGTTGGGCTCAGGAGACAGAGGTCAAGACTGGAGAGAGAGCTGCTCGTCGGTGTGAAGTGTAAGTCCTATGGCCTGCAGGGCTCCCTGCACAGAGGAGGGAGTAAGGAAGACAGTGTGTGTGTGGAGCCTGTATGTCACAGTAACCCACAGAGAAAGGCCAGGGCCATGTCCAGAAACACTGTCCCTCGTTGGCATGGATTTTTCTGTAGTGTCCGTGCTAGCCACAGTGCCAGGTGATACCCGTCATACTGGGCACTGAAGTGCTGCCCTGGCCTTGCCTTGGCCTTTAAGAACAGGAAACGTGGAGGAAGCATATGACCTGGGATGCTGAGTCTTTTCCACAACCTCTTTTTTTTTTCTTTTTCTTTTCTTTTTTTTATCCAATTTGTGTTGAGGGTGTTCTAGTCAGGAAGGCCTCTGGCAGCCTTCGGATCTGCCTGGGCTAGGCTGTTGTCCATCACAGGACGAATGAGGTGGGCTTTGGGGGTGGTGAAGAGGATTAAGCACATTAGCAGGCAGGAATCGTGAAAGCTAAACAAACGTCAGTTGTTCTTGATACTTGCTATTTTATAGCTGCACAGAGGACTGGAAACCACTCAGCTCTCTCCCAGTCACACAGCTCAGGGCTTTGTTTGTGGCTGTCATATCAAGGCAGTCAGGGTGCAGCAGCCAACTGTCTCTGTGTGCTAGCAATGCCTGCCCCTTACAAAGCCCTTCTGTCTGCAGACTGAGCCATTACGATGGGATTTTACCTGTGCTCCCTTTCCTCTGGGCTTCAGAAGTGGCCTTTTCCCCCCACCTACCTAGTCATCCTGCCTTTATTTTATTAATTTTTTTAAAACTTAAGCCCTGTTAGCAGGAACCATTAAAAATGCTCTGCAACCAGCTAGAACTCACCAGCAGCTGCCTCTGGGCCCTGGTCTAGCTAAACTGCAGCCATAGGAGCTGAAGCACTTAGTTTGGTCCCACGCGCAGGGGAGCAGGGTTGGCAGTGACAGAAGTGACCTGCTGGAATCCCAGTGAAGAAGCCCCCTGAGGGGGCTGGCAGATAAGTGGCTGGCAGCTGACATTCCAGCCCCAAGCAAGCAGCCTGGAGCCATCCACATTAGGCCTCTCATCGTGTTTATCTCCTGAGACTGTTTATCTGAGGCTTGCTCCCTTCCTCCTTCCCTCCCCTCTCCAAAGCCTGCTCTCTGCATCACCTCATTTCTCAGAGTTGCTGGGATTCTGTGTTGTCATCTTCCTAAATCTAAAGAAACCCCCTGTCTTCTGTGTCTCTACTGCAGCCTCCTCCTCCCCCGTGGGGAAGACAGTCTTCTAGAGTGGATTGCCAGTCTGGTTTGTAATTCAGGTGTTGTGTGGTAAACATTAATTATGTCAGCCAACATTCAGTTACAAATGAGGATTCAGAAATGGGCTCTTATCAGGAGGTGACACTTGGCAGATGGATGGCTTTAGTAACAAAAGAAGAGTGAGTTGTTTTAACCTCGGCTGGTAAACTACAAAACCCTAACCCCCTTTCCACTTTATTTACCTCTGTTAGTCCCAGATGAGAGAAGAGAGCCAGAGGGGATTCATTCCCTCATTTATTTGGCAAATATTTATGAAAAGCTTACTAAATACCCGGTACTGTTGAACCCAAGCATTGGTAAAGATTTCCGTTTAAATCCTGCCTCCCCTTGAGTCAGACTCAAAGTGAGTGTCTGTTGTCGAGATTTTACCTTAACTGTCCTGGAGCACAGACTTAACTAAGATAAACATCTCGTTTTTTTCCTTCTTTGGGGGTTGGGTGGGTGTGGACAGAGTTTCATTGTATGGACCAAGCTTGCCTTGAACTCAGAAATCTACCTGCCTCTCTCTCCTGAGTGATGGGATCAAAGACGTGTACCACCACAACCATAAATGCTAGCTTTTTCATTGTGTTGTTTGCTTGCTTGTTTGTTTCGAGACAGGGTTTCTCTGGGTAGCCCTGGCTATCCTGGACTCACTTTGTAGACCAGGCTGGCCTCAAACTCACAGCGATTCATCTATCTCTGCCTCATGAGTGCTGGGATTAAAGGCATGCGCCACTATGCCCAGCTGATAAATGTTTTCCTTAAGAAATAAAATAAAGTAAGGATGGCTTTTGTGGAAATATTAGCAAATGATATTTAGAACCCTGTACTTTACCCAGTGTCCAACATTAGAGCAACAACAACAACAACAACAAAAAGGCTGTGGAAGTGGCTGTTAAGTGTGTTGTTGCTATTATAATTGCAGACAGGCTTCCGTTTGTTCAGTTCTTGTTGCTCTCACTGCTGACTGGGTGGGACTAGTGTTAGCTTTTAGGGTGCCAAGTCAGTGTGAAATGATAGACCGGGCCTTGGCTAGACAGCCTCAAACGCACACAGTGCCCACTGCAGAATGCCCATGGGATTAGCACTGGTGATGGCATTGGAGGATGAGAATAAGAACTTCAGATGGGAGCTAAGGGGAATTTGAGTTCTGGAGAGAATCCGTGGGGTCCTCAGACTTGTAGGGAGGTGGTTAGAGAAGGGTCAAGGCTTTGTCCCTTTTCCCCTTCATATGCAGCTTCTTAGATGTCTGTGATGGAAGGTGGGATCTGCACAGGTTAGAGAGCACCCAGGCTCCTGCCGCACAGCCTCTTCATTACTCCCAAGTCCCTTGCAAAGAATTCCACAAGTTGCAAATGCCCACTCTTTCCTGTTTCCAGAGGACTTGTAATCTGGCCTTTTGTCTCTCCTGTGTGGGTGATAAAGTGACCCCACTTCCTGCTCCCTTTATCTGCGTAAGTTGATTGCACTGAGGCTGACCACAGGTACCTTTGTGCTAGTCCTCAAAAGAAAGGCTCTAAGGTCTGTGATCAGGAAGGTCTGGGTCAGCTCTGCTTCTACCAGCTTCTTCACCTCCAACCCTGAAAGCACAAGTGTGACCAACGTGAAACAGATGAGCTTCATGGGTCATTTAGAGGAGCCTGTTGGACCAAACCCAACCCCGATTATCACTGCCCTGGGGTTTTTACCCTTACTATGTCCGTGTAGGGATGCTGAATGCCAATGAAGGGGCTTCGGTAAGGGCAGTAGGTACCCACCAGGCATCCCAAAAGGAACTGTTCTTGGGAGAGCCCATGCCCAGGGTCAGTGCTCCCACTTGAGGGTCCCTCTCCTTTCTGGGAAGTTCCTGTGTGGCTGAATTGCTTAAGATCTCTTTGTCAACAGTTTTGAAGAACATTTCTGGACTTGGGCAGAGGTGGAAATGAGGGAGAGGCTCCCCCAGTCTGTTTCTTGTAGAAATAATAACTAAGAGTTTTGAAGAGAACTGGAAAGTCTCTGCAAGTATCCCTGGACAACCATGAGAGCAGGACTCTGGCTGGGTCAGCATTCTCTGCTGCTGTTCATCCATTCTCTTCTCTGTTTCTCACATAAGCAAGAGGATTAGTAATGTGCCAGGTACCTGGATATTCTCTGGGGTAGCCTGCACTGACCATAACAGCCTCAAGAAGTCACTGTCCTAGAGAGCCACACCCACAGATGCACAGATGTGCCCTAGACTTCTGCTATGATTACAGGAGAGAAGTTGATGCTTCTCACAGGAGGTCTGAGAAAATGAGAATGTTCAGTTAAAGGTAGCAGAAGCCTGACCTAGTGCTGTGTGCTTGTAATCCTGGCTCTCGGGACACTGAGGCAGGAAGACTGCTTTGAGTTTGAGGCCAGACTGGACTCTATAGAGATTTCCAGCCCACGCTGGGATGGGAATAGGACCCTGTCTCTAAAAACCAGATGTCTCTCTTCCTGGCCAGAGCTCTGCAAAGGAACATTCACTGCTCCCCCTGCCCACCCCACAGACAGACAGCGATGGTATTTGCTGTCAGGGAAGGCAGGTGGGCCCAATACAAACGGACTTCTTGGGGGAGTGATACTGAGAGGATGTGTGGAGTGCTTTGCTCTCCCCACCAGGAAGGTGGGCCCCACCTCAGCCCTGAGCCTTCCTGCCCCAGCTCACCTTATCTTGCTGAAGAAAGCGGCCTGTGTTCCTTCCCATCTGTGAGCAGGTGAAGCGCGTCAGGCAGGGCTGTGGGAGGCTCTCTGACCCTAGTCCATTAGGCGCTTAATACTAAAGCGAGTTCTCTTGTGACACGAGCCAAACCCATGCCAGCTTCCTCTCTAAAACAACAGCCTGCAGCTCTTGCAAAGCTGAGGTTCTGTCTGAGCTCACTTCTTCTAAGTACAGCCAGAAAGTTCTGTTGCACAACACAGACTACTGAAGTCAGCACACCAGAGCTGGGATTGGGGGTGCTTGGAGAAAGACAAGACAGAGTCCCCATCGCTGCTGTTTTTACCATGTCAGCTTATAGTTTGTTCTCAGTCATTTCTAGAAGAAAACCCATCTGGAACTCGGAGCCTTACCATCCCGCTCCTGAGCCCTCCTGCCTCCCCTCACCAATGCCCTGTGTCTCTTGCCACAATGAGTTTTTCTTGACAAAATACTTCTTGCCCTTGTCATACCACCCCATGCTGTGGCTGTCATTACTGCATATCATACTCTGCTCAAGGCCTGTAGGGCCAAAGCAGCTCATGTGCTCTACTAGGGCCTTCCCAAATGTGGCCTTAAGGTCACCCTATGAGATCTCTGTGACTATAGAGTTGGCTGTATTTTCCCATCAAAACACAAAAAAGCCTTCGTCCATCACCATTTTCTCCTTCAGCCACACTTGGGTGGCCCTGCCTTCTAATTCCCAAGAGGACCCCCTGTTGAGATAAGTGTCCTTTGTCACTGAAACGGGTACCAGGACTCTTATCTTAATGAACTAGAAAGTGGCTCTGGTTATTTCCATCAACCTCTCCCATGGGTATCCCTCATGTGGGAAAGGTTCTGCTGGGCACCCTGTGTAGCAACAGTTTCCTAAAGGATGTATTTGGTTGGAGGTAATACTGGCCCAACTGATATAACTGTACCCCTCCCCTCTGTGAAATGCTTCTAAGAAGCCCCTACAGCCCATGTTGATGCCTGAGGCCTCAGGTCACACCATTCCCTGCCACACCCTTGTCAGGAAAGCTGAGATTAATTGCTAAGTGTTTAATGGGAGGGTAGCACAGACATGGTGGACACACTGGGCAAAGGGATGGTTCACACCCTAGGTGATGTGTAACAGACTCTGAGACTTCATTCCCTGCTCAGAATCACACACAGTTCAGAAACTGGAGGTATCACTCAGCAGTTAGGAGCACCAGCTGTTCTTCCAGAGAACCCTGGTTTGAATCGTAGTACCCAAACAGCAGCTCATACTATCTGTAACTTCTCACCCAAACAGCTGCAACTCCAGTCCCAGGGCCTCTGATGGCCCCTCTAGCCTCTGTGGACATACAGGCACTCAAAACATAGATGCAGACAGACAAACAGACAAAACACCCATACACATGAAATAAAATAAATCAGTTGTGTCTGTAGTTTTCCACTTAACATTTCTGGACTGCAGTTGACGGATGGGAACTGAAGCCTTGGGTAAAAGGTGCTGCTCTAAACCTCCATGTTGGTAAGGTAATGGAGGTGACATGCAGGCTGGGCTAGCTCGTGCAGTCAAGAATAAGACCGTTGCTCTGCCATGACACATTCATGGGTGCCCAGCGCACTGCTCTCTTACCCCTCTGCCTCCTCACAGCTCCCCTGCAATCCATTCTCCTCACCATGCCGTAAAGAGACTCCACTCCTTATCCTAGTTTCCAAGTGCCTCTCTAGCCCACTCTTGGAACTGTTTCCCCCACTCCAGCCCACTGTTTCAGATACATTGGGGCTATTCCCAGGATGAGAGGATGGTTGGCATCCAGTTAGCGGGGTCATGGCCTGACTCTCACAGGAAGGCCTTCTAAGCAGTCCTGTCACCTGTATGACATTGTCCCGTTGCCAGCCCAATTAACACACACTGCCTTAATACCTGCTACTTAATCTCTTTGTTCTGGGCTCTGGGGGCTGGTGTCCTGGAAAATACAATCTCAGCAGTGGCCCAGAGGCATGCCCAGTTCTGCATCAGCGTGAACAGGGTGTTCTAGCTGCCCCACAGGGAATGGAAGCTGACCCAGGAGGGGAGGCCAGCAAGCTTGGATGGACTTCAGGTGGCGGCACTGTTCCCGTGCAGTGGTTATGGATCCCCAACCCCAGGCAGGACTAGACTCAGTACTGACTTTCTGATGTCACAGGTCGGGAAGCGTGAGGGGGCGGGAGTCCGGAGCAGACCCACTAAGGGCCTGCAGCAACACAGCCCTCCCTACCTTCAGTATGAGCAGTCCTTGCCTGAGGCAGAGGAGCATCTCAGAGGACCCCCTCCTCCCTGCTTGCCTACCAGGCTGAGAGCAACAGTGCAACAGAGAGGAGAGCAAGAAAGTGTCCTGGGCAGTTGTATGCCAGGTGAACACAGCTAGGATAATCTGGGAAGAGGAACCACAACTGAAAAAATGCCTCCGCCAGGCTGACTGTGGGTAACTCTGTTGGGGCATTTTTAAATTATTACTGATGATGAATACGGTAGGGCCCAGCCTGTTGGGAGCTTATATATAAGCTCCTGGATAATATTAGAAAGCAGGCTGAACAAGCCACTAAGCGCTGTTCCTCCATGGTCTCCTTCAGTTCCTGCCCCAACCTCTAACCTAAGAGTTGTAAACAAAAACTAGACCCTTTCTTCCTACTGTTGCCTTTGGTGTTGATCACAGCAGTAGAAAGCACACAAAGACGGAGGACTGAGACATGAGTTGCTGGTCACAGGCCTGTGCAGTTCACTTTGCAGCCGGCGAGAGACCCACTCTTTGGAAATCCCCACCGGCACCTAACTGCCCCCTCTCTCCCCTCCTCTTCACAGGAGCGCTTCTTCTGGGCGGGATCCTGTACTCCTGGCAGTTCCCCCACTTCAACGCGCTGAGCTGGGGCCTCCGTGAGGACTACTCCCGAGGAGGATACTGCATGATGTCCGTCACCCACCCGGCCCTCTGCCGCCGCGTGGCCCTGCGCCACTGCCTGGCCCTGATTGCCTTGTCCACCGCCGCCCCCGTTCTGGACATCACCACGTGGGCCTTCCCCGTCATCTCCCTCCCCATCAACCTGTACATCTCCTACCTCGGCTTCCGCTTCTACGTGGACGCGGACCGCAGGAGCTCCAGGAAACTCTTCTTCTGCAGCTTGTGGCACCTGCCACTGCTCCTGCTTCTCATGCTCACCTGTAAGCAGCGGCCAGGTCAGGAGGAGGCCAAGGGAGAGGCTCCAAGCTGAGAGCCAGCCGGTGCTCGGGGAACACGTGGGCAGACACCTGCAGACGCGCGCACAGCACTGTGGACGTGCACACGGCACTGCCCTGCGCCAGTCGGAGGCGTGTTTTGGTGGTTCTGGCACGAAAAAGGAGAAACTGGTGGTGTCGGCTGGGGGCAGATCACCTGGTGCTGAGTCATCGCCTGACAGTCATTAACGTTAACACTCAAACTGCCTCCCGAGTAAAACAGGGTCTGACATAGTGGGTTGATACGACAAAAGAACATTTTTTTTTCTTGAAGGTCTTTCTGCATCCTTCCCTCCAGCCCTGTGTTCTTACACACATAATGTACATGCACATCCCCCAGCACACACACACATTTACCACCTGAAGGCCACCGTGTCCATTGGTCAAGCAGGTGTGTGTAACCTATCCTCTGTAGCTGTCTATCCTGAGGCTCCCACAGGCCTCAGAAGAACACATACTGTGGCCACAGCACCCCTTCTCTGCCAGTGAGATGGGGCCTGGCTGGCTTTCTCTACCCCACCAGTATTCTCAAGCACCTACTCCTTCAAGCAACAGAACACCCAGCATGGGCTGCTCCTGGGGAATGAGGATTCCAAACGGTTGCCCACAGAATCCCAGGCTGTACTGCGGCAGCTAACCATTGCCCCCACCCACCCCCACATCAGGACCTCAGAAACCCAGGAAGTACAGGGCGCCCTCGTTATTACAATGCAGGCGTGGTCTAAGCATTTCTTTCTGGGAGGGCAGCACTGGGCACAATCCCAGGACCCTTCCGGCGCTGAGCCCAACATGGCACCACCATAGTGTGCTGTGGCCTTCAGGACTTTCTGATGGCCGTCTCAGGACGGAATGGGAGACAGAGGGAGCTGGGTCAGCAGCCATGTTTGTGCCCCATCGTTATCCCTTTTGTGCAAACCACATTTCCACTCTAGTGCCTCCTGAGTCCGGAAATTCGCCTGTGTGTCCAGTGGTGTTCCGATAGGGCCAGCCGGGCTCCTGGTGGCCACGGGTCCAGCTCCAGGAATTCATGGCCCCTGACACAAAGGACAGGCACCTCCAAGTCTCCAGTCTGTTGTGTGCTTCCCCAGGTCCACAGAGAGGCCTGTTGCCTTAAAGTTGTGGAGCGTGGCAGGGTGTTTGTCCCCCGCCTCCCAGGGCACTGGCCCTGTCTGAATGCCCTCAGGTGGTTTAAGCCACATGAAAACAGTTCTTGAACTTGAACTCTTCTCTCAAAAATGTGGAAGGCTTGGACCGTGGCCCAGAGGGGCAAAGTGCTTGCTTAGCCATGCTCTGGGCTCAGGGTTTGAACTCAAGCACCACAAAAAAAAAAAAAAGGGGGGGTGGGGGGTGGGAGGTGGCATCTAGAGGGACTGCAGACTAGCGTGCCTCCTGCTACCTGTGTAACATTGCCTCCTGGCTGCTTCCTGTGGGAGCAGGGACCTGGGTGTCTGTAAGTGTGTTGGTTCTCCTCCTGCAATAAACAGTTACAAGAACAGGAGCGCGTGTCCTGGGCCACTCTGTCATCCCAAGCCCACAGGCTCCGGCGCGGCGCCCCTCCTCCAGGAACCAGCAGCGCCTGCAGCCTGTGGGTACTTCCTTCTTTCGTGTTTCCTAACTGTAAATTGACAAATTAGACTTGTATCTATTTGCAGAGCATAGAGGGATGTGATTTTATGAATCCAAGGTTGAGATAGTTAGCATAACCATTGTTTCAAGTGGTCATCACTGTATGGTGAGGATATTTGAAATTTGGTGATTTTTTTTGAAATGTATAACATGTTATATTTTTTTTACTGTATTTACCACACCATGCAATATTTAAATAAATAAATAATGCCCCTTCCTCCCTGTCTGGCCATCATCTCCCCTACCTCCTCAGCCGTAGCCAGCCAGCCATGCTTCTGATATGGGTTTAAAGGGCTTTTATTTTCTTTTGGTTTGGTTTTGTTGTGATGGTAGTTTTGAGGCAGGGTCTCCTGTGGCCCGGGGGTGATCCTGAATTCCTGATGTGTGTCTGCCTCGCACGTGCTGGGATTGCAGTTGTACGGTGCCACAGCAGCTGCATCTTGAGAGCCCGCATGGAAATGAGGTTCTGTAGTGGTAGTCTTTCCAAGCCTGGCCTACTTCACTTAGCAGAAGGCCCCTGCTTCTGTCCGAACTGTTGCAGATGACAAATTTTCACTGTTTTGGTGTAACTACTCTGTTGTAGGTATGGACCACATTATCTGTTAATCACTGCTATTACCATTTGGATCTGGGATGTCATCCAAAAACCATGACTGCTTGATCCCCAGGCTAGGGTGTGGGGTGATGGAGCCTGTAAGATGCTGGGCCTGGAAGGATATCTTCTAGCCTTTGGGAGCCCTGGAAGGGTTGGTGGGACCCCAGTACCTTCCTGCCAGTCACTTCCCTGGGTATAAGGTAGCAGCATTCATGTGCCACATACTCTCATCAGGACCAGCTGCCTTTACCTGGCCTGAGAATCGCAACACTGCGGGCCAAATGCCTCAGTCACAGTTCTTACAGTCAGGAACGCTAACATGCATCTTCATGCCAAGCATTTGCTCAACACCATCCAGTCTCTCCCAGCTGCCTTCAAACCATCACTGATAATCTTCCACAGGGCCTCTTCATCCTGTCCTCCTACTCGGCTGGCAAACTTCCCTGAGGGCTCCCTCTGCTCAAGGTGTCCCCACTCACCAGACACTGTGGCTTCCACAGATGTCAGGGCTCCTGCGTGGCCCCTCTTCCTGGGCACTCTGCTTTCAGATGTTCTGCGATCCAGTCTCCTAAAATTCCCACCCACTAGAGACCTCTCTCAGTCCCAGAACACATGAACAGTAAGGCCTCAAGGGACTCAGACTAAAACCTGAAAGGCTGGGCTTTCAGAAGCAAGTATTCCCCTACTTTTCTAGGCCCAGAACCTTCCTGTGTTTACAGCCCCTAGTCCTGGAGCCATAGAGCTGTAGTGTGTGATGCTGACAGAGGCAGGTACCACCCAGTGTGAAAGGACTTGAGGTACAAGGCAAAATTGCACTTATTTTTTATTCTGTACCTTGGCATATTAATGACAACAGAGGGGGATGTGCCTGACCCCTTTCCTGGCAGAAGTCTCCTGCTTGCAATACTAGGACTTGGGGATTGGAGCCTCATTGCAGTGTGGAAATAGTGCACACTAAATAGCTCTTTCTCTGGAGTCGAAGCAGCAGATTACCCAGGAAGGAAGATTCCCCACCCTTCCATTAGTGGCACACTCCCTCTGAATATCTGCTACACTCAATGGAGTCAGCCAAGCAGGCTGATAGGTTATCTCCGCAGGCAAAATGATCCCACTCAAGCCATATTGGAGTCTACAAATACAGGTTTATTGGGGGAAGCTCTTGGGTAGGTCCACCAGTCCCAAGGAATGGGGCCAGGGAAGTCACCATGCAAAGGCAGACAAAAAAGGCTAGGGAAAAGAGAAAGTTCTCTCACAGAAAGAAGGAAGGGGGATGCAGAGAGAGATACCAAAATGTCTGGACTGTACAAGGAAGAGCTGCTGGGGGAGGGGAATTCCAGCCTTGGCCTGGAGAGGTCATAGCAGAGAAGAGTGCTATGCTTACCCTGCCCTGAGAAAGGTAGGAACCCAGGAATGCTGGGAGAACCTGGAGGCCATGTCTGCTTTGGATAAAAAAAGATACTTCAGCTGCTTGTCCCTGATCTGAATCCCAACACAGGCAACAAGACACATTTCAAGGAGGGAATAAGCAGGGCCCAGAAAGCCACTTGGACATCTGACACACTATTTTGGCCTTTCCCCAACAGCCATGAAGCCTTTTTAGATACAATTATATCTACTAAGCTGCTTCCTAGAGGGGCATTGAAGATCGCCTTGTAATCCCAAATATAAGTAACCTCAGGCCAGGCAGATTACGCTCTTAGCATCTTCTAGCCACAGTTTCCCAATCAGCTCTAAGAAGTGAAGATATGATCTGGGTCAAAGAGCTTGTAATAATCACTTCTGATATCAGGTTCAGAACATAGGAGAGGGGCTGGAGAGATGGCTCAGAGGTTAAGAGCACTGACTGTTTCTCCAGAGGTCCTGAGTTCAATTCCCAGCAACCACATGGTGGCTCACAACCATCTATAATGGGATCCAGTGCCCCCTGCTGGCATGCAGGTGTACATATATACATAATAAATAATAAATATTTTAAAAAAAAACATAGGAGAGGCAACGCATCTGACGCTGAGCTTACTTTCTGATTGGCTGGCCTAGTCATACGATAGTGTGGTACCCATCACCAACTTACAGACACATCTCAAGCTTCCTAATGCATCTTCCTTACACCCTCACCCCTGTCTAGGCTTTTTCACCTGGCAACCAGAATAATCCTGACACCTCGGTCACCATGTCTCAGTGCTCCAACCTACACACGAGCAGGGGATGGGAAGATCATTCATGGCGGCATAGAATGCACAGAGATCTCATCTCGGCTGCCAGGCCCACATGATCTGATTGTTAGCATTTATTTAAAAATGATGCCACACACACAACAGCTATTATACGAAAGAGATTTATTGGATGGAGGTGGAGAGATAGAGAGGAAGAGGAAAAGGAAAAAGAGAGACATGGTGGGGCCTCCCAGGAAAGAAAGGAGGAGAGGAAGGAAATCAAGAGAGGAAGGAAAGAGAGGCAAGTAAGACGGCACAAGAGAGACAAAGTGGCAGGTTGGTCATTTTATAGCTTATACAGGTGCAGCTGAACTGTGTTTGCCACACCCATGGTGGTTGACACATGATGACGTCATAGGTTACTAGGCAACCCAGATGCATGCTGCCTATATGCTAACACTGACCCTTCTCCATCCCAAAGCTACCCTTCATCCATGCCTTCCAGTTTACTCCTCCTCCTCCTGGGCTTTCCCACCTCCTTTTCATTCATCTCATGAGTCCCCTCCTAATTTCAGTAAAATTAGGTAGGCATTCCTTGCTCCTTTTATCAAGCACCACCCAGCCCCAGTCCAGCTCTAATTGCTTCTCCGTGCACCCAGTATCTTCTTCCTAACACCCATCCCTGGTGAACATGGCTGATGTAGCTCATGATGTCTTTTGTGTCCTCTTAGAGCATGAACACAAAGGTCTACATCACTCTACCTCCAGTGGGGAAAACACTCAACTTATAGAAAACTAATATCCCCCCCTGCCCCCGACTGACTCACTCCACCACTGGGCTGTATCCTGAACTCATATCTACTTTTTACTTTGAGACAGCATCTCATCAGGTTGCCCGAGGTAGCATTGAGCTCAGTCTAGCCCACATTATCCTGAACTGTGTGAGCTTGTCTCTGCCTGGGATCACAGCCTGCGGCACTAGGCCTGACCACCAGATTTGAGGCCCCTCGCCTCCAGAGTGCGTGGGAGTAGCATCATGTGTCTGCCAGTTGAAATAGTCTTTCCTGTTCACCTAGTGAGGAGCAGCTGGAGCAGAAAAAGCCAAGGGCAGGCAAACCCCAGGTACAGAAAGAATATGAAGGCCAGTGGCCATTCAGTGGAAGCCCTGAGGTTCCAGGTCTTAAGAAAACTGATCTCAATTGTTCCAGCAAGAGAATGGAAAGAGTGAAATGTGTACTTCAGTAACCCATCCCTCCTTACCCTATCTGCCCTGAGGGAGGCAAGGTGCCTAAGATAAACAGCTCAGAGAAGGCAAACATAAACAAGGCTGTCCCCATTCCCTACTCCAGCAAACACAAACACAAAGAGAAGAGCCCAAAGCAAACAAAGCCAGGACCTAACACCCAGAGAGGATGGGGTGGGCTAAACACCATTCATTCTTTCTTATCCGGAGCCCCTGATTATCAGAGATGATTGGCAGTGTGAGCTGAATCCCAGAGTTTGCTCCCAGCGACAGCAAAGCCTCACCACGATCCTGAGTCTTGTTGTTGTTGTTTTGTTTTGTTTTGTTTCTCTGTGTAGCCTTGGCTGTCCTGGACTGGCTTTGTAGACCAGGCTGGCCTGGAACTCACAGAGATCTGCCACCTCTGCCTCCCGGGTGCTGGTGTGCCCCACCACACCAGCATGATCCTGATTCTGTCTCCTTCCTGGCGTCCTTCCTTGCCTTTGGGTCATCAGGTGGATCTGGCAGTAAGCCCTAACTCTAAGGAAATGTGAGCCAAACTCAGAATTCAAGTCAGCCTACAGCTCTTTTCTTTGTTGGTGTGGTCCAGTATTGTCTCAACTCCATTGCTTTCTGTTTACACAAAAGGACTCAGCAGAGGCAATTGGTCTTCAGGCTGAGTACTGGGAGTGGGTTGCCCAGAGGGTGGGGGACACAGGTGGGGAAGGAGAAGGAGCTTCAAGTGCCTGGAAGCGTGAACAGCTTAGCATGGCTGGAGTTTGAAAGCCAGACAGGGATGGGGAAGGATTGTTGAGAGAGCAGCAGAGTGACCCATCTGACAGGCATCCAAGCAGCCGTAAACTTTACCCAAAGGTAATAGAGAAGAACTGAATAGGAGAGCAGGAGACCAAGTTAGTGCTATCAAAGAAAGCTCAGCCCACACAATGGAAAAGGACACCTGAAGAAAGCAGGTGAGAAATATCAAGTCTGAATCTGGCCATTCAAGCTAGAGGGGGAGGGAAGGGAAACCCTCACACCTGACTCCGGTCTTTGGTTGAAAAAACAACCTGGCATATTCCTACTAAGAGACTAGGAGCTCCCTGGTAGGCAGACAGGGGTCATGGCTAATGTAATAAAGGTGGTGATTTCCCAGGATGGCCAGCTTCTTCCTCACCCTCCTGACTTGAGTCAAAATCCTGGCAGCTTAAAACAAAGGCCTCCTTGGCCTTTGTCTCCCTCAGGCAGGCCCGCTGCTGATGGACTGGCTCAACAAGGCTTGCTCAGGGCATGCCACACAACATTTCCGGGCCGTCAACCATTCTAGCCTTCTCCAGGAGAACATCAGAGGCCTTCAAATTTCCCACCCTCAATAAAAGACAGGATTTCTCGGCTTTTCATATGGCCACTCTGCTTTGCAGAGGGTCTTTTACTCTGTGTGCTTGCTGCATGTGTGTGTGTGTGTGTGTGTGTGTGTGTGTGTGTGTGCATGCGTGTGTGTCCTCACCCCTAATAAATGCTTTTCTCCAACTGCTGATTCTGTTTGCTGTGCTTGAGTTTTCATCGCTGCTACCCATTATACTTCAGAATGAACCATCAACCCACAGACTGCATCACTAGGGGCCCAGCTAGGGAGACAGGATGCTTCCATTCACTGTGCAGGACACTCCTCTGACATTTCTGATGTCCCCTTCAGGGGCCTGAAGTCATAGGCATCCTCTATTGCTGGGCTCATGCCTGAAGAAGCAGCACGAGGCCCTGGGATGTCTCTACCCCATCAGGCTTCAGCCTTTCCCAACATGCAGGCCTCTGGCATTTCAACCTTCCTGCTGACGCACACTACTACAAAGAGCTAGCTTGCGGGACACCCAGCACTGCCAGCTTCCTGGCTGATGGTGATGGATGACTGTGTGTGTTTCTGGGGGTTGATCAAGTTCGTTCTCTGCTGTGTGATGATGATGATGATGCATTGTGTATATGGAATTAGCATGGCAGAGCCCCTTAACTGGGTCAGCTAGTATGATGAAAGCCTGACTCAAGTTCTAGCTCAGACCCAGAATTTGCATTTGGAACTTCAAAATACAAAGTATCTATCCAGGACCGAACTAGGATAAACACACCTCACTGCTAAGCCTATTGTCTAATCCAGTGCAGCTTATCCACTCTGAAGGCAGCATGTGTCCTTGGGAGGTGACCGTTTGGCCAGCCTGGTCTCAATCTGAATCCATCCTGCACATGAGAGGAATCCAGCTGGAGTGGGCTCAGTCATGAGAAGAAACGGATGGAGTTCTTGTGGTTGAAAGTTCTGGCAGCCTGCCAGTTTCAGGAATGGCTGGATCCAGGGGTCAGGTAGGTCTCGGCACCAGTCTTGGCAAGGTCGCTCTCCTTGAGATGTTGGTGCCTCTGAAATAATCATTCCCTTGCCTGCCTTAGGCCAATTCCTATTTTAGGTGCTGGGGATGTAGGCGTGCCTCTACTCTTCCACCTACAGTATCTCCAGAAGAAAGTGCCAAGACTGCTGGCTGGTGGTAGGAAACAGGAAGGCTGAGACAGTTTCTATTCGGACCAGGTGGAAAGAGTGCCGTCTTGTGATAACAGTCCAGGCCTCCATGGGACTGATTCGGGTTTTCATGTTTGTATTTACTGAGCCTAGCTCCCTCTTAACAGTCACAGCCCCCACACATGGTCATCTTTCCCATGACCGAGAGGGTAGAAGAATGGAAACACCTTCCAAGTCGGAGTTGAGAGTGACTTGGGTCAAACACTCTAAGGCCGTGGGTGCTGGAGAGTCCCAGGGTCTTGGGGTGCTATGTCAGCAGAAGGGGGGCCACAGCGTTCTCTACACCCCATAGTCTTTCAGTCATAGCTAAGGCAGGACGGCTTGTCCCTTTCCCCCCTGCAGGTCCCAGCTCTCTGAAAAGAAGGAACAGATGAAGGTGACCTTGGTGCAAGGTCATTGACTAGGTGACAGCCCCTTCCTTTTACCACCCCCTGATTTCCCAGGCCAAAGCCTTGTTCAGAGTCAGGCTAAAGAGAGATTCGTGCCCATGCCTTTGAACTTCAGCAGCTTTCTCCTCAGAATACACTGCTTGCAAGACTCTACTGCTTTTTTTGGGGGGGGGAGGAGGCATCTCAGAGGGAGATTCATGGAGAGCCAGCAAGATCTGCCTCTCAGCCTTCCTGTGACCTGAAACTGCCATGGGGAGCCAGGCAGGGAGAGAAGTGCTCTCTGGTCCTGAGCAGAACCAAGGCGTGCTAGTGCCCAGACACTCAGAAGGAGGAAGCCACCTGCCACCAACACGTTCCCCCACGGGCAGTGGTCCTCTGCCTCAGAATTGTCCCTGCTCCCTCGTCTAGAAAGGGACTCTTGGCCTTCTCCAGCAGTCATTTTAATGCTAATGTGTTTAGTCAAACAGAGAAGGCCAAACAGATGTGGGCCATTTGGCAGGGATGTAGTTCATTTGTTAGCAAGTGCGAGAGGCTGGTTGGCAGGATATTAAATATTACCTTGGTTATTCACAAACACTTCATATTTCACGAGAGACAGGGAGGCGAAGGCATCATCCGATACATCAGCCTCTGTCCAAGAGGCAGAAAGAAGCAAACATTTGATAAATCTGTGTCATTGTACTCAAAGATCAAAGGCCCGAACATATGTATTTGTGCAACTGGCATTCCAGCAGACAGCTAGAACAGACCAGGCCTGGACAGCTGGAGACAAAAAGAATTAGCCGATTCCAGTCTGTAATTAGCTGAGTCTCTGGAGCTGTAGCAGTCAGTGGCTGAGTCCTCCTGCCAGCTGTGCCCTCAGGAAGGACGGAGTGGCAGTGTGGAGTGGGGTGTTCATTGCTCAGCCTGTCTGTTGAGCTGATGACGTCTGTTATGGTTGGTTTTAATGCCAACTTGACACATATCAGAACCACCTGAAGAACTACCCTGATTGCCCTGACTGATGTGAGAAGACAGAGCAAGGACTGTGCCTTTTGGTAGCAGCCCAGATAAAAGGGTGGAGTACGGTCGAGAAAGATCCTCTCGCCATTTGCCGGTGTGCCTCTTCCCTTTCTCTGTGCTGTCAAGATGATTTACCCTGTTGCTGGAGCTGATTCCTTCACTGATCAGAAGCAGCGTTTCCCAGCTTCCATTGTGGGTTAGGGACCAGTGGCTCTCCAGGAGCATTCCGGGCTTTCGGCACCAGATTGGGACTGCTGACGCAGCCAGCTTCATGAACTGAGCAACTACCAGTTCTCTCCCACTGCCACCCCCCAACAGTGAGAGACAGCCTTTGTGGGACTACTATGACTGATGAGGGACCCAGCCTGAAGGACCAAGTAACTACCAGGCTCTGCTTCTCAGGTGTGATTCTGCTGTTACTATTTTAAAGCTGAACTAATAAATTCTTAAAGACACATGCATACTCACCCCACTGACTCTGTTCCTCTATGGAACCCTGACTAATACAATGACTTCAGGTCCTTAAACCTGCTCCAACATGAAAGCCACTTCCAAACACTCAGAGATGTGGCCACCTGGCTCCCTAGGGCCAACAGGGAAATTCCTTGAGTGTTGGCCAGTGCTGGAGGCCAGGATGCCAGCCTTCCCGGGTTATGAGTGACCAGGCTAGCCCAGGATTCTCTGGGTTGCCCACTGTCATCAGTCCCACAGGCCTCCTGTTCTCATTTCCACTCTCCCAGAGCTCCAGCCCATCCCCACGGCACCTTCTCTCTGCCTTCTCCCCAGCCTGTATGGCAGATGATGGCACCTGTGTTACTGCAAATGCCTGTGCAGCCCCATCCGTTAGCTCCTGTCAGAGTCCAAAGTGCCTACAATGTAAGCGTGTTCCCTTCTGGTGGCTCTGTGAAAGGCCCCACGTGCTATGGGACACAGCTGTCCCACACTGACTTTCTTGGTGAGCTGAGGACACGTGTACATGGAAGGCCCAGTGTCCATAGAGCCAGATAAAGACATGCTTCAAACGCTCTCCCTGCACAGTGAGTACTGGAGCTGAGGGTCTCTTTTGTTCCCCAAAAAGCGCTCTCACGGCTGAACCCAAGCACAGCCCGTCTCAGCATCATGCCAGCTGACCCTCTGTCATGTGCACTAGGCAGTGGAATCAGCTCCGGGGTGGGCTGTTGACCCAACCTGCCCTGGAAGGTGCTAGAAAAAGGCCCAGTATGCACACTGCCTCACCTCACTGCCTCTCCTGTTCAAGGACAGAAATCTAGTCTTGAGCTTTTAGACCCCACCCTGGCTCCCAAGAGGACTTCCCTCCTCTCTTAGCTGCGAGCAGCACACTCGGGCCCTAAATTTATGGAGGCAAAGAGTTTTGAGCAACTTTTACAAAACAAAAACAAAAAAGGACACTCTCAGAAGTGTCTTTCCGCTCTGATTCTGTGTGTGCATGGTGCTGCCAATCAAACCCAGAGCTATGCAGATGCTCTGCCACCGAGCTACAGTCCAAACCCTGATATTCCTCTTTTTTCCCCTCAAAGATTTATCTCACGTGTATGAGTGTTTTGCCTGCATGTATGTATGCGCAACAACGCGTGTGCTGCCTGGTGCCTGCAGAGGCCGGAAGAAGGTATCTGATCCCCTGGACCTAGAGTTAAACATGGTCATGATCTGCCAGGTAGGTACTAGGAGCAGAACCCAAGTCCTCTGAAAGAGGAGTTGAGAGTGCTTCTCATGAATGAAACATCTCTCCAGCCCCAGATGCTCTAATTATGCCCATTTTGTGGTAGTAGAGGTGATAGTGATGGTGATGGTGGTCGTTGGTCAGTTGGTCTTTTGAAACAGGGTCTCATGAGGGGAGGTCAAGCTCAATAAATAGGCAAAGGTGACCTTGAACTCCTGATTCTCCTGCTTCCACCTCCCAAGGGCTGGGGTTACAGATGTGTATCACCACACCTAACTAGAGATTACCATTCTTGAAGAATGCTTTCAAGCACCACACCAAGAGAAAGGCCTGGCTCCTCCTCTGTGAGTTGCCATGAGTGGCCTCTTCATCACCCAGTGCTGTTCCGATCCCACTGTGACTGGCACTTGTAGTTTGTCCGAAAATAAACACTGCAACAGTACCAACAGAAATGCTGCCGCGCTGCGGCTGATTTAGCCGGGAAGACAACTTTGGTGGGCCCAGAAGTAGCATCCGATTGTTAAATGGAACAACAGTCCCCAGATGGACCTTCCATTCTCATTAGAGGGGCTGGCCTCCTAAGCAGGCTAGCTTGAGCCCACCTTATTTGTTAGGACAAGCATAGCACACACCTTGAGCAGAGTGTGTGAGAAACTTCCAGAAGGGTTTCTGCATCTGTAAAGAACAGGAGCCCTCTGCTTCCTATGGACATGTGGTAGGTGGAGGAGATACCTTTAACCTCTGCAGAAGCCAATGGAGCAGGGAGATCTACAGCAAAATAAGAGCGAACATTCTGAACCCGGTGTCAGGTGGGGTAGTACGCCATTGCCTTGTTTAAGACAGTTTGGGTCTTCAGGGCAACCGGAAGCTTGCTTAGTGACACCATGAAGGGGTGTTGCAGGGGCCTTTACCTAGTTTCTAGCTAACGTCAAGTCAGCTTGGCATTTGGGAACAGGAAACCTCAACTGAGAAGATGCCTCCACCAAACTGGTCTGTGGGTCAGTCTTCTCGATTGATGATTGATGGGGAAGGGTCCAGCCCACTGTGGGTGCAGATACACCAGGGCACTTGGCTGTTGGTTGTACAAGAAAGCAGGTTGCCAGGGGGAACAAGCCAGTAAGCAGTGTTCCTTTCTGGCCTATGCATCAGCTCCTGCCTCAAGTTCCTGCCCAGACTTCCCTTCATGATGGACTGGGATCAGGACATTTTCAATTGAAATCAACCCTTTTATCCCCAAATTGCTGTTGATTCTAACATTTTCTCACATCAACAGAAACTGTAACCAAGATACCTAATTTCCCATAGGGTACATGGGACCCACTGGGTAGACAGCCAGCCATAGCAAGCTCCAAGAGATGTGATCCATAAGCTCCGACCCAGATGCTGCTTCATCTGCCAGTGCTGACAGCAGAGGGTGGATGGCTTCCTCCAAGCATGCTATGGTAGAACCTCAGCTGCTGGCTGGCCCTTGTCCAGGGTCCACCCCCTGCTGGACTAAGAGTACCCAGAATCTTGACTTACAGAAAGACCGCTAGGAATTTCCTACCTACTTTCCTCGGATCTAAAATGGTCACTTCAATGATTGCTGTTCCTAAACTCCAGATAGGTATGGCTGAAGCTAAGCAGAGAAGGATCTGGGCCTTGTCCCCATTGAAATACAAACATGTATTGGGCACAGATCTCTCAGGCACAAATGCCCCTATTCTAGTCTTAGCTGACAGAGTTTGGATGGAGCTGATGCCCACCAGGTGCCACAGGTGACATGCCACATGGGATTGATCTGCAGGAGTACATAGTATCCTCCTGGCCATGACGACCTTCTCAGCACTGAGTGTGTGTTTCAGGTCTTAACCTTCAGGGTCATACTCAGGCCTTCCACTTGAACTCCTGGGCCTGCACTTGTGAGAATATAAGCCTGGACTTCCTGGCTGCCCTCCTGCCACCCCCCAGGGAAAGTCTGTCTGGGAATGCAGCCAACACAAGAGAAGGTGAGAGACAGTTCCTGGTGACAGTATCAGAGTCCCCAAGTAATATCTATCTAGTGCAAAGCTCACCCTGGAACTTCCCTCTATAGGGGCCAGTCACCTTATCTGGGGGTTTAAGCCATTTGGCTTGAGAGATTCTGTTATTTTTTTTCCTTCCAATTGCAAAGAACCCTCAGTGCAGAATTCAGTTAGGTCTGAACTGTAGGTAACACACAAGCTCCTGCCCTTTCACAGCCTCTGGGCCTTTCCTCCACCCCAGCTGTGGATTATCTGTGGTCCTCTTTTACTTACTCTGTGGTACTACGGATGGAACCCGTACGGATGGCACTCACTGGACAATCCGTTAAGCCCTGAGCTACACCTGCAGCCTGCTTTTGCCTTTGCTATAAGTTGTATCCACTGTCTCTATTGTTTTCCAGAATGGCTGCTAAGAGGTGGGGCCTAGTGGGAGGTTTCAGGTCTTTAGGGACACATTCCTGAAGAGATAGTGGGACTCTGGGTTCTCTCACTTTCTTTCTTTCACACCTTGATCAGGTGAGCAGCTTTCCTTCACCCTGAGTTCTCCATCATGACCTGCTTCATGACAGCCATAGAAACAACAGGGTCAATCAACCATAGAGAGACGCTGACAGAACAGTAAACAGTATAAGTTGATTAACTTGGGTACTTGTTATAGTGATGAAGGTGGGTGAACACACTGGCTTTAAATGACTACTCCCAAGGATGCTCAGGGTCAAAGGATAGAGCTGTGGGCACATGAAGGAGAATGTGGACCATCTTCTTCTGGGCCTGGAGAGTGACAGGGTTCTTATGTCAACTTGACTGAAGCACAGTGTGCCCAGATGTTTGGTTAAACATTATTCAGTGTGTGTGTGTGTGTGTGAGAGAGAGAGAGAGAGAGAGAAAGAGTGTGTGTGTGTGTGTGTGTGTGTAAAAGACAGAGAGAAAGAGAGAGACCATCCTTTCTTTGATCTTTCTCTGGAGGACACTGAACGGCAGGTGGGTTTTGGCAGGCTAGTTTGTGTGGAGGAAAAGCAGCTCCCTCCCTGCTTTGGCAATGGCTGGGTCACATGGACATGACACTTTAAAGGATTTTAGTACAGTCTGTGTCCTGGGAATGTACGGTATTTCTGGCCTTGCTTTTAGGAAATGCCTTTTATATCTTTCTATCACCCCTAACTGCAAGAGAAGTACATGCAGAGAAATTTTCCTAAGGTGCAACTGAAGCATATTAATATGTCACTAAATGCAAGTTCCTTCTGGAGTCTTTACTTGTAGGCTTTGAGTGGCTGGTGTTATATTTAGGAAGATAGATGGCTACTGTGAAATCCTCGGGTGGCTTTTTCTGTCAAAAGTGGAAGAATTAATGTATTTTGAGACCTCAGTAAAAGGCAAGAGCCTTGCCATCCAGAAAATGAGCACATGATAGTTTTACATACATCATAGCAGGGGTTGGGGCTCCCTCAAGCTCATCTGTGGATTTCCTGAAGAGTTTGGGCTAGGGGCGGAGTTGGGCTGACTCAGTGGGGTGCAGGGCTGATTAACAGACTTTGTTGCACTCCTTCACCCCCCCATAAACCCCATTTGCAGTATCTGGTGCGTCGTGGCAGCCAGATCGCTTCTGAGATTTAAGGTGCACCCAGATCCATTCATCCTGAACAGGAATGGAGTCACGGCTGGGGCACTGGGCACAGATTCCAATTCTAGTCTGTCACTCAGCTGTGACTGTGGGTGTGTGCGGCGCTACTCCCGGGAGCTCCCGCCTATCTCCTACCTGTAGCAGCCAAATCCAAACTGGAGAAGAGAATAGAGTTAGTCCTCGCTCTTCCCTTATGCATGGGAAAGACACAGGAGCAAACAGACAGCCCTTGGCCCTGCTACTCACACAAAGAGCTTCCGGGCCCTACACGTGTAGAACACTAAGCAGTTCTCTGAAGATTCCAGCAGGCTTAGCGCAGAGTGACACTCACTGTCAGGAGTTAACAAAGGCCTGAGGCCACTGACCGCCTTCCACGCCACAGGCCACTCTGTGGCCCAGGTTGCTGCCTGTCCTCCTGGCCAAGCACTCGCACAATCTCCTCAGGTTCCAGCATCCGCTGCAACAGCTCACAAGTAGGCCAGGGTACAAGTAGGACCAGTTACATGGCAGACACTAGAGGGCAAGGCATGAGGATAGTCTCAGGGCACCCTGCCTGCTCTTCTTGTCTGTCTTGCATTGCTGTGATAAAACACCTACAAAAAGCAACATGGGAGTCGTGAGGGAAAGTCTGTTTTGCTCAGATGCCATTTCTGTATAGCCAGGCCCATCTGCCTAAGGATGGGTACGTTCCCATCTCAATTTATAAAGAAGGAAATGTGTCTGGTGGGGCCATTCCACCTCCTGAGGTGATTCTAGCCTGTGCCAATTTGACAGAGATGAAGTCAGCTCACCCCCTTGGACACATCAAGTCCCAGCATCTCCTGGGCTCACTCATCTGAAGCTCTGGACACCTCTGCTCTTGTTGGGTAGGCATGACTGACTGTGGCATAGGCCAGGAGTGATGAAGTCACCCTCCAGCCCACCTCTCAGTCCTTCAGGGAGATGGAGATGCCTACCCTCCAACACACAGCTGGCTTCCCTGGCAGCCAGCCCCTCACTCTAAGGAGACTGTCCAGGTGCTCCATGAACGCCACTTAGTGTTTCAGAGGTTAAGGGCTTGTTATGATGACTGAAGAAAGATGCTTTCCACCTGTAGGGTGCGTGTGTGTGTGTGTGTGTGTGTGTGTGTGTGTCTGTCTGTCTGTCTGTCTCTGTGTGTCCAAGTGTGTTTGTATGTATGTGGGTGTCATGGTGCACATATGGAGGTCAGAGGAAAACTTGCAGGAATCAGCATTCTCCCTCCATCTTGGGCATTTCACACGCTTGACCACTGAGCCATCAGCCATTTAGCCTACTGTTAGGACTTTTGTTACTTAGAGTGTGAGCTCTTAAGAGGTATGCTTTAGGAAGAAGGACCAGTTATACATATACATATACATATACATATACATATACATATACATATACATATACATATACATATACATATCATCTATGCAAACTATACTTCTATATATATTTACATGAAATGCACATATCTGTAGAGAGAGGGGAGGGATTTGTGTTCATTTGGAACTGTCCTGAATAGTTCAGAATAGTCTCTCCCCTGAATAGAAGCATATAGAGAACATGTTACTAGAAATCACAACATCACACCTCTACAACCCACTGCCTCCTTGAGCTCTTAGTTTAGCTAAAAGTTGAGCTGACTAAAAGTTTCAGAGTAGCTGGGTATGCTGGCACATGCCTTTATCCCAGCTCTTGGAAGGCAGAGGCAGGAAGATTTCTGTGATTCAGCGGCAGCCTGGTCTACATCAAGCTCCAGTGCAGCCAAGAATACAGAGGGAAACCCTATCTAAAACAAACAAACAAACAAACAAACAAAAAACGGTTTACAGAGTTATGCAATTGAGGGGCGGGGGAGGGGCGGTGCCAAGGATTGCTCCTAGGGTAATTGCACAGGCTGCGTAATTCAGCCTGAGTCAGAACACCTGAGTCATTCAGGTATTTTGGCCTCCTGTAGACACAGCTGGAGGCTCTGATGTTGAACATGATTTCAGTTTAAGTTATTACACCGTGAGCATAGGGTGTAGGCGTGTATACATGTTTGCCCGTGAAGTGTCTGGCTGTATTTCCTTGTTTGCTTTCCCTATTCCTTCTGGGCATCGGGCCCTTTCTACCTCTGCTAATGCTAGCCCCAGATCACCCTGCTCTGTCTCCCATCAAAGCACATCCTAGAGTAGACTTGAATCTTCTCCTAATGCTGTTTCCCCTTAATATCCTCACTGTATGCCAGTCATTAACGTAAGCCATGTTTATTATGCAGAATGAGACAGGTTTCATCATGGTGTTTTATAACACTGTAACTCGTATTGTCTTTACACTCTATAACCTCTATAACAGTCTCTCATCTGCTTCCTCTTCCTGCAGATGCCCTGCCTCTACCCAAAAACATATGACATCAATATATTAATAAAAATATAGACTTTAAAATCTAGATTATTTAAAAAAAAGAAACAAAAATAATGATCTAGATTCTTCATGAGAGAAAAGATGATACTTGTCATTCTGAATCTGGATAATTTCATTCTCGTTCCTAGTGAACAAATGTCTGCCATGTACATATGCCGCTGTTCCTTCATCTACTTACCTGCTGCTGACATCCAGGCTGATACCATATCTCAGCTGCTGTGAACCATGCCTCTATAAACGTGCAAGTGTGTGTATGATATGCTGACTTAAAGTTCTTCCGGTATCTACGCAGGAGTGGTGTAGCTGGGTGTCGCTGAAAGCCCTGAACAGGAAGAAGCTCTCATCCCCTAATGGACCAAGGGGTCCCCCTAAAAGCAGAGGCAGGGCACTGCTGCTGCCCAGAATTGCCAGAGAACTCACCCCAGCATACCCATAGCCTAGGGAAGGATCAAACCCAAGCGCACCTCCCCTGACTGCCACTTCCACTTCACTGAAATGTTGTGACCTTCCGCCTGCACAGTTATGGAGCTGACTCTGGCTTCTCAGAAAGGGACTGCCCCCAAGTTTAACAGAGTTTAAACTACTGCCACTCATTGTAATCTAAAGGGCAAACCAAACACTCTCCTCCCGCCCGCCCCTGCCAGGCCTCAATGTACTGAGGATAAACTGACCCTCCCCTTAGCCCTCAGTCTGGCCTTTGGAGGTCCTGGCCTTAACTGAGCCTGCACCCCTTTCCCTCACCTAGGAGAATCACTCACCCGCTTCCCATCAGCTTCACCTGCAGATCCCGGCCTTCACTGGCCTATAGGCTGACTGTCTGCCACAGTGGACACCTACTGGAAGGAAGAAGGGGTCCCCCTAGGTAACTCAGGCTGTGGCTCCAGCCAGGAGAGTGAGAGGAAACAGGCACACACGGATGAGAAGGGAGTTAGATAAGAACTCTCTTTCCAACTTCCAACCACTAAATTAGGTACTCAATTCAGTCAGCATGGCTCACCTCCATCAGTTAGATGCCACAACCTTCAGTTGGATGCCTGGAGGTACCTCCCCCTTGAACTTCAAGGGGAGGGGAGAGGGTAGAATGTGATGTACCAAATGCCTCAGTAAACAAAGGGGATACCCCCCCCCAATACTGTGGGTAGGGAGGAATATTAGAGGAGACACTATGGAAATCAGTGTGGAGGTTCCTCAAAAAAAGGTTCCACATTCCTCTGTGACCTTCCGCCTGCATATTTATGAAAGTGACTCTGGCTTCTTAGAGAGAAATTGCCCCCAAGTGTGACAAAGTTTGAACTAACTGCTACTCATTGTAATCTAAATGCCAAGCCAAACATTCCCCTCCCTCCAGCCCCTGCCAGTCCCCATTGTACTGAAGATAAGCTGAGCCTTCCCTTAAACCTCAGTCTGGCCTTTGGAGTGCCTGGCCTTAACTGAGCCACCCCACGCTTCACCCCTGCACCCCTTCCCTCCCCCTAAGACAGCGCTGCCCAGTTTCCCATCAGTTTACCCAGGAGCTCCTGGCCTTAACTGATCCATCCCCAGATCCCTTCCCCTCACCTCAGAGAATTACTTACCCAGCTTCTCAAACGCTTACCTGACATTCAAGCCCTTCACCTGTTCAAATCTGGCCAAAGGCTGCTGCCCTCGCCTTCCTCCAGAGAGCACCTCTGATCATTTCAGCCCTGTTTACTCTGTCCCTCTCTCCATCTCCCGCAGTAATCCGCATTGACAGCCTCATCCATTTGTAATGAACCAATGTCTCCCTTTGATCTTCCGGGCTCAGCCTCCCAGGCCTCTAAGGTTTCCAGCTTCGCTCTCCACCTGCCACCCGTAGGCATGGCTGCGTCTTTAAATGGCTCTCCCATCCATCCACGCAGGGGCAGGGATTACATTAGACAGAAGTGAGTGTCACTCCATCACGTTTTCCCCAATGCTCTCTTCATTCTCTGCCTCCGAGGACACCTGAGCCTTTATCCCCTGCCCTGTGTTTACTTAGGGCCTCGCGAACACCTTGCTACAGTCTTGGTGGCTTGAAGCAGTGAGACCGTTGCTCCAGGTTGGGAGCTGTAGATTTGATCTAGGGGCCTCAGTGAGAATCTATCAACCATCTTTCCTGTCTCTCTTTCTCTTGCAGGGACCCTACTCATTAGAGAATGTTCTAGTCCAGGAGGATGGTTCTGGGTGGCCATACATTTTTTAGGGGGGCTACCATTCAAACCACCACACCTCACCTCTCTACGTTCACATTTGAACGGCATACCCACTGAAGCACATGGACCCAATGTCCTAATTGGCCAACAAGGAAAGAGATGATGCAATAGGGAGGTGGGAAGAAGGAAGATGGCACTGAACACTGGCCAGTGTGAAACAGGAGGAGGACCACACTGGGCAGATACCCTCCCACCTTCCATGTCCACCTTCGAAACTGCTGGGAGAGGCTTGTGTGGCACTTGAAGAAGCCTCAGGAGTCCCACTGCTTGTCTCTACAGCTCTTCATGGAGATCCGACACCTCTCTCCTTCATAGCTTACTCATCCCTCTACCTCTCTGCTTTCCAGAAGGAGAGCTACAGCCAATACACCCAGGCTATTCCTCAGGCGAAGCTTTTTCCTGCTGCATTGTGACTTGGGACAGGGCTGGGACAGACCACAGTCATTGAAGAGGTGAGACCCGCAGGCTACCTGGAGCCTGCAGGTATCCCACAGCTGTAGTTCTGCCCATCAAGGGTCTGGCTACCCAGGAGGGAATAGCCAGGCTGGGGACCATCGTGGGAACCTGTGATGTAGGAGGACAGACTACAGAGACTGGACAGACAACCAGGAGAGAGCAGACAATCATGAGACTGACTGGGCAGCGATGCAGACCACAAAAGGTGTGTTGTGGTGGCGTTGCTTCCCACAGCTGCTCGGCTGTCTTCACAGTGCCCCGTCAGCTCGGGCAGTGGAGGGTATCATGATCATGAAACCTTAGCACGGCATCCTAGGTCCGTAGCCTTTGTGGGTCCCCTCTGAAACCGCTTTTGGCATCCTCAGATGTCAGCCACTGCCACATGGCGCCCTTCGCAAGGAGCCACTTTGAGATTACCCAGTTGTCCACTTTATGCCAAAGCCACCACGCTCGAGTTTCATGCCACCGGAGTCTCGGGCTCCCTCTTCCTTGCTGTCGTAATAAAGTGTAGCATCTTTGAGTTCATACTTTCCATTCTTTTCAGTACCTAACTAACAGTGGAAATGCTGAATCCACAGAAATCCCAGAGTTAAGAGATGCGGGTCTGCCCATGTTTTCCCAGCAGTAGCCCCACTAAGCAGCACACAAGGGCTTCTGTTTTCGACTTCTGCATACTGTGCCCACACTTGGTTCTTCCATGATTGTTAGTCTTGAACTTGTAGGTGCATGTGTTTAATCAAATATGGACCACTGATAACCAAATAACCATCATGCTTTCTCTTTTAAACTTTGGTTATATATATATATATATATGTGTGTGTGTGTGTGTGTGTGTGTATACATGGATATATATGTTTATCCCCATGTGTGTATATGTACTGTATGTGTGCCTGACCAGAAGAGGATACTATATCCCCTGGAACTGAAGTTACATATTGTTATGAGCCTCCATGTGGGTGCTGGGAATTGAACCTGGGTTGTCTGGAAGAGCAGCCAATGTGCTTAATCAATGAACCACCTCTCCAGCCCAGCTATTGTTTTAGTGCTAGTCTCTCTCTCTCTCTCTCTCTCTCTCTTTCTGTGTGTGTCCTTTCTGTGTCTCTCTCCTCATTCTTGGGTACATGGTTGGCTCACTTCACTATGCCCACAGGCCCCTCGTGCTCATGTTTCTTTGTTGTTCTTTGTTTCAGAGTCTGCTGATTTTAGCTACTTTTGACTCTGATACACTTGCTTATTTGTTGTTTGTTTCACTTTCGAGGCTGGGCATGGTGGTACACACCTGCAATCATATGGCTTGGAAGGCTGAGGCAGGAGGATCCCCGTTACTACGCAGTAAGAACTTGCCTCCAAAAAGGAAGAGGAGGGAGAGCTGGAAAATCTGTTTTTGAACACTTCCTCAAAGTTTTTCATGTAGGATTTCTGTTTAGTTCTTTTTTTTTTTTTTAATTATGATTTTTTTTTTCTTTTTAGTGATACCCTTAGTTCATTTGTTGTTTTACTTCAGTTCTTTTTTGGGGGGGGGGGGCGGGGGAGGAAAGGAGAACATATCTGAAACAGATACTTTAAAAGCCTTGTGAAAAAAGGTGTGATTTCTTTGGCTCTTTGTCTTCTAACTTGGTCCCGCCCGGTGAGTCCTGTCTTCCTGTCCTTGTGGTTTTATCTCTGGCAACTGGGGGTTTAACTGCAACACTCTGTAATTCTAGAGATCAGCCGATCTCCCTTCCTCAGGGGTTTTATTGGTTTGTTTGTTTTCTTTGGGTTTTCCTCATTTACTTTGATTGTTGAAGGCTGTAATTGTCCATTTAAAAACAGCAACAACAAGACCTATTTTCTAAGTCACTTTGCAAAGACAATTACTCGTGTGTGGACACTGGCTTCTTTTCCCTGTGTTTAGCTAATGTTTGGACATAGATTTCCTTGAATGGCTTGAAGTAAAATGTGTACACAGAATACCCATGTACACAAACGGGAAGGGGACCCGCTGGTGTTTGCTGTTGACTTTGTTCTGGGACACTCCCCCAGCTCTCAGCAAGGATTGCCCAAATGATGGAGGAACAAAATCCTCAAGTCTTTTTGTTCTTTTTCAGGGTTCTGCTAGCCCGAGGCATGTGTGTGGCTCTCCAAATCCCACCACACCTGTGGCACGCTGCTCATGCCTTTGTTCTCTCTAGGCTTTGGGTGGTTCTTGACCATCATGTCTCTCCCAGGCATCTCTGTGTCTTTGGTTGGTCAGTCTGGTTTGGGGATTGTTGGTTTTTTGTTTTGTTTGTTTTGCTTCTTTGATGCAAATTCTCCACCGGCAGCTCAGGTTGGCCTCCTGCCCCTGCCTCTCAGGTCCCAGGCAAGCTGCTCCCCACCTCCACCCGTCTCTGTCTCTGTCTCTGTCTCTGTCTCTGTCTTGGTCTCTGTCTCTCTCTCTGTAGTGCTGGAATCACAGGTACATCCTAGTACCTGCGGGGGTCTATGGGTATCTGGTTTGCCCTCTGTCTTTGTGTGGGTGGTGCCCACCTTTCCACCCACCTGAATGTCATGTGAGACAAAGACCCCCCTCCGTCAAGTTCCTTCGGACAAGTTAGAACAGACCTGCACTCTGATTTGTTCCCTCTTATTCAAAGAAGCAGTGCCCCAAAGTGGGAGCTCAGGCTGCCGCTCCTTCAAGACCAGGGACCCAGCATGCAGGGGAGCTCAGCTGAGCATGGGTGGCTCACCCTGCTGTCCCAATGTTTTGAAGATGGGAAGGCGACATTGCTTGCTGTTGTTTGCCACAGCAGTACACAGCTATTAGTATAGTTAGTACAAAGCTTTGAGCTGTTTCCAGGGTTCCGACAGTTGGTTCTATCTGTCTGCTTCTGCTTGTCTGTTCTATGTTGTCGTGGAGGAAAAGGCACCCTGTTCTGACCCTACTCCCTGGTCTGCCTTTTCTTTATGTTAAGAAAACCAAAGAAAGGCACGTCTGGTACACTTGCTGTGTGACTCTAAGCATACCAGACATGACACAAAGGAGAGATACAATCCCTGTCCACACACAGTGTCTTTCGCAAGGCCTAATGCTCTCCACAAGGGGGGTAAGATAACATCATAGGATGACTGGGCCCTTGGGGAATGAGGAAGCTCCTTTCCTGCAATTCCAAGGAAAGCCCCTTTGGGCTGGGCAAGTGTGAATGAGAGCAGGTAGCTGGAAAGCAAAAGCCAAATAAAGAATGGAGACAAGGACACAGGTTACTGATGGCATCGTCAAAAGCCATGACGGACAAAGGATCGAAAGGCAACCAGGGAACTGAAGGGTGCAGTTTGCTTTCTAATAAGATTCAGGACTATCTGCCAAGGGTTGGTACCACCTACTGTGGTCTGAGCCATCTCACATCAATCATTAATCAAGAAAATGTCCCACAGATATGCACACAGGCCACACTTACTGAGCAGTTCCTCAGCTGAGGTTTCCTCTTCCCAGGTGACTCTACATTGTATCAAGTTGACAAAAACCATCCAGCATATATGGAGATAACTCAGCCCTCCTCACTGCCTTGGGAAATACCAGTTTGTTTTTGAGCCTCTAAAGGTGGGGGCCAGGAAAAGGGAAGGGACTCCTCATATAAACTGCTTCAGTTTCCCCCTTCTTATTTTCATGTATTAAGTTACTGTGCTTCTTCCCTTGACTGTGAATGTATTATGTTTTTTAAAATAATACCCACACTTAATGGTATCAAGATTGCCTAGGGTCATGGATTGTTGAAAGCACAGGGTTGGTAGCCTCTGTTTACAACCATGCCTGTTGATTCAGGAATTAGTTTAGAAAAGCCCAAGTGAAAGGAAAGAAGGAAGGAAGGAGGGAGGGAGGGAAGGAGGTAAGAAAGGAAGGAGAGAGTGGAGGAAGGAAGGAAAGGAAGGAAGGAAGGAGAGAAGAGAAAGAGGGAAGGAAGGGAGGAAGGAAGAAAGGAAAAAAGAAAGAAAGGAAGAGAGAAAGGAAGGAAAGGGGAAGAAGGAAGGGATGGATACAGGAAGGTTTTGATCTAGTGGATGACTAATGTTTGTGTATCTAAAGTCTGAAGCAGACCAGAAGCTGACATTGTCCTGTCTGTGTTGATGGGTGCCTAGTTCTTCCTTGGATGCAGAAATCCAAGATGCCCAGGCACCTTAATTACTTTCATTCCCAGAAACTTCCTGGGCTTGTTCTGAAGCCTTGGACTGGGCCGGGCAGTGGGACAGAATATGGAGGGCAGTTTCCAAAAAGAATACCGAGTGCTTCCCTGGGTGGTAAAGAAAAAGGTCAACCACTCAGAGGCAGAATAGGCAGGAAAGTGATTCACACAGCTGAGAGGCCACTCCTGGTACCAGAGACCCTTGGGTTTTGGGGACATTGCTGCTGCTTTGGATGGCTTTCAGAAGTCACCTCCACACTGACAATGGTGTTCTCGTCTGTAGGAGATGCTGACATCCTATGCACATGGAAGCCTTCTGCACTAACGGCTCTTCTTCCAGGCTGAAGACAAGGAATAGGCTTGTATTAACCAGAGGCTGAAGGTCAAACCTGCAGGGGTCTTGTCTGCAGTGCAGACTGCAGCATGTAGTGTTTGGCTAAATCGCGGATGGCTCTGTGCCTCTTTTCAAATTCAATTTCAGATTTGTAACTTTTAAGGCCAATTACTGTTTAAACTATAGGTGGCTTTATGGGAATGCCAGTGAAACAATCCCAGGTGCCCCAGCCTGCAGGCTCAGCACCGCATTCCTCAATTTTCAGAATAAATACAGTGAGCCAGAGCTGCAAAGTTATCCTACAAGGAAGTGACTCTGGGCCATATTGGTGGAAAGAGAAGGTAGATAGTGCGCTCTGGGGTTGGTACAAGCTGAATTGATTATGGGGCTAGAAAGGCAATTACCAGCAAATCACTAGTGCTGTTGCCTCTGTGTGTGTGTGTGTGGGGGGGTGTTGGGATACCGGGGTTGTGGGGTGTGAGGGGCAAGTTATGGGGGGATGAGGTACGTGTGGAGGGTATGGTGTGTGCATGGAGAGGTTATGGTGCCGGTGGGAGGATAGGGGATATGGTATGTATGGTGGGTATGCTGTGTACCTGCATGTTCATGTATGTACATGTGAAGGCCAGAAGACAATGTCTTGATGTCATTGCATAGGGACCATCCCCCTTCTTTGGAGACACAGTCTCTCACCGGCTGGCACCTTGGTGACTGGGCTAGGCTACGCTAGCTAGCCAACAAGCTCCAGGTTCTGCCTGTCTCTGCCTCCCTAGAGCTGGGATCACACGTGTCCTGCCACACCCAGCTGTTCTACGTGGGCTCTGAGGACCCAACTCAGGTCTTCATGCTTAGATGCAAGCAATTTCCTGGCTGTGCCATCTCCCTAGCCCCCAGGGAAAGCACTTTTACCGTTAGTGTCCTCAAGAAAAGAAACTGAGAGAACCAAGGAAGAGGCAGTCCTGAGTTTTATGAGGCAATCTTGATTTCGGTTGGTTTGTATTTGTCTCAGTCTGTCTGATCATAGCCTCTGGGAATTTAGGAGCTAGACCAAGCACCGTGATATGAAGCCATTTAGAACATAGCCGCCTTTCATGGTGGCTTCTAGAAGTCACCATTGATGCTTCGTGATCGTACACTTACATCACCACAGTGCCAGGCACCTGTGTGTCAAAACAGGTGTCCCCAAAGTCCGAAGTTAAGGGATTCCCAACACAATGAAGGAAACACGGGCAAGCTGAAGTCCGGTACAGCCGGGTTTCTACGAATCCTTTAGTGACATGGCGGCATTTGCAGGGACAGGAACTCACTTACTTGTTACTTCATCTCATTTTGTGACTGCTGAGAATAGTGAATGAGGAGTAGGTTACAGAGGTGATGTCCAGAGGGAGGAAGAGTGGGGGAACGGAAAAGCAGTGAGCCACATTAATAGTGAGAATGAAGGGAGAGCAAATGTGTGCAGAAACCTCCGGACCCAGCAACACTTTGGCTAAGAAGGGAACAAGAGGAACTTAGACTCTGCACTTATTGTATTATATTTTAACCTTTATTACTTATTTTATGTGGATGGCGTTTTGTCCGCATGTATGCCGGTGTACTGGCATGCAGTGTCTATGGAGGCCAGAAGAGGGCGTTGGCTTTTTCCTGGAACTGGAGTTACAGGGGGTTATGAGCTGCCACATGGATGCTGGGAATCCAAACTGGGCTTCCTAGAAGAACAACAAGTGCCCTTGACCTCTGAGCATCTCTCTAGCCCCGGAGTCTGCATTTATTAACCTGGGTGGAGAGGGCGGCTCCAGGCCAGAACCTAGACTGCTCAAGACCCTGAGTTTGATGCCCAACAGCACACACACACACACACACACACACACACACTCCAGCTGAAGATCATAGTGGCTTGACAACACATGAACACATTTCTGGCTACAGGGTAATTCTGGAGTAAGTACATCTCAAGACTCAGAAAGGACCTCCAGTTTGCCCTTCATTGGATTGTTAGTTTGTGCTGATAGCCAGTGGGATAATATAACAGTCTATAACTTCCTGGTGCCTTCAGAAACATTAGCTTGGAATGTTGGATGCACAAACGCAGACCTTGGGGAGACGTGTTATAAGTAGCTCTGATGCCTCGGATACCTCTGAAGATTTTCTCTTCGATTAAAACACCACGATTCCTTTGTAGCCAATAAGCAAATAGAATCTGGTTCAAAGACTTGAAAACTCCCACCTGCTACTTCAAAAGCTCTTTCAATTCCTCGAGCAATTTACTGAGGCATCTGGACTCCTAAATGTGGCTCCACAGATCTCTCTCTCTCTCTCTCTCTCTGTGTGTGTGTGTGTGTTTTATGAAGGATCTGCCACTGAAGGCAGGTTCTCAGTGAACACCCTCCTAGTAGAAGCCTCTGTCTGTCTGTCTGTCTGTCTGTCTCTCTCTCTCTCTCTCTGTGTGTGTGAAGGCAGGTTCTCTGTTTGTCTCTCTCTCTCCAGGGTTTCTCTGTGTCCTGGAACTCACTTTAGACCAGGCTGCTTTGAACTCAGAGATCTGCCTCTTTCTGCCTCCTTGACTGCTGGAATTAAAGGTGTGCAACACTATCACCCAGTGGGCTGTTCTTAAAAACAAACAAACAAACAAAAAAGACAACTCAATAATTCTATTCCTGGGTATATAATCTCAAAAATTCAAATCAGTCTCAGTGAGATATTTGGTCACAGCTGGCAAAATGTCGAAGCGTCCTACATGTCCACTGAAAAAATATTTTGTGATATGGGGCTGGTTAGACCGGTAGCTCAGAAGGAAAGCACAGGTTTTGCATGTATGAGGCTTTGTATTCAAACCCCACTTCAAAAAAGAAAAAAAACCTCAGTATGTGCTATAGGCACAAAACAGAATATTATGAGGCCTCGAAGATAAAAGACACAGATTCTCACCTATGCTACAACATGGATAAATAGAGCTTGAGGATTATACTAAGTGAAACACGGGAGCTATTAAAGGGCAAAGCTGAATGACGGCCCTTGTGTGAAGGGGGGCAACCCAGTCACACGCAGAGGCACAGCGGTGGCCTGTAGCTGGGTGGAGTAGAAACGTAGTTCATAATGAGACACAGTTTCGGTTTTTCCAGATAAAAAGAACCCAGAAGGCTGCACACACACACCCAGAAAGATGTACAAAATCCTTAATTGTGCAGGAAAAATGGCACTAATGTTGTGACACGTTAGAGCTGAAGATGGAACTCCGTGAAACAGCACTTTCTGACATGCATGAAATAAATTTTGTGTTAGGCACAATTAGTGCTAAGACAGAAGAGTAGCCCAACAAAGGTCCAAGAGTTCTGCACCTAAATGGGCATGGGAAAACATGGACATCCTGGTTGTACCTAAGTCTTGATGTGTGAGTGAGATCCAACTTGAATTGTTATCAGTTCAGTACATCCAAACCCTGAGAATCTGGTCTGCCTTGCAGGTGCACATTGGGGCTCCTCAGAAGGTAGAGGTCATTGGGCTAGGCAGAATTACACCACATCCCCATGCAGTGTGGCCCCTGCTGCTCCTGTGGGCGCTGGGGTCAGCACATTCTCATCACTGAGGGTCGGCCGGCATGTTCAGCTGCAAGCAAGCTTCTGCCCACTAGATACAACAACCAAAAAATGTCTCCATAAACTGTTAAATGTCACTGCAGGGGGAACGAAGGCAAAACCAGCCTTGAGGGAGACTGGTTGAGCTAGGGAAGGGGCCCAGGAGAGGCGGAACAGTGTTGGCATTTGGAAAGAAGGGGAGTAAGCCAAGAAGAAGGATGACCAACAGTGACATAAGATGAAAGCAAAAACAGCAAAAGGCCCAAGTGTGGAGGAGACAGTGCTAGGCTGAGCTCAACACCTCCAGCTCAGGTGAGACGGGGCAGAGAAGCATCTTCTGGCTTCTTTGTGGATGAGGACTCTGGAAACGTGGTATCTCAGATGTGTTCAAGTCCAAGATTCTCCCAAGGGAGAAGTAGCAGGGCTGGCCATAGAGCGCAGAGCACCAACTAGCCTTCCCTGCCGATGGTCCTGGCTTTCTCTGGGAGTGGTGGTGGGGCTCGAGGTTCACCCTCTGGAGAAAGCTGAAGCTGTGGATGTGGGGTGAGCACGGTGCAGTGTGTACCCCAGTGCTCTGCCCATGCTGAGCACTCCAGGGAAGAGTGGACAACACTGGCTCCCTGGAGGCACAGCTACAGAGGCTGCTGACCCTGTTGTCATTCAGGACTGCCTCACTGCAGGGTAGGACCTCAGCATGCAGGGGGTATCCCCACTGAGGAGCCACAAGGAAGGGGGAACTCATTGGCAGAGAGAAGAGGCCCCACGCGCTGTGACACCTGGAAGAAAGCAGCACAGGTGAGATGCCTCAGTAGGGGCCAGAAGAAAGAACCACCCAGCTGCAGCAGGTACATAAGAAACAGGAAGTAGAGCAGAATAAATGCAAGGAAAGCTGCAATTCTAGTGATTAGGCCGCTGGCTGGAGACATGACCCCCACATGAGTGCTGTGGCCCTCGTGCATACCACCCTGGAATAAATACTTAAAGGAATAAATAAATAAATGTAAAAAACGTTGGTGACTCTTTGTTTCATCATTAAGGAGGTGGCAACATTCCAAGACAGAGGCCCTGGTGAGGAGAGTCTGGTGTCCTCTTGCAGTGGGGCCTCACTGTTGTCTCCTCTGGACATTCTGGAGAAGTGTCAAGTGGCCAAAGAGATGGGGGAGGGGCCAAAAGGATAAACCATCTGTGATGCCCTGTCTAGAGGACACTGTCCTGTTCGTGAGGCTCAAGCTTCATGGCTCCAAGTTCTTAAGGAAAATACAGAGGCCTCTGTGGTGACGTCTGGGAAAAGCAGAACTACAGAGACATTGAAAATTCAGGGGGGTCAGGATACTGGTCTTTGAGAGCAGGAACGGTTTCTGTGAGTTCCTGATAGTGATGGATCCACTTGTCAAACCTCACAGTATGCTTGACAGGAAGGCCAAAGCCTAATGCAAACTGTGGATCTTTAGTTAATGTGCTTTCCATACTGGTCCTCACCCATAACAATGATGGGGCATTGAAGTTACCTACACTGATAGGGCATAGTCACCCATATCGGGGCAGAGTTGCTATTTAATACTCACAGGCTGGAGAGCTGTTTCAGCAATTAAAAACATCTGTTGCTTTGTCCACACTATGGTCTTTCGTAACTACCTTTAGCGACAGTTCCGGGACCTCTAGTGCCTTCTTCTTCTGACCTCCGTGGCACCAGGCACCCACATGGACATACATGCAGGCAAAACACTTGCATACCTCAAAACAAAGGTAAAATACTGTTGTATACTTAGCAACCATGGCTGTGTCTGGAAAGAGAGATTCAAAGTTAGGTTCTGAAAGAGACCTAATCTGTATTTCTTTTCTTTCTTTTTCTTTTAAGATTTATTTATTTTATTATGTATACAGTATTCTGCCTGCATGTGAGCCAGCAAGCCAGAAGAGGGCAGCAGATCTCGTTATAGATGGTTATGAGCTACCATGTGGTTGCTGGGAATTGAACTCAGAACCTTTGGAAGAGCAGACAGTGCCCTTAACCTCTGAGCCATCTCTCCCAGCCCTCTACATTTCCTGTACCTTTGACTTTTTCAGGAGCTATACAATTTTCTATCCGTAACAAATGAACGTATCTCAACAAAAACGGACGGATCGGTGAGAGAATGGAAGCCATACATAGATGTTGCTATGAAGAAGGAGCAGGAATAGGCCGGCTGCTAATAAGAACCGTACCAGAGATGGTGGGCACAGGTGAGTCCTCTGACATGTGCAAGAAGCCAAAGAAAAGTGCCCTGCCCCACCCGTCCCCAACTGTAGAGGGGTCGGGAAGCAGATCTGGGCAAAGGCCAGAGTGCAGCTGGGACATAGGTCTACCTCCTTCATCCTTTCTTGACCCCTTAGGAGGCTCTAGAGCCCAGATGGCTTCAGCCAATCAGCAGCCGGGGGCTGCCCTGTGAGGGGGGCCTGCCTGCCCTTGAGCCCGCCTGCTGTCTCTGTAAAGACTCTACAATCAAGGAGGACAGGTGGATAGAGAGCATTCCTCAGCCGGGAAAGATATCTCTGGGGTGAGAAAGGCTAAGGTCTAGAACATTACTTGGGGTACTGTCCTGTCCCTGGGAGCAGCAGCTTCCTCTACTGTGAAGGAGGGGAAGGAAGTGAGGAAGCGGTTGGAGAAGCTTGGTGGTGAAGGCCTGCTCAGTGCTTAAGGTGTGTTCTCAGTGAGGCTCCAGAGACCGTTGTCTTGTTGGAGAGAGTTAAAGCTTCTTTCAGCACGCCTTTCATCCCAGCACTCGGGAGGCAGAGGCAGCCGGAATCTCTGTGAGTTCGAGACAGGCCTGGTCTACAGAGTGAGCGCCACAGCCAGGGCTACCTAGTGAGACCTTGTCTCAAATAACAAAACAAAACAAAAACCAGACATACCAAAGAGGAAAGCGTGTTTTAGCCACTGCCCAATCTGGGTGTCACACTTCTTGTCCTTATGGAATGAAGACACACAGCTCCCTTGTGAGGCTGGCTGCTGGGTCCCCAAAGACCCCAGGCCTTATTTACTGGGAGTGCGTGCTCCGCTTCCTACTGGGGCTCACGCTGCCTCTCACAGAGGGACTTGGGCAATCTGAAGCTTTTCTAGCCTGTTGGCGAGCCACCGCCCCCACCCCAGTTCCCCTCCCTCTCCAGGAATTCCTCACCCTACTCTCCAGACCCTATGCTTGACCTCTAGGCTGCGGCGCCCTTAGTCTTGGGGGTGGGGGAGAACGGAGGGGACCCCTGCGCCTGTGACATCCAAGAGGCGCCAGCACCCGCAGGTTCCGGGGGGGTGAGGTCTTTCTTCACCGCGGCGCTGCAGAGATCAGACTGCTGCGGCCATCCCTCGTGCGGCAGCGCAGGCCAGAGCGCTCCCTGGCGGGCGGGCAGGGTCCCCGCGGCCGGTCCGACGTCGGCTCGCAGCTGCTCGGTTCCAGGGGCGGCTGAGCTGGCAGCGGACGATGCCGAGGGTTCCGGTGGCGGAAACTGGGACTCTGGGCCACCGGTCCAGGCCGCCCAGGAAATGCCTGCTCTGCCGTCCCGCGGGGACAGGCGGGGGAGGGGGTCAGGCCCAGCTGCTAGACCAGAAGTCCCGAGCCTAGGAAGAAAGCCCAGGAACGTGTTCTGAAGGAATCTTGGCCCAAGCCAGTCCGTTGAGGAACTTGGGAGTCACAACAACTTGCCAGCAGCACCAGGATCGGGGGAGGAGGCCCGCACTGCCTTTCAGATTAGACTCGCCCTCCAGTGCGTGCTCCTATTAGGTAGTCATAAATAAACCAACTCAAACAAAACCGTCAGCCTCACACGTGCGCTCAAGTTGAATTCCCCTCTTAACATGTTTTCCAAAGGGCGAACACTGTGGGTAAGTTTATCGGGGACAATCTTTTCTCCCAGTTTCGGTGGCTGCCCAGGAGCGACAGATTAAGGGTGTGAGGTCCGGCTGGGTTGTCAGTCAGCTTGGCTGTCAGCTCTTCCCAGGAGCGAGTCTCGGGCCTGGCATTTGCTGCACGAGGCCGTGCAGGAGATGGCATCGGCTGAGGTCTGACCGAGGGGAGCCGCGACACGGGGATGACTCCCGAACGCTTCAGGACAGAGGGCTCCTGAAGAGCCTGCAGGCCCAAGGACCAAGGCGAGCAACTAGCTCAGAACTGCATTTCCGACCTCGCCCGCCCACTGACCTTGGATGGCCCGGGCGCGGAGAGAGAACTCCCCATTGTTCTCCGAAGTGGGACCTACCGGGCCAGGCTGCGACTTAGCCCCGGGCGCTCAGCTCAGCACCCCACTCTTGGCAATTTCCGACGCCTACGTCTTCGCTTCCACTCGCTGCCTTCCTCCCTCCACCCCCCTCGGGGAAAGAGACTCCAGATATATCCGGTGGCCTCGATTTGTAACCTCTCACTTGCTCACTTAATGGCCTTCGCTAGCCCGCAGGACAGGGACCATTTTTATTCACACTCAGCCAGGCCTGAAGGAGGCCACGTGGGAACTACCATTCAGCTCTCACAAATCAGCAACTTCCTTCCCATCTAAACAAGGAGAAGGGGAAGACGCGCCCTTCGGAGACACCGATGTCTCCCCCTCCATCTGAAAACAAAAAGTCGGGCTAGCGCTCAAAATGCATTTCTTTCCTGTACAGTAAGTTTAAAATAAAAAAAAAATGAAACTGATTAATTTTAAAAAACGAGGGCGATTAAATCACTTGGAGGAAGGCGCACCTCAGCGAGCGGCAGGGCTGGGGGGCTGGGAATTCTCACTGCTGTACTAAACGAGAAGGGAAAAAAGTGTCCTCCGCCTACATGGTTTCCCCCCTTGACAGTAGGGCATTGGCTTGGGCTAGACGCCGAGGGATGCCGAAGGAAGCTAGCAGGAGCGCCGGGTCCGGGGGCGGCCGCTCGGCCGTCTACGGATCTAGCCTGCGGTCAGCTCTGGGGCTCGGACGCGCTTTCCAATCCGAGGTGCGCAACCCAAACCCGCTTTCTCGAGCGCGGTCCCGGCGGCCGGAAGCCGGGCCGCGGAGCAGCGGGGAGAGCTGCGGGCCCTGGGGGACGTCCCTTCCGGAAGGGGGTGTGTGCCCTGGCCGCCCCGCATTCTGCTCCCGGGTGGCCGGGCGGAGAGGGAGCAGCCGAGGGCGGCTCCGCTCCGCCCGGCCGTTCCCCTCGCGGGGCGCGCGCGCCCCGGCCCCCGATCCCCGGACGCCAGCCGCAGACCTCGGGTCCCGCCCTTTCCAAGGAGACCCCTTTCCGGGCCGCCCCCCGCCCCGGGCCCAGCCGGAGGCGCGAAGCTCGGAAGAACCTCCGAGGGGAGTTCCACTGTTTCTAAATAGGTGCCACTCGCTCGCTCTTCCGGGATCTGCTGCCACAGAAGGACCAACAAGTCACGGGAGCCAAAACGCCTAAGAAAACCGAACATCTCCTAAGCAGCGAAATTGCTTAGGGCGCTGACTTTATGGTTTATTCTAGAGAAAGGGAAGCTGGGACATTGATCAGATTAATGCTGCCAAGCAGACACCCACATAAAACCTCCTACAGCGACTTGAACCCCCCTGCGCTCTGCTCACCTCCCCAGCCTTCTCGAGAGACAGTTTGGAAAGCGCGAGTGAGGTAGAGTGACCCGGCAGGGGCAGGGAGATAGAAGCTCTCAACGGATATCAAGAGAGACGCGGGGAAAGACTGTTCGTGACTCCCCCCTGCTCAAACTTCCTAAATTGGCATCAGCCTGGGCCCTTCTCTGAGCCCCGAGTGTGCAGCTGGGTTCGCGGTGGGGCTGGAAACACCTTGGCTTTCCCCCTTCCGTCCCCATCTCTGCTCGGCAACTCTTCCGCTCAAGAGCCGGGTGGCGGAACACTTGGATGGGGACTCGAGTCTTGGCACATGGGTGACTGCAGCCAAGGCTGGCTCCAGGAACGAGCGCGGAAAAGCGCGCGTGTGGACAGACAGGAGAGCGCCGCTCAACCGGGCGGGACCTCACTCCAGCATCTTGCCCATCTGCTCCTGTCACCAGCCAGTGGCCCCGCCCCCGGCCCCGCCTCCTGAGCTCCAGAGCCAATAGTAGCCCCGGGTGGCTCTAACCCCTCCTCGAGCTTTTTCCACACCCCCACGTTCCGAGAGACGATTGGCTACATCGACTCGGGAGAAGCTCCGCTATTTGCATGGCGCTCCCGGTTCCTGGTAGGTGGCGCGGCCCGTCACTCGGAAGGCCGGAGCCGCCCACTCCACCTCAGTGCCGGGCTCTGTTCCTGCGCAGTTTCTCCTCCGCAGCGTCTGCGGGCGAGCGCCGGGGCTGCTCCCCGGCAGCCCGTCTGCGCGCACTTCCCGCCGCCCGGACTCTGCCCTTCGGCGCCGGCTCCTCGCGGGCATCATGTCAAGAGCCGTCGCCGCGGTAGCGGCCGCCGCCACCCGGGGAAGAGCCGCGGCCCCGGCAGCCGCGCGCGCGCGAGGGCAGTAAGCCGAGTCCCTCGGGCGCCGGGCGGCAGGGGAACCTCCCGGTGCTCTCCGCTCGGGCGGGCCTCGCGCCGCGTGCTGAGCCATGCCCCTGGCCGCGCCCGCGGGCCGCGCATGGGGCAGCGCCTGAGCGGCGGCCGCTCCTGCCTCGATGTCCCGGGCCGGCTCCTGCCGCAGCCGCCGCCGCCCCCGCCGCCGGTGAGGAGGAAGCTCGCGCTGCTCTTCGCCATGCTCTGCCTCTGGCTCTACATGTTCTTGTACTCGTGCGCCGGCTCCTGCACCGCCGCGCCCGGCCTGCTGCTCCTGGGCTCGGGCTCGCGAGCCGCTCACGCTCAGCCCGCGCTCGTCCCGGCCCCCAACGAGACGTCCCCCAAGCTGCCTTTCCGGGCGCCTCCGGCCAGCCCGCTAGCTGCAGGCAAGGAGAGGGCGGCCGGCGCCGGGAGCCAGGAGGAGCCGGGCCCCGAGGCGCCTGACTCCCCTAGCCCCATCTCCAGCTTCTTCAGCGGCTCCGGGAGCAAGCAGCTGCCGCAGGCCATCATCATCGGCGTGAAGAAGGGCGGCACGCGGGCGCTGCTGGAGTTCCTGCGCGTGCACCCCGACGTGCGCGCCGTGGGCGCCGAGCCCCACTTCTTCGACCGCAGCTACCACAAGGGCCTCGCCTGGTACCGGTGAGTCTCCTCTCCAGGGGTCGGGGTGGGGGCGCTGCGCTGGACTCCATCCCGACCCGGAGCCCCCACGGGCCGTCGCGCGTCACGTGGGGAGGGTAGCGGGGGGCCGCGACGTGGGGGCGGCCGAGGGCGGGCGGGGACCGAAGGCTGAGCGCGCCCTGCGGGTGGACAGTCGCGGGGAACTCGGGTGCGTCCGGCTGGGGCTGAGCCGGAGAAACTTGCGGCGGGGCGCGGAGGGCCCCGTGGTCCACTTCGTCCGCTGCGCCCCGGGACCGTTCAGGCGACCCCGCTACGGAGACCGCCGGACCGCAGAGCGCCGGCATCCCGACGGGAGAGCCGGGCTTCGGCTGTGTCCCTCGCAGCCCGGGACGCGGGGAGGACACTGCGCCTCCGGCTCGCAGCCTCCTTCGCGCACCGGCCGCTGGAGTCGCCTCTGGAGAGGGGCGCACGGCGGGGTGCCGCGCCAGGGCCCCCGAGTCTGTGAACTGTTTTGCTAGGATTCTCCCTGTCTCCGGACCCGGAGGGGGCCTGAGCCGCCCGGCGGACGGGCCGCCGGTGCCGGGCAGGGGGGCGGGCGGCTGGCCGCGCGGCTCGGCCGGCTGCGGCGCGCCCGCCGTGGAGCGGTGCTGGTCCCTGTCGGGCGGAGGCGCGCACTGCAGCCCGCAGCCGCCTGCCAAGGCTTCCGGGCGCCCGCGGCGCTGCCACCGCCCGGGCTGCCGCTGGCGGGGCCACGGCCGAGAGGAGGGTTTCCGCAGACCCCGTCCACGTCCCGGCTCAGAGGCTAGCCCTGACCGTTGACGGAGAGAGGAGGGTTGCCTCGAGGTCGTGGCTTCCGCCTGGGAGCCTAGCTGCAGAGGGGCCGAGGCTCCCGGGTCACAGTCGCGACCTCTGCCCACTGCAGCACCACCAGGCTGCGGCTCTGGTGGCAGCCCCCGGGGGGTCACACCACAGTCTCCGGAAACCAGGCCGGGTCCCCAGCCCCTCGGGTCACCACTCAGCCCTCGCGTCTCCTCGAGTTTTGTTTTTGTTTTTTTTTTTCCCTCTTCTTCTTTTCTTTCCCTCCCAGACCCAATTACTACTTTCAAAGAGGGTCCCGACTTCCGAAGACCAGGAGACACACAAACCGAACCCTGCTCTCTGCCTCAACCCTACTTTGCAGGACACGGATGGCGTGGCAAATAAAAGGGCCTGACCCCGAGGATTAAAGCTGCTCCCTTCCCAGCCTCGCTCGCCCCCTCCCCTTCGTCCTTTATGTTCCTTTTTCTTTCTTTCTTTCTTTTTCTTTTTTTTAATTGTGTGGAGTTGCCCAAGTTGCCAAGTCTGGTTTAAGCCGGCAGGGACGGCCCACCCTTCTCACGGTCCCCAGGACACTGCGGGTTGAGGAGGGTGCAACGCCCGGATGCCCGTCCGGTGGGTCTGGGCGCTTTTACCCGGGGGCCCCGTGCACCAAGCGGGTTCTGGCTGGGCCCGGAAGGGCGAATACTTCGGTGCAGCCAGGTGCAGTTTGCCACGGGGGCTCCGCTCACCGCAGGCTCCTGCCGACGGTGCGTGCGTGCCGTCGCTTCCACCCCCGCACCCTCCCCAGGCGGGACGGGGCGGCCGCTGATCGTTGGAACTTCTCGGTCAGCCCGATTGAGGCCGGCTCGGTAGAAACTGGCAGGCGACTCGCCGAGCGCGTGAGGGTTCTGGAGGCACCTGGGGCAGGCGGCGGAAATCCCCGGTGGCAGGTTCTCGCGGAGGCGGAGGCGGCTGCCGCCTCCACCGCCCTTGGGCTCCCGAGGCCCTGGCGCAGCCCGAGAGCGGGGGGGAGACAGGCGACCCGACACCAGCCGCCGCCGAGGCCGCGCGGGCCACGCGGGCTCCACCAGGCCGCGGGGGACCAGGGTCCTTTTCCCTCTGACGCCCCCAGAAGGTACAGGCCCCGCGGCGGTGACTGCTGCTCTAACTGCAATGGTGCAAGGTCCGGACCGCGCGGCCTTCCCGGGCCGTCCCATGAGCAAGCTATCCGAGTGCCAGCAGAGTTACTGGATATTTTCCTAAAGAAAAAGGAAAGATGTAAAATGCTGTCTGTTTACTTAAAACCCGTAAATCACGTTAGACCGTTGTGGGAGTCTGGATCAATGGAAGGACTTCACGATGAATTTGAGGGCAACCCTGAAACCCTAAATCTAACAAGCGCAGGAGATGCTGACCCAGAGCGCAGGACTTGGCCCTTCCCGGCTCACCCTGCTGCCATCCAAACCAGGCCTGCAGGGTCCCTCCTGCTCTGTCCCGAGACAGGCCTCCCGCTGGAGACCAGCGTAAATAATGATTAACTAGCGAGCTGCAAGGCAGAATCATGGTTAAAACAAGCCCTCAAAGCCCGGAGTGTGAACGTGGGAGGCGCTTTTAAGGCATTTGAGACAAAATGGGAGGGAGTGTGAAATGGATGGTTGAGTTCTGGGGTCAGCAGGCAATGGGTTGTAGAATGAGGGTCGTGGCTGTGTCTGAGCAAGTCTTTAATGAGTTTAATGGGTTAATACACAGCCTTGCCAGCGGTCTAACCAGTGGCCCAGGGCCTGGTAGATTTTCCTGGATGCCAGGGAACTTGCAATCCTTACAGCTCCCTATGGAGACACCATCAGCTAATGGGTAGCCCAGGCTCCTGGGGTGTGTGTGTGTGTGTGTGAGAGTGATTGCAGCGCCTGCCTCGGTGGCACCTTGGAGCTGACCCTGCTGCCTCCAACCACCAGACATGCAAAATCTTTACAGTGCAAAATCCAAGCCACCGCTCGCTAGTTCAGTCTCCTTGAGTCCCACTCTGTAAGGGGCTCTGAGCTGACCTTCCCCTTCATACCCAGGGTTCTCTAATCACCTTCCAAACAAAGTGAGCGCTCGAGGGGCTCATGGAGCTGGTCCTTTACCTTCCGGTGAGAGTGTGGTGTCTGAGAATGTGGGGCCTAGGGGAGCAGGAACTTCAAATCCTCAGGTGGAGCAGGCCTCCAAAGGGCTTAGTAGCTGGATTTATTTGAAGTGGGATGCAGCATTATCGATGCAGTTTTTTTTTTTTAAAACACCCCTTCTTGATCCACGCTTATATTTTTGTATATGTCCAAGAATTTGAAGACGCGGGTTTAGGAGTTAAGCCAGTTGGACCTTGTATGATCGTCATCTGCTCCGGAGTCTATAGTGGTGGAGAGTCCTTTCACAGGATGCCTTCCTCTTTCAATTTCGGTTGTACAAATTAAGCAGGCACTTGAGAGGGTGGGGGAGCGGCTCTGTGTTCTCTGTGCCTGCTCTCTCTCTCTCTCTCTCTCTCTCTCTCTCTTCTCTCTCTCTCTCTCTCTCTCTGGTTTAGCAATGTTGTAGTTAAACTGTACTAAATGTTTGTACCAGGAGTTGTTTCAAGTGTTTTGAGTTAGCTAGTTTCATCCTCATTACCATGCTGTCAAGGCAATACTTTGACAGATGAGCAAACACTGGTCGGCACAGAGGGGTTAATCAACTTGCTCCAAGTCTCACAGCTAGAAAGTGAGAGAGGTCTTACTCCAACAGGATGTCATTCTGGGCCAGGCTCCCTGACTCCAGTGACCAAAACATGCTGCTAGTCAAAATGATGTCTTCTCTAATAGGGTGGAGGGTTTCCTGCCCACCTCCAGTAACACCCCCCCCCCCCCCCGTGCAGAGTGTCCACTTTGTCATTTATCTTACAACCCGATGTCAGGACAGTTGACTTGGAGTCATCTTGCACTGGTTTCTAACTAGATGAGAACAATCATACCATTCCGGAATTCTTACTTCTCTGCACAGGACAGCTAGAATCAAAGGAGTCATTAAAATGACAAAAATATCCCTCTAGTATAGTGGCTGAGCAAACAGTGTCTTCTAGAGGAAGTGGCTTATTCAGTGCCATTTGCCCCTTTCAGGCTGGGAGCCCCCAGGTTAAGTGACTTGTCCTCAAGCTTCTTGGAATTAATTTGTTCGTTTAGAACGATAAAGTGATCCCCAAAAGGAGAGGGTGATTACTTTGTGCTCATTAATCAGAAGGCAGATGCAGCTAGAACGCTGACTTTTTTTTTTTTTTTTTTTTTTTTTAGAGATCCCAAAACCCAGTAACAAATGTCTCCCCAAGGCAGCTGAAAACGGTAATTTCCTTTATAGTTTTAGCTGGTCTGTTTCTCAAAACTTGATGGCCGGCCCTGTTTCTGACTTCTCTGGAGGTTCAGATCTCGTTGGGGACCATCTTTCTAAATACTGTGTTTCCTAGGTTCTGGCGTTTAAGCCTGGCACAGGGCTCACATCCAGGCTTCTGGGAGAAGGTCGGCTATCTACACTGAGATGCAACAATTTTAAATTCAAACCATTACGCCAGACCGATGTCAGGATTTAGCAGCAGGATGGTGTAGCATGTGGCGAGCTCTGTTTTTAATTAGGCCCCTAAATTACACCATAAAATGGTTGATTAATCTTTTACAAGTTGGGGGGCAAATATAACATAAATTAACCTAATCATAAGTGTTTTCCCAGATGCTGAGTTAATAAAATTGTCAATATTTAATGGAGGCCTATTAGTTTTAGATAAATAAAATGCCAAAATGTATGAATTAAATTAGACTTATTGTCTTCCAAATGGTATGTTATTATCTAGCAGATCTGTGAAAATTAGTTTACAGCCCTTATCTTAGGAGACATTCTTAAAAGATAGGCTACTACAGCGAATATAAATTAAATGCTGACTACATTATGTTTTTTTTAAAGGAATCTATGTACTAAAAAAGCAGTAGTTTAATGTACATTAATAGTGACAAACTTTATTTTCCAGTCCACAGTTTCCCATTTGCCACTGCAAAGTGATCTTACACATCTCCTGTTTTTCTGATTTTTTTCTGAATGTTTTGAAAACTCAGTATGTCACAAATTCTTGTTCTAAATATACATGCTTCAGTTTGAGTCCTTCATTTTAAAATAGAGACCTAAGGTTTTCTCCTTATACAAAATAACTATTTGAATCACTGAAATTATTCACAACTGAAAGCTCACTAGGAATAAAAAAAAAAATTAAAGCAAAACAAAAACTGCTGGCAGCTGTCTTAGCTCACAGTGTGGCAGGGTGGGGTGGGGTGGGGCGGGGGATGTTCAGGAAGCCCTGGAACTGAAGCCCAGGACAGAGGCCGCTTGCTCAGAGGTGCTTTATGTTCTCACTCTCTGATCATGGAAGTTAAACTGATTGACAGAAGCACAAAATGCCCACCCTCTAGGCACAGCAGAAGGACAGCTTCCACTGCTGTGAAGAAGAGTTTCGTCAGGGCTCTGCCTCTCATGGAACAGGACTGTTTCAGAGAGTAAGGGAACCTTCAGGGCGGGACTGGTGGGAGCCCTTGACACCCCCAAATATGTGGCGCAGTGTCAAGGGTAATGAGAGCATATCCTCCCCTCCCCGAGTGGCAAGAAGGGAGAAACGGGACACCACCAGTATCACTGAGGACTAACAGGCCAGAGAACGTCCTTATGTTTAAATTGTTACCTTGCTGGGACTGCCTTATTCCTTGCTCTCAGATGATCTAACCTCAAATAAAACTGCCGCTGGTGCATGTCAGACTGGTTCTTTTTCTTGTCCAGAGATGGGGGAGGTTAGCTTTGAGGAACAATAATTATTCTTAGTAACGTGATAGTAAATTGCGTTATAGCCAAGAAGCTAAATGTTACAACATCCCCGGGGCTCAGGAAACCCCACAGCGACAAGGTCTTGAGCCAGAAGAGGGGCTCTCTAATATATCTATTTAAAATTATTTTATGTGTGCACTTCACAAACTTTGCTGTCGTTTGATAGCAAATATTAAAAAAAATAGCTTAAGTTACTGACTCACTCAAAAAAAAAAACTTGCTTCACTGTGACATGTAAGAAACATGCATAAATGAAGTTGTATGATGTGGTTTTTGCCCCACAACTGTTATGAAGTTCTGTGGGAACAGCAGGGAGCATCCAACTAACACTAATGCATTTATAACAGGTTAGGGGAAACTTGCATGTACCCACCACGAAGAAATGATGAAAGCTTAGGGAGATGGAGATGCTAATGACCCCGAGAGTCTGCGGGAATCAAGACTTCCCCTTTAACCTCATGACTGCAAATACTGTCAGTCAAAAACCAAACGTGAAAGGCAAGCGTGTGGCCACGGCAGGACACGCGGTTACAGAGCTTTGACGAAGAGGAGTTCACGCAGGATGTTGTTAGAGTGAAATATTTTCCTTGTAAGCAAGGTAGCATGAGAGCCCTGTTAATGTCAGGCCTCTGGCACTTCAGCCGAGCCAGACTGCTTTGGATCACCCCGGACCGTGACCAGTCCATGTGTGCTCACCCGCTACTGGGTGGCACCCAGAATACAGAAACTTGTGGGTTCCGGGATTTGCCGCACACCATTCAGAAAAAAAGAAAAAGAAAAAAAAAAGTTGTAAGACGGTTCTGGGCATTGAGACTGGGGTAGCGGATAAAGAGTGACAGTGTGCTGGGAGGAGCGTTTTCCACGCCCTGCGCTGCTGTCAGGGAGGAGCCTCCGCCTCTCCAGGCCCGGTGACATTACTGTGCAGTTAGCGCCCACTCCGGGTGGCCGGCTGGCCGCTGCCACGAGTGCGCTCCTGGCGGGTCCTCACCTGTGGGGCTGAGCCGGGCGGAGCTGCCTCCGCCCGCGCCGATTGGCCGGAGGGTCTGCCCACAGACCAATAGCGTGGAGCCTGCGCGAAGCTCCGCCCCCGGCTGTCGCAGTCATTCTCTGGGCGTCTGGCCGAGTCTACCCTCTTGTTAGCCTTGCTTCTCCGCTTAGCCGGACAGCATTAGACCCACCTGCCCCGCGGGGCCGGCCTTCGGGACACCGGCCTGCAAGCGTTCACGGAAACTAACTTCATTCGGCTTGGGGAGAGGGGAGGAGCTGTTTGCTTATTGCTGCGAGTGGCGCCGAAAAAAAAAAAAATAATAATAATGCAAGATTTATTCCGTGCTTGGACTAAAGTGCAGTCTCTCAGGAAGGCTGACACAATCAGAGACGCCTATCCCCTCTGAGCCCCTCCCAGGACCTTCTGGAAACTGGTCCTTGTTCAGTTCAGCTCTTCCTCTTGGCTTGTTTGGCTGGTCCCTGGAGCCCTCTCCTATGATTGCTCCAAAGGCTCCAGGCATTTGGCATATGCCTGCCCAGCCAGTTAACACAGATAGACAAGAGAGAAACACCCTGTTTCTTCTCAGAAGCCCCAAGTGGGTGGGTGGGTGAGAACTGGAGGGAGTGGAGCCAAGCTTAATTCCAAGGCCAGTCCAGTCAACTCACCCAGACTTCTCTTTGGCTGGAGGTCCTTCTGGCTATTGAGGAGGCTGGTTTACAGGTGTGTTACCAGGCTCAACGAATAAGGTACTCTTATAAATTGTGTTTACACCCTCTCCCATCCTGATCTAACAAGGGGATATTTATTGAGCACTTGCCTTAAGAAGGTAGACTTCATTTTCTGGAGAAGGATTAGGCTCATAACAGAAGCAAGCGCGAAGCGCAAAGATTTCTCACATACTCTCACTTCTATATGTCATTCTCCCAAGACCCATTCTTCGAAAGGGGCTACTTTTTAAATGTTTGTTTGTTTGTTTGTTTTTGCAGTGGGTGAGCTGTGCTAGCAGGTTTTCAAATCACAGTGCCAGAATAAGGGCCTATGCCCCCACCCTGGCTTTTTATAGGGTATGGACAGGCGAAGGGCCTATGCCCCCACCCTGGCTTTTTATAGGGTATGGACAGGCGAAGGGCCTATGCCCCCACCCTGGCTTTTTATAGGGTATGGACAGGCGAAGGGCCTATGCCCCCACCCTGGCTTTTTATAGGGTATGGACAGGCGAAGGGCCTATGCCCCCACCCTGGCTTTTTATAGGGTATGGACAGGCTGCGAGCAGGCTGTCAGTGTTAGATAGGAATGCCCTCAATACTCCAGATCTGGTGCTACCTTGGCAGAGAGACCAGCGGGGTAACCCCTCTCCGTTTTACTGGGCATGGAGCGCAGTGTTGTTCATCTCTGCCCCTACCCCTTGCCAGCCCTCATGTAGCCCATTTCTCTCATTTGTAACCTGGCACAGTTTGGAGCTACATGCCCTGTTCCATGTCAAGAACACACATTGCATGGTTAAATTGCCACAGCCCAGCTCCTCACAGACATTCTGAATGAGGTTTGGCACGTATTTTTGTCCACTTCACCTCATTTGCATTTTGAACCTTTGTAGCCATCCTGGGACAGGTGTGCTTAGCCAGTTGTCCTACCTAAGTCAATTTGAGTGAAAACTGTTTGTTTTTAATGTTTAAGTTCCCTAATAAAAACTTCCCACCTGTTGGTAACTCTCAAGGTCAGCCCTTTGCTACAGGCACTTTTGTATCTGAGAAAGCCACCTGTCTCTGATACCAGCATCCTTCTCACAGAGCTGAGGCTGGACCCAACAGTGTGGCTGAACCAATAATCAATGATATACAGTGTGTGTGTTGGGGTAACCCCTGTGCCCCCCCACCCTGTCACATAGAGTGGTCACACTGCACATTTGACCATGCTCTGTCCAGTGAGCTCTTGCAGTCATTTGACCTCCTGATCTTGTTTGCTGTCTCAGCTTTTGCCCCTCCTCTGTTTCTCCCTCCCTCCATCTTGACCCTAGGAACATGGGTTTGTTTGAATCAAATCCTATACGTAAGCCTACCGTTTGGGGTATCTGCTCAGACGTAATGTGGCTGTGCCTTCCAAGATGTCTGCTACAGAATGAACAACAAAGGAGAAGCCATAGCCAGTAAATCAAAGACAGGGTCAGGAAGTGGCCAAGGCTGAGGAGTGGGAAGCAGGCTTGCTAGAGAGGCTTTCAAGTCAGGTCTTGCCACTGGCTTCTTAAAGCGGGTCTCCCCTGGCTGTTGTTCCCCTGTGCAAGCTAATTGCAGGTTCGGCTTTCCACTGAGCAGCTTAGGTCTCCTTTCAAAGACCAGTGCTGTTGAGTTGGTGCTGTTTACAGAGCAGGATGTTTGCCAGTGCTGGAAAAGATGGAGCTAGTCTCCACCCTTCTCAGCACTGTACTCCTGCGGTCTGTGTGTGTTTCTTCTTGGCCCCAAGCTCATTGTTCTTCCTGGATGCACTGCTGAGGTCTTCACCAAATAAGTCAACAGTATTTACAAACACCAGCAGCCTGGGCTGGAAACAAAGTCAGAAGCAACAACAACAGCATATGTTCTGCATTTGTCTCTGCGGCCACAGAGTGCTGAAAGGCGCCTGAGTCCCACAGCACCGGAAACAGAGGAGCTCTCTGGATTAGGTGTCATTAGGACAGGAGGCAGGTGGGAACTTTTAGCTGAAGAGCTTGGGGTTGATTACTGCTGATGTACACTTAGGTTTCAGGGGTGTCTACATTTCAGCCTGCTAGGATCACCTTCTTATCTCCTGGCTCACTGGCTTGGATAGGCTCCTCCCAGTTGATGATATTCTAACACCTGCCAGGATGCACCCCACCCCCACCCCAAAGCCTACACACACACACACACACACACGTGCACACACACACATACACACATACACACACACACACACACAGAGGCAGGCATTTGGCAGAGCCCTAGATCCACAGGGCAGTGAGTGAGCAGCCTGGCACACAGCAGGATCTTGTTTGCTGGTCCTTGACTAGCTTTTCATGCTTATCTCATTTCTGGCCCTCTAATGTTCCAGGTCTGTTTCGGGGACATTTAATGCCCCTTTTCTCTTTCCTTGGGGCCTTGTGGAAGTCAGACAGGTAGTTACAGGGCAGGCTTACTGCCAGTCATGCCCAGGTGGAACTTCTCAGTCCTGCCATTTATTCATGATTTTTTTTCCCCACCAAGTTTTGAACATCTAGACTGCATAGAGCAGTAAGTAGGTGCTTTGTAGGTAACCAAGCTGTTGGTTTACTGTCTGGATCCTCAGGGAACTCACAGTATTGGCTAGGGCCGATTTAGTGAGACCTATGAAGCAAAGAGAAAGTGGAGCAAAGAGAAGTGCAGCAGACCCAAGCAAACAGCCCTACTGAGTTGAGCTTTAAAGGGTGGGCATGGATTTGTTGGCTGATAAGGTCTTTGGAGCAGAGAAAAAGGCCTGAGAGTCATGGTAGAATACTAAAGGTTGGTTGGAACACACAAGAAGTCAGAGTTTAAGTGTGAGTTGGATCTGGAGGCAGGAGAAACCTTCCTTTTACCAGTCACAGGGAGCTTTGGGGGGCCCTAGGTTCTCCTAGGTCAAAGATTGTCACCGGCTTTGCTTGAGCTGTATGTCTTCATATGTATTTCTGAAGGAATTTAAATAATTTGATATGTCAAGTCAGGGTAGACAGGGGAGTTGGTAAGGTTAAGCTAGCACTAGGCCTGCTGGACCAGACTTGCTCAGGCACCTCGGACAGATGCCATGTTCTTCTTACCTACTGTCACTGCAGTGTTCATGCACAGCTTTTGGATACCCAAGTGCTCTCCCAGGTCCATGGAGGTCTCCTTCCTCCTGGGCTCTGAGGCTCTGCCAGGAAGGACCGGGTCTATTATTCCCATCTGCTCTAGAGGCCTGGATGTGCAGAAGCAAGCAACTCATAAGTTGCTGTAGGCCTGGCTGTCAGCTTCTGGCTGTCCTTCACCAATGTCTATGGATCTAGGGCTCTGCCATGCCTGGGCAGGGATTCTCTGCCATCATATGAGCCAGGAGGCTAGTGAAGGAATGGCACATGGGCAGGGCCAACCTTCATTTTTTAGGGCTCAGACTTCTGAGGCCTGGAGAAGCCACGCTGGCTCCCAATTGCCCTCATTTCCATATGGCTTGGGCCTGTCCCTGCCCAGACTACATGCAGAGTAGCTCAGCTTTGACTGGAACCTTCCGCGAGGGCATATAAAAGTGATCACCCTCATTGATCAGCTCTGGCTTAGAACTATGCCCCTATATCTGCTGTGCTAAGTTTATAGGAGACCCTGGAAGAGATGCAGCTGGCTCCTGGGTAGAGCTGCCGCACCCCTGCCTCCCTTCCCACCATCTCCTCCCCAGGGCATGGCCGCTCATTCATTTTTAGTTATTTTTAGGATTGTGCTTTCTTCCAATTAAAGCTGGAAACCCCAAAAAGGGCTCCTGACGGTTTTGTGTTCTGAGTAAAGAACGTTTGCCAGCAGCGGCCGGGCAGCATCTACCACACACGGGCATTCTCGCACACGGGCATTCTCTCCTGTGTGTCGGGGTGAGGCTGGGCTGACAGCAGGTGACACACACGAGTTATCAAAGAGGACGTAAAGCTGGTTGCTTCTGCTACTTCTAACTCTGTTTTAGGTTTGGGGTGGTGGGTAAGCGCATAAAACATGTCCGATACTGAAAGGGTAAAGTTTAACGTGAAACTCCACAGCTTCTGCCTTGAGTGCTAGGTCTACACACATTCATTTTCACTGAGTTGCATCAACTTCGGGTCTGATTAATTAGAGTGTGTGATTCGTTTATTTATTCTCAAGTTTTCCTTAATAATAAGTGTATTAAAAATTTCCACCTTTTGCTTGCATTTCAATTGTGTTCTGACTTAGACTTATTGGGATTTTGCCCCAGTTCTGAAACCCCTCTTCTCATTCCCCTATAGACTCACTTGTAGACTTGTCCCTGTCAGAGGACTGCCATGTGGACCAGAAGCAGGCCCAGGAAGCAGGAAGGAAGGAGGGGCTATCAGCAATGATATTTTGTTGTTGTTGTTATTTGGATGTCCTCTCCATGGGCTTTGTTCATTATAGCTGCTGTTGTGTTTGGAAGTGAGGTGCTCACAGGTTTGAACTTGGTACTCCTCTGGTGTGGCTGCTTCAGGGGATGAGGTGGAACCTGCCTGGCAGAAGCATTCTTCAGCAGGCTCCAATTCCTGTTCACAGAGTACTTCTTGTGAATGCGCCATTCCCAGACAGCTTCCTGTTTCTGCTGCCCTGACTTTCTTGTCAAGACGGATTGTCTCTCTCTGAAACTAGAAGCCACTTGCACTTTCTCCCTTGAGTCACTTTTGTTCAGGACATTTTATCAAGCAAAAGAACTAAGACAGTTGTGGGCTGATTTTTTTTTTTTTTTAATTTTTGGTAATTTATTGAGCATCTGCTTTTTGTTCATCTCAAGGACATCACAGAACACCTTCTGACTAGCATACTTTTGCAAACATGTGAGGTTTGCAAAAAACCTGCCTGCACAGTCCCATCACAATGGGGTTGTTTGCTGCCATGCCTTCCTCTCAGCACAACTGTGTCCTCCCATAAGGCCTTCCTCTCTAAAGTTGCTTCTGATCAACTTTGGACACCATGACAAATGACTAATACAAGATTACTAATGAAGGCTGTCTTGTGCTCCCATCCTCAGGTGCCGAGTGTTTCATACTGGAAGCCAAAATTGCAATTCTGTTTAAACAGTGTTTTGAGAAGAAAAGATGGCGCCCAGAGTAAAAAAAGGCCATTGCTAGAGAGCCTTCATGATGAGGGAGAGGCTGTACACCCCTCAAAGCCGTCGCTGCTGCTCGTTGCAGTGGAGCCTGTCATTAAAGGAAGGCCCTGTAATTAGAAATTCTACTTCCAAGAGGGAACTGCACCAAAGCAGCTGCAGACTCTCCACACAGCATTCTTGGATGCTGAAGAGGGGATGGCGGAGCCAGGAAACCCGCCTGGTGGTTAGCTGGTGGCTCTTCAGGTGACCATCTACCTGCACTGAGGTCAACCCTCTCCTTTTTTCAGTGGCCACTAGTGAGTGGGTATACAGTTGATTGCTTCTTCATTGGCTCCTTGCTTCCGACCCCACCCTCTTGGTTCATTCTTCTGATCTCAACATCCCTTCCTTGTTTTCCCCCTCAATGCCAAACTCCTCCCTGAGGATTGAACCTAGGCTCTTCTACATGCAAGGCAAGTGTTCTGTAGACAAAAGCCATCATCCCCAGGCCTCGGTGCCAAATGTCATTAAGATGTCAATTCTAGCCAAGACTGGTAATGCACACCTATACTCCTAACACTTAATAGGCAGCCAGGAAGATCTCAATTCAAGGCTACTTAGTGCAAACTCTATCTCGAAAGATAACAACAGAAAGCTCTCTTTTCATTCTTTTGCACAGCATAACCTGTTTAACTGTGCCCTTTCATCTGACCACCAAAGGAGAGGCTGGGTCACGAGGCAAGATGTGACAAGGACCCAGTCAGTGGCTGGGTTTTCCCTCCAGATCCCTGGCTCAACAGACACACGCAGTGTCTGTTTATAGCTAGGCTAATTTAATTTTCAGCTCAGAGACCCCCCCCCATTTGGTGTTAATCTCAGATAGTTAATGAGCTAGAAGGAGAGCCAGCCTATCGGCTGGTGCCTCACCCTTCGCCTCAGTGGCTTAGCAGGACTGATTTATTAGCCATTTGTTCCTGGCGTGAGTGGGCCCGGGCAGTCTGGCACAGCTTCCTGATTCTCCCCTCTCCTAAAGTCCAACTGAGCTCTGGCTTCTGGCCTTAGCTTTTGGACCTCTGTCTTCCTTTCACAGCTGGGGTTGAGTGGAAGGGAGGAGGAGAGCCCAGGACATAGAGAGCCTCAGGCAGGCCAGCTCATCTGCCCAGCCAGCATGCAGTGCCTGTGAAACAAATCCAACTCTTTATTTCAGAAGCATTTGTCCCCAGCCAAGCCAGCATTGAGCAATTCTGGCCTGAAATTCCGTCTCAACATTTGGGCAAGTGTTTTCTTTCTGTAGGAGCATAACATACTTGAGAAAAGGGTTAGATCCTGTGCTGCAAAGTGGGAATGCCAGAGCTGGGGTAGGAGAAGCAGCAGACTTTTGGCTTTCCGGAGGGCCATTTCACTTCTGCTTCCTAAGTTAATCTGCCTTTCCTCCCCACATGCACCCATACACAGTCACACTCCTCTTAGTGATGTTCTGAGAAATGGCTCATTATACCATCACACCCTTCATGCCAACATCTGGGTACACTTATACCTGGACGGCTGGGACCCGCTGAGGACAAGTGAGGCCCCTGTTACATATGTAGCTTGTTGATGACCAACCACTGCTGCATGCAATACTATCTCATCTATGCCATCTCATGGATAGAGTGTGTAGCTCCATATATAGTGTCTACATGCTGTCTTATTATAAGATGTGGTCCTTATAATTACAAACAACATTAATTTTAAACCAGACCCTTCCAGGTTTGATTGTCAGGCAGGAAGGGCAGAGATAACCTCTTTAGAAAGGAGGTTGGTGGTAATGGGTGGGGCAGAGAATGACAGTGATGGTCACAATTTGATCCCATGAGCTGGCTCTCCTTCCAGCTCACTAACTCTCCAAGATTACCACCATGTGGAGGGTGGCCCATCTTAGAACTGTAGGCTCAGGACGGACATGACCCTAGAAATTCAGCAGTCTAGACTCCGAGTTCTTGCCCCCTCATTGCCTTGTCTGAGTTTGGGGTCCAGGGGCCTGCCTTCTCTAAGTTGTGATGCCTCCACCTTTGAACACGAGGAACCATAGGGTCTCCTTGTGTGCATTGCTGCTTGCCTCGTCTGCAGGGCCCTGTGGGAACATGGCTGCTGCAAGGGTAAGCCTGCTTCTCCCGTTCCAAAGTCAGGCTGCTGCGCTTGTGTAGCGAGGACTTGGAGCATCACGCAGAGCAGGGTCTTTGAGGTATGGCCAAACTATGCAGACCTCATTCTTTCAAAGCTTAAGGCAATACAGCGGCCTCAGCCTCACACAGCACATCCAAGAATGAGCTGAGCCCACGGGCCTCATGCGGTGGGATCAGAAAATCCAGACGAACCCGCGAACACATCCATGTCCACTCTGGCCGTTTGGCACCTTGAGCAGGCTATTGGCCAGTGGCCAGCTGGTGGACTGGCATCAGCAGCTCTTACCTCTGTTTGTGTATCCCTAAAGCTCAGGACCCACCTTCCATTTATTTGCTGCAAAGAGGATCCTCTGCGTTCTCAAAGGCTGTCACTCCTAAAAGCCGAGGAACTCCAGGATTCAGTTCCTAGCAGTACTTTATTTTGCTTTTTGCTCTTCAGCCCTGCACTGCCCCACCCCACCCCCTTGTTAGCAAGAGTCTTGCTGTGTAGACAGCTCAGGATTTTCTGTAGCTTGCCCTGGGTTCCAGGCATATGTCACTATGTCTGGCTGCACACCCTTCTTCTTGCTTGCTGTAATCTTTCATAGGCCTTATCTCTGTTCTTCACAGACAGGAGCTCCAGTGGCTGTGACTTCCCCTCTGTGATAGATGGTCCCCTCAAACCCTGAACAGGACCAGACCTTCCCTTCTTCCTTAACCTGCTCTTGTCTAGTGTTTTGTCCCAGTAACCACAGAGGCATAACTAACCCACAGCCTTGCAAACACAGGGCCGCACTGGATGACGAGGTGGAGCAGGGCCTCTTCTTAGGGCCAGTGCTTGGTCGCAGGCTGTTTGTCGCCTGGGAGTCTTGACACCTCAGAATGACAAGTTACTCTGCATTTAGTAAACCCAGGAGAGCCTTCAGTTTGATTTGTTTCCCAAACGTGCTAATGGGGCTCAGGAAAGCAGGCCTCTGATCCCTCCTTTAGGTGGTGTTTACTTATGGGCTTAGTGTGTGTTCTCAGCCCAGAGACTTGGGAGTGGATTCCCAGGGGACAGCTGACACTTAGAAGTTTGATCTGGCGCTGTCAGAGCTCAGAGAAGCCAGGGGCTCAGTGGTGCCTCTCTGAGGGAGGCAATCACTGGCCACAGAGACCATCCCTAGATCACGCAGGGCACCCCAACCACAATGCCCAAATGGCTTTGCAGCAGCTTGATGGCCTAGAATCTTTAACAGTGTTGCTCTTCTGTCCATTCCTGTCTGTGCTCACTGGTGGGCTGAGAGCCTGGATCTTCTTGGTTTATGATCTTTCTTGAATGACCCAACCCCAAAATTTCTGGGGAAGGGAAGGCCTGCTCCTTAGATGGATGAGTTCAGAACACACACAGGCCATACCTTCTGACAGTTTCCTTAGGCCTTCCTCTCCACTCCCCTCTCCTGTTGCCAGCTTTCCTCTCTTTCAAAGTTGTTTTTGAATGAGTTGACTTTTTCGCTCCTATCGCCCCCTCCCCCACACCCCTGTCTTCAGATCCACATCATTTCACTTATTTTAATATACCTTTCTGGGAAGGTCCATATGGTGTTTGGAGTATGGGATAAACCTCAAAGTTTGCCCAGCTTTTTTGTTATAGGATAGAGAAAGGCAAAAAGGGATGAGAGAACAAGAGGAGAAGGGAGGGAGGACCATGACTCCTTCCCAGATGGACAGACCTGTATCACATTAAGGGTTTTATCTCACCCATTGTTAGTGAAGGAAACGGGCGGGTCAGTCTTATTATTTAAAGGGAAAGTCAAAAGAATTTGTAGGTTTCCTTGTAGCAAGGGAATGTTGACATGAATTTACAAATGGGTGATGGACTTTGTCATTGGAGAGATGGGAAGGCAGATCCATAGAATTCTATGGTCTGCAAAAAGGCTTGGTCTGCATCTCTATATTCATGACTTCTCTCCCATTGGGACACACTACAACTTCTGGAGCTCCAAAGTCACCAGGTCTGGAATCTTGACAGTGCATGGCTTTCGGGTGGAGACATCTCTTCATGTTTTCTTATTAGTAAAAAACATCTTTCCGAACTTCCATATCTATCTCTCCCTATCTATCTATCTATCTATCTATCTATCTATCTATCTATCTATTTTATACTCGTCTTTGGCAAGCCCGTGGAATTGGTAATCGGCTGAAACCTCAAACATTTTTGAAGACACCCCCAGATGTCTCCTCTACGACTGAGATAGCATTTCATGCCGCTCATCTCCTGCTCTGTGTGTCTTCTCATTGCCTCTGAGCCAAAGGCAGGTTCTACCCACCACTTATTTGTTCACTCTTCATTCCTCTAACAATCATTAATTTTTGTCAGAGTACCGACAAGACCCAGCCCCAGTCTTCAGACTCCTGTGGACAGTCTTAGCAGACCGATGAAGGTTATGGTAAGGCTCGTATGTTTGCTGGAAGGATAGTAAGGGTTGCATTCAAATTCATTACATTGTTCCTGGAGGGAGATGGTCCCTGGGAACAAGGAACATCACCATGCCTTGAAGAAACAGCTCTAAGCAAGGCTGAATGGTTGGAGAGGAAACTAACCAGAGAACCCCAAACTCACTTGGAGAAGGGCCATGTTGCCAGCAAGCATTTGAAAATGGTGCTTAGAACACTATAAAGGGTTTACAAGATTTTTAGACTTGTCATTTAAAAAGATAGCTGTGGACTCAGGAAGAAGAAAGGATGAGCAGGGCAGGCGCCTCCCAGCACTGATAGGAAGTGAGAGACCGTTCTTTCTCTGAGCCTGGTGTGGTAGTGTTTGAAGGCAATTCCAGCACCAGGAAGGCTGAGGCAGGACGGATGATCATGAGGTCTGGGCCAGCTTACACTGCAAAACAAGATCCTGTCGCTGAGGCAAAGGGAGGGATGCGGGGTGAGAAAGACAGGGAAAGAGAAGGAGAAGGAATCATTTTTCAGAGCCAAATAGGAGTTACCATGACCCGATGACAGAAATTCAGGTTGCCTCAGATGGCATGTTCTACCATCAAGATGGTTACCTGTGCTCTTATAGTCATAGAACAAACTCTGTCACGAATCAGTGCATTTCCGCATACACTTGTGAGGGTGTCAGCACAGTAGGCAGCTGTGGGAGGACTCTGCTATAGGTCTGGTATGCTATCCGATGACATTCTTACCTTTTGGGTTGGTGGTATCTGGGGGGGGGGGGCGTGCTAAGCTAACACATTCTAGAGATTTTATCTAGTAGTCGAAAGAATACCAGCTCAAATAGAGAGGTAAGTGATACATGGCTATTGAGTATAGAGATAGCCCAAGATTATTTCAGCTTTTAATCTGCAACATTCCAACTTCTCATAGTCACAAAGTTTAAGTCAGTCAGTTTCAGGTCTCCAACATAGGTGTGGCTTTTTCCAGGAACATAGTTTCACCCTTGTGGGAGCTTCTCATCTTGAGCCACGTGGGCCCTACCCATTGGGAGGCCCCATGAAATGCTGCTCCCATCCCCCACCCCCCAGAAGTCACTTTGCTAACTCATCCTCCATGGAGGACATGCTGTTTAAATGTTACCCCGAGCCTGCTGCTGTCCCAACAGACATCTTTGTCATCTTAGCCTGCCATCACCTGATGGATGGATACGTGGGCACGCAAACATATGTTAAGAACAACCAAAGCCAAATGGTGCATCCTGAGCAGCCATCTTCCTCACTGTCACTGACTGTCGTCTTTTATGAGCTTGAACCAGAGGGCATGGCTTATTACCAGCCAGCACTTGATGGCTGTTTGCTCCTGCCTCTCAAGGGGCATAGATTCTCTGATTTCAGAGCACACTTGTTCTTTGCTTTTGATTGACAGTCAAGCTCAGGACCTTTTTTATTTTTTTAATGTCGATGGCCCCTTAATGTAATTGTGTCACTTAATGTAATGGGAGTGGTGATACATAAATGTGTCATCCTTGAGAGTTGGGGCCTGAGACCCCATGATAATTTATCCATCCAGGTTGCCCCCAATTCTCTTTACATGTCTGCCCCATGACCTTCCATTCTGAGCTGTAAGCATAGTGCACTGCTTCCTTTTTGATGCCTCTACAGCTTTCAAGTGCTTACTGGTATTTTGCTGTCTTTCCTTTTCTTATTTCAAAGATAGACCAGTGCAATTAAGTGCAAAGCAAAATATGGACGGCAGGAAGATGCAGTAAAGTGTTTTGCTTTCTGACATACATGCTTAGGGCTGGAGATATGGCTCAGTGGTCCAGAGCACTGCATGCTCTTCCTGAGGACTGAGTTTAATTCTCATCACCCACATAATGCTTCCAGGGAGATCCAATACACCTTTTGGCTGCCAACGGCACCAAGCAGGAAAGGGAAGCACAGATGTATACACAGGCAAAGCACCCAGATTAATGCAATAAGTAAGAAAGTTAAAACCAGATATATAGGTTTAAAAAGAAGTCACCAGGCTAGTTTCTAGAGAGGCTTGTGCAAGGCAAATGGCTAATCTCTTGTCACTCTTACCTCTTTGATGACTGTGTGGCCATACTTGATTTCCTTGTTGTGTCTATATTTGTTCTCTTGGAATGGGTGTGGAGACAGGGTGAGGATGCTTTCTTAGAACGCAGAAGAGATGCTGAAGATTTTTATCTGAGGATTTTGCCAGTCAGGCAACACTAGCTACCAAGATTCCATAGATTACACTAAGTGATGACGGGAACAGAGTCAGATCCTGTACAATATTTACCAATTGCTTCGACCACCAAAGCCTTCCCCTTTTCCTGTCTTCCAGTGTGAACCATGCCAGGCAAGCCAGAGTCTAGTGATCTGTGGCGGTTTCAGTGAGCTTCAAGAAAACATAGCTAACTACAACAACCGAAAAGAAAGCCTAGACAGGGTGGGGAGCCTTTTTCTCCTGCTGAAGGCTGACTCACTCAAGAGCAAGCTGGAGATGGTCTCTCATCTTAGGGGGGCTGGGCTGGGGCCTCCGATGGCTGTTAGGCTAAGGGTTTTCTCTGGTCAGCTTCAAGTGTACAGATGAGCCAGCCAGGAAATAAACCGAGAGAAGTAGTCCTGAGTCAGCAGTGCGCCCAGGCTTCACACCTCCTGTCGCTGTGGTAGAAAGTGCTTCCTTTGCTCCCTAAAAGGTTCTTGAGTCCTTTAAAGTCTGTGATAAGAGGAGCTAACTTGCATTTACTGTGTTGAACTGGCGAATTGATAAGCAGAGAGAGGTGGGTGGGGGAGGGTTGCTTGCTGTGCAGAGGAGGTGGAGCCTCCTGGGCATTCCTGACTCTTGGGACCAAGGTGAGACACTGCAGGTAGGTAGGCTGCAGAGCCATTCAGTTCTTTCTGGGTCTCCAGCTGCCCTCTCCATCATTTGGGCCTTTTTTGCTTTTGCATTTGCTTTCTACGAAGTCTGCAGGCCAGAAAAACTTCCGTCTTCCTAATGATTATAAGGCTTCTCTTCTTCCAGGAAACAGGACACAGATCCATCAGATTTCACAAGATTTGTCCTTCTCAGGCCTCAGCAAGACAGTGAGGTGCAGTAAACAGAAGCAGGGGCTTGGAGCAAGAGCACAAAAGCCCATTAGCTTTTCACTCCCCCTCCAAGGCCTAGCCCCTTCCTGGAACAGGAACCACCCCCTTTGCCTAAGACCCAGGCAAAGGCCTGAAGGAAAGGGGGCTCCAGCTGCCTGGGCAGTGCGACGCTCACTGGCTCCTCACCCTCCCCCAACACTGAAAAGCTTTTATTTCAGAGCAGCATTGAAACTCCAGAACAATGGAGGCCAAATCCTTGGGCAGCGTTTGGGGCCAGGACTGGGTAGCCGTCCTTTGTTATTTCTCTTCTTTCCAACCCATTACCTTAAAAAGGAGAAAGAAAAAAAGTGAAAGGACGAAGGACCCATGAACTTTTTAAGAATCATGACATCACTTCCGCAAGACCTGAAATCTAGACTATTTACAGTTTCACTTGAAATTATTTTTAAGTCTCCCAAAGGAGTGCTTTGATATGCAAACATATCCCCAAAGGGAGACAGTTGCTTATGGCGATGTGGCCTTTTCAAGGGGTTCAGCCCTGGTGGGCTCTGGCCTCTGAGGAAGTGAGAAGGCCCAGATGAAGGCCCACACTGTCAACTGATAGCACTGTGCCCCGCCACCAAAAGGAGTCTCCTGGGAAGAAAGAAGGGTGTGCCATTAAGAAGAACCGATGCTGGTTCAGCTTAGACTTGTCATCACTGTCTGGGCACAGGCAGGCTGGCTTTCTCAGCAGAGCCTCTTTCACAGCCCTGGCTGTGGGCTTCCTGCAGAAGAGGGCCAGGGGGGAACTGAGAAGCTCCTTGTGACTTACATGGTGCGAAGGCAGCAGAGAATCTGGGGTTGGCAGGCAGGCTTTGGGAGAAGGGTTTTAGCTTCTGCCTGCCGAGGCAGCCGATCTGTGATGAGGCCTCTGTCGGCCTTGGTGCATCCTGTCTTCCTTAGAATTTCTTTTGGAAAGCTCTCACGCATGCCTGCCTGGAGCTCCAGTTGCCCTCTGCCCAAACCCTTCCGCCTGTTGGCAACAGCTTGAGCTTTTAGAGCTTCTACCCCAGGAGAAGGAAGTTAAGTTAGAGGGGGTGGGGGTTGTGCCTTTGTCACTGTCCTCCTGTCCCTGTCTTGCTACAGGCCTAAAGGCAACAGGGGCCCAGGGACCATGAAACAAAACCTCTGAAACAATGAGCCAAAAAAACCTTTCTTCCCTGTAAGTGGTTTCTCTCGGGTAATTCATCACAGCAATGGAAAGTGGGCTAAGACTTCCCATACCCACTGTTTCAGTGCCCTAGGAGGTTTTCCTGCCCTGAAATACCTCCCACCTAGCCACCCCTCCCTCCCTTCCTAGATCCCAGGAAATTTTCAGGTCAGCTGCTAGAGTTTATGAGTTTGCCAAATATTCAAAAAACAAAACAAAACAAAACAAAACAACAACAACAAAAGAACTTGGTTTACTTTCCCACTTTGAAAGGCAGCTTCCTCATTGCTGGGGCCCGCCTGTGGCTGTGGATGGTAGGGAGCCAGTTCTTTTTCTTTGGAAGGGGTGTTCCTAGAAGCCTTCTGTTCTTCTGTTCTGTGTCTGAATTGTCAGCGGCTTAGACACCGGCTTCTTGGAAACGCTAAAGCTGGTGGGTCATCACAGTTTCCTGGCCTTGGCCCTGAGTTTTTGGTCAGCACTGTGGAACTGAATGGGAAGAGCCATTTTGGCCTCTTCTGCAGGCTAATTGAAAAGATGTGGGATCCAAGGCCTGAGAATTTGGGAGTAGAGCCAAGGGGTCATGCCGATTAGAAGCAAAGAGCCTCACAAAATAACTTTATTTCGATGCTTCAGAAACTGTACCTATTTTAATCAAAATCTCTGAGTGTTTAATGACTGTTTTCTCATTTTAATTGCCTTTTCCCTGGAATGGTATCGAAACAAGGCCTAGGTCAGCCCTTGGCCCTGTGTTAGGGGAACTGCTAGGCCTAGGACGAAGGCCGCACAGGGAGCTTCAGAATGGCAGGGCTGCTCTTTCATGATTCTTATGGTGGCTGTGCATTTGTCATCATTCTTAGTACTGGACATATATGCTTTTTTTTTTTTCTCCCCTGTGAGTTTAAAATGTAAAACTTTTAAAAGAAGAAAAAGTCTCCGTTGGCATTCAGAAAACATGGCTTATTTCCATAACTCAGCAAGAATGAGGTTATCTATGAAAAAGGAAGAGGGATTCATAGCTCCTGCCTGCTCTCTGCTAACTGAAGACCAGACCTACCCCACACCAGCCTTGTCACTGAAGGTCATTAACTCGCATCAGCTGTTTTGTGTGACTGTCCAGCATCTGTTGGCCTATGGTGAGGGGGCTACGCCCATTTTAAGCATCTTCCTTTTTGCCACATCATATTCCCATTCATCCAGTAAATTCAGTCGATGAATGGTCAGACTCAGGGTGTTCCTAAAGGGGGAAAAAAAGAACAAAGAAAAGCAGGGCAGTGTTGGTGCTGGGAAGCATCAAAACCGGAGGCTGTGTAGAACTCCTCTGATCCAGTCTTACTTCTTACTCCCCAAGGCTTTGCCTTTAACAACCCCCTCTCCGCTGTTCTTAGAAGGGCTTGGGGTGTTGGGGAACTCAGCTCTCTTCTGGGAGAAACCAACCGGCAGTGATGGGCTCCATGTATATGCTGAAGTCTCCAGTCTGCAGACAAAGGCACAGAGTAGCTGAGACCCTGACCTTAGGCTGGACTGCTAGACATCCATCTTTTCCTCCGTGCCTGAACATTAGGAAGGAAGACTGAGCCTGCCCACATAGGCCTGTAAGCCCAGTGGCTTTAGAATCTGAGCCAGGGGTATCACAAGTTCAAGACCTGTCTGGGCAACTTATACTCATATCAAAATAAAAAGAAGGTTTTATAGTATAGTTCAGTGATGGAGAACTTACCTAGCACATGCAAGACCCTGGGGTCAGTGTCTTAGTATCACCTCCCAAAGAGGGGTAAACAGCTCTGCCTTTTCTTCCTTCTCTCCCCTCTCTGTTTTTGGTGGGCAGCTATACTGGAAACAGTTTTCCTGCCACAGCTTCCCAAGGACTAAGATTCTAGGCACATGCCACCATGGCCAGATCTAGTAGCCAGTTTTTGCACTCATTTGAATTCTATGGGACCTTAAAAAAATAGAGGGTTTAAGCCACTAGCTCTGAACAGGGTGATGGGGAGTTTGGTTTTTTTTCTATTTGGCACCATGCGATCTGACTTTTGGTTTCTCTTTGTTCCCTGAGTAAGTGTATATGTTACTGGCTACAGTTTTAGTTTGCCTCCTTGTGTTTTAGTCATAGTCAGATCTGTATGTGGAGAGAGAGAGAGAGCTGTTAACAGCAGAAAACATCCCTCACTTCTGTTTGCAGTTAGCCTCACTGTATGTGTGTGCTTCTGTTTGAAATTTATAGACCACCAGGACCACAGCCTCATTCCTATGCAGTAGAATAATAGCTGAGAGGGTGAGGGTTTTGACCCAATTAACCTCAGAGTCACCAAATAACTTGTGTTTCTGCTCACAATATTGTACCCCACATACATTTAAAAAAATATTTATTTTGTGTGTGTGTGTGTGTGTACTGGTGTTCAAAGAGGCTAGAAGAATGCACTGGATCCCCTGAAGTTGGAATTACAGGCTGTTTTGAGCTTCTTGATGTGGGTTCTGGGACTCAAACTCAGGTCCTTTCCAAGGCATTACACCCATTTGATGACTGAGCTATCTAACTCTCCAGCCTTCTTTTCCTACCCTTCTTTCCATCTTCTTTCTTTCTTTCTTTCTTTCTTTCTTTCTTTCTTCCTTCCTTCCTTCCTTCCTTCCTTCCTTCCTTCCTTCCTTCCTTTCTTTCTTTCCTTCCTTTCTTTCCTTTCTTTCTTTCTTCCTATAGGATCAGATGTCATAAACCCAGGCTGGCCTGGAATTCACCATGTAGGCAAAGCTGGTCTTGAGCTCTCAATCTTCAGTGTGTGCCTCCCCCCCCCCCCCGCTTTTCTTTGTAGTATCCCTAAGCACCCACACAGCATCTCTACTTAGGTGCATACAAATGCCAATGTAAAAAAAATAATGCCCATGATTAAGTCCAAGGCTGCAGACACTCCATCCTGTCTATACAGGAGAATCATTAGAGTCCCGTGCTGGAGCAGTGCCCAGCCAGAGCCTGGTTCATTCAGTGTGTCTGGGTGGAGCCCAGGCATTTAGTCCTTGCTAAAACACCCTCAGTGGTTCTCCTGTGCACCCAGAGGTGAGCCTAGCCAGCAACGAGATACACACGACTGTCTTGTAAATCTTCCCATGAGGTCTAAGCCCTGTATGCCCCTGTGGGCCGTACCAGGTGTTCATGGGCAGCTCTAGGCTTTAAGACAGGGTGGCAAGCCTGCCTCACTCTGCAGCTCTCCCTGGAGGTGTGGATCCTTTCCGCTCTCTGTCACTCTGTTTCCGTGGTAGATACTCATGCCAAGACAGGGTCTCCCGGGCCATCCTAAGGAACTTTTCCATGCTTGAGCTCTCAATTGTGCCTCTTTCTTAGCCTGGGCCTCTGCTTCTCATTCACTTATTCATGAGTGTACCAGGTTTCTGTGCTTTCAGAGAGGTGTGCTTTCCTACCCCTGGGAAAGAGGAGAGGAGGGGCTGAGCCAGTGGTACTAATACAGGGCAGGGGCTGTTGGAACTGCTGATGACTTTTCAAGCCCCATAAATTGCAGGTAACAATGGGAATGTGTGAATCAAAGAGGCTTATTGTTTCGAAATCTGACTCCTATTTGAACAATTATGATCAGCAGTGATCTGATTGAGACTTAAGTGTCTACCATTAAGATTCTAATCTGTGAAGCAGAGGTATTTAACTTATGAACAGACACGTATCTAAAGAGAGCCGTGCAAAGCCCTGTGCTCTCTCAGTCTTGTTCAGACAGAAAGACTGCTGAGAGGGAGACACCCTGGATGGGTGGAAAGGGCACACCAGGAGTCCCAGCTCCGTGACCCAGGCATCACCCTCTCTGCTTTAGACTCAGCTTCTTCATTAGTAAATTGGGGATTACAATACCTACCTCAAAGGCCTGTGGTGAGGGATTAAATCAGATAATGCATGTGAAAGTTCCTTTGTGAGCCCCCGAAGTGCGGTATAATTATTAGCTGTGACTATCCATTTGAGAAACTGGCTTTTGTAATGAGCAGCACAATTACCCCATGGGATGTGCTTCTGTGGGGGCCAGCTTGGGGCTGCAGTGGACTCTGGGATGCCTGGTCAGAGAAATTATGAAAGGGGTGTGTGTGTGTGTGTGTGCGTGTGTGTGTGTGTATGTGTGTGTAAGTGTGTGGTGCATGGAAAGAACTTGACGCTGGAAGCTGCTGGTGGAGAAACGGACAGCTCCAACCAGAAGGAAAGGTCTTACCTGTAAGCACCTGGGAAGTTCCACACAAGGAGTTCTTCCTACTCTTAGGTGCTCTGTTCTCTGCTCCGTGCAGCAAAGGTTCAGTGCTTGACCAAATTGGAGTCAGGCCTCTAAGCCTTCACTTAGGCCCAGCGAAAGCTCATGTTGGAGATCGATGCCAGGTCTGTCAAAGCCCAGAGCCTGATATAGATCTGAAGTCTGAAGTCTTCAGAGGGGGCTCTGGAAGCATTCAGTAGTGGAGAACCCAGATACCCAGTCCTGACTACCTACTGTCTGCATCAAGCTCACTGGGGAGATCAGCCTCAGATTCCATCAAAGCTGGGGCCGAGTCTCAGAGTCACAAAGGTAGGTGCCCTGGCTCTGTTGCTTTAACGAGTGTCAAAGTCCTGTAGCTTTAGGAAGTCCTACGAGGCATGTCTGCAGACAGGGGTTTCCCCAGTCAGTGCCCCATAAAGCTCTTCGGGACTTCGTAACACGTGCACTGTTCCTTTTTACTGGTCTTGTTGTGTAGCTCCCTGTTCACAACAAATGAATTGCCCTCCATGGATAGAGCTCACCGGGTGACTAGTGCCCTGTGTGCAGATGCGCCATTCTGTTTTCCCAGGATCCTGGCAGGAGGTGATGGGCACCATTTTCTCAGTGCCAGTGAGGTGCCAGTCTCAGTATCAAGTCTCCAGTTTTGTAAAGCTTTGTAAGAGCAGGACACCACCCCTGCCGTCAGTGTTCAGCTGAGCAAACTCACACGGATGGGAAGGTCACCGCTCCTGAGAACTACACCTGACAGCAGGACCTCAAAGTCTACGTCAGGTCAAATCCCTCAATAGAGAAAGCACCTTCGCTACACCCATTCCCAGTGGCTCTGGCCACCCAGGGCAGGGCGTGGGGTGGGGTGGGGAACCGGATTACCGCTCACCGTGGCCATATTGCTTTCATTTTGAGTCTGGATTTCTTATAAGCTGTCCACTTGCAGACAGCTCGGCACACAGAAGAAACCCGGCCTGTGTCAGAGCTGACCCGATTTTTTTTTTTTCCTGAGACGAGCTAAGTAAGTTGAGAGCTGGGAGTCTTTTAATCCTTGATTACCTTAGCCTGATGGCACCACTATCCTATAGTAAGTGGGTTAATCTGGCTTTAGCACCCAGCGGGGCTGTGAGGAGCTTCCTCTAGGCCAGGCGAAGTGCGGCTTGTGTGGACTCCCAGTGGACTCGTCCTAGAAGGAGATTGCACCCTCTGCAGAACCAAACATTTTCTTTCCTACGAAGTCAAGTTTATGTCATCAGTTCTAAAAACGTACTCTGATTACTGCCTCAGGCAGCATGATGGCTTGAAAATAGACGTTTAGAATGTTCTACTGAGAAGGAAATATTTACCACAAAAAAAAAAAAAAGATGTGAAGATTATCTCTCTTTGTATTTCATCTTTGTGCCCAAGCAAAAATCAGTCAGACTCTCCACCCCATAGGTAATGGGCGGTTTTACATATGTGGACAGATCTACTGCCTATTTATTTAATGTTTAATTTTGATGCTTAATCCTTTCATAGAATGAAACTGGCAGGAGTCATATGCATGGGGATAATAATGGCACACATGTACCAGACATGGGGAGCGTGTCAAGCATGCTCTAACTATGTTGATTACTGACTTTTCATTCTTATTACATCTTCCTGAGGTAGCCATTGCTCTCTCCAGACAGCCAATAATAAGCCGCCTGCAGAGCCAGAAGGAGCAGAACCCCCAGACCTACATCCTTCTAGTGTTAATCTGAACAAACCACTGTGGCTCTGAAATCCTCCCTTAATTCTCTTAGCAACTCAGCAGGTAGATGGAATTATTCGTTTTGCACGTTAGGGTGGCAAAGCTCAGAGATGTTAAAAACTCACTCCCTGGTCACAGAGCCGCAAGGCGGTAGAGAAGGCTTCCCAGTCCAGCCCACCCAAACTGTGAAGTAAAACTCATCCGTTTGCCTTTCTTGTTTCCATTCGGGGCTTACCTGTCAGCAAGACCACTAATCCATCACTGTTTATAGTCATTTAGCAGACACCTGCTGTGATTCTGTGCACCATGCTAAGCCCTAGGGATTAAACAGTGTGTGTGTGTGTGTGTGTGTGTGTGTGTATGTGTGTGTGTGTGTGTGTGTGTGTGTGTGTGTTATGGGTACGCATGGCCTCTGCTTTCATGTGGCATCTTTTTAGAATTGTCCATAGGAAGATGTGTCACCCAGATGCTCTCTTTCTCTCTGTCCTCCAGTTTGCCACCTGCAGAGAGATGTTGCCGAACCTTTAACCCATGGACATGCCTGTATGCCGTATTCTCATTCTTGTCTGCCACCCCTTAGCCCCCACCTTGCCCCCATCCCCGTCCCCACCCAGGATTTCCTGGTCCTTTTTCTCCCATGTTCCTCTTTGCTCGCCTTTGACTGGTGCTCATTCTGCTCCGTGGAGCGTCTTCATCCGGTCTACTGAAAATGTCCTCAAGTTCACTGACAGGACCCAGACTCTACACTTCTAGAGTCGGTGGCTCGGGCCACCCCGACTCCTAGCTTCACAGCAATCATTGTGTAGTCACGCAACAGAATCTATGAAACAGCACAAACCAGTCCCAATGGTTTCTAGTCCACCTGCCTCTTGCTCTCACATCCTGTAACCAAGGTGCCAGACCACTGATTCCTTAGTCAGCATGACTGTCATTCACCAATGCAGAAACCCCGTCCAGGTGTCACGGTTTGTGGCAACAGTACTGTCTGGTGCTTTTGGCGGAATCAATACTCTGGTAGATACCTCACAGTTATTTTGCCCTGATGGAATCTAAGGTTTTTTTGGAAGCATCTAGCATTGACTGCCTGGAGATTTTTCACTTGGTCTGGTTCTGTCTGTCTGTCTGTATTTCATGGAGTTTTTGGATAATGCCTGCTCCGTTGCTTTTTGGCCGTTTTGTCAAGTCACATTTCTGGTGCCCAAGACCATCGGGGCTTGGTGGACATGTGCCAGCTGAGGGACAGGCAACCTGAGTTCTTGGCGCCATTTTTGATAGGTTTTTGGAAGAGTCTAACAGGTGTGGGGAGGTGGGGGCTTGCGAAAACTGGACACTTTGAGTTGGCTTAGGGAGAGGTAACACTCACCCCAGCACCCCAGAGAAACTGGCCTTGCCCTTCTGCCTAGTGGGAAGGTGCTCCAGCTTCAGCTGGGCGCTGTCTGGCCTCCCAGTTGGGGCAGGCGCAGGGGTGCTGGTGGTGGAAAGGGTTAATGTACTCTGGGCTCTAAAATCCTGTTGCGTTTTTTTGTTTCAAAAAAAAAAAAAATGGCCTCAATAATAAGAGGGCGCCAGAATTAGGTGTGATCTTGAGCCCAGAGGCAGAAGCTCCATTGTCTGACCCCAGATTGTTTGTTTGCCCCCCGCAGGGACCTGATGCCCAGAACCCTCGAGGGACAGATCACCATGGAGAAGACGCCCAGCTACTTCGTGACCCGGGAGGCCCCCGCGCGCATCTCGGCCATGTCCAAGGACACCAAGCTCATCGTGGTGGTGCGCGACCCGGTGACCAGGGCCATCTCGGACTACACGCAGACGCTGTCCAAGCGGCCGGACATCCCCAGTTTCGAGAGCCTGACGTTCCGCAACCGCAGCGCCGGCCTCATCGACACGTCCTGGAGCGCCATCCAGATCGGCCTGTACGCCAAGCACCTGGAGCCCTGGCTGCGCCACTTCCCGCTGCGCCAGATGCTCTTCGTGAGCGGGGAGCGGCTGGTCAGCGACCCGGCCGGCGAGCTGCGCCGCGTGCAGGATTTCCTGGGCCTCAAGCGCATCATCACCGACAAGCACTTCTACTTCAACCAGACCAAGGGCTTCCCGTGCCTCAAGAAGGCGGAGGGCAGCGGCAAGCCGCACTGCCTGGGCAAGACCAAGGGCCGCGCGCACCCCGCCATCGCGCGCGAGGTGCTGCGGCAGCTGCGTGACTTTTACCGGCCCTTCAACCGCAAGTTCTACCAGATGACCGGCCGCGACTTTGGCTGGGACTGAGTGTCCTCCCCTTGCGGCTTATCTATTGAGAGAGAGTATATGTATGTAAAATGTACAGAAATCTATTTTATAATAATTTATTTTTAATTCACGAGCAATTAATTCACTAAGCTGCCTAGCCACGCTCTGCAGAGAGTTCGCGTCACGGTCTGTTAACATTCCAAAGTGTTTATCTCCCATATTTGTTCTGTCCCTCACAATCGATGGTGCTTCCTTGTTCTCCTCCCCGAACCCCCACCCCCACCCCCACCCCGTTGTATTTAAGAATAAGAAAAGCACAACTTGAGATTTTTGTTACGGGTATTCAGCCTTCAATCACCTTGGATCCTCCACCTACTATCTCCTTGGATCTTGGCTGCCTCAATTGGTTGGTTTTTGTTATTGTTGTTGTTTTCTTTCCTTCTTTCTTCTTTTTTTTTTTTTTTTTCTTTTTGCCCAGAAACCTTCTAGAAGCACGGAGCTGCCTCAGCTTGCTGAAGTCTGAAGGTGGAATTTACATAAGCAGTTCCTTAATCTCACTGATGTAGCTAGAACCAAGGGGCATTTCTCTCACCTCCCTTACAGGGACCCAAGTCCTTATGACCCAGCCTTTTTCTGCTCTATTCCTCCATCCCTTAGCCAGCTGGAAGTGTATGCAGAAATTGCTCCCTTTTCCAGGTCCCCTGAATGTGGTGATACTTGACAAAAAAGGTGATGTCTCATTTGCATAAGAATGCACCACACCCTTTTCCTCAGCCAGACAGTTCTGTGTGATGCTCCAAAGAGTCTCCCAGACCTAAACCTGGGTGCTGGATGTAAGGGACCCATAGGGTTCAGATGTATCCCTCAGCATTCATAGAGGTGTTGCTATGTGTAGACCCATAGGCTCACGGTCTCAGAAGAGAGAAAAGACAGAACACTCAGATATAACAAGCAGCCTGGTAGAGGAAGGGGGTGCCCGTCATTGCAGCCAAGCGCCTCTGAAATGCTTACTCCATCCCAGAGATACGACACCATCCGTAGGCAGTGACCACAGCAGGGTTTGGAGGATGGTCCTAGTGGGCCCAGGCTCGGAAAGCTGGCTGCTTGTAGGTACTCAAGTCTGGCACTTATGCAGCCTCCCCTAAGGTAGTGGGGGTTAGCAGAGAAGTTGCCAGCTTTGCTGCTAATAGGCAGATGGTTCTTCTTGAACCTCTGTGTTGGGAGGACGGGGGTGGGGGAGGGGGTCATCCTTCCGCTAGTTAGGAAAACTGTGTAGTGATAGTTTGATATCACTAGCATGATATATTCAGTTAATCCTCAGTTTCCTAAACCAGAATGCCTCCTTCCGAAAAGGATTGTTGCCTGAGTTAGACTATCCTCGAGATTGCATACTTGGTTGAAATGGTTACATTGTGATAGTTACAAAAGATTCCTTTGGACACTCTATAGTCTGACTTGACTGGATGATCAAAGTTACACGGAAAGAGAAGATACATTGTCTCTAGAAACTAGCGAGAGGTCTCGACGGTCCATAGGGATAGTTTGAAAACCAAGTTTGTGGTTTTCTACAAGTTATAGCCCGGCTGGAATTAGCTTATTCTGGGCAGCAAGATGGTCCCTGGGCAGGTTTATAGTGGAAAGAAGGTGGTCATTGGCTATGTTCAGTTCTTAGATGCTACATCCATCTCTTCCTTTTTATTTTTCTCCTTCTGCAGAGCTAAGGGCAGAATCCTGGGCCTTTTGCACACTGGGCAAACACTGAGCCACACCCCCAGCCCATTTCATGGTCATTTGCTCATTTTCCTCTGCCTATACACAGTTGTGTATTGCCTGCATTTAGGCCAACACCACAATCCTAGCATAGTCTCCTGGCCAGCTGCTTGAGCATAGAAATGCCTGCATGAAAGACTCTCGCCAGCCTGTACTTTTCCTTGTAAAAGGCTGTTTGAAATTAGAACAAGGACACCTCCCCTCACCTACTGCAGAATCTTGCTCACAGGCAGAGGCGGCCTGTCCAAGGCCTTCACGGAGGCTTTCTGGCTGCTTGCAGAGTAGAAGTTCACAGAGTTCAGAGAACGGTACACAGCCAAGTGGGAGGAAAAAGGTGTGAGCCTTTCTGCTCTCTTCCCAAGCTGGACGCTTGTTTAAGTTGTCTACCCCTTGCTTTAGAATAGAACAAAAACAGGATGTGTTGAGATAGAAGGAAGGTCATGGAGTCACGGACGCTGAAGTGAGTCAAGATTCTGTGCTGAGTCAAGTCCTTGGATCCAAGCAGATGTCGGTAATTAGCGCTGCTGGAGCAGGGTGAGGTTTTCAAGGTTGGTCAAATGACCCAAACAGCGTGGGAGCCTCTTCATTAGGTCCCGATGGCTTACAGTCCCTGACTGATTGGACCCTGCCCAAGATGCTGCCTCATGGGATAGCTGTTACTAGTTACTACCCCATGTAGCCCCTTCTTGGAGGAGCTGGGCAACATAGGAAACCAAGCCTTAGGTCTGTCCCTTCCTGTCCTGGCCAACTGCAAGGCCATCGAGCTTCACCGCTGAGCTGCCAGGACACAGACAGCAGTTTACGTCTTGACAGTTTGTCCCACCCCGTGTTTGAGGGTTCTCCCGGTTTCTAGGAAAAGTCTGGCATATTCCTGGTGAACTTTATTTCTCAAAGCTTTCATTTCTTTCCTGGCTTGAAAGCAAACAACAACAAAATTCCACAAAAACTTTTGATTTGTTTCGTTGTAGTGTCTATTCATGGAAAGCTTGCGCTGGGGATGTTTGCAAGCAGGTGTGTTCGTTTACTCTGTAACGTTTACAAAGGTGTTCCAGGCAGAGTGACTATGGAATAAAGTCTTCATTGGATGGAGGAGGAGAGATATGCTTGGGGAGGGGACTCTCAGAGAGTCCCCAGTGACAGACGCCCTTCAGCCTTTGGGGAGAAGCCCAGTTGCAGACCCTGCCTAGCTGCTCCCTAAGAAAGGGAAATGGAAGGCTCTTACACACATACACACACACACACACACACACACACACACACATCACGTCAGTGAGTACAGAAGGTGTTGATGCAGATGTTGCTCTCATTTATCTTTTCAGTTTTCCAGAAAGAACGATTAATGAATATTTGAAGGTGTGGTTAGTTGGTTTATTTTTTTTCATTTTTATAACATTAATTTATGACTGAGTTTCATTCAGCCCAGTAATCAAAAATGCTGTGCACATTTTAGCAGTATGTCTTCTATAACATGGACGTTAGAATAGCCGATATGTACAAAAAAAATAAATCAAGTATTTTGTCCTATGTATAACACAGATTAATTTTACACAGAAAGATGTTTTTAGGAAAATGAAATTCTGGTAATTCATACTTTTTCTTTGTATGAACAAATAAAATATATTTTACCAACACGTGGATATGTTTGTGTTTTGCTGTGTGTGGCAGCTGGAGAAGGCAGTGATATTTTTCAATAGCTTGTTACATGTGGACATGTGTGCGCCTGCAGCCCACCATGCAGTCTCGGGGATTTAACTTAGGCCATCAGAATTGGTAGCAGGTACCTTTACCCGCTGAGCCATCGTGCAAGCCTCGATTTTTCAGGTTTTTAAGGGTGAAATAACAAAATTAATCTGTAAGTATCGTGGACCGGTTTTCTGGTAGTTGGGTGTGAAAGCAAGACAGTGGGGGAGTGCTGTGCCCTGGGGGACGCTCCCACCGCCCCGCACGGAGCACTGTCCACTTCTCATGGTTCTAACAGCTGCTGAAGTCGCTGTGTGCGTGTGCGCGAGGGCTTCCGGGGCCACGGTGGGTAGGAGGATGGCCCTGTGGGGACCTGTGTCACAACGTTGTGACTCAGTGTCCCATCCCACCCGTTGCTAAAGTACAGCGGCAGTGACGACGTGGGTGGGCGGTCCACCCACGCTTAACCTGACAGTGCATGTCAGAGCAGAAGACCCCAGACCAGTTTACATTTAGAATAGCTTAAGAGCTGAGACCCTAAACAGGTAGTCGGGTGACATATCTCTAACATGAAAAAAATCTAAAATCCAGAGTGCTTCAGAAAACAACCCTTTCAGCACAGACACGATGCCCCAAGCAGATGACCCCACCCCGCTCCCGTGACCGCTTACCGTCAAAACACAAGCCTAGTGGGGGAGGGTGGCATGTGTTCGGCACCATTATCTCCAGGCTATGCATACGGGGCGTATGCGGAACGCGTGTCTTGTTTAGATTTGGGTCCCAAATCTGAAAAACGCCGAAAATCTGATGTGTGGTTTTACCTCGCGATATTTCAGACAAAGACGCTCAGTCCGTGTTTAAGGATCAGGGGCCAACCTAGAACACTGCGCCCAGCAACCCTCTCGGCCGTCTAGGGTAATGAGTGCACCTCTACCTGCAGTTCCCAGCCCTGTGCAGAAGACGGGAAAATAGTCCTACAAACGCACACCACCAACTGTAGTCTACAGCTCCATAGCCAGCCTTCCCCCGCTGAGGCCTCGGGGGGAAAGTTTTCTTCACCCCATACACAACACTATATTTTGTGATGTAAAAGTGGCTGAAGGGCCTCAGGTTAGGATTTTTGAGGAAAATGATGGCAAGGAATTGAGATGATTCCCTCAAACCTGGTTTTATCCCTTTAAAATATTCCCTTTCTGCACCCCCGCCTTGCTGGCTTCTTTTTTTATTTTCCATAATTTTATTTTTCTCATTAGTTACATTTTGTTAATTCTGTATCCCAGCTGTATCCCTCATTCCCTCCCCAATCCCACCCTCCCTCCCTCATCTCCTCCCTGCCCCTTTCCAAGTCCACTAATAGGGGAGGACCTCCTCCCCTTTCATATGACTCGCTTTTGTCAAGTATTTTCCAGACTGGCTGCAGAGTCCTCCTCTGTGGGCTAACAGTACTGCTCCTCCCTTGGGAGGTGGGGAGGTCAAAGAGCCAGTCATTGAGTTCATGTTAGAAATAGTCCTTGTTCCCCTTACTATGGGAAACCAATTGATTACTGAGCTATCACGGGTCACATCCGAGCAAAGGTTCTAGGTTTTATCCTCTCATGGACTTTGGTTGAGTGTCCATCTCAGAAAAGACCCTCTTGCTGGTTTCTTGCTTAGCGTCCCCTTTGCTGCAGAGAAGCCATTCATAATTCATCCAAAAGACCCTGACATCAGAGCACCTGGGACTTGGCTGGTTCTCTTGTGATGTAGTGCCTAGGATAAGAGAGGGTGGCAGCCTCCTTTGGAGTAAGAAACAGCAAGAAGCTTTTAGATAATCTCATAAAAGGAAGTCCCAAGTGAGACAGATGCTGGGAGAAGCATATGCTGGCGATGGCGTCCCTGTCAACTGGAGAGAGGGTAGGTCAGAGTTCATTCATGGCATAGATTTACTTAACCAGATGCCTGCTAGGCTAGGCATGTGCGGCCTACCTCAAGGAATCCACTCTCCATGGTAAAGTAGAAGGACCCATAAATGACATCACTGACTAGGGCAGCAATGGGGTGTTGCTAAGTGTCATTCATATTCTCCAGGTAAAAATATTGACTAGATATACTTCTTTGATTGGCTCTTTAGGTCACAGGGACAGAGAAGTTTTACTACAGGTCATTGGGTAGAAAAATTGTCTATGTGGTTCAATCTACAAAGCCACAGACTTCAGAAATGGGGTAGGGGAAGGGTGCTATCAACTCTGCCCTCTCTGGTCCAAGATTAAGACCAAAAGCCTGGCTGCTCCTGGATGGACACTGATGCAAGTTCCAGAGGCCAAAGGACCTGGTGCCTGATGTCCAAAAGCAGGAGTAAGACAGGCACATTTGGAAGGACAAGTCAGAGAGAGTTATTCTTGGTTCACTTTTTCCTTCCATCTAGCCTCCCGGAAGAATGTCTACGGGGTAATGCGCATTCAGAGCAGCTGAGGTCTTTCACATTCCATTCGCTGACCCACAGTCTCCTCTGGAGACCACTTCACCGGTCTTCTTCGGAGCAATCTGTGCATATCCAGCCAGGTAGAACTAACTACGGGTACTCAATAGGAACGCAGTGTGGAGCGCACCCAGAAGAAAGGGGGAGGTTAGGGGAACAAGCCTGCAGGTCCAGCACAGCCCAGCTGCTTTGAGCTCCCAAGCTCGCTCTCTCTGTATCCGTATCTGGCATCCTTTACAGTCCTCACTAAGTCCTGTCAGGTTAACTTCCATGCAAGCTCCCAAATCCATTTCCTCCGTTCTGTCTCCTCTGAAACGATTCTGTCCTGTGTGCTGAGCTCTTGTGGGAGAGAGCTTTCCCCCACCCCCCACCTCTCACACAAGTCCCCTCTGCCCTCCAATTGATTCTGTACACAACAGATTAGGGGATCGTTAGATCACTAGTTGGACTATGTGCTTCCCTGTGAAAGCCCCTTATCGAACCTCATTTCATCTCGAACACACTCAGAGTCTCAGCTATTCAGGATACTGAGGCAGGAGGATCGCTTCAGCACAGACTTTTTGTAGTTCCTTTGTGCATCTTGGATGTCTATATCCAGGCTTTATTTTGCCTCCTCTCTCCCTTGGTTCCCAAGCTCCAAGCACATTGGGCTTTCATCTCCGGGAACGGGAAGATTAATTTCTCCCACCATGCCTTCCCCCACTGGCTAGTTTACGCTCTGTCAAACCTAAGCTTCCTCTCCATCCCTAGGACTTTCTCACTCCCCATGAGGATTTGATGCTCTCTCTCTCTCTCTCTCTCTCTCTCTCTCTCTCTCTCTCTCTCTCTCATTTAAAGCAGGAGGATCACAAGTTTGGGGCCAGCTTGGGCTACATAGTGAGCTCAAAGCCAGCCTGCGTTGTATAGAAAGAGTTGTATCACAAGTGAACAAGATTGGGTACCAGTTTAGGTCGGGAACTCGACTTTTTAGATAGGCTACCAGTGCGAGGTCAGATGTGGAAGGTTGGTACTAGATTAGATTAGGAAGGAAAGGAGGTCTTAAGGGGATGATTTTGTCTTAGTCTAGTTACATCTGCGAAGGCTCAATTGTCCAAACTAGTTCACCAGCACAGGCACTGGGGGTTGGCACGTCAGTCTGTCTTTGGGGAGGTTTATTGGGAGGGGGGATGCTCCAATTTCCTTGCAGTGTGCACCACAGAGTCTGGCTGAGTTGTGATAGATTTGTGACCCTTGGAATACCAGAGACATTAGGGGGGGAAACAGGGCTACTTGGGGAAGCATGTCGGAAAGAGGCGATACAGCAAGACCCTCAGGAGATGCGCGCCTCAAATGTGAAAGATAAGCATGGCCTTCCTGCAGTTGTGTTCTGGTTATTTTATTTGGCTGTGAAATGAAAGCGAGGACTTGGAAGGCTGTTGGACTTGGGGAAAGCTTGTATTGCAAGCAGATTAGCACTTTAGAAAGATGGGCTGGCTGGCTGCACTGGAGAATAGATTGAAGAATTTGGAGCCGAGGCCAAGAGTCCCTTAGGGACTTTGAAGGACTCAGAGGAGGGGTGTGGTGACCAGGATATGGAAATGAGTGGGGAATGGAAGGAAGGCAATAGTTTTGGGAACCACAGAAAGCAAACTGGAAGATTTAGGGGTAAAAAGTCCCCAGGAGGACAAACAGGTTGGGCTTATGACTCAAACAGTTGGGTGGAGTGCAGAGCTCGGGTGGGAAGCAAGCTGTTGCAGTACTGTGGACGGTAAGAGCAGGGATGGGAGCTGGCTGGGTAGGGCTCTGACCTGCTGATTAACCCTTCATTTTCTGGCTGCTCAGACGTCCCAATATGGGCCCCGCCAGATCACAGGAGCTCTTAGGTGCTTAGGGTGCCGAACATCAGGAGGCACCATCAGAAGTCACAATATTGCCATCAGCCTACTTGGGATTATAGAAACACACACAGATAGTGCTTTTGATTTTTTGAGGGAACTCCAGCCGACTGTCTTTCAGGAAGCTGAGCTGTCCCAGCTGAAGTTTATTGGCCTAAATACAGCCATACAAAAACGTAAGTAATGAAAAACAAAGACACTATGTGCCCTCAATTCCTAAAGCCCATGTCTCTGAGTCCCCTTCTCTGGAAGGTCCAGGAGAGGGCTCACCTAAAACTGCCGAGAATGCCCCACAGGGTCATCTGTGTGCCACCTCAGCACATCCGGTAGTTTATGGAACAGAAGAGCTCCAAAGTCCAAGTAGATGGGGAATTTCAGGTCATCATTCTTGGTGTTGGGTCACACACTGATCAGGAATCAATGGTTTCCTTGCCATCTTCACCAGCAGGCACTCATTCCTGTGAACTGCTTCTGGGGCATGTGTGAGGGTGCGGGACTGGTGAAATGTTGGGCTGTTTTAGAAAGCAGGTGAATTCAATAATTAAGTAGGCTACCACTGTGAGCATGTAGACATTTTGCTTCATTGTACATAGAAGCAGGAGGTAAAAGTTGAGCCTCTTACACTGATGGTACAGATACGCATTTTCTTTGAGTCTGGAATTGCTGACCAGCCGCGATAGGTCCATCATGATCACCAGGGGCTGGGAATGCCAAAGCCATACACGTTCTCCTACCAATGGCTTTTGTAGTCTTTGTACTGCTAGTCTTTGATGGCCACAACATGCAGGGTGGCCATGTCTGGGAGGACGAGGCATTGGGTGGGCCAGCCACTTGTCAGGAGTGTGCAGCAAAGTATTGAACATGAAGATGTCCACCTTCTCCACCTTGCCCTTGATGATAGTCGCCACATGCTCTATGTTGCTGGCTTTGCAGATCTCAGTATAATCGGAGATGAGGGAACAATCATTTCCAAAGACCTGGTGGACCTGGCCTCGGTGGTGAATATGCAAAAGATGCCCATACCCGAGCTTATCTCCAACATCACCTCATCTTAGGAAGGTGCTGCTTGAGAAGCAAGAAGTTTTGGTATATAAGAGTAAGCGTCTCCTTATGGCTGCCAAAATGATGGAGTCAAATCAGCAGTCTGCAGCATTGGGCTTCTTGCTGCTTTTGAGAGAGAACTTTCATGATAAAGTTTGTGGCCTTGGCCGAAGCCATATTTACCCTAGTCTCCTGCCTCTCAGTCCCCCCAGGCCCCTCCTATTGAAGATTTTCACGTTTCCTTTGTAATTAGAGACTACTCTAGACTTTGACCTGATAGGATACCACACTGGTCAGCTTTCTGAGGCTAACAAAACACTTGAGATAACCAACACACAGAAAGGAAAGACTGATTTAGGCTCAGAGTTTTGAGGCTTCACTAAATCACCAATTAGCATCACGTTGTGGTGGCAGCACCTGACAAAGAAGAGAAGACCCTGCTCACCTTCTGTCTGGAAGGGGCGAGACAAAGAGGAAGACCAGCACCCCGCAACCTTCATCAAGTTGGCCCTTCCTGACCTGACTGCCTTCCCTCCTAAGAATCCCCCTCCCCTTAACAGTTTATACCACCATCCAATCAAAACAAGCTGAAGACCAAGCCTTTAGCACGTGGTCTTCGTGGAATGTTCTGTGTCCATATGATATCAGGTGCCTCATGCCCCAGGCAACTTCCTGACTTCCAATTCTGACCTCTGATGCTCTCTAACTACAGGCTTAAAAATCTCAGAGAGGTGAAGTAAATCATGAAGTTACATAGATGTGGTAATCCTTTACTCTAATCCCATGACTATGACAGCTGAGGCAGAAAGATGACCATGAGTCTAATAACCTGAGCTCCAGGTCAAGACTCTATCTATGCTGGGTATGGTGGTACATGCCTTTGATCCGTGCACTCAGGAAGCAGTGGCAGATGGGTCTCTGTTAGAGTTTGAAGCCAGCCTGGTCTACATAGCAAGTTCTAGAACAGACAGGGTTATATAGTGACACCCTGTCTCTAAAATGAAATGAAATGAAATAAAATAAAACAAACTAATAAGATAGACTATTTAAAAATGGGGTTGGAGAGATAGTTTAACAGTTAAGGCATGACACACTGCTCTGCAGAGGAGTTTAAGTATTTCACAACTCCCTAGCTAAACTTCCTACCTAACACTCTAGCCAAAAAAGATCCAATGCCCTCTTTCAGTTTCCCAGAACACATGCATGTGGCTTTGACACAAGGTCAGACCCATTTTCTCACGTTCTGGGACTTGAGTTACTGAGCCAGCAGCTCCTTCCTCATCTGGGCTCTGGGGAAGTGTTTGCAGCTTAGAAACTGAGGGTTTCAACAAGAAGACCCATTCTCCAGAGAGTTACTGAAGTGACCACACAGGCATCCTAGTGGGGAGGGCTGTGTCACACTCTTTCCCCCTCTGCACCTGAGTTGGGGTAGTAAGGACAGCTCGGGGCTCTGCTTCTCCAGCAGCTCTCAAGCTGGAGTGTCCATCCTTTTCTTCCCAAGGGGCCACGTCCCATTCAATGTTGATGTGACTCCAGGGGTTCCCTGGAGGCCCTCCACGGTAACTGCTTCCTTGCAGCATTATGTTCCATTTTCCGGGGCTTCCATATTCTGGATGCCAAGCTCCTGGGGGATACAGTAGGAAGGATTTAGCTGTAACTTCTAAAGGGCAGTGCAGTGTAGGCCAGCGGTCTGGTCCTCCAACAACTCTCCCCCACGTGGATGGTCCCTCCTATCCTGTCCTACTCTGCTTCTTTCCTCCCTCGCATGGCCTTTTAGGCTCCGTTGCTGTTTTGGGGTCATGTTACAGATACTTAACGGCTTTCAGTTTCTCTGTGGGCCATCATCGTCCTTCCTTGCGTCTGGTATGCTGTGAAAGGGCTGGATTGCATTACTTAGAAGTGGAAGGAGACCCTGAAAGAGAACATTTTTTGACCCGAAGAGTTTGTAAAACTCAATTCTCCATCGTCTTTGATCATCTCTTGCAGTCCCAATGTTGGCGAAATAACATTTCAAAATGTTGTCAAAAACTTGGCCTGGATTTGAGGATTGAGCCACGTGCCTGGCAGCTCGGGTGCTTATCTTAGGATTATGAAGCTGAAGATTAAAACTAAACCCAAGAAAGTTTCCTTTGAAGTACTACGGTTTCTATCCAACGAAGGACGGCCACACAGCTGTGACTTAACGAGAGCCACACAGCTATGATATTCTGATCCAGCTAGGCTCCTTCTTGGGGCGTGTAGCATACCCTGAGAACCTAGACCATTAACTCAGACAAAGGCATTTCTAAAAGCCATGTATTTCCTTCAAGATTTAAAAAATAATAATGTCTGCTTACATGAAGTTTAAGAATTACAGAAAGAAAATACCGAGATCATAAAAGTCATTAGAATGTAACCGGATGTAATCCTTGTGAACACCTTAAGGCCAATATATTTTTTATTTTTAATATATAATAACAATGAATTTATATATGTGGGCTATAAAACTAAAAGACATGGGTTTGGATTCTGCTTTACTGATCCAACATTATATTATATTACACCCTTGTCAACAGTATTCTTAGAAAACCATTTTTATAGCTTCCATGATATATATTTGGCTTTTATCTAGTATATTTGTTTATCCTTTTTTGTGTTATCAGAAATTCTAATTGTTACCAGCTTTCTAATTTTACTATTATAAACAATATCTTAATGACTAGTTCATGATACCAGCTTGGATTGTTTTCTTCGTCTGGATATGAGTCATTTGGTAGGATGAATATCCCACCAAATCGCTTTTACATTTACAGAGACTTTGTGGGGGGAGCTGTTTCTGTTCTTAGTCACACTGCCTTCACCTGGGATAACAAGTGTGCTTCACACCCAGCAACTTTGTTCTTTTGTAACAATAGTTTCTTCAGGAAAAAAAAATGGTTTCATGGAATCTTCTGAAAAAAGCAGAATGCCACGTTGCATCTTCTTTATTAACCACTTAAAACACAATGAAAATATTGGGGGGAAGTGTCCCCAAGTGACTGTCAGAACATCCAGGGTCCTTTTTGTTTGTCAGACCTCTAGCCAGTCAGGCTTTCTCTGATTGGTGGATCCAAACTCACCCTCAGTGACTGTGCTGTCACGACTGTTGCTTTTTAGTCTCCATTTGCTCAGAGGTGGGTTGCAGGTATCCCCATTGGCCTGCATCTCCCTGTGTGGCTGGAGAGGACTCTGGCTTCCCGATTTCCTTGCCTCCACTTCTCAAGCCCTGGAACTGATGTATGCGGCACCATGCACAGGTCCTATAATGTTTTTTAGATGCTTATTTTGTTCTGAATTACATTTACATGTGTGCCTATATGTGGGTGTGCACACATGTAGTGTCCATGGAGGCTAGAAGACAGTAGTGGAGGTGGCGGTATAGGCAGTTGTTATCTGCCTGACATGGGTGCTGGGAACCGAACTTGAGTCCTCTGGAAGACTAGTATGTGCTCTGACCAGCTGAGCCATCTTCAAGCCTCCCACTTTATACATACATACATACATACATACATACAGTTGTTATCATATTTTCTTCTGAAAAGCAATGGTGATCATTGCAACGTATTTGCCCATGTATATAATGTACTTTGCTCATATCAGCACCCCTCCCCCAGACACTCCTTTGTCCTCCTCCCTAGGTCTCTTCCCTCTTTCCACACTGTCCTTCTATTTTATATCTTTAAAGATAGTCATGAGTTTTGCACCTCAAAATGTGCACATGGCACATTTTGTGCCGTCATCACACACCACACTCATCTCTGACCATGACCTCGTTTCTGTTACTTTTAACTTTTTAATCCACTGTTTCTTTTTTCTTTTTTCATTTATTTTGGTTGTTGTTGTCGTGCTTTACTTTGAGGTGTTTCTTTCAGGCTTTCCAACACAAACCACACTGTCCAGTGTTGCTTCTTCCCAGTCCCCGGAGACTCTCGGTCTACACATTGTGAGGGCTTACTTCACAGCCCACCTCTCTTAAATCTTTCTGATGCCAAATTACTTCAGGATACCTCTGTATTAGAGGGAGCACAGAGGAGTGCAGAAGGCTCAGGGGATTTTTGGTATTAATCACGTCAAAAAAAAGTTTAAGGTGAGTTGGAATGAGCTTTACTCGGGCTGAGCAGATAGCAGGATTAGGTCAAAGTATGACTAAGAAACATTAGATTCACGGAGAGAGGAACTGAATTGTATATAACTTCATCAAAGAATTTGTTGCACGCCACCTCTAAAAGGTTTTAATTAGTACATTCACTTAGAAATAACTTTTTTTTAAAAGATCACCCACATTCCCAGCTGTGTGTGGATTGGGAAATGAGAGAGAAAGCAAGGGAGCCTCAGGGACAAGTTAACTCTTTCGTGTTTTAAGGTATTTTTCTTCGTTCTTGATTATTTTGTATATGATAAAATAAGATCATATCCACCCCTACTTCCCTCCTTCAACTCTTCCAAAATCCCTAGATCCCACCTTCCATATCTTCTTATTAAATGACCCGCTGAGTTCAATTAGCTCTGCCTGTGTGCACATGGGTGTTGGGGCATCCGTGAGGCTTACTCTTTTTACAATAGTGCCCTTTCCTGCGAACTCACTGGGATTCCCTGAGAACTGCACTAGTTCCTTCTGAACATGGCCCTGCCCTCGAGGACCTAATTATTCCCACCAGATTTCATCCTACAAGTTTACTAGCTCAGCATTGTCATAGCGGGTTCCAAGCTCCCAACACAGCAACCTTTGGGAGATACACCCAGGCCACACCCAAGCAATCACAAAGGAATGCCATTCGGCCTCCAGAAGAATGAAATCCAGAATCACTCTGCAGCACAGTGAACCTGAGGGCACTATGGAAAGTGAAATGAGCAGGCCACAAAATAATCACACTGATCTGGGCATAATGGCTCACGCCTTCCATCCCAGCATTTAGGAGGCCGAGGCAGGTGGAGTTTGAGGCCAGTCTGGTCTACACAGTGAGTTCTGGTATAATCAGGGTTACACAGTAAGAATCCATCTAAACAAACCAACAAGCAAAACAAAACAAAAATCACTTTACAATTCCACTTTCCTGAGATAGCTAGAGCAGTCAAAGTCCTGGGGACAGCAAGGAGACAGATGGTGGTAATGACTGCAGAACAATGTCAACATAGTCCCAAACTGTGCCCTTAAAAATGATCAGCAGAACGTGCTGTAGAGATATGTTATCAGAACAAAACAAAGGAAGAGAAAAGAAAAAGAAAAGAAAAAACAGACAGAAAAAGAGAATGGCAGAGCTCCTTTAGGCATGCCTCTGTGACAGTCCTTAAGCTCAGAATGTTGGGGGCCCATATGGGTACCCCGAGTGATAAAAGCCTCCAGAGGCCGATGTCCCCGCTAGACAGCAGACGCATGCTTGGCCTGCTGGAGAACCTGCTCCTCAGCTTTTGAGGCCAGCACACCGCACAGAACCCAGAGCTGCTCATCCTTGCCAGTAGGAGAAGCAGGAGACCCAGCCCAGACGTAGGGCACCAAACAAGGAGGGGTAGAGGCATCTAACCAAGGTAAACGGAAGGGCAGAGCAGAAGGGGAAGCAGCGAAGTCTCCGAGAGGGAAACGTGAGAGTGCAGAATTGTACCAACCAGTGAGCTTCGTATGCCAGGTGGGGAGAGAGGCCTGAGGGCAGCTCTAGGGATGATGCTTACAGGAGATTCGAGTCCTTACTGAGACACAGGAGGGACTGATAATGCATTAAGGACCCCACGGTCAGGCCAGAAAGACCCGGAGCAAGGATCAAGGACTGCCAGACACCCTAGAAGCAGCAGTGAGAAACGTAGTCACCTTCTCCATTCTCTGAAAGTCTCCCTCCTATGATGCTCTTTTCTGGCCACTGCGTAGGCTCAGGACCCAGCCTGGGGTTCTTTCCATCATAACCTTCCCGACCTTTCCAACTCACCTGCTTTCTCCCAGTTATGGTAGATCACCAATGCCCAGCTGCGTGGCTCCCAGCGACCTGTTCTTTAGTCCCGTGGTTCTCAGGGTTCATCTCAGGTGTGACTGCAGCACAAAGGACATTTTCTCTAGACCCCAAATCCAGAGGCTTAACTTTCAAGGTTCTGAAGTCACAGCCCATGAATTTGAAGCTGCTCTGGGCTACCTATAGAAAAAACAAACCAAACAAACAAGCAAACGAACCAAAAAGAGTGGCCAGAGCTCAGCTAGCGAGGGCAAAGTAGTGTATGTGCCAAGTTCAGGTATGTGCAGGGGTCAGAGGAGGGCGCTGGCTTCCTTGGAACTGTAATTTGGACGGTTGTGAGCTACCATGTGGGCACTGGGAATCAAGCCCAGTCCCCTGCAAATGCAACACGTGCTGTAAACTGGCTGAGCCATCTCTTCAGCCCCAGCTGCTAACAAAGTTTTAATACAAAGAGGGACATGTTCCCATTTCTGCTGCTCAAGCATTGTCATGGCTGCGCTGTGGCCACACATACACAAGGCTGCAGAAGCTCTGGAAACTCTGCTTCCCAATGAGAGGCTTGACAGTTCACTTGACAGTTGACTTTGAGGGTAGAGCGGCCTCCCTCTCGGTGGAGCGCTTTGAGGCTTTACGATGCTGATCAGGTGGGCCACTGTGGGGGTGCTTGCAGGTCATTTCCTAACGAGTCTAATGTTACAAAGGTTTTGGGCATCCAAATTGAAACCTTGCATTTTTTTTTTTAAGGAGGTTTTAATAAAAAGAGAGAGAAAAAAAAAAAAAGTCCGATATGGAATACATACTGTTTGGCATTGCCTGGCAAAGGGTGATTTTAATCATCTTTATTTTCCCGGTGAGTGAAGGGGTCCTTTAGACCTGATCAGCCCCCGCCTCCACCCCAGTCACAGCAGCTCCTTAGCTGCCATGCTGTAAGCCCAGTCCTGAGTCATGGTCTCCACGCTGCCCTCTCCACAGAGTCACCTAGAATAATTTGTCTTCCCACCACACAGCGTTTACTTTTGTCTCCAAAAATGGCCAAGAGGGCCTTCTGGTGAGCTCACATGAGGTCAGTCCATCCTTCCCAGCCCATTAATTCTCTCAAAAGCAGGTTATAAAAACAGTGGGCCTAGCCTTCGGGTCCCCTGGCTTCTTGTTTCTCTGGATCTCTTGTCTCTCTGGCACATGGGCGGTTCCATCTCCTCCGCCCCGTTCTAATAGAGTCGAGAAGCCCTTCAAAAGCCAAACATACTGTGCTGTCTGATCTTGAGCGCTATTAAAAGTGAGCTAAACAGACCTCTTCTCTTCCAACATATCAGCCTGAGGCATAGGCCACATTTTATTTACTCATCCCTTGGCTGGAAGACACTGGGGTGCTGCGAGGAATATGGCGTGCAGTATCAGAGTCCTTGCTCTTAATTCTTTTGCCTTCGGACCCTTAAATACACGTTAGGGATATATTGCTACCATTAAACACCATAGGACCCCAAGAAGGTTGTTCCTTGAGTCACAAACTGGGGGAGGAAGGGGTTAATTTTGGGTGGACCCTCTCTCAGACTTTTGGGGGAGGGGGGCAGGAGGCACTGAGACATTTTCAGGGCAGGCAGCAGGGAGATCTCAGAATGACCCTCAAGGGGGAGAACTGTTGCAGTAATGAGGATTCTGGGTTCAATGTCATGGCCGACTTCTTTCACCTCCCCGTAAATGGTCTACAAACAGGGAGTGTGTGGGTAAAGGATTATTGCTACCTTAATTACTTTCAATTCCTGAGAAATTAATCACTGTCCCCTGCTGGTTGTATACATTAGGCCTGGAAGAACTGATCCCAGCAATTCCTCCAGCTGTTCACAGTTGTTGAAAGGGACCATCCAGAGCATCTGGGAGGCTTGTGAAGGGGAAAGCCCCAGATATCTTCCTAATGATTAACCAAACATGGGCCATTTGGTTCTACCTCAATTTTAGTTTTTTATTGTAACCTCTATGTGATCAGAAATAGCGGATCTGATGAAGCACAAAAGGTTATCATTTCTCTCCCTCTTTATTCTCTCCAAACCCTCTTGGTACTCTTAAATTCATGGCCTCTTAATTCATTAATTGTTGTTACATACACACACACACATATATATATATATAGTCTTAACACATCTTCCTAAACACATAAATACAACTGTCTCAGTCTCTATAAACCAGTGGTTCTCAACCTTCTTAATGCTGTGACCCCTTAATACAGTGTCTCATGTTGTGGTGACCCCAACCATAACATTATTTTGTTACCACTTCATAAGTGTACCTTTACTACTGTTATGAATCATCCTGGAAATGTCTGATATGCAGGATATCTGATCTGTGACCCTCCAGGGGGTCATGACCCAGAGGTTGAGAACCATTAGTATAAACCCCGTTTGAACATAGCCCTCTTTCTGGGCGAAATGAATACTTCCACTCCTGGAAGAATGCAGTGAGGCCCAGCTCCCAGAGACCTGCTTTGTTCAGCTGCACTCACTTGCAACTTGTAAACAGCGTTGCATCGTTTTATGAGAGTCAAGGGATGTAAGTTCACCTTTGAATTTCCTTTTACTGACCCCTGGCATGGGCTCGTTTATACCAATAATGCCATGTTATATCCAAGAAAGGGCTTTACTATACATTGCTCCTAGATCAGTCAGGGTGAGAGTGGGTTCAATCCTTTCTCCTTTCAACAAATCCCAGTCTCAGCCCTACAGTCAGTCAAATCATACTCAGGCCTGGCTCACCCTCAGGCAGGGATGGAGACAGGAAATGAGGGTTCCTGATGGGTTATTTGCTGGTGAGTCATCAAGAAAGGTAAGGTAGGTAGAAATGTAAGACTAAAAGGAGGGGAAGCCCATGAGCCCACACTGATGAGCGGCTCTGTCTTGCTGTGGTTACTGAGAAAACACACAGAACATGGTCCACACAGAGGGTGGGGAAGCAGAATGGGTGGAGTACCAACTCCTGGCCCTCAACTCCTGGCAGTTGAGTCTGAGGGAGGCATTGATTTGCCTGTGCCTTTATGGCACCACTCTAGATATCCTTGAGCCTGAATGTTGTCAAGTCTCGGGTCAACTCAGAATGTCCAAGGTGTTATGGGGCTAGACAGTGTCAGCATCTGATAGTCGGTATTGTGTTAGTGCCAGGGAATGGTGGGACACGAAATCAGTGTTATCATATTGAAGATATGTCTGCATCGGCAGGCATTAATCAGGGAGCATGCAGCCAAAGAGATACCTGCACTCCCAAGCTCACGGCAGCATGTGCACCATGCACGCCGAGATACAGAATGAGCCACGCTCTGCAGCGGTAGAGGAAGGACCAGCCAGGAGGATGTAATATGTATAGATTAGGGAGTTCTAGCCACCAAGAAGACAAAATTCTGTCTTTTGGAGAGTGCGGCGTCAACTGAAACAAGCCTGACACTGAAGTCTGGACCCTCCTTTCACTTATTTGTCAAAGCCAAAATGTAGAGAATGCAACACCAGCGGTCAGGGGAAGTAAGGGAGAGGGATATAGCTACTGATTGGGTGATGGGAACCAAACTAAAATTAGCTGGAGAAATGAGTTCTACTTCTACAGGCAGCGAGGTCACCACGGTTTACAACAGTTCATGGTCTGTTCTAGAAGAACTAGAAAAGTCCGAAGGGTTCTGAGAGAAAAATGACGAATGTTCGTTACTCTGCCTGATAGATAGTACAAACAGGATGTGTGGACTGAAAGGAGGAACAGCATTAGCAGCCCTGTCTTGTTTGTTAGAGGAGAGGCACACACAAAGGCACACACTAGCCACGCGCGGGGGTATTCCTGTAATCCCAGCACTGGGGAGGGCTGAGGCACTGCCCAAGCTACTGTGTTAGACCCTGTCTTGAAAGAGAAAAAGAAGAAAAAGAAACGCACAGACCATAATTGTGATGGATGCTGTGTGGGAGATGCCCAAGGTAGACAGGCATACAGTGAGGAGCTTGACTTTTTCTGGGGATTAAAATTCTTTTGAATTCCAAACACAGAGCTCCCTGATTAGCATGACTTATTAAGTGAATGCTGAAAGTGAGTTTCTTAATTGGGCATCATAACAAGCTCCTGAAAGTTTCTGTGCTCATCCTCATCTTCCTAAGAGTCATGAAAGTATGAACCAACACACCAGGCAACAAGCTCATTCTGGAACTTTCTGGAAGTCCTGGCAACTTGAAACCATGCCTACATTGTTCTGTTCATAAAGTCTGGCCTGTTCCAAGAAACAGTTTACACAGGAATGCATTTTAATAATCGTTCCATGTTTACATACAAAAATACAAGTTTTGTAGTTGGATATGACTTTTTAATTGTAAACAGTAATACTAGATTTACTGAATAGTGTAATATGTAAATGCATGAAATATTAATTGATTTACATTCATACATGTGGTGGTGCCTGTTTACATAATAAAATTCTGGAGAAAACATAACTTCTGATAACACAAAAAAGGATAAACAAATGCATTAGATGAAAGCCAAATATATATCATGGAAGCTATAAAAATTCTGGAGTGGAGCCTCATCCTGTATTTTGAGTCCCAGGTTCCGTGAGCCTTTGACAGTCACCAGCACACTGACTGCTTTCTGTTCCTGATAGGTCTGCAGATCCTCAGTGTTCAGTAAGCTGCAAAAATGCAGAGGTGTGGGTGGCAGTGAGCTGCTGCCAGGGCAGATGCCCCAAGCCAGCCAATGAACAGGCTCTGGGGACAACAAATCTTCTGGGTTTTGGTACTAATTGTCAGTTTGGGAATACGTACAAGTTCCCAGGTTACATGTGAGTATTCACGGGTCTATCACATACAGGTATATTGATATTTTCATGGTAATTTTAAAAGCTGGATGGCATTCAGTGACGGTATATGGCATAATACGTGTCCAAGGCTAATTCTGCTAGTGGAAGGTAAGTCACAGCTGCTGGGTTCCAAACCTGGGACAAATGGCTGAGGTGCTTTTTAACATATCAGAGTGGACACTGGTCACCAGGTTCTCCCTGCATCCCTCAGTCCTACCAGTTACAGGGTCCTTCTGGCTGGCACACCCTGTCCCCTACCTTACCCTTCTCCATTCCAGGGCTAGGCTGCCCTTCTCCGCATAATCCAGACCTTTGGTTACGCACTGTCTTTGTACCTTTGGGCCTCCTGGCTGCTGCACCTGGTCCCCCTCCTCCTCTCCCTCTCCCCACAGGGTCAGAGTCAGGGTCATGTCCACCCACACGATCCAGATGTCCCTGCCTCTGGCTATGCTCTCCCACATATATAAAATGAATTTCTCCTTCACTATACCTAGGCACAATCATGCTTCCCTTTTCTCCTTTTTCTTTCTTTCTTTCTTTCTTTCTTTCTTTCTTTCTCTCTCTCTCTCTCTCTCCAGGTTTGTGTAACTGCGATCAATACCAGGAATTCTGAGAGTAATATAGGTCAAAGTGTAACTTTTTTTTTTTTTTTTTTGGTTTAGACTTATAAAGTTGTGAGTTTCTGGACCAAGAGAATGAACACTTTTAAGGCTTTTAATTAATGTCATCCAATTACTTGTCAGAAATGTAAAGTACGAATGTGAATAAAACCACAGGGTCTGGTGTGAACTTACAGGGGCAGAGCACTGAGGTGGGGGCCTCAGAAAGCCCAAGGGTGGCCCGTGCTCTGGAGTTGGTTACAAACTAACCAACCAACCCCTAAACATTCCAATTTTTGCTCTATATTAATTTATTTGTTTTGTCAAGAACAATAACTCTGGGGATGAGATGGCTCAGCTGCTAAAGGAGCTTGGCACTAAGCTTGGGGATCTAAATTCAATTCCTGGATCCCACATGGTAGAGGGTGAAGAATGACCCTCTGCCCGTTGTCACTCTCACCCACAGGTTAATAAATAACATTTTTAAAAAGCTGAATCCGAGCGGGCCACAGTGGTGCACACCTGTAATCCCAGCACTGAGGGAGGCAGAGTTCCAGGCCAGCCTGGTCTACAGATCGAGTTCAGGACAGTCAGGGCTACACAGAGAAACCCTGTCTCGAAAACAAACAAACAAACAAATAAGAAATCTAAATCTGTATAAACTAAGAGCTGTTAGATGTTTTCATGTTCATTACGGAAAAGAGAATGAGAGAGAGACAGAGAGAGAGAGAGAGAGAGAGAGAGAGAGAGAGAGAGAGAAGCAGTAAGTTCTGCTTTTCCAGACTCAACACAGAGATTTCTAACAAATTCATTCTAAACTAAAAGCTCCTGCACTTTCCAACTATTTCCCTCTGCTCCTTTTCTTGCCAGGCCCACACCTTTTTGTTTAAAGCCAGAAATCTGAGGTGTTGGTACACCGACCTCTGCCTGAAGAGGTGAGCTTTGAAGGCCTAGAGTCCCACCCACGGCCTGAATGGAGACCCTACAGGAGGATTTGCTGTTTTGTAAGCAAGATGTTAGGACTGTGTTGTCAGAAGAGAACATTTAAAATGCTCCAAAGGCTGGAGAGAAGGCAGCCGAGGTTCCTCTTTCTTTGTGGCAGATCTGAAGTGGGATGCAGAAAGGAGGCCTTGAACCCACTGTCCCCAGCTATTTACTGACTCTATCAGGCTGCCCTGGGGCCTCTGGGAGTCCAGGTCAAATGGCCAATCAATCCGAGTTAAACAAGTTATTTGCTTCAAGAAGAAACAAAGAAGAGCAACCTTTCTTTCTAGCCACTCAGCTGGGCCGATGGACCCGTCTCCCCCACCCCCCTTTCCCTTGTTTGCTGTGGTGTTGACAGCCAGCAGGACAGAATCAGGGTGGTCACTGCAACAGAAAGAACAGGGTAACGCTGGAAGCCGCAGACAGAGGGGTCAAAGGCCAAAGGACCAGACCAAGATCAAGGGACACAGATAACTAGGGTCAAAGCCTGCACTAACCACTGGTCACCAGGAGGGTGTCGGGAACTGGGACGCGCACAGCATACTGGGCCTGAGCCACGAAGTCAGGGTTGCAGCGGCCATCGCTTGCCCGACCCAGCAGAAGGTCCTCCCGGGGTTCTGTGTGGATACCCCGGAGGTGCAGGAACTGGCTATAGCTGGCCAGCACAAGTTGCGGAAGCTAGAATCGCACCCTGGTGAAAGCAGTGCCCCACTGCTACTCTGGGAAAGAGAGAGCTTTATTGCATCCTGGCCAGGCTAGGCTGTCTTAGGGACAGTTGGATTGTCCCGAAGGGAAGGCTGCCAAAGCCAGCTCTTCCTTTTGGAGAGCAGCTTTGATCCCTGCTCAGCCAAGTCTGACAGGAATCAGAGAATGGAACCAAGATGACGGAAGAGGCAGCGTTGGATGTGGGCTTGTTGGGTCTCAGCCTTAGTGTGCAGGAACAGGAACTGAGACGCAGCTGGTTGTGCAGGTAGTCTGTTTGCGAGGCGATCTTAAGAAGACAGAAGCGGCCAGCTGATAGAGCATGCGCTGTTGCACAGAGCTGAGGGGTACATGAATTCCAAGGGACCCTGGAGAAGGGGAAGGGCTGTCTCTGAGTGTTTACAGGTCATTGTAAGCGTTGGATTTCTCTTGCCCTTGTGGGCTCTAGTGGCCAGAAAGAGCCCCCAGGGAGGGCAGAAGTGGCGAGAGCCATTCTGGGTAGCGTGCATGGCAGAGGGGGGTGGCAGAGTCCTCGTCAATCACTAAACTTGGCGTTCCTTTCGGAGACACTCAGGGTCCCTCCGGGAAAGTCCTCCGTTTCACTGGTCAAACGCACTCTCCTCCCGGGGCGTCCTGGTCCCCAGCCCCTCCGTTTGCTTGGGTGGGTTTTTACATCTCATGAGCTTTTGTGCAAATCCAGCATACGACGCAATGAAATACAAATTATGGGACCCTCTAAAGGCAGCCAGATGTCTAGTTAAAGTGATGGAGAACACGAACTCAGTGGGCAGCAGTGGGGCTGTGTAGACCCACGTGCCAAGTTCGCAGTTTCTGAGGTTGTGGTCTTCCGACAGTTTTGACTCATGTTTTACATAATCATCTGTTATCTTAATTTGTAGCATTTCTTCTTGAAACTCACCCGAGGGCATGTTCTTTCAGAAGCTCAATTATATGCAGTTGGTTGTCTGACAACCTCTTGGCAAAGAGTTTTTTTTTTTTTTAGAATAGAATTTGTGTTTTGACAGGCAGGAGGACACAGCTGACTCTCAGCAGGTGCTTCTGGGAGGGCGCTCCAGGTGAGAAGAAAAAGCAGCCTTGAAAGTTCCTGGGAAATATAAAGTAGTGATTAGGGTAGATGTGGAGGTGCCTGGGGCCTCTTTTCTTCTTTAAGGATTTTATAAAATTACTTTTATGTATATGGGAGTTTGGCCAGCACGTATGTGAACTGCGTGAGGGCAGTGCCTGAAGAGGCCACAGAGGGTGTCAGATAGCTTGGGACTAGAGCTACAGATGGTTGTGAGCTGCCAGGTGGGTTTTGGAAATCCAACCCAGATTTCCTACAAGCAGCCAGTTCTCCTCTGAACCACTCAGCCATCCCTTCAGCCCCTGAAAGGTTTCTTTTTGTTTATGTGTATGTGTGCGGCTGTGTGCGGGTATGCCCTGTGTTCGGGGGGGGGGGGCACCTGCAGAAGCCCCGAAAGGTCACTGGATCTCCTGCAGCTGGGGTTCCAGGCTGCTGTGGGTCACTCAGCATGAACCTCTATCTTCGGTCTTCTGAAAGAAGAACAGCAAGTGTCCTAGTCACGCTGCTGCCTCTCCAGCCCCCAGGCCTCCTTGGAAAACAAACAAACAAACAAACAAAACTATGTGTTTATTTTTAATGGAATTTTCCTGCCCTGCTTTTGGTATGAAATGTTCTGCACAGGCTCCTGGGTTTGAACACTTGGTCCCCAGCTGGTGATGCAGTTTCCAAAGGGGTACGGCCACACTCTCATAGCATCCTCACGTATGTGCGGAACTCTCTCATCTTGCACAACTGAAACTCTAATTTATTAAACACCAAATCCCCACTCCACCCTGTCGCCAGCCCTGGCAGCTCCTATTCTGCTTGCTGTGTCTGTAGACTTGACAGCTCTAAGCCCTTCGTGTGAGTGGCCTCCTGACTTGTTTGCTGTTTTGAAGCCGGCTTATTTCACACCCTCCCCATAATATCCTAAATGCTCATCTAGGTTGTCAAATGTGTCAGAAGCCCCTTCCTTTGTATAGCTGTCTAATATTCCAGAGACTTCAGCTCCACGCAGCCCCAGGGTCCCGCTAAACAGCAGCCCTGCGCACAGGATAAGTAAAACCCACCCTGCTCAGCAGCAGCTAAACCCGGCAAGCCTCCGATAGAGCCTTAGAACTCAACATGTCTTTGTATCCCAAATTTGTAGAGAGAGGGACTGGGGAACCCTTGTCACTCTTTGTGGTGTTTTGCTTTTAATTACAAATGGAGTGTCATCTCTGCTTCAGAAATGCAAAATGTGAAATTTCCTGAATGGTGACAAGAAGCCACAAGCACAAAATTTCTCAGTTGGGATTTACCTGGGCATAAAATTATTACAACGTATGCAACTGCCTTTGATTTATGCTGAATAAAGCACACATGGGGCAGAAATGAATTTTGTATTTTGGCCCTAGTCCCATGCCTCCAATACCTCATCCTGTTTATGCATATATTCCAAACCCGAGAACAAAACATCTGAAATTCCAATATTCTGGGGTGTAGGTTATCCAACCTGTACTCTTGTTTTTGACTATATGGTGTAGCTCCCGTTATATGAAGTTTCCTCTTTCACCAGCTTCCAGGAGTACAGCTGAGTAGCTGAGCACACTGACCACAGTGCTTGGGCCAGCACCACCACCAGCAGCTGACTTGCCCGTGGCAAACCTGAAACTCCTCACTGTCAGGCAGCCTCTCCCTATGGCTGCTCCCTGAGCCCATGGTCTCCAGCTGGTTCTGTCTGCTCTGGTTCCTACCCAGCGAAATCACCTGGAACCGCCCAGTCTTGTCCAGCTGTAGTTATGTCAGTTCAAAACGAGTTTGATGCCTGACAGCCTGCTCTCCACAACCTCCATCAGGACAGCATCGCGATGATTATTCTGGGTGTTTGCACAGGGATGTCGTCAAGATTTCTGTGCTCCTGAGCAAATGTGGCTATGAGTGGGGCGTGTCGGCAGTGCCCTCGATGCTGGGAGGGATCATTTGTCTAAGTGAGGTTTCAGAAGAAGTTGCGCAGAATTGTCAATAACGGAAACCTCAGAGAACATCTAACAACAGGCTAGCGCTGCAGGCATGTGCCTTCTGGTCCTTTTCTGTGGTGAGGAGGACGTCATCCAAGGCTGAGGGGATGTCACAGTTTCCAGGTTTCCTTAGTTGGTTGGGCTGTGTGCAGCTCAAACATTCACAGCCAAATCGCTGGGTCAGACACTGTCCACGACTATGTTTTAAGCTATTCACAAAGCTGAAAGAATCCTGTTAAATCTCAAATCCTGGAACAAATGCTTAAGGTGCCTATTTAACATATCAAAGTAGACCTGGCCACCAGGTTCTCCCAGCATCCCTCAGTCTCTACAAGAATACCCAGCTCTCTACCCCAAACTCTCCAGCCCAGGGGCTGGGCTGCCCTTCCCCCAGCGACTCTTCCTTATATAATCCAGCCATTTCAGTTACCAGTCCATTTTTCACCTTTTGCCCTCTTGGCAGCTGCACCTGCTCCCCTCCTCCCTTCTCCTTTCTCATCCCCCCTCTCCTCTTAAGATCAGGGTCATGTCCTCTCTGGACCCTCCCAGATGTCCTTGCCTCTGGCTATGCTCTCTCTTTTATCTGCAATAAACTTTCTCCTCTACCATACCATACAGTCATGTCCTTTCCCTTTCCTTTTCTTTCTTTCTTTCTTTCCTTTCTTTCCTTTCTTTCTTTCTTTCTTTCCTTCCTTCCTTCCTTCCTTCCTTCCTTCCTTCCTTTCTTTCTTTCTTTCTTTCTTTCTTTCTTTCTTCTTTTTTTCCTCTCTCTCTTCTTTCTTCTTTCTTCATTCAAATCCAAATGCTCAAGTGATCACAGAGTGTGTTGTGTGAAAGCTGAAGATTGTTGGCGTGGAGAGAGATTACTTTAATAGTGAGAATGGCCTCTATGGGCTTGAGCTAGGCAGCTTCATTGAGTGTTAACTCACTTCACTTCACAGAAACTCTGGGCTGCTCTCTAGCTGTCCTGCTCCCCAGAGAAGAAAGAGGACAAAGTATTCAGTAACTTCTTTAAAGTCACCCAGCTGCAAGCCACGGCACAGGATTTGAATTCAGAGTACCTGGTTCTAGACTCAGGGGCTCGGTAAACCATCCCTACCATTGCTGACCCCTCAACAGGTTGCTGAGTGAATTAGCTTGAGAAAGAAAACCTCCTCAGAGTTCTTGGTTTGTATCTGGGACGTTCTTCACAGGGTGAAGCAAGGTGAAATTAAGTTCAGGTTCCCAGGCTCTGCCTGCCTGAGAACCCAAAAAGCTTTTACTCACAGTTCAATGCTTGTTAAATGTTCTGCTTGAACTAACGATATAGGTTCTACTTAAACAGAACTACAACACCCTGCTATGCTCTTTGTCCTGGAATGGTGGAGAACTGGAAAGCAAACCTATATCCTAGCCAATCAGCTTAAAATGCTTTGTCTAGCTCCCTAGACACAATGTACTTGGAAATGCTTTGTTTAACCTGTCAAAATGATGTTATGCCACCTCTCTTATTTTCTACACCTGGTTACCTGGTTATTGTAATTAATTACGTAATTAATCAATTAATTTTTAAAATAAAAAAAGAATCTACCTTAGGAACAGAGCCCAGACTGTGTCCTTGACCAGTTGGTTGGCCTTTGTCCAGTGTTCAATAAACGTCCATCAATCTGAGTATGGTATTGTGTGTAGCTGTTCCTGAAGCCATAACAAGCAGAACACATGGGACATCCTCTCTTCATAAAATGCGGGTTTGGAAGGACTCTGCTATGAGGAAATACCACTAAACAGAGGAACTCGAACACTTGAGTGAATAAAAATGAGTAAACACAGTAATGATCTTGCCTTGTTGATAATGGTATCCAACTACTTTTTATTTGTTTTTTGAGACAGGATCTCTCTACATGGTCCTGGCTGCCCTGGAACTCACTATGTAGACCAGGATGGCCTTGGGCTCACAGAGATCCTCCTGCCTCTGCCTCCTGAGTGCTGGGACTAAAGGCTTACACTACTACGCCCAGTTTACCCACTGCATTTTAAGACAAGCAAATTTAGTGGAATAAGCCTCTACTTGGGCACCCAGTATGTGACAGTGGATTGGGCACATCCCACAGAGAGAAAGAGAGAGGACAGCTGGTTGCCTGGCTCCCAACCACCTATCAAATATTTAGACATTCTCTGTGTTCAGATCTGTATTCCATTTTCCTCTCCAGTGCAACACGTAGATCATTCCCATCAGCAGGGTCTCTGCACAAAGAGGCCATTTGATTCAATTACAAGACTATTGAGTGATTGTGTACAAGAAGGTCAGAGCTGTGGAGCGTGAAGATGTGGTGGATTCAGAAGTGATGATGATGATGATGGATTGGTTTAGAGAAAGGAGGCAAAAGATCATGATGTCAAAAGAGAAAATGCTGGGAGGCAGGAGGAGAAGGACCTAAAGAAAGGGAAGGAGGGAGGAAAAGGGAAGGGAAGGGAAGGAAAAGGTAGGAAAGGAAAGGAAAAGGAAAGAAAAAGGAAAAGGAAAAGGAAAAAGAAAGGAAAAGCAGGGAATGGGAGGTCCGAGACGGGAGTTTTGCGGATGGCTCTAACATCAGTGTAATTAATCCTGTCCTTATTCCCAAAGCAATACAAAGCTATGGCACAGAACTAAGAATTATTATTCAAGACAAGGTTCTTGAACTATGCGTATTATATGGGATACTTTGCCTAAATAGATAACTACAACAGATATTTTATTATTATTATTATTTATTGTTGTTGTTATTATATTTAAATTAGCAATGTAGCACAGGTTGGCCTCAGACCCAGTCCTTCTGCCTCAACTTCCACTTTTAAGTGCTGGGATTATGGAAATGCACTACCATGCCTGGCTCTTAAGATGGAGTTTCATTATTGGTAACTACACATTAAAAGTCACCACATTCCTGAGATTATCTACTCAGTGTGACAAACAATTAGATTCTATGAAGTTTAGAACGTAAGAAAGGAAAAGAAATACTTCGGGCAAGATGTGAAAACTCAGGCTGGCCTTGAACTCACGGAGATCTGTCTGCCTCTGCCTCTCCAAGTGCTGCAATTACAAGCGCACACCACTGCGCCGAGCTGTGCTAAACACGTTTGATTATAATTTGTTTTGCCAGAAGAAAAGAGAGTAATTAGTGTTTTCAGAAACTGAAGACATTTCTGGTGGCTAAACACACAGAGACAATAAAGGGTGGTGATGAGCCCCCGGCGCGCCGTCACGTTACCCCAGAGGCTGATGAAGAGCCAGGCCAAGGCCATGCAGACAGGGGGCAGCCATAAAAAGAGGGGAAAATGGAAAGCAGGTTTTAGATTTAAACAGCTCCCTGAAGGGAACACTTGAGGCTACCTTGTGGTACCTCTTTGCTAAGGTCTTGTGGTTCACAAGGATGGTGTCACCTTTGCCTGTTCCCCATGGGCTCTCAAACCTGCCAATCTTTCACTAACTGCTCCTAGACTTGCTTGCTTCCTCCCTTAGTCATTCCCTCCCCCATTTTCCCAGTAACCCATTCAGGGGACTTGCTTTTTAATGACAGCACTCCCTGAGTTCCCTGAGCTTAGTTTCTGGGCAAGGAGCTTTTGATTTCCGTTATCGTCCCCGAATTTCTAATTTCAGCATGTCTTGAAATCTGGAAGAATTGTTTACCTCTGGGCTGATCAGGACTGTAGTTTACTGATGTCTAAATGTCTGTTCGGGACTGGGACCACCACTGCTCAACTTGTCCACTTCCAACTGGACCGTCATTTCACTAAAACATTCCACTGAGGAAAGTCCAGTTGCTGTGACATAAATTTATCAGTTCCTTGTCCCTGCCCTCCTGTCCACGAGGAAGCAGTGATCATTCAGAAGTACTTGTCTTATTTTTCTGTATAACACATCCCCCTCGATGCCTATTATCGTCACCATGTTGGTTTACTGTGTCCCTGTGGCAGCAGGGACCTTGTCTGCTGCGCTTTCTCAGAGGCTGGCCTCATGGAATGTCAATGAGTATGCGTGAGATGATGGGTGAGATGCCTTCAGACAGTGGTGCTTTGATAAAGCGCTGGGGCATGCTCTTCCGGAAGGCCCCACTAAGTGAGCTGGGCTTTATCTCAGGAGAGGGAGGTAGTAGGGATTGAGTCAAATCGCAGGAAAGCATTCCTCATTCACTTCTGCTAGCTACTGTTCAGCCAATGTTCCTCAGGTCTTCTGACCGCAGCTCTGCTTTCCCTACCACGTTGCTAGCTGTTGTGTGATGCCTCGCCTAAGTAGATGACTACAACAGATGATGGTGATGACATGTAAATCAGCAAGATAGCCAAGGCTGGCCTGAGCCCTACCATCCTTCTGCCTCAACCTCCACTTTAAGTGCTAGGATTATGGGCATGGACTACCATGACTGGCTCTTAAGATGGAGTCCCATTATTGATAATTCAGCAAGAATAGATCCTGCCATGAAATACTATATTTTATAAGGAAAATGGGCATTCTCAGCTACAGGGGATGAGTGAGGGGGTTCTCCAGGCCCTGCCACACTTTACTCAGTATCATCATAGTGCTCTGGTCCCATGGTGGACAGAATCTAGGGTTAGTGTGGTTCATCATAGCTGTTCCTTTTTTTTTAATTAAGTAACTTATTTGCTTTACATCCTGATCACAGCTTCCCTTTCCTTGTCTCCCTCTCAATTTCCCTTGTCTCCCTCTCAGTTCCTCCCTCTCAATTTCCCCACCAACCCCTCCTCCCCTTTCTCCTCAGAACAGAGGAGGCCTCCCAAAGATATCCACCAGCCTTTGCATAGCGAGTTGCAGTAAGCCTAGGCACATCTCCTACTGAGGCCAGACAAGGCAGCCCAGTCAGGGGAAAGGGATCCCAAGGCAGGCAAAGGAGTCAGAGAGGGCCCCTGCTCTTGCCTTAGTTGTCTCACATGAAAACCCAGCTGCACAAGTGTGACACATGTGCAGAGGGCCTAGCTCTGTCCCATGCATGCTCTGCGGATGGCATTGGGTCTCTACGGTGGCCTTTGGGCCCACGTCAGCTGATTCTGTAGGTGTTCTTGTGGTGTTCTTGTGGTGTTCTTGACCTCTCTGGCTCTCATCGTCCATCTTCTCCATCTTCCTCAGGATTCCCCAAGCTCTACCTCATGTTTGGCTGTGGGTCTCTCCATCAGTCTCCATCAGTCTCTACCAGTTGCTGGGTGAAGCCTCTCGGATGACAGCTGCACTAGGCTCCTGTCTGCAAGGATAGCAGAATATCATTGATAATGTCAGGGGTGGGCTCCCTCTCCTGGCATGCGTCTCACGCTGAGCCAGTCATTGGTTGGCGCTTTCCTCAAATTCTGCTCCACCTTTTATCTCTGCACATTTTGTAGGCAGGACAAATTGTGGGTTTAAAGTTTTGTGGCTGGGTTGGTGTCACCACCTACGGTTTTTCAACTGCAGTTAATGGCAGCTTGGAGGCTGCTTCTGCTTTCCAGAGAGAGGAAGAGAGAGAGAGAGATGCACACAGAGAAAGACAGACAGAGACACAAGAGATAGCAACAGGGAGAGTTCTATTTTGTGCTCCAGTAGGTGCCTAGGGCCCAGGAGATCTGCCAAATCGTGGCAAAAATTAATATGAAAATGAAAGTACCTATCTAGATGCTTCAAATTTCAAAACCACAGACTAGGATATCAGGCCTCCCTCTGCTGGTGCGTCTGTAATCCCCTCACCCTACAGCTGCTGAGGAAGGCAGCCATCAAGGCACACCTGACTTCTTGTGACTTTTTTCCAGTTTTGTTCTGAAAGGCAAATGCACACAGGGCATTTTTCTTTTAAAAACTAAGTAAATGAAAGCTCCATATGTATGTTATTTTCACTTTGAGCTTAAAATTTGTATATATATATTTAAATATTTTATTTGTGTGTGTGTTTGTGTGTGTGTGTATCTGTGTGTCTGTCCATGTGAGTTTAGAAGCCTGAAGAGGCCAGAAGAGAGTATTGTGTCCCCTGAATCTGAACTGAAGCTCAAAGTAACTATAATCTCTTCCACGGTGCGCTGGGAACCAAACGAGAACCTTCTGTAAGAGAGCACACATGCACTACCTCTATGTCATCTCTCCAGCCCTGAAAAAAAATCATTTTCTATCTAGAAGAGTGTAATACAGCTTTCTCATTTATGGAGGCTCTCAGTTATTCTGCTGCATGGACTTTCAATAGTATATTCACATTTTAAGTGTGAGCCTGCGTACAGACAGGCGGACGCCAACGACCTGTTGTTGGAGTCAGAGCTGCAGCAGTGAGTATCTGTGGGAAACATTCTGAGGAGCGAACATTTGGACAAAGGGCACATGTGTTTGTGAGCCTGATCAATCCTTGCCGCATTGCTCATCACAGAGGTCAAATCAATTTATACATGGGAAAGTTTTGAGCGAGCCCCATAACCACCTTTGAATGGCTGTTGGGGCCTTATTGGTGATGGGAAGATAGGGGTCCTGAACACTTGGATCCTTTCTGGACTGATGTGACCATGGTAAGGAGCCAAGCAAAGGATGCCCGGGACATTTGACTTGAGATTGCTCTGAGTTTTCTGGGATTCATGGTCACACCGGCAAGCTTGGACAGTCATTTACTAGGTTTGTACCTGCTATCTCAAGTGTGCAGTGAATGGTGCTAAGGTTGTAGAAACTGGGAACTACTGCCCTCTAGCCCCAGGACAAGGCCTTTTGGCCACTGGTTTTAGTTTAGTGTGTGAGAAGGTAGGGGGCTCAAAAATCATGCTGGAACTGGTCCAAGCCGATCATCACACAGTGCACGCGTGATGTCAAACAACCCGTCAACCCCTAGGGTGGGGAAGCAGCTAAATGCATCCTTAGAGTTAGTTGACTGGCTGCTTGAATTGACGAAACAATTCCATCAAAATAGTTCACCCGATCAGGCCTCGCAAGGTGATTGAAAATGAAGGATCGATTGCTTCTGATTCCAAGTTTCATTCATTGCAGGTTTGGCTGTGGGAATGTGAGGTGCGGTCCTGACACCTGTCTCTCATTTTGGCACCTGGGTGGCCCATGCCTGGGGTTTCCAAAGTGTATCATTTAATCTTGCACCAAGCCAGGCAGTGCAAACGGAGGCCTCAGTCCTCATAGCAATAAAAGAAGTTTATGAGTGCTTGTATTGTTTTTTGAATCACAAAGGAGTGTGTGTGGGGGGAACATAATCTTTTAAAGATGTGTATTCTCTAATGCTCTTAGCCTAGGGCTGCAAAAGCAGTGATAGATATGCATAAAAAAACATAGTACATATATACTATCACTACATATTTGTTTGTTTATATATATTTGATTGTTTCTATTTATATGTGCATTTTCATTATTTTGTAAGCATTTTCTCCTAAACTCGTTGCCCAGAAAACTTGTGGTTAGATTCACTTAATCTAGTTACCAATAACTACCAGGTGTGAGGGAGAGCCAGGCTGTTTGTCAGGGTTAAATTACCAGCATCACACGGGAATCTGAGACACAGACTAGGGCGTTTTAATGCGGAAGGTTTCCACTAGGAAATGTTGCCCTTTATGAAAGCAACCAGTTTCACAGTGTTAAGTAACATCTTAAATAGTACTATGATATGTTTTCACTGTGAAAGAAAGTAACCATGCCAAATTTGCCAAAAAAAAAAAAAAAAAAGCAAAGAGTAGGTAAAGATGAAACTAACTAACTCAAAATCCTGATTTGGAAGTTAGATCCCCCTGTCAGAGGCGACCAGACCATCTCTAAGTTTGTATGTCCCAGCACTGTGGAGCCTTTAAATAAATAAATAGACAGACACACAGATAGATAAATTAACACTAGGTTTATCCGAGTAACCCTGGCTGTTCTGGAACTCACTCAGTAGATCAGGCTGGCCTTAAACTCACAGAGATTTGCCTGCCTTTTCCTCCTGACTGCTGGGATTAATGGCATGTGCTACCACCACCTGGCTCCCTTGTGTGTACATTCTCTCTCTCCTACAATGTTTATCTTCAGAGTTTGGCTTATTTCTCTTAACATGGTGATCTTCAGGTTCATGCTTTTGTTTTGCAAAAGATATTTTCATTCTCCTTTTATCTATTTATGTGTGTGTTCGCTTTTGCGAGTGCCTGTATGCAGGTGCCTTCAGGGGCCAGAAGAAGGAATGAGATGCTATGGAACTGCAGTTACAGCTGGTTGTGGGCTGTCTGACATGGCTTCTCCTAAGAGCAGTCAGGACCCTCAGCTGCTGGGCCATCCCTCCAGCCCCAGCTTCCTTCTTCTTAAGGCTGAAGGAGACTCTGCTGTATAGATATCCTGGTGATACTTCTTTTCTTTTCCTTTCTTTTTTTCTTATTAATTTAACATTTTATTTTATTTGTTTGGGTGTTTTGACTGTATGTATGTAAGTGGATAACGTGTGTGCCTGATGCTCATGGAGGCTAGAAGAGGGAGTGGGATCCCTGGAACTGGAGTTACAGATGGCTGCGAGATGCTGTCTGGAGGCTGGGAACTGAGTGGAGGTCCTCTTCACGACCAGCCAGTGCTCTTAACCACCGAGTCATCACTCCAACCTGTGCTGCTGTTCCCTAAACAAGCATTATAATTCAGAACCTTCTTCCATCTGAGCCTGTTAGCACACTCTTCTTGCTGTATGCGCAAATCAAGTGTTTTCTCATAGAAGCACGTATCTCTTAGCATGCATGATCTGAAACACCTTTAAAAAGAGAACTAAGCAAAAGAAGGAAGGCCCTGACCGTGTGTTGCTACAGTCTCCCTCCTTTAGACTACCGGGTGGAAAGGAGACCTCTGTCTTTCTGAGCTTCTTCTAGGCACGAGGCTTGTGTAATTGTACTCAGCTCCCGGTGTTTGGGCGAGAAAGGGTGAGTTAGCGGTGAAAGAGAGGGGGGAAAGGTGGAGGCAGCAGAAAAGAGGGAAAACAAAAAGTAGGCTTCTAACGTGTGAGTGCCCCTTTTTATTATGTCAAAAGCTATAGTATCAGATTGGCCATTTTAACCATTCCCGTGTGTAAAATTAATGCCCCCCCGCCCCCAAAAAAACCCCAAGCACCTGTCAGATTCAGTGTTGACAACCGCCAGCACCAGCTCGCTCTCTCTCTCTCTCTCAAGGGTATTCGTTAGTTCAGAGCCTCTGTGACCACTAAGCAACGATCCCCCCATCCTCTCTCCACCCAGCCCTCACATCCTGACTCGATGCGGACTCACCACCACGGGAGAGTAGAACTGCGTAGGTTTGCCTTTGTGTAACTGGCTTAGTTCATTAATACAGGCCCTTACACACTGCTTTTCTGAGCAATACTAGCTCTCTGTGCAAGGGAACTCAGAGTGGAATGGAAGTTTGGCCTCTCTGCTTCCCTCCCCCGACCGCTTCTCTTTAACTCCAGGCCAGAGTCCTGCTTGAGCCTTCGGAAGCATGCTCATCACTCAGGGAACACTTGCCAAACCAGACCCAATCCCAACCAGAGCTGAAGGCACAAAGGTACGTGTCCACACCCCAAACCAGGCCTTGGGTTCCAGGAACAGCCCGTTAGGTCATTCTTGAGCTTAGAGTGATTACCTGTAAGGGTGAGGCTCTGTTCTGGAGCAGGAGTTCTCATGTTAGAGCAACTCGGTTGACCTTGTCAGATGAAGATAGAACAGGTTCTTCGTGGACATCCTTGCCTAACCAACCCGAGGCCACAACCAACCAGACCTGTTATGGCATGCTTTGACCACGCCTGCTTTCTTATTCGTAGCCTTGCCCGGCCTCTCCCCACTCCATCCTACAGTCAAACCTACATTTTCAACCAGTTCATCTAAGATCAGCTCCGAGTCACCAGTCTTCTTTACCTGTTCCTGCCACAAATGCCCTAATTACATGTTACTCTGCTTGTCACAGTTCTTTCTTTTTTAAAATTTATGTGCTGGCATGGCTAAGGCTAGCCCATCGGGTCTGCCAGAGCTGAGAATGTTGTGCTAAATCATCATTTAATACTACTTTGGTGCAATATCACCAGGGGAATTCCTGATGTAGTCAAGGCCAGGTCTTCATGCCCTTGTAAATCTGAACAACATCCTATTGTCTGCTTCTACCGCACTGCGTTCCCTCAACTGCTCACAGAATGAGGGGTGCATCAGTTAGTTCTACCTTTTTGGTCACTGTAAAACAGGGGCGATGCAGACAGGAAGAATATCTGTTTGAGTCTTTTCTTTCTATTCCTGGGTCTGTGTGTGTGTGTGCAGAGGGGGCGGGGTATAGAGACATGTCAATTTAGCTTTTCATCTTCCCTTTCCCAGCTCCCTCTACAAAGGCTGGTTCTGTGTCACAGGCCTGGGAGTGGCAGAGCCCACATCAGGAAAGGCCCCTGGGCATTTGCAGCAACCGGCATTACTTTGTTTTTAGACTGGAGAGACACACTAAGGGAAAAGAACCAAATCAAAGCGAAGGCTCCATTTCTCCCTCTCCCCCCCTTCCCCCTCCTTCCTTTGTAGGGTTCTACCCCTCCCCCAGTCTTCAGCCACCCCTCAGTCTACCCACTCAATGGGGACCCACCTGCCCTCCTGCAGTGTCACTGCTCCTTCAGAACACTATTCATGCCATTTACAATCCCCACACTAGCCAACCTTGCTGCTCTCCAAACACCAGGCCGCGCAGAAGTCATTACCCTGCTGATCTTGACAGCAAAACGTAATTCTGCTGGGCCGCCTGCTGGTGCAATCTGCTGTGAGTAACCCCCTGTGTTCTGGCAGTAAAAACAAATTAAATTAAAGATCCCTGCTCACCAAAGGCCTAATTCTCATTTTTGAGAAGTTTCCGTTAAACAATATCGTGAAACGCCGAATGCATGGCTCCCCCTCTGCCCCTCCTCCCCCGGGAACCGCGTGGAAAGGCAACTCTAGTAGAAGAATTATTAAATTAGCCCATTAATTTCATGTTATACCCTCTTAACATTTATTAATAATATTAGGAAGATTTAGAGATCTGTCCTCTTTGGATTCCGTAAAGCATTTATGGAAATTTGACCTCGCTGGAGAGACATTAATGGCTGAAAATCACAGATGAGCAACACAGTAGATTAGAAGGGAGTTTGCTCTGGTGGAGAACGCTGGAATGCTGCTTTTCGTTTTTAATGGCGTGGAAACCTGTTAGGAAGAAGAGATCTCACTTCATGTATGTTCCCTTCTTGACTGGTAGTGACTCCTACCTTGCATTCTGCTTCCACGAAAGCAGTGTAACGCGTCCGGGAGAAACAGGGTGTCTCTCCTGCAGGTGTGTGGGCGAGCGGCCTTCTGAGGGATGGTTATTGTCCCCACGTGATTATGGTGGATCCGCCAGGGTCTTCCTGTCTTAGAAATAGATCCTAGCATGTCAGACAGCCTTCTGAAGAACATGTGTCTTACCCTGTGCCTGAACAAAAGCATGAAAGAACTAGACACAATAAGAGGCAAAAAAAACCTTCTGAGACCCCACTAAGGAAGGACAGGTCACCGCATGCTTTCATAGGCATTATGTTTTTAAAATGCTCCTCAATACATTTAGAAGTAAGTGCTTTTGCCCTGTATTGTGGACAACAGTTTTGCTCTGGGCCATGCATCTTATAGGTCACTGATATCATAAATATGAATGATCATAGTGAATATTCACCCATTTGCTCCACATGCTACTTTTTGAGAATCTGTCTTTGGCTGGGCCAGGGCTGGGGCTCTGTGGTTAGATAACAATGAACAAGAAATGGATTTTTTTTTTTCTCTATGGGGGAGAAAAAACAAAATAAACACTTACAGAGACCACACATGACCTTCCGTGGTGGCACACGCCTGTAATCCAAACCTTTGCAGGGTGGGGACAGGAGGATTAGGAGTTCAAGGTCATTCTTGGCTAGGTAGTAAAGTAAGTTTGAGGCCCATCTGGGTTACATGAAACCCTGTCACAAACAAACGAACAAACAGCTGACATAGTGGTGCTAGGATTATACATTCTAGACATATGTGAGATCTGTGGCACTCTGAGAGACCTTGAAGCATGTCATCTCATTAGCATGGGAAGTCCCACAGTGAACGATCCCCAAGCCTAGCCTCTTCTCTCTGTAAGAGTAAAGCGGATGGAAAGTTTCCCGAACTTAGATCCACTGAGATCACAAACTGTATTGCCTTGCCATCTCTACCATGAAGACTCGGGGCAGATACACCCTTTAAGGTTGTTCAGCTGGCAAAGTCTATGAAGATATTCCTGCGTCTGAACTATCCGGTGGAACACTTCTCATTCCGAGCATTTTGGATAAGGGAAGCTTTAATCAGATGCACACCGAGCTTCATGTCCAGCTGCACTCTAGTTGGGACCGCCCGCCGTCAGGCTCTTTGAGGTGTGTACCTGCTGTTTGGAAGCGGGGAGAGGATGGTAAAAGCATCATCTGCTCTCTGAAGCCCAGGGCCTGCGAGCTCTGGGTTCTCAGAGGTAACTGTAGCAGCTGAGAACAGTCCCTCAGGACCTTCGGTAAGTTCTTAGTTCCGGGCAAATAGATAGTTCTGTCCAATATGGTTCTACATGGGTGGGGAATGGGTCTGAGCGAGGAAGAAAAAGCCATTTTGCAGCCATTTCTATTTACCAGAGACAAAACTCATCTGGACCTTCCAAACAGGGCTGGAATAAGGACTCTGAAATTATTAGCACAGATGAACAGGGTTTCCCAGCCCCACCCCCACCATCGAAGTGTTTGTGCAGAGAATAATTTCCCTGGTGGGCTCTAAGATCAGAGTCTCTAGAACATGGGGATTACGCTTGTCTGGGAATCAGGAAAAACGCCTCGCTAGTGTCTTAAAGAACTCAGCAGGGGGCTGTGGTGTTTGCAGCTCAGGTGGGTGCGGTGTTTCTCGGAAGACCACAGCTTGATGCTCGTGGCGGGCACACTTTGAGTATCCATCTTCTGTAGCACGCAGGTTTCAGATTTCACAGCTTTTCAGCATTTGAAGCATTTGCGTAGACTTTATTGGCTGAGCAGCCATCATCCCGAAGACCTGCTCAGGAAATGACTGCAGGACACAGGGTGCAGAAAAGCCTTCACGTTCCCAAGCGCGTCTGATTCTCGCCTGTTTGGGTCAAATATGCTCACGTGGCTCAGCGGCCCCATGGCGGGCGCTCTTTCATCTTCTCCCTGAGTGTGCATGATCCGGGTCCTGGCTCAAGGACCCACGGGTGTGCACGTCATTAGATACCGCTGTGGTCCCCTTGCAGCTGTGTTCCCTTCTCTTTCGGGTCAACTTAACCAGAATCAGTTTCTTAGGTCGGGTTCCTTGTTGAGCAAAATCTTTGCTGCAGATGGGTGGAGCAAGAATCTCTGAAAAAGTGACTGTGTTCGTGCTCTCCCCTGGGGGAAAAAAAGTGACACTAAGGAAACATCATGAGAAACTTCAGAGACAGGCTTGGGAAGGGAGTAGGCGTGTCTGCCACTGTTTGAAGAAACTGAGACTTTGGAAAGGAGATTGTTACTCCAAAAGCGATGCATTGATAAGGTAAAGGGCTGGGACAAGGATAGCCCAGTGTAGAAAGTGTTCACTCTGCAAGGCTGAGAACACGGCTTGTAATTCCAGCCCTAGGAAGTGGAGACAGGATCCCCAGAGCAAACCTGCTAACCAAACTAGCTATATTGGTGAGCTCTGGGTTCAACCAGGAGATTCCTGCCTTAGTGATTAAGTCAAGAGAGATTGAGTTTCTTCTGATGTCAATTTTAGGTCTCTACTCACACATGCACATATATGGATGCACACCTGCACACACATATGTGCTCACACAGGTAACACATATACATGCACACCAGCTCACAAACACACACAACCGGCTGAGGAAATAGCTCAGAGGGTCAGAGGGGGACCTGTTCAAATCCCCAGAGCCCAGTCTAGCTGAATCAGTGAACCCCAAGACCACGGATTGATCCTATTTCAAAACCAAGGTGTCTGGGCAGTGGTGGTGCAGGCCTTCAATCCCAGAACTCCAGAGGCCTCTGAGTTTGAGGTAAGCCTGGTTTATAGAGTACGTTCTAAGACAGCCAGGGCTATAAAGCGAAACCCTGTCTCAGAAAACCAACCAACCAACCAACCAACCAACAAAACGATCTTCCCTTCCAAAACAAGGTGGAGACTGACTGAGGAAGACACCCACCATTGACCTCTGGCCTCTACATGCATCTGCACAGCTGCTCACCCACCTACATACACACTTATACACACATATGTGTCCATGTGTACAAGCACATACTCTGTTTTTTTTAAATTAAGGTTAGCCCCATGGGATGCATGCCTGCTGCCAGGAACTTTGCTTAGAATTTCAGTTAATCTTTGCACGACCTTGATTAGGCAAATGTAACTTTTTGCAGGTACAGAGACAGAAACACAAGCAGGGAGCATCAGATCCTCACATTGGTCCATAAGCAGCAGATGGAGGTGCTAGCCTGGGCCCTGCATCTGGCTATTCACTTCTGCTGTCACCAGCCTCCTTGGTGGGGATTGTCTTTAGAGTACACCTGCTTTGCAGGAGTCCAGAATGGCTTACAGCAATTACCCGGTGCTCCCAAATTTCAGTTACTTCAGACTGTTGCATTTGTGTGTGTGTTTTTAACACTTCCACATTTGGCATATGGAATTCAATGTCTCCATTCCATATTCTGCCTTCACTGATTGGAACAGCATTTCTATTTCAAGTGCTTTTGTGACTGAGCACTCTCCTCTGGCTATCGCTCCAGTTATCCGTGTAAAAGAAAAGATAAATCTTTAAGTTTTATCTCTTTGAGCTAGGAACCATAATCAGGCTTATTTTGCATGCTTCTAGAGTGGCTTCAAAGCTGAGTTAAATTACAAAGGGCTTTGACTGTCACTCTGGAAGATGCTTTTTTTTTTGTACGTCTGTCTAGAGAGGATTTGATCTCATGGAGGCTTATATACCTGGCAGACATCAAATGCTGCTTGGGCTGTGTGGGCTGGGACTTGGAAATGCTTTCATCCCTTTAAGGTTTCCTTTGTGTTTGTGGCACTTTGATGGTGTTTGACCAGCACTGCCTTCTCCTAAGACCTCCTGTGAACAGTTCCAATCTTACATATGTGGGCTCTATGTGAAGAAGGAGGACAGTGGAGTGGGTTTTCTGGGCTCAGAGTATGCTTAGCTGTCTGGTGTTGGGCTGTAACTGTTACTGATCCAGGAGGAGGAGATGAGCTTGTACAGGCACGTAACTTAACCACAAGAATAAGCATACTGTTTATTTCAGCTAACACACAGCACCTAGATGGCCAAGTTGAATGGATTGAGACATTACAAGCAGATCAGTTTCCAGAGACTGTCCTCCTATGATGCCCTAACAGAGAAGAGAGCACCTGTCCTGAATGGGGGAGGCACCATCCAACAGGTAGATATAGATAAAGGAGAATGAAAGTGATTCCAGGCAGTGTGTACTAGCACCGCTGCTCCTGAGCCAGTGCATTTATTACTGCTGCCGTGGTCTGGGACATCAGACTACAGCTTCTTCAGTCCGTTAGTGTTGATTCACCGCAGCACTCCCAGGGATGCTTTTTGGCCTTGCAGCCTCCAACTGAAGCTACATCACAGGTCCTTATTCTGAGACTTTCAGCTGCTTCGACTGAACACCTAACCACCAGGCTCTCTTGGTGATCCTTTGTGGGACTATCCAGACTACCACACAGAGTGACCTAGTAAATCCCTCTCTGTAATTTTCTTTGTATAAAAAGCGGTAAGTTTTGTCCCTTCAGATAATCCTGAGGAATCATGTCTGTGTGCAATTGTCTACATATATAGCACTTAGAAAGCACTTTGCAAACAGTTAATGATGCCAGCAATAACAACAAACAGAAGTTATGTAAATGAAACAACTAGCTTGGTTACAAGGACAACTCATAGGTGGGGCCAATGCAGGATGCTTGAGCCAGTTAGCTCAAGAAAGGGGCAGTAGGCCTGAACCTTCTAGCTGAGAAAGATTTGATCTACAGGGACTTATTTATCAAATCTATAAACTGTCATCTGCATCCTCACCTATTTCCAAAGTAAAGTAAATACACATGGGCTGCCATTTGGGCGGGTAAGAGGAAGTCCCTCGGCTGGTATGCGTGTCTGATGGCACTGTTGGCTCAGTGCCCCGGCTCGGAGGCCAGCGCCGTGCAGACCACGCTTGCCACCTATCGGGTTATCTAAATATTTGTGAAAGAGCGGCTTCCGATGCCGCCACCAGGGACACGCAGCTGTTCATGCCAGGGAATGTCCGTTCTACAACTTAACACATGCTGAGACAGAGAGGAGAGTGTGTTTTCTGAGGTAGTCTACACATCGCCCCTCGCCTTTGCTCGGGTGAGCTCTGCCTTTGTGCTTTGTTTGAAGTGTCAAGTGAGAACGGAGTCCCCAAGCAGTTCATCCTGTGTGCGTGAAGCTACACTCTAGGCTGCTTATGCTCTGGGCCTTAGTATTAAATCCTCACACCTTTCCCCACGATACACAGTCCTGTTGAGCTATCATGTTGAGGCTCGAGGCTTTAGAAACCCTGGCAGATCCATCCCAAGGCCCTCCAAGGCTCAGAATTCCAGGAATAAGCTGCTAAATGAAGGAGGGCAGGAGTAGAGGCAGGCCCATTGTTTTTACTTCCTTTCTTTCCCCCTGGCATAAAAAGGATGACCAGAAGAAAACACTGCACTAAACCAGACTGGAGCCATGGCTACATAAGCAAGGAGTCAGGCTACAGTTTAGAAAGCTATTTTGACTTTCGTCATCTTAGCTTTTTCTTTTCTGGGGGTGGTGAGGACCAAACCCAGGTCCTTGCAGTGGGGCAGTACTTTTGTAGTGGAGACAGGGCCCCAGCTGAGGGTTTTACTGAGTCAGGATCTTACTGTATAGCTGGCCTGGCCTCTGGTTTGTGATTCCCTCTGTCTCAGCTTCTTGAGAGCCTGAGACGGCAGGTGAACCACTGCGTCTGGCTGACACTTTTATTCTAAAACATACAACAACTGTGAAAATGCACAGAACGACGGTCACCATTTTGTCCCTCCTAAGGCTTAGATTTGGGGCTATGAAACACGTGCATTCTATTGTGTGCATATCCCCAGGGCCCATCTCAGAGCTCCCAGCTTCCCAAATGGCATATTTTCGCCCACAGATCACATCTCTTATTCCCTTCTCCCCAGATCTCAGAGCCCTCCACCCTCCTTGTTGGCTCTGTAGACTTAATGATTCTAAGCAACACACACGAAGGTGGTCTCAGCCGGTACTTCCGTTTTGGTTAGCAGCTCCTTTCACTCGGTGACTGTCATCAAGGCCTATCCTTACAGCACGTGTCAGAAGCGCCACCTTTACAGGAAGACAGCATTTGTTGTGTGGGTACACCGCACATTGTTCTCCCATTAATCTGTCGATTGACACATGTATTGCTTCATATTTTGGCTGTTGTACATGACAGTGCTATGAACAGAGCTGAACAGAGCATATGAATACCTCTTTGAGTTGTGAGTTCGTTTATTTGAATCCCAGTCATAATGCTGGATTATCAGTAGGTATGAGGAGGTGTCCATGTCTTTACATAGGTGAATTTCCCCCCTCACTCATGTTTTTAATTAATTAAGTAATTAATTAAATTTATATCTCAATCAAAGCATCCCCTTCCCCCCTCCTCCAAGCCCCTTCCTCTTGTCTCCCCTCCTCTCAACCCTCCTGTTCTACCTTTCTCTTCAGAACAGATGGCCTCCTGTGATACCAACCAGCCTTGGCATATCAAGCTGCAGTGGGACTGGGTTTATCTTCTCCTATTGTGGCTAGACATGGCTGCCCAGTAGGGGGAAAGGGATCCACAGGCAGGCAACAGAGTCAGAGACAGCCCTTGCTCCTGCTGTTAGGAGTCCCCCAGGAAGACCAAGCTGCATATCTGTTACATATGTGCAGAGGGCCTAGGCCCATCCTATGCATGCTCTCTCGTTGGCAGTTCAGTCTCTATGAGCCCCTGTGAGCCCAGGTTAGTTGATTCTGTAGGTTTTTTTTTTTTTTTTTTTTTTTTTTTTGTGGTGTCCCTGACTTTTCTGTCTCCTTTTATCCTTCCTCCCCCTCTTCCACAAGATTCCCTAAGCTCTGCTGCCTAATGCTTGGGTCTCTGCCTCTGTGTCCATGAGTTGCTGGGTGAAGCTTCTTTGATGACAGCATAGCAGAGTATCATTAATACTGTCAGGGGTGGGCTCTCTCTTTCATGCCATGGGCCTCACGCTGGACCAGTCTTCAGATGGCCATTCCCTCAATTTCTGTTTCATCTCACTCCTGAACATCTTGTAGACAGGACAAATTGTGGGTGGAAGGCTTTGGGACTGTTGAAGGTCCCAGTCCCTCCACTGGAAGTCTTTTCTGGTTACAGGAGATGGCCACTTCAGGCTGCATGTTCCCCATTGCCAGGAGTCTTAGCTAATGTCACCCTCACAGATTCCTGGGAGTTTCCATTGTCTTAGGTTTCTAACTTGTCCAGAGATGCTCCCACCCCACTGGCTCCAGTCCTCTTTTCCAGTCCTCCCTTCCTCTGTCCCCCTCCCACTTGATTCCTCCTGCTTCCTCCTACCTCCTCCCACACTAAGTTTTCTCCCTCCCTCCACCCCTGATAGCTATTCTATTTCCCCTTCTCAGTGAGATCCAACGGTCCCCCTTGGGTCCTCCTTTTTTCTTAGGTTCTTCGGGACTGCGGATTGTAGTATGGTTACCCTGTACTTTCTGGCTAATGTCCATGTATAAGTGAGTACATACCATGTATATCTCTCTGGGTCTGGGTTACCTCACTCAGAATGATCTTTTCTATTCTATCCATTTGCCTGAGACTTTCATGATGTCCTTGTTAATAGCTGACTAGTGTTCCACCATGTAAACGTACCCGGTTGTTTTAAAATGTTCTTTTAAAATGTATATGCCTTACCCTTGTTAATTCAAATGCTGATTTCCCCACCCCCAACTCTCTGGTTTCAATCTGGATATTGCATTGTAATACTCACTATAAGCATCCTGTCTCAACTCTTGTGTAAACAGGACACAAATAAAGCAACTAGATACAATGTTGTGCAATGGGAAGAGCCAGAGGACAGGAAAGAGGGGAGGAGCTAGAGAACAGGAAGGGGCGAGAAAGAGGAGGAGCTCGAGGAGAGCAGATTGGGAGGAGAGAGCTTGGAGGACTTGGAGCATGAACCAGACCTAAGATTTCACAAAAAGCAAGTATAACGTGGGAAATCTAAATGTTAGGAAACTGAGGGCTTGGAGGTTTAGGAGGGAGTAAATATTGCCCAGCATTGTGTTCTAGGTTAACTAAAAACCCAGTCTCTGTGTGGTGATTTGGTTATACAGCTGCTGAGGATTAACAGCAGCGTTACCAGAAGATAAACCAGTAATAAATATTAATATTCATACAACAGTACCCCATTTTCTTTATCCGTTCTTGGGCTGAGGGGTATCTAGGTTGTTTCCAGTTTCTGTCTGTAACAAATGAAGCTGCTGTTGAACATAGTTGCTTGCTCTTTTATTTTTGTGGATGGGTGGTATATCAGTTACTTTTTTTTTTACATCTCTGTGACAGAATGTCTGGAAAGAAAAACAGCCTAAGGAAGGAAAAATTGACATTTTGGTTCATGATTTAAGGAGACTGTCATGGTGGAGAAGGCATCTCACAGATATGTGAGCCACTGGCTCCATGATAGCAGCAGCCAGGAGGCAGAGAGGTAATGCTGTTATGCTCAGCTCACTTTCTCTTTATCCTTCAGCTCAGGACCCCAATAAAATATCGCCATCACAGGCAGGTGGTTTTCTTCCTCCCCCAGTGAAATCTTTCCTGAAAGAACCCCATAAACGCCCCCCAAAATGCGTTTCCACAGTGATTTTAAAGCCAATCAAACTGATAGTGAAGACTAAGCATCACAGGTGGATGTAATGATGATTCTACCACTTCCGGCTGGCAAGGAAAAATTAGGGTTTATTAAAGACCAGGACCATCTATCAAACACAGCTGTATATGCCTTCAATAGATAGATTAAGCTAGACTTGAGGCAGACCTACAGTAAAAGCTAAATGTCTTTGAGTGCATAAACATCTGACCTAAAGATACATGCATCTTGTGGGGCTAAAGGATGACTGGGTGGGCCAGAGCACTCAGCTCTCACCGAGGACCCGGGTTTGATTCCCAGCACCAGTACTGAAAACTCACAATCGCTGTAACTCCAGCTCTAAAGGACCCAACTCCATATTCTGGGCTCTGGGGTCACGCATACATGTTGCATACATAAGCTCACACAGGCACACACACATCCATAAAATAATAAACAGATCTTTAAAAATGATAGCTCTCCTGAGTGTGATTGCTATTTTTATAACGTGAACCCATAAGAGGATTTGCAAGTCTAAATGTATGAACTAAGGTCATTTGAAGCAACACGTGCAGTCAAAATGGGGAAGAGGCCAGTTTGGTCCTAAAATTCCAAGGCCCTCCATGAGAAGCTGCAGAATCTTCAATGACAGCCTTCTAGTTTAAGTGAAGAGGGAGAAAAACCATAAAGGCAAAGCTGGCTGAAGGAAACAGGAAATAGTGAGTGTCAGTGTGTGTAACGATGAAAAACTATGCCGGGGAGAAAGAGTGAGAGAGGGTGGCTGTCACAGTCACACACAGGGCCTGGCTTGCGTTGGAAATAGTATTTCAATTTTTTTCTTTCTCTTTCTTTTTAGCTCCCTTTTCCTCTTTCTGTCTCTCTGTCCCAGTCTCTCTCTGAGCCCGTTTCTGTTGTTTGCCCCCGCAGCCTAAAGAGGAAACTGGAGTGCTTCAGGGAGGGTGAGATTTGACAAACACGCTACAAATCTTCCTGCCTCACACCACAAGGTTGGCAAAGTAGGTCATGGCAAGAAGCTGCAGGTGTTAGAGGCCCCAGTCCCCAGGAGGAAGCAGAATTCGCCGTGAGAGGTTTAAGCGAGGAGGAGCTAAACATAGGCGCAAGTTTCACAAGCATAGGAAGGACTAGGAATGCCTAAAAATAGAGCTGCTCACTCGGGCCCCAGAAAGAAAGAAACGGTGTCACCCAGGCCCACCAAGGCCAGCTCCCCAGAGGGCTGTCTTGTATTCTTATGGCCTCAGTTTCTTCCCTCCTCTTTACTTGTGTGTGGTTCCCATATCATGCAGCTCATGGAAAATCCCAGGGCTCACACACACACACACCTTCCAGAGTTGTAAAGCCACCAGTTCTCCACTGCCGCCATCACCAGAAAGACATCTGTACAGCGACCCTCACCCTTACTTCTCCCCACAGCTCCCGCCAATCCCTGACTGCCCGTCTTCTCCTGTCTGCCGTGTGCACTTGACACGCAGGTATGGCTGTCACAGCTTCAAGGCCTCTGTAAACTATGGACTGGATAATGCTGGACCACTGCACTTCTAGCAGACAGATTTTGCTCTGGCTCTGCTTATAGGTTTTTGTCAACGTTATTTCATGTTTCTACCCAGAGCACCTCTTAATGCACTTATTCTTGAGTCGTTAGCACCGAACTCCTGGCCAACATGTAACTCAGCCGTGAGCACAGCTTGTATCCACCTCCGCAGGGCACACTGCAGCTTTCCAGCTTTCTTCAACTTAGGCACATGAGACTTTGGCACCATGCCTGGGCTATTAAAAGGAGTGAAATCATTAACAAACTGCATGAAAATGGGGGCTGGAGGGATGGTTAAGAGAGCTTTTGCTGCTCTTGCAGAGGACCTAAGTTCAGTTCGAAGCACCCATGTTAGGTAGCTCACAACCACCTGATTAGGTCTAGGGGATCTGGTGCCCTCTTCTGGACTCTTCGGGCAACTGCACCCACATTCACATACCCGCCGGACCCACCCCCACATACACACATAATTAAAAATAAATCTTTTAAAAGACATGACAATAAGGAAGCATTTCATGTGCTGAACAGACAGACAAGAGGATGCTTCATGAGCCCTGAAACGGGATGTATAGGGCAGCTTACTTTGGCTGCCTCTTGGAGCATGTGCAATGGGCTCCTTAGATTTGAAGCTGTTTCCAACATGTCTGTAAATGACCATGTAAACATTGCGAATATCACTTTTGGAATTACTAATAAGATTTGTGTGTGTGTGTGTGTGTGTGTGTGTGTGTGTGTGTGTGTGTGTATGGAGATGTGGATATCTTTGCTGGATCGCTCCACCTTGTTTTTCTGGACAGGTTTGCTCACTGAATCTGCAGCTCACCGACTCTGCCAGGTTGCAGACACTGATCTCCCAGTCCTTTCTGTCTCTGTCACCCCAGCGCTGGGGTTAAAACTGTGTGGCCTCAACTGGCTATTTTTGTGGGTGCTGGGGATCTGAATGCAGGGACTTTGCTCACTGAGTCACGTTCCCCCGATCAGAATTCTGGTTGTTTTCTTGTACCATGTGCCCTAAGGCAGCCTGGAAATTTTACCACATGTAGAGGAAGGTGTGTATAATACAGTCTCTGGCGTGGTGTGTGAAGATGTGAACATGTAAATAAAAATATCTGTGTGTTATGCCCCCACCATTAATATATAAGGGTTCCTCACAAACATTTGTTTTCTTCTTCCTTCTTCTCTTCCTCCTCCTTCTCCTCCTCCTCTTTTTTCTTTTGCTAATGACAGCCATTCTGGTAGGGGTGCTGTGGAATCTCAAAGTAGTTTTGATTTGCATTTCTGCAGTGGCTGAAGATTCGGAATATTTAGGTTCTATGTTTCTTAGTCATTTGTGTTTTAGTTTTTGAGAACTGTTAATTTTACCTGCCCATTTGAGGGTGGGGTGGTTGCTCTCTTGCTTAACCTGGAGTGCTTGTGAATTCTGTATCTTAGTCCCCGTCAAGTGGGGACACCCCTTCCCCAGGCGTCTTTTCACTCTGCCATGTTTTCCTTTGCCCTGCAGTCACCGCTGCCCGTTCTTGCTGTCATTTCCAGAGCTGCTGGCGTCCTTCACAGGACTATGCCTGTATCTTCCATTTGTCCCAGTTTTTGTATAGTACACTTGGAGTCTTACATTGAGGTTTTTTTTTTTGTCCATTCTGAGTTTATACATAAGTTATACATAAGCCTAATGCATTCCAAAAAAAGAGGTTCTCATGTTTTTATTATTTTGTTGATTTACTTTATACCTTTCAAATTTATTTTCATCTGCAACTTATTTCTTTAGCAAGGTATAGGTTAAAGAACCAAAGATATTTATTTATTTATGTGTTTTGTTTCCAAAGGACCATCCATTTTTGTTAAGATCGCCTTTTTACAATGGATCTCTTTTTCCCATGGACGTCATTGCACATTCTGGCTTGTTTTGTGTGTGTCTGCTCTGTCTTTTTTTGTGACATCATCTTGTCAGGGTATCACACAACACAACTGAGACTTCAGCTTTCGCGATGGGCATGTATTCAGTATCTGGATGCAGCAGCATCTCTTTTCAACATTCTCCTACTTGTCTGTGCTCTCCTTTGCAGGGGGCCATACCTGGGTGGTTGCATCAGTTTCTGTCCTGTTCACAGGTTGAAATCTAATTTTTCTTTTTGACTCTCCATAAGCCTGAATACTTCACCTCATCATCTAAGTACAGGTCATGAACTTCTTGACTGCACACTGCTCAGCTTTTGATCTGTTTCACCACGGTCTGGATTTAGAGATGAGAGCCTGAGTGATCATCAGTGGTCTCCATGTGAATGGAACCTAGATTTTCCTGGTTCCTGGTCATCGCTTACTGTCATTATGGCTGCAACTCTGAACTATCATCACTCCTCTCCCCTGCTTCCTTCCCCACCTCCTTCTATTAAAGATAGAGCGAGTCAGGCACTGTACTCAGTATTTTAATATAATTTTCATTTAATATTGATATAATGCTAAACATTTAAAATGTATTATCCAGCTAATCTTTTTATAGTGTTAAATATTTTAAATATATTATTCTTTTAGTCTTTATGGAGTACTAGAGGTTGGGGGTTTTGTTTTTCTTTACCCACAGCTGTTGGTGGGCACTACCATACTCATTCTACACTCTAACACATTTCTTCTGTTATTGGCCATTTTCCAGTCTTGACCAGGAGCCCAGGCATCCAGAATTCCTAGGGGCTTCAGCAGACCAGTTGCTGGAGGAGTGTTTTTCTTTCCAAAGTTGTAAACTGCACCAAAATAGATTTTAGACAATTTACAATGTGTTTGACAAGCAAACAAGTTGTTGCTGCTGAATTCTGATTTTTAATTGAACTTGGATTTGAGTACTGGGGACCATAAATACTATACCCAGGGGGAAATAAAGCCATCGTAAAGGCACTGGAGATCTCCTGGGGAGGTCAGAGGGCGAGGGGCATGCAGGTTTCCGGGTGTACCACTCTCTTGGAAAGATTTCTGAGGGGCTGCTAAGGAGCTTCGGGGCCCATGATGACCAATCAAATAGCTGTCAGGTGACAAGTCAGCTCTGGCTTATGCACATGTAAAAACTCTAAGGGTCGGGGGAGGGAGAAAGCAAGCAAGGCTTTTGTTCCCATTTTGGTTTAACTTTCTTACTATGATGAGCCTCAGTCCTGCTTATATTTCTTCAAATGATAGCATTTCTCCGAATGATATCTTACCACTTTTTAGATACTTTTTTTATACTTACGGCTGAGTATAACTCCATTGTGTGCACACAGCATTTTGTTTTATCCATTCATCTGCTGATGGCTCTTAGGTTAGTTACTCGCCTGGTTGCTGTGGCAAAATGCCTGGCAAGCAGCAGACCTACTGGAGGAAGGGTTTATTTTGGTACCTACGGTCCGTCTCGGAGGGGAGTCACAGCTGCGGGGGGTGGAGGCAGCTGGTCACAGTGTGTGCTGTGGTCAGGAAGCACACTTCTTTCCCTGTTCATCACGGTGAGTCCTCGGTCTTGTTCTAGGCTTCCGGTTCCTGCCACACTACCAATACTACATTCTCACCAGGACCCTCTCGGATGTCCTGTTGTTGCCCTTTGTCATGGAGATCCTGCCGCTTTGGGTCTACAGAACCAGCCCCTCCACGTGCTCCAGGAGATCCTTGTGCAGCTTGCTTCCTCCTTGTTGTTCAGCCAACCAAGAAATGATGGCGGTCTCTGTCTGTAACTCCGGTAGCAGGGGATCCTATACTGTTACTGTCTTCTGGCTTCAGTGTGGGCTCTGCATGCACACGGTACACAGACACACATGCAGGCAAAGCACCCATACACATGAAATAAAATGGACAGTCTGAAACAGGAGAGGAATACACCGCTGTCCACTCCTACCGTACAACACAGCCTTTGTCTAATTGAACCTCTATACCCTTTGACCACCATGTCTTCAATTCCTGACTCTGTAACTACCTTTCTAGTCTTTGGCTCTACGTTGTCAACTTTTCTGTCTCCATAGGTGAGATCATGTGGCATCATTTCATCCCACTCAGCACATGTCTTTGTTCTGGTGACCACTGATGAATGGACAATGGTGGCAATGGTGATGATGATGAGGAAAATTAGACTTGTTTTTTAATTTAACTTTTAATTTATTCTTTGTGAATTTCACCTCATGCATCCCAATCCCACTCATCTCCCTGTCCCTTTGACTCTGCCCTCTGTCCTTGCAACAACTCCTAAAGGGGGAAAAATCATTGTGGAAGCTGTAGTGTATGACAAGTGTGTCCCACAGTATACCTCTTTATCTATATTTCTTTACTTGTTCATTGCAGTGAGTCATTGGTCTTGTTCTGGGCTTCTGGTTCCTGCTATACTATCAATGCTATATTCTCACAAGGACCTCTCTTGGATATCCTTGTTGTTGCCCTGTGTCATGGAGATCCTGCAGCTTTGGATCTGTATGACTGACCCTTTACACGCTCCAGCAGTTCATTGATGGGGTAGATGTTGGGATGGGCCAACTCAAAGCACTGGATCTGGTCCTGGGTGTTAGCTGGGCTAGTCAACCCGCCAGCTCTCTCATACCCACACCACCAGTCTCCAGCACTATTCCAGCTAGCTCACCTAGTGCCACAGCTGGCAAGGGGCAGAGCCAGCTCTCCCATGGTCATGCCCTTGGGGCCAGCTTACCTTCTCCCACTCCAGCAGGGCCAGTTCTATTGTGCTGCCCAGTCAAGGTGCAGGGACTTGCTGCTGGGGAGGGGCTGGGCCAGCTCTCCAGCTCTCATGACCTCAGGGCCAGCTCACATGCCTGCCTCAGGTGGTGATGGGGAAGAGGCAGAAGGTGGTGGCAAGAGTGGGGAGGATGAGGGGGCACATCTCTCCCTCTTCCACACCACACACAAGCAGGGCCAGTTTTCCCACACTCATGCCTTGGGGATGCCAGCTCACCTTCAAGACCCACAGCCAGGGCCAGTTCTACTGTGCTGCCCAGGCAAGGTACAGGGCCTGCTCTCCCGAGTGTTGCAGTCAATGAGGGTCAGGGCTGGCTCTCCAACTCGCCCGATCTCTCTTCTTCATCCACATCACTGAAGGACAGACAAGTTGCAGGTCCAGCTCTTCCAAGCTCACACCCTCCTGGCAGACTCACATGTGCCCACCATCAGGTGCCTGAGATGACCTGGTGTCATGCAGCTCTGGCAGGCACATTAGAGAGAGATCCCTGCCTGGCCTCATGCTACCATCCAATAGGTAAAGCAAACCTGAGATGACCCCCAGCTAGGTACCATGAAGGCCTGGGCAGGCAGACCATGCCAGAGATGATGCCCGCCCAGTGTCACACAGCACATGGGTGGGACGTGGCACTCCTAAGACTCCTAAGACTCAATTTTTCAACTGACTCAAGGCAGACTAGTATTACACTGTATATGCTCACATCAGGCAGCTGATGGAGTTTAAAGACTGAATGTTCATGAGAGGACAGACCACCCATAGCATGAGGAAAAAGGAGTGGGGGTCCCAGACGCAGTTAAACAAGGCTCCCTTGGGACAAGAAGCAGCTCCTCCAGTGAACAGAGAGCCGAGCACACCAGGCAGATGCAGTTACAACAGTGGGCCTCACAGCAGCACTTGAGTGATCTGGGGTGATAGCCCACTTCCCACATGAACTTTGAAAAGAGTCCATCTGCATAGCGTTGCTCTGGTAGGAAAGCTGGGCGCTGGGAAGGCTGGAGAAGCCTTACAAGAGCCATGATAGAGGGTAGGGTGATGATCTGGCCAGACCTATCTGAAGGACTGCCTGCATGAATGTGTGGGCTCAGTTTATGACGGTACAGTCCACAGTGTGGTGTATTTCTCCAGCGTCTCAAACAGGAAGTGAGCACATACCTCACTTGCATTCTTGCTATTGCTGGTATCCATCAACACAGTCGCCTGTGCTAGATACCTGAGAATAAGTCTTCACAGTCCTCCTGCCTCAGCATCCCGAACAATGAGACTGCGGTTATGTATCAGCGTGCCTGATTGGACAGCCTACTAAACAAAACTTGCAGGGACCTTTAACCCAAGTTGAATGAGTCAGACACAGAGCTCTAGACCATGAAGACCCTGGCAGTGACAACCGAAACAAGGGCAAAAATAAAAATTAAAGTCTAGATGATTGCTTTATATGATGATGGAGCAGGATGGACGGGTGGACCCCAGCCCAGGCAGAGGAGACACACAGCATAAAAATAAAGACCTAATTACAATACTGCAAGTCTAATGCACTACCAGGGAGGAAAGAGACTGTAAGACTAGGAGAAAGCATTTCCTCATTGTCCCTGGGGGGATATTATTCCATTCTTGATAGAGATAACTGTGGTAATCTGTGTTTGAGGATGTGGTTTTTAAACCTTGAAATAAGAACTAATAGAAATAAAAACAGGATGCATATTTTCCAAACGACTTCTTAGGAGGCAAAGAAAATAAGTTTTGTATATCAAAAATGCTTTATCTAACATATTGAGGCTTTCAGCCTTCGTCTCCTAACCTCCAGAGACTTCCCACCAGTCCTCCTCAACACCACCTCCAAGGTCATTAATGCAATACCCTGTTTCTGACCACAATTTCTTCCTTTTCCACCCTGGCGGTGTTTTTTCTTTTTTTCTTTTCTTTTTTTAAATCACAACCACCAAAATAGCTCTCGGCCTCTCTGTGACCTGCAGCTCCTTCGTTTTTATTCCCCCGTCCTCCTCCAACTCTCTCCTTCCTCCAATTTTCCATATATCTTTAGCATTCAGGGTGCAGTGTTGCATTGTTGCTACTACCAGTATCCTGTACCCTAAGCTGCTTGCTGCGCTGAGTCTTGTTAGACCTCGCGTGACTGAAATGCACTCGCGGAAAGCCCACTGCATGTGCTCACTTCCTGTGTTTGAGCCGCTGGAGAAATATACCACACTGTGGACTGTACCATCCTGAATCCTGAGCCCACACATGCACACAGGCAGTCCTTCAGATATTTCTGGCCAGATCATAAAAGTAAAAGTAAAAACACTAGCACTCTCTATCTTTGTTTGAGTGTCACTCTCTAAAGTCAAAAGATGAGACAAAGATTTGGGGGTGAACTGTATTTGAAAAATTATTCCAGCAAGCAGAGGTAAGAGGAGAGGAAGACAGGCAGAAATGAGAAAAGCCATAAGGGGTCAGTCTAGTTATCCTGTGGCAATTTATATCAATGTCTGTTAGAAACCATTGGAGGCATTATAGAGAACAGAGCCATAGATCAGAGACAGGAGGAAAAGGCATATACACAAGGAAAAGTTTATACACAACTGTAACACCCCCTCCTTTACTCAGCTGTATTGAGGCACAGAGTGGTAAAATTCTTGATGGCTGGAGAGGAGACATTGAAAATTCCTTAAGTGGTAGGGGAGAGACCTCAGGCTATGGTGGGCTCAGGGGCTGTTCACTGGAGCTTCAGCTAAAGACACAGTGGCCAGGCTGGACAGCTGTGCTGGTTATGTGTGTGCTGTGGTGTGTGTGTGTGTGTGTGTGTGTGTGCGCGCGTGTTATGTCGACTTGATATGAACTAGGATAATCTTGGGAGAAGGGAGAAGGTATGTGAAACCACCTCCATCAGATTGGCCTGTCCTGTTGGGCGTTTTCTTGATTAGTGATGTGAGCGGTGCTCCTCCTGCAGCATTCCTCCACGGACTCTGCTTCATTCTTTCTCTGCTTTGGGTTCTTGCCCTGACTTCTCTTCACGATGGACTATAGGCTGGGAGAGAAAAGAAACCCTTTGCTGCCCCATGGATTTTGATCATGATGTTTATCACAGCCGCAGAGACCTAACTAGAGCAAAACTAATAACGTGTTATAATGATCGACTTGCCCCAGGTGCTAGCTCTTTACACTTCATGGTATCCCCATCAGACAGGCAGAGAGAACTGCTTCCCTAGTTGTCGTTATATGAACTCTTCTGATGTATTATCCCCCTTCCCAAAGGGATGCTATGATGTATATGCTGTTATAGACCCAAGGGATAGCTTTTTTCTTCTTCTTTTCTTTCTTTCTTTCTTTCTTTCTTTCTTTCTTTCTTTCTTTCTTTCTTTCTTTCTTTCTTTCTTTCTTTCTTTCTTCCTTCCTTCCTTCCTTCCTTCCTTCCTTCCTTCCTTCCTTCCCTTCCTTCTTGTTTCTTCCAGTTTCCTAGATTTTCCTTCCAACCATTGGAAACATTTATTTTTCCTCTAGCGTGATGGTCATTCGTGTAATTGCAGCACCAGGGATAAGGAGGCAGGAGGATTGCTGGAAGTTCAAGGCCAGCCTAGGCTACACAACAAGACACTGTCTCAGAAAACAAACCCCTGCAAAAGGAAGGAAACTTACAACTGACCACTCTTATTTCCAGGCTCTGACGCCCTTCGGATTTCCAACAGTTTCAGGACTTACTTGATTTTAATAATGATCCTTTCTCCACTGAATTGCCTTCCAACTTTGTTGAAAAGTCAGCTGCCCATTTATGTTTATTTTGATCCACTGATTAAGCTGTCTACATTGCTGCCAATGCTGCTGTCTTGGTAAGTATAGCTTTATAGCATATATTGACTAATGTGTACTACTCTGACTTTGTTCTCTCTAAATGCTTCTGTGTTACCATAGGCACTCAGAATTCCACTGATGATAGCTACTCTTTACAAAAACGTTTCTGGGACCTTGTTTTGGGGTGTTTTGAATCCACAGGTACATGTAGGAGAGCTTATATTTTGGTGGACGCTTATTTGATCTATGGACATGGTATATCCTTCTGTTTTAAGTTCTTCTTTACTTATCTCAACAACTTTTTTATAGCTTTTTTCCAAAGTAAAATTCTGTCAAATACTTGTCACATTTATCCCCAAGAATTTCCAATTTTATGATGATGTCTCTGTTTTTAATTTTATTTTGGCTGCACATTGTTAGCACACAGACACATAATTGATTGTTTCATATTCATCTCTCATGCTACAACTTCAATAACTGTCTTAGTTTTAGTAGTATTTTTTTTTTGCATTGTATTTCATACCAAGATGACTCTGCTCTCCATTAATTAACATGGACTGTTTGTTCTTATTGCAATATAATTTTTTTCTGGTTGGGACATGCTATAACTATAACGCGCAGAGAGCAGAAGTGTAAGGGGTCAGTTGTGCCGTGTTCCTTTTCTTAGGGGAGAGAACAACCAGTCATGAGAAGTTTGACATTGCTAAACTAAGTTTTCGTTTTCTTTTCCATTTTCTGGTGCCTTTTGTGTGTGTGTGCACATGTGTGCATAGTCATGTGTGCTTGTGTGCAGAGGGCAGGGGTCAAAACAGATGCCTTCCTCATTGCCCCCCACATTATTGTTATTGTTATTATTGACAGGGTCTTCTCTGCTGATTGGCGGGACTGTCTGGCCAGCAAGCTCCTGGGACTCTTCTGTTCCCTTCTCCCCAGCACTGGGATTACATGTGTGTAATGCCGTCTGGGTTTTACGTGGTTTCCTTCTCCCCAGCACTGGGACTACATGTGTATAATGCCCGGTCTGGGTTTTGCTTAGTACTGAGGCTCCAACCTCAGGTCATCATTTTTTGATGTAAGCGCTTTGCCAGCTGAGCCCTCTCAGCTCTCGTGACTTCTTTGAGATTGTTGTATTCTCTTAAAATTCTTGTGTATATTCTTTGATAGTTTATTAGCCTTGACTTTTTGTTTTGCTTCCCAGCAATGACTTAAGGTTTATAATATAAATTTTATTCTTACCTCAGCCTGCCACTCTGCCCACATAATGCCACATATGTACAATATAAGATCACAGCTATGTCCTTGTATTTCTTCTATCTCACCCTGAGCTGTTACTGTCCTCTTAACACTATAAAACCCAAATTGCATTACATGTTTTCTAAACAGCTGCTCATCCTTAAGTGTGTTCAAATTGTATTTGAAAACATCTTATATAATTCTTGGCATGTTCACTATATAATTACATAATTACTATTTTCATTCATTTATAGAGAGACCTCTCAGTCTTGGCACCATTGATATCTGAGTCCAGATATCTGCCCTGTTGTGTGGTTATGTTATGTGCTGCAGGATGCTTAACTGCAGTCCTGGCCTCTGCTCCTGAGATGCCATTGGGAAGCCCCATAGCTGAGACCCAAGCTCTCCACCCTTCGTTTCTTCCCTGGAACTCCGTAAGGCTTTGAAACTCATATGCAATGTTATTCAACAATTGCCAAAGCCTGGAATCTAAAAGTCAATCTGCATAGCTTCTTCTTCATCTCTTACTCAGATTTATGAACAAGTTACATTATTTTCTCTTTCTAAATGTGTCCCGGTCACAACCATCTTTTCTGTTATTTACTGCTACCACCCTAATGTAAATGTTCACCATTTCTTATCTAGGCTAGTACAATGAATTCTTAACTAAGGTATTGCCTTTTTACTTCCTCCTGCATCTGTGGTCTACAATGTAGCTAGTGTGATTTTCACAATGTGAATCTTGAAAACCCACGCCTTGCTAATTTATAATTTCATAAACCATTTGTGCTTGGAAAGGGATGGTTTCTTTACTGTCATGTTGGACAGCAAATAAATATGGTGGTGAAATTCCCCTGATGTCTATGTAACTTTATTGCAAGATGATTTTGAGTTACTTGAGTTAGGACTAGGAATGAGAGAGGGTAAAGGATCCTTGGGGAGAGGAGGGAAGAGGGCATTGTGAGCAGGGAAGTGAGTTTGCAATGTACACATCACTAGAATTACCTCATAATTAGGCAGTAATGTTTTGTATGAATTTGTGTCCTGAGGAAGGATGAAGGGGGTAGTGGAAGCTTATGGAAGAGAGTATATCAGCTATGTAGTAATGGCCTTCTGCTCTATGCATCTTGGGGGACACAGTAGAGGTAGAAAAGTAGGTAGAATTTTGTCCTTCTTCTTAAGCACCTGCCTGAATGCTCTCCTCTTATAATTTGTATATTCCTTCCCCTACACCTACCCCAAGGGTACCCCAGCCCTTTCCTCTCTTCTACTAACAGTCTTGAGTGTGACTATGTTTTCAGTTGCTATGAGGAAAGGGGGAATAAAAAATCCAAGGGTTTGTTCAAATCACATTAAAAATAAGGGCCCAGATGGCTGGCCAGACCCCTAGGGCCACTTTAAACTTTCTCAAAAAGAAGTGAAAAAGACTCAGAAAGCCAGGACCCGAGTTCGATGCTGAACTTTCCATTTGCAATCTGCCGCTCAGAGTGGGAACAACAACAATGCAAGTTTAGACCTTTGAAGACGGTGTGGAACCAAAGCCGAGTAAAGAAGGGAAAACGGGAGGGCATAGAAGATGAATGAAGGTACCGGCAGGTAGAACCAGACAGAAGGGTTTCCTACAGCTGCCAACGCCATCAGAGGTAGTTTTGTGAAGGTGGCCTTGTTACTGATGGACAAACAGTTCTTTATTTGGAGATTCTGAGGATTTCTTATTTTAAAGGAGTGGCAGCTGGTTCTGCCCTGTGATTTGAAGTAAGACACTAGAAAGTCTGGCTTTGCTCTAATGTTTGTGTTGTGTATACACACACACACACGGACAAAAGCACACACTCATGAACGCAGACACGTGCACACACACATACATATGCATCCACATGCATGCACACAGGTGCACAGACACCACACATTTACATACATCGTTCGCCTAAATATGACTTTACTAGGAAGTCTTCTTAAGCTGGGCCAGGACGAGGCTGGCTGCCCCTGTGTTTTCACGTTCCCTGGGAAGCATGAGCTAGTGGGAAGTCACAGTTTTCCTACCGGAAGAGTCCTCAGAGACTGCTAGACTTGCAGTGTGTGTGTGATGTTGCAGAATCAACACGTAAAAGATGAGAGCAGCAGTGAGGAGACAGGGACTTGTGGGGGTTGGCACAGAACGCCATCTTCTTGTGCCCTCCACCATCAAGTTGGTGTCTGAAGCACCATGCAGACTGCTTCGGGTTGCAGTTCCTCGGCTGCTGACTTAGCCCCATTCTCTCTGCTTTGAGCCCAGAATTACGGTGACTTGTTCCAGAACCATCTCGGGGACAGAGACAAAGCCATGACACAGCCAAGTGGTCATTATACCCCTCCATGCTCTGCTGATGTTCATTTGTCTAGGAAAGTTTCTTTTTAGAGACACAAGGGTGTACAAAGGCTTTGGGGGCACCAAGGAATCATCTTGGAGATCATTTTAGTGGCTGAGAAAAGGGCACCCAGCTCTAACACCCAATGCGGAGCTGCAAAGGAGGTGGGTATGGACCAGATCTGGCTCAAAAGCAAAGATGAAGATGCTTGCAGAGTCTCTGATTGATGCTCTCCTCTTGGAGATGCTGCCATGGAGGGGGCCCCTGCCAGCTGAGCTGTTCCAGGACTGTGGTTGGCATTATCAGCATTTCCTGTGCGATCCTGGGTTAGATAAGTAAGCTGCATCCAGACTTCAGACCAACTAACTCCACTGCAGTCCAGACCCTGCATCCCCTTGAGCACTCTCTAGGCTGATTTAGAGACTGTGAAATTCAGCCTGTCTTTACTACATGCCCCTTCTTCATCTGTATCCCGAAATCAGCACCTGCGGCTGCCAAGTCAAACCTGCATTGCTGTTGTTTCCACTCTGAGTGGCAGGTTGCGTGTGGAAACTTTGGCGTCTAACTCAGGTCCTTGCTTTCTCAGTCTTTTTCATTCTGTTTTGAGGAAGTTTGAAAAGCCCCTAAGATTCTGCTAAGCCCTCTGTGCTCCTCCTAGGTGTGAGCCCCAACTTTTATCCTCACCTCCCCGCGTGTCCAGTGCACGTGGGCTGTACTTGGTGACTGAAGCCTCAAGGCCTTCGTGAAGTGTTGGTAAATGCTGTTGAGGGCGTGGGGGCAGGTGGGAAGCAAGCCTTGTGGTTTGGGGGAGAAGGGTGGCTAGATGAATATCCTCAGCTGGAAGTTTATCGTCATTCTGGGGGCCTGGGCTTCCCTGTGCTTCAGTTTCCTCAGCTGCAAGGTGAGGAAGGCAGAAGGCCATCTCCAGGACATCGTCCACTTGTATCTAGCACCACACTTATTTTCCTCTATTGCTCAACAGCAGCATCAACCGTTGTGTCTTTGGGTGTCCCACCTGAGGTTCAGCACAGCCCTGTGCAGTAGAGAGAGGACAGGCACTTAGATAAGGAAATCTAAAGGCAAAGAGGTGAGCACGCATAAGTTCATGAAATCAATAAAAGGATGGAACCCACACTCAAAGCCAGAGTCATCTAATCCCGAAGCTCCCTCAACAGTCCCAGCTGTACCAAGTAGGGATGAGAAAGGACAGGAGTGGAGGAGAGCTACAGCAGTGAACTCACCCCTGTCACTCTGTCTCTGCCTCACCTGTCCCAGGAGCATGGCCCATGGATCTCAAGCCTCAGGTTTGGTTATTATCAAGGATGGAAATGTCATCCCTCTTTACCCACACAGATGGAGTCAGTTCCCATAATTAAGGTGGCTCTGTGGGAAAAGACCTGAGCTTGATCCTCAGGACCCAGGTTGGAAGGGACAAACAGAGAACCATAATTGTCCTCTAATAGCCATATGTGCACCATGGCTAATAACCAACCAACCAGCCAACCAACTAGCAACTGAAAAAAAAAAAAAAATCTCTGAGCAGACAAAGCCAGCCAGATCTCAGAAGTGATGTATGTGCTTTGCAAAATTCAGTTAAGCTGAACTTGTACTTTTCCTTTTTTTGGCTATTCTTGTAAATGTGTGTATTCAGGAGAAACAGAACGTAAGGACAACCCACGAGAAGCCGCCAGCACACGTAGGTTAGACAACTAGAGCTTTCTCCCAGGGTACGACAGAAAAGCACAACGAAACATTCTCCCTTGGTTTAGCTTCTGTGGGTGCCCCTTAGTGCTTCACAGCGTCCCGCAGTGCCTCGTGGCGCCCCACAGTGCCCTATAGTGCCCATGATGCTCTGTACGCCCTCATCGTGCCTCATAGAGCTCCCAGGTGACTTCTACATGGAGTTGTGATATTTATGAATCGTTTATTTGCACAAACAAGATTTGAATTTCCCCTTGGGCCCGTTTACCTTTTAAGATAGTTCTACTCTTCCGACCTCTTTGTGAAGTGCCCTTCCTTGGTGGCAGGAGGGATTGGAGCGTCATTGAAGATGTGAGAAGGTTTTGCTGTGCTAGGCTTCTAGGCTGCTTTTAAGCAAAGGGTCTGGGCTTAAGATAGATCACTATGAAGTCGCAAGGCTCCTTGGGGGTCTCCTATGTGAGGCTTCCCAGCACATAGTGTGGCCTCATCTTTCTCAACTGCTTCTCAGCAGCCATCGAGGAGGTTGCCAGTTGTGTCAAAGCAGTAATCTTCACAATTAAATCTGATGAGATCCTTCCCCCCTTCCTTGGGTCGGTATCCTTTTGGAAATGAGGATGCTTGCAAAGCCCATGGACTTCCCTCAGTGTCATGGCTGCTCACCCTGGGTGGGAGCACCTGTGCTCCTTCTCGGCTTGGTTTCACATGCATGTTCCTGTGGGACTGTGTGTGGTTGGCTTTGCTTGGTCTTGTACAGTGCAGTGTCTTGGGCTCAGAGTTCTTGAGGCATTCTTCAGGGTGAAGCTTACCTGGGAAACACCATGGCTTGGACATCTCCTTCCTCTCTAGTGGATCTCTGAGATCCACTGTTTGTCCTGCACTTCCCTGAGGTGATGGATATATCAACTATGGATGGACCATTGTGTGACAGACAAATGTCTCACTATATTACATTGTGTCTATCAACATGTAAGGTTGGAAAGGGAGAAGAGAGGATTGTGGGGTGGAATGCGCTTCTGAGGGTGGCAGCTAGAGTGGCTAAGGAAAGGTGGGTCACATGAGAATGGTTGCCATTGTCCTGAGGGTGGTAATAAAGATGACATCAACAGGAAAAAGAACTAAGAACCTTCCCTATCAACTAGAGCAGGAGTGGAGGGAGGAGAAAACAAAGGGACTAGATACTGCAGGCAAACTGCCTCTGATAGTGCCTCACACTCAGCCACAGGAAATTACTGGAGTTAGAGAGAATTAAGAACTAACTTTCTATGAAGGAAGAGCTAGTTAGAAACCAGAAACCAACAAAACCGTTAGCAGAGAAGCAAGAACAGAGAAGAGAAAAAGTGGAGGATCTCAGGAGTCCCTAATGTCTGTAGGTTGATGGTAATCATGCCATTGTGACTACACCTGTGGGCTCAGAACACTGCATCAGCATCCTTTTGCTTGTGGACAAGGATCTGCCAAGACCAGGCTCTTCAGTCCTGCTCGGCTACAAGGTGCATTTGTGATGGGGATGTCAGAACCCCAGGTCACAGTGAAGAAGGCAGAAAAGGCCCCTCAGGAGACTTGAACCAGTTGGGGTACTGGACAAGTAAATCCAGGCAATTAAGGAACTCGTGGGACTCCCTGTTACCCATGCTGAGTATTGCGAAAAGATAGGGTTACAGCTCCCTACGGGGTCATTCCCTATAGTGTGCCGGGCACAGCTTGCCTTTTCAGACAAAGCAGTAGTGAACCAGACTCGGATACTTTCTTGAAAGTGGTTGGCTCAGGAACTACTTCAAAACAAACAAACAAACAAACAAACAAACCTACCTGGACAACAGCTACAAACTCATATGGAACTGTTTTGAGTTGCTGAAGAACATACACCATTCATCATGCTTATTGATGGCATCGATGGGACCGAAAGATAGGATTTAAACTCTGGGTGTAAGAAAGAAATTGAGCGAACAGTGGTGGAACTGTTGAACCGGTTGGATGATTCAATTCAAGAGGAGATGTGAAAGTTATCATGGCCACAAGATTAATAGAAACCCTGGGTCTCGTTCTTGCTGCTTCACACAAAGGAACGAAGTTAGAGCACAACTCCTCTGCCAGTTAACCTTTCCAGTCCTGGCACCTGCCTTCTCATCAAAACCGCTGGACTCCCTCTGCATTTTCTACTTGAGCCCTTGAGATAAATCTGCTTCAAACCCCAAGTTACTTGCATCTTCTCTGGCAGGGTTATCCTTAGCTGTTTATTCTTTAGCACCTTGGAAAGGGTCAAGTCCCCCCCATCCCCCCATGGATGACAGTCACACTGATTCATGCTCTGCCTTCTCTCTGTCTCTCTCACTCTTCATTTTTTTCTGTAACTTGGCTATGATCCACAGTAACCTCATTATCCCACCACATTTACTTTAAGTAGTTTATTCTCTGTTTACAGCTGACAAAGATGTTCTGTGTGTCTTTCATGCTACAGGTTAAAACTATGCACTCCAATCTGAGCTACATTCCTGGCTAGAAGATTCTTTTTTAATTAGTTAAAATAAAAGTTACCCATAATTCTATGACAGAAGAGAGGCACAGGATGCCTCAGACAAACATTGGTTTTCCTTCTCAGTCCTAACCCATCTGGGCATGTTGAATATTTACACAACCCGTACAGTTTTGAGTCTGTTTGCTCCTAATGTAATTTTATAATATTTTGCTTAGCTGTCATCAAACTCTCACGACTACTGTCTGTCTGTCCTTTCTCTGCCTCATTCTTTATTACCCCGTAAGTGTGTAACCTATGAACTAATATGTATTACATATTTGATACTACATATTATACATAGTAGACAATATCTATTATATGTAGGTATGCAAATTAGATATCAGATATGCCCATTATTAAAGTGGGAAATTTCCAGGCTGGAGCTACAGCTCGGTGGCTAAGAGCACATTTTGTTTTTTTCGAGGGCCTGAGTTCGATTCCTAACACCTCCATCTGGCAGCTCACAACAGCCTGGAACTCCAGCTTGAGAGAACTGACATTTCTCTCACCTCTTCAGATATATGTACACAGAACACACATACATTCACATAAATAAGTCATGAGAATAATAAACTAGGGTTTTCCTTCTCAGGTGTGATGCCTCAGATAAACTCTGCAAGTCCCTGGTTGCCACTGGAAAGATGCTAGAAAATCGCTGGCGCTGTCTTGCTCACGTCGCCCACAAGACTTCAGCTGAGTCTCTTGTTCTCCTTATTGACTGACGTGAGCTTTGGCATAAGAAACAATAGCACGGCAATATTAGTGTTAGTGTGGAGGCCCAGGGGAACATCCCTCCCAAAGCGAGCAGATTGCTGCAGCAAGAATCCAGCAAATGTGCCATGGCGTTGTCTCTGGTGTGCCAAGTAACTGGGTTTCCAGTGAAGTCTTTCCATGCTTGGCGAAGCTGGAGTCCACTGACCTGAGTTGATTGAATCACACCTCACAAAAGAAGCTCGTTTCTTTGCAGGGTACCTTATTAATACATATTTTCTAAGAACTATGTATTTGGAGAACACTATGCTTCAGGAATCCATAAAAACATCAATTGCTCTCCACATGCTCAGTAGCAGATGAATGGTGTGGACAGACCAGCAACCTTGAACCGGGCGCTTGGAGGCTTGGGCCTTCGTGCTGGCATTGACAATAGTGAATGACCTTAATTAACCTCAGCTGCTGAAGGACTTGTTTGCGTATTGATTTTCCAGAGTCTTCAGTGTAAGTTGCTGTTGCCAGTATTATTAACTTCTACTGATCAGCGCCTTGATATGCCAGAAATTATTCTTTGGTTCTCTCCATAAATTTTTAATTTGATTTTTCATGTCATTTGATTCAATTTTATTGAAACATCCGACACATACAAGTTATATGTGTATTTAATATTGCATGATGTATTGATATCTCTCTCTCTCTCTCTCTCTCTCTCTCTCTCTAATGTCTGATGGTTGGTTTTAATGTCAACTTGCCACAAATTATAGAATCACCTGGGTGGGGAGCTTCACCCTGAAGAACTGTCTTGATTGCCTAAATTTTTTTCAGGAAGACCCATGCCCAAGTGTGGGCGTCCCTTCTGGTTGGGTAAGATCACTGATGACTTTTGTCTGCCGACAGCTTGCGTAGCACACCCTCTGACACTGTGAAAGCTAGCCAGCATGGAGAGCTCTTCCTGATTAGTACCCACTTGATCTCTCTGTCCCGTGACCAAAGTGTGTGGTGTTTTCAGCAACAGGATCTTACAGTCAAGTTGCAGAGGGCAAACACAACCAACCCTAATGTCCTGTATTGTCTGGAGAGTCTCCAGGATGTCCCCGTCAAAAACCCAAAGGGTGGTCTTCCACAACTGGAACTGATCTTTTTACTTGGCAACTTGTGGCTTCTGGGAGATGCCTTGGTGTAGAATCCTTGGTGTGGAATAATTCCAATTAAATGCTTTTATAAGGGGACAAATAAAATAGTAGATTTCCGTATGACTTTTCATACATTTTCAGTGTCAGTTACCCCTTCCCTCACCCCCTCATCCCCTTACCGTCCCATCTGTCTCTCCACTTAAACTCCCTCCCCATCATTCTTCTTTCCCTTTCCCATCTCCCACGGTTTTCTACACTCCCTTCCTTGTATCTTTCTTCTCCCTCCCCACCAATGGGCCTTTTCTAGTTTTCTGGATTCTAGAGGCACTCCAAGTCAAATACACCAATCTAAAGACCTGATGCTAGGCTCTATGTAGAAGTGAACACGTACATCATTTGCATTTCTGGGTCTGGGCTATCTCAGTATAATGTTTTCTAGTCAGTGTGACTTTTTAAGACCCATCTGTGAATGCTCACATATAGTAGGTGTCTTTCTGTGTCTGGCTTATTGCACTTAACACAGTGTCTTCTATGCTCTCTCTTATAGTTACAGTGGTGTTTTTATCTCCACCCGAGCAACAAGGACATGATAGAAGTCCACTCACCCAGTTCCCCAAAATGAATGAAATTGGGTTCTAGTCTCTTTGATTTTAGATCTCACTAGCTAGATCCTGCATGACTACCGTGGGGATATTGGTCAGAAGAAGAAAGTCCTCTGAGGCTGGGGCTGTAGGGACAGCTTGTGTGATGGGGAGATGCAGGCAGTGAAGGGGTCCTAAAGAAGGGCAGCCTTCACAGCAGAAACAGAAAGCCATTCTTGAGAGGAGTCACACCCACAAAGACAGAGTGATCAAATGTACCTAGCACCTCTGCATAATTGGAATGCGTTTGTCATATTTGGAAAGGAGATTTGGACCTGCAAAAATCCTTTTGAAAAGAACAGAATCTAACAAGACCTGGAAGATCATCACAGGCCTCAGAGAATGAAGAGCAAGTACATTCCCAAGGACATCAGAAAGAGCTGTCGCCCTGCCAAGTCTCTTCTGACATTGGAGCTCTCTCCTGAGATCACTTGGCTACACACAGGAACGCTGGTGATATTAGCCAGCTGGTCCTGGCCAGGTGGATTCCACAGGAAAAGATTAGGAACTCAGCATCTTAGCTGTCCAGGTGAGTGACTGGGGGGGGGGGGGCATGGGGCGTGAAACTCAGAATGCCAGTGACGTTGGCAGAGCGCCTCTGCTCTCCCTCTGTGACATCAGTGGAGACACGACGCCTTGTGCCACCATTTGAATGGCAGGCAGCTGGCCTAGGAAGCCCCTGGCTGGTTCTCCAGTTTCTTTCTTTGGTTTCTATACTGAATGAGAAGCTGAGCAGGGTTGGGGGAGAGATGGACCTGATGGGAACTCAACCTTCAAGTGAGACCCATTATTTTCATGTTGTGCGGGAAGAAAAGGAAAATCCGATCCTGTACACAGCAGGCCTTTTATATCTTCATAATGCTTTTCTTCCAACTACGAAAGCCACGTGTATTTGTTGCAGAAAACTAGGAAATACATAGGCCAGTAAATAAAAGGTATCTATAGTGCCCCCCAGACACAAAAACAGTTACCATCTGAAGTGTTTTCTAATGATTGTACATAAAAATCCACAACATGGACATATTACCTGTGTATATATGTCTATTTATTGCATGTTTATCAGATAGGATTTATACCGTACATGTTCTGTGAACATTTTCTCATGTGGTTAGGCATTTCTCAGAACCAAGAGGTCTGAATGACCGTAAAGCATAGCACAAACATGCCATAACTTACTGAACCATCTGCACGCTGCTGGACGCCTCCCGTTTCTCTGCGCTGGGAGCGACAGCGCCCTGCTTATGTCTGTCCCACGAGTGTATCTCTTTCCTAAGAAGCCCTTGAGCTGGAGACTGTTATGTGATGGGAGGTATTTTTACCATCGGGGAAGCGCAGTTTGTGTCCTGTGTCATCAGAGGGGACACAGAGATAGAAAGGGTCCGCTACAGCTGGAAACCGGAAGCAGGGCTAGGGCTAAGGGTCAGGGACGTGGTCCTTAAGCGGGACGCTCAGGTTGAGCTAAGTTCACTTCTTTTCCCCTGCAGTGAAAAGAGCGGTGATGGCACGCTCCTCTGCTTGAGGGATCTCAGAGTTCTGGGAGAAGAAGCTTGCTCAACAGGCCGGAATGCTCTCTCACATACAGGAGTGTGTCCTGTCCTGCTGTTGTGCCTTCTCCTCCTCCAACTTGACCTCTAACCCTAGCCAGCAACCCTGCAATATTATTTTCTCTTGGCAATTTTGGTGCTTGGATTAAGAAAAAAAAGGGGTCTAGGACATAGCTCCGTGGTAGAGCCTTTGCCTCAGATCACACACACACTCACACACAAACCCTCCCCCCCCATAAACAGGAACTCTTGTGGTTAGAGTTTGATGAGACCTGGGCTCATCTTTTGTTATGCTGAGAGGAAAGCCTCTGAGATAAGAGAGAAAGGAAGTGGCCAAATGTCTTGTCTCCTGTTTTATGTGCTTGTGGTAAAAGGCAAACAAATGAAAACAAAACAAAACAAACAATAACCCCCTTAATTACGATGGGGTTTTGTGAGGGAAGAGAAGCAGGGACACATTGATTAATTCATGGTGAACTGGTAGTCTCCTGGGTTTTTTCTGCTTAGCAACTCCCTTTTAGAATGAGCTGTGAAGACACCCCACCCCCAGTTTTGCTTTTTATGCAGTCATTCAAGGGGAAAGAAGGGCCAGATATTTTAAATGGGAAATGCAGAAATGAACGATTCATACATTATAAATTGCCACTCATTGACTACGAGATACAGACCTTGACCTTCCCTCTCAGCGGGTCCCTTTGTTTGGAGTCCGTAAGGTATGCACTGCCTACTGGTCTCTCCGTGGCTGCTTCCCCCCACCCCCACATCCACTGTCATGGGGTCACCCCACATGTGTTCAAGGGATCCGTACATTCTTGACAGCGATTCCAAAGCACACAAGTACTCTGCAATATTCCCACTTAGTGGGGAAGAAAGGACCCCGTACTAAGAGAGCTAAGACATTGCTAAGAGCAAATTCATCTGTGAAATCATGAGGAAGGGAAAAGAAATCCCTGGTAGTTTCACACAGCCTGCAAAGCTACAGTTGCCATGTGTAGGGGTGACTTAAGATGGAAAGGGTGTTCAGGTATAGGACTTGGTATCATGTCTGCCCTGAGGGTCTTGGAATGTGACTTCCCAGGATGAAGTGGGGGCATGGTGAGCAAGCTCTGCAGTAAATACTAAAGTTTTGTTCTTCTTTTGAGTCATTCAGCTGTCTTACATTCCTATTATGTGCTCTGAACATAACAATAACAAACAACAACAACAAAAATTCGTGAGTTCAGTAGAATGAAAAAAAAAAAAGCCACAATTGATGTCTGCCAGAGTTAGGGAAGTGAAAAGACAGTCATGCTGATCTTTAAAAGAGAAGACTCATAACCTGGACTTGCATGAAATGTTAAACTTCATACATTATAAATTGACAGTCATTGACTACGAGATACAGACCTTTTTCTAAGGTTTGTGTTTGAGTTCTGAAACAACTAAGCCAGAGATGCGTGGACACCGAGTCCCACATAAGAGAAAATTGGAACGCAGGGATGGCTGACGACACGAGGAAAACTTTTTTGGGAGACAGGGCTCCAGCTGGAAGTGATGTGTCTTCAGGAGGCCACCTCAGCTTCTTGTCCTGTTTGCTGTCTACTGAATATTCTTTAGCCACAGGAGGAAGATTTGACCCTTACAACTCTACATAAACCAAGGGAGATCAAAGAGCTGAATGTGAGATTGGAAACTAAGACTACAGAAGGAAGCCAGGGAAAGGCTTCCAGACACTGGCACAGACAGTGGTGTTTTGCAGAGGACCCTAAAAGCACAGGAACCAAACCCAAGACTCAACAAATGGGGCTGAGCCATACAGAAAAGCCTCACAGCCAGTCAACAACATAGCTCAGGAGAAATTTTTTGCCAATTATTCATCTGACAGAAGGTAGATATTTAGGTTTATATGGGAAATTCAAGAAACAGAATAAAAAATAGTTTAATATTAAAAAATAGGTAAATGGGACAAAGAAGTACTTCAAGAAGAAGTACAAATATCTGGAAAATTCTCAACCTTATTAGCCATGAAGAAATTATAAATCCAAACTCTCTGGCTAGAATGACAGTTGCATATAAAGTGGCCTCCAAAGAGCTAATGCTTGATGGCATATAGAAAAATAGGACCCCCCACACACACACATACTGTAGATAGAAATGCAAATTTACAGTCATTATAGAAAACCAAGACTGGACCACCCATGGGACCCAGCGATGTCACTTCTGGGTGAATATCCACTGTGTCAGGAAGATCTCTGCATACGTAATGCTTTTGTTGTGTGACACTTTTACAGCAGCAAAGTTGTAGAATCAGACTAGATGCCCATCAAAGAAGAATGAAGGAAGAAAACGTGTGTTGTTTTTTTTTTATATATACAATGAAGTATATTCAGCTGTGAAAAGAATTCAGTATTTTTCAATATTTTTATTTGCGGTGAGATGACTAGAACTTGGTGTTTGGGGGTGGGGATCCTATATTAAGTGAAAGGAAACAGAAATACAAATACCTTTTTTTTTTTTTTTTTTTTTTTTTTTTTTTTTAGATATGGGAGCTACCTGGAGGTAGGGTCATGATTACTCAATTCTGAGTAGGGTGTGTTAGGGTAGATGTGGAAAAGGGAACGGCAGAGTCAACCAGAGCACGTTTTGTGGGTGTGTGGACACAGCACAGTGAGCTCCACTAATACAACTAGCAGATATTAAGAGCAGCTTTTAGAATGAGCCTCTTTCTTAAATGTGGAAGGAGACTGAAGTGTTTTAAAGAGAAAGTGAATAAATATTGCAGTGTTGCTGATGGGACAATATGAATGAAAAAAGTCAACTTATTCTCTGTCCATAACTAGAAATTATGTGTTCCACAATAATAATAATAATAATAATAAGCCAGATGTGATGGTTACACACCTGTAATTCTAGCACTTTGAAAGCAGAGGCAAGACAAGTGAATCATGAGTTTGTGTCCAGCCTTAACTACACAATGAGACCCTGTCTCAACAAGAAAATGATGAAGGCCCGATCTTCCCACAAAGGGCCCTTTAGTCCCTGGGTACCAACGAGCACTACCAAAATACAACCTTGTAAGTATGAATACAGTTCTGGAATTTAGAAGGGTCTTTAAAAATTCCATTGTATCGAAGTATTTATAGTAAATGAATGAAGCTTGTTTAGTTTGACTGGACAAGACTCAGCAAAACAGTATATATTCAGAAAAAAAGTAACAGTAAATGGGAAAAATTCACATCATCTGTCATCAGAGTTAACAATGCAAGGGACATTCCCAACTCTCTTCTCTGTGGCCATCTACAAAGGAAGACAACTCTGAAACACCCTCCTGCATCCACTGGAGAATTACTAGGGCAATGAGGAAGGCTGGGCCAAGATTCATAGGGAGACAGACTTCCAGGGAGGGAAGACATCACAAAAGACAGATTTCCCTTGGAGCCATCACCACCACTGAGCACTGCTGATGGCTGACACTCTAGACTCCTGGCAGCTTTGCTGACTAGAGAAAGACGGAAGCCCAGGGCTTTCTGAGCGTGTAGGCACTGACTCCTGAGGTTGGGATGGTAAATGGCTGGGGCTCTAGGAGTCGAGATGATCCAGGAACATTCACTCCTCAGTCACCGCTTGTCTCTGCGGCCCAATCACAGTAGACACCTGCAAAGTGGATCTGATGCATATAGAAAGATGCTTATGGAAAACTGTACCTGATGATTGCTGGTTGCAAATCCATTCTATGTTCACATGTGGTGTTTATAAGCTGACTTTGAAACAATTAAAAATATACCTCAAGAAACAGTATCGTGAACTTCCTTTTACTTAAGTCACAGATGAAGTCGCAAAGCCTCTTGGTGGTCTTGGAATTTTTCATTCATATGGCACAGCAAGGGACACTTCAAATCTTGAAGGCACTGAATCATGTTTTGTTTTCTCTTTCTCCATGTCTGTGGCCATGGCCTCCTTCTTAGTTCAGACTTGAATCTGCAGCTTCTTCCCTGATGGTCTTCAGTAATCCTACTCCTATCCTCACCAGCCTACAGCTAGGGTCAGAGAGCCCGGAAATCAGGTGTCTGTGCTAAGGACATAGTCTCATCCAGTCTGGGCATTGTGGGCTGAAGTCTGATTAAACATAACTGCGTGAGGTCCTCCATTCACCATAGATTGACTTACAAGTTTTCAACTTTGCTACATAGCAACTGTGATAAGATTTTAGCATAAGCCATGCTTTGGCTTTTGAGTTTTGATCTTTTCCCACGCTAGTGACACACAGCCCTATATAGTCAACACTGGCATCGCTGGCCGGCTGACCCACAACATTGAGTCAAACAATAGCAAGAGTGACAGGCACAGACCAACAAACAGGGAACCTAGGTGAGTCACAAGCTTAATCAGCTTATACGTGTTTATTGGGGTGTCACCCCACTATCTGTCGAGAAGCATCTGTGGGAGAAACAAAGAAAAGGGTAGTGGTGACACTTTGCATTTTATTCTTTTAAAATATTTTTCTTAGAGTAATTTATGTATTTGAAGGGTCTGGTGTGGTGCTGCATACCTTTAACCTAAGAAATTTCTTATTGTCAGTCTTTTAAATTAATAAAGTATTTTTAAAGTAGCTTTAAAAATGTGAGACATTAATATTTTTATTGGCATATATTAATTGTTCCCAATGGATCTCCTTAATGATAGTTTCATATATGTTTACATAATAGCATTGAAAATCACCATGAAAATAAATCCCTGGGCATGTCTATGAGAATCTGTTTAGTGGGGAAGATCCATCCTGAATGTAGGTGGTACCGTTCCATGGGGTCCTGACTATGTAAAAAGAGGAGTAAACAGCAGTTTCATCATCTCCGTTTTGTGACTGTGGATGCAATGTTATCATCTGCCTCAATCTCATGCTGCCATGGTTTCCCTTCCGTGACTGACTGTACCTTTAAGCTGTCAATAAACACAAACCCTTCCTTCCTCAAGCTGCTTTTATCAGGTATTTTGTAGCAGCAACAAGACAGGCAGATAACACAGAAACTTGGTACTAGGAGTGGGGATTGCTGTGATAAACCTGATGGTGTGGTTATTTATTAGGCCTTTGGAAGTGGTTTATGAGAGAAAATGTGGAAGGAAGAAACTTTGGTCTAGAGAAACTCCCAAATACTATAATCAGATTTTAACAGATCATTTTGGATCATGGAAGATAAAAATGTAAAAAAAAAAAAAAAATGCAGCTAGTAGGGACTTGGCTCATGTTCAGAGGAGACCCAGGGCCCTCAGGAGTCAGGTGGCAAACATTTATGTGTTTCTTGGGGAAAGAATCTGTCTTCATTCTGTCGACATCATGAGAGCATGAGTAAAACTGAATTTAGATGCAATGGACTAGCTTTCTTGGAGGAAGAAATTTCAAGACAAGTTTGCATTCAGGCTGTGGGATGGCAATTGTTCACTTTTCTCATCTAGGGGGAGAGAGAGAGATAGAGAGTGCAAATGCACATGAGAGCATGCACAATAATATAAAGGTATGCAGAAAGATAAAAACATGTGGCTTGGAAGGAAACACACATGAGCAAGTGGAAAGTTGCAGGCAAGAAGAGTATTGAAAGGGAGCCCCTACTCTGCATTGGGACGATAGAAAAGTCTTGACCTGAGGACAAGACTCTGAACACTAAGGGCTCCAACTTGGAAAAAAAGAAATTATTGTTGTTGTTGTTTTTTAAAGAGCTCGAACTGAATATACAGGCAAAAGAGTTTTCCTGCTTGAAAACAACTGCCCAGGCACACAGAGGTCTCTAAAGCTGTGGTCCAAGGAGGCCAGGATCCATCTGGCGTGGGCAATTCTAGACATAGAGTGTTGTCCACATGGTACTGGTTTTGTAGGTATGAAGAAGGCAAGACTGAGAGGTCATGAGGTCTGTTTCAGCATTTCACTGAGACCAGGTGAGAAGAGGAAGGTTCGGAATCCTAGAGAAGAGGCCTTGAGAGACCTTTGGATACAACTGACAATGAAGCCTGAGATGCACTGATGCTTCATGATGGGTTGCCAGGACGATGGGATAACTGTAGGCATAGAGTAGAAACGGTGAAGAGATCCTAACTGCAGGTGGCGGAGCCAGAGGAGTGAAGAAATGCAACCCCCTGGAGCCCAAATGATTCACCACAACTAGTGTTTCCTTCGTTGGGTTCTGGTCTTGCTTGGGTCCAGTCTTTCCTTGCTATGTCCCCGTTTATCCCCTTCGGAATCCTACTGTTTAGTCTGTGCTGTTGCATATTGGTATGTATCTTGCTCTGGATTTTATAGGATCTCAGACCGCTCTGATTCTTAGATGAAACTTGAGATCAGTGTTGCAGAATAGAATACCTAGATATAAGCACGCACAGTTACAGATGCTTGATGTTTGATGATGCAAACAACAACAACAAAACCAGTCACTGGAGGAAAGACAGCTACTTTATCAAACAGTGGCACTGGGAAAACTGGATATAGACATGTAGAGGAATGAGATGATCCTTATCTCATATCCTAAACAAAACTAAACTCCAGAGAGATCAAAGACCTTAACATAAGAGCTGAAGCTCTGAAACAGACAGAGGAAAACAGAGGAAAGGCTGTAAGGCACATCATAAGTAAGGGCTTCCCAAACTGAACTTGAGGTGATCTGGGAACAAGATAAAAATCAGGACCTCGGGAAATTTTTTATTTTTAAGAGCTGTTCAGCAAAGGAAACTGTTAAATGAAGAGGCACCTACAGAATCAGATGGAAAAAAAATCTGATGTTGTGGAAGTTTTGGTTTCTGATATGTAAACATGTTTTTGTTTTAATCCCAGGTGTGGGGTATGGGACTGGTTCAAACTGTCCATGACAGCAAACTGTCTGCCTCATGTGGGCTCTGAGAGAGGCTTTTTGCCAGCTGAAGACAGTTTAAATCTGAGGACTCTGGAGAGGGAAGTAAATGCCAGAGAGAGAAAGGGGGATCCACGGAAGAATGCTGGTGCTGCTTCCTCCTTGCTGCTCCTGGTTGCTGTTGTAGTTTGAGAAGTTGGAGATCTTCTGAAACGAGGATTGTACTTGCCCCAAGTAACCCAGCATCCCAAAGCAGCAGGAAGCAACTAAGGAAAACTACATCCCTTCTCCCCACTAACCTTTTTTCTCTCCTTCATGGTGTTGGGGTGTTGGAAGGGATTGGGGTGCAGCAGGGGGGAAGAGGCACAAGACATATAAATAAAATAGTTTTAAAAAGTAACCACAACAATCGGACAATTTCTTAGTTTGCTTTTTATTGCTGAGATAAAACACTGACCAAAAGCATGTTGGTGGGAAAAGGGCTTATTTTATAGTACAGCTTACATTTCACCATGAGAGGAAGTCAGAGCGGGAACTCATGGCAGGGACCTGGAGTCAGGAACTGAGGCAGAGGCCGTAGTTAAACACTTCTGGAGGGATTGCTCCTCAAGGCTTGCTCATCCTGATTTCTTATACAACCCAGGGCCACCTGCCCAGAGGTGACAGTGTCCACAGTGGATTGAGCCCTCCAACATCAATCATTAATTAAGAAAATGCCCCATAGACTTACCTGCAATCTAGTGAAAGCTTGTTTTTGTTATTTTGTTTTGTTTTGTTTTGTTTTTTTTTTCAGTTGATGTTTTGCTTGAGTCCATCTCAGGTCAAATCAACAGAAACCAAACCAGTGCAAATGTGTATAAATCTGAAAGAAGATTAATATCTAAAATATACAATAAAACCAAAAGAAAAGAAAGAAAGAAAACTAACCAAGTGTGCTATGAAATGGAACCAAACTCTAAAAAGAAAAAGAAAAACGTACATAGCTAATATTTTAAAAGTATTCATCATCCTTAACCACCAGGAAAATAATCAAACCTACTTTGAGATTTCATCTCACCATAGTCAAAATGGCTGTCATCAATAAATGCTAGCGAGAATGTGAAGAAATGGGAACCCTTATTTATTTTTGATGGGAGTAATTTCTGCAACCAGAAATTAGCATGGAGTTTTCCACTAAAAAAAAAATTCCACTAAAAATTAAAAATATAACTACTCTATTTCTCAGTTATAGCACTCATGGTCACATACCCAAGGACACTATGTCCTATAACACACATACTTGTAGATCCATGTATATTGCTGGCCTACTCTCTACAGCTGGGAAATGGAGTCAGCTTAGATGTTCATCAACTGATGAGCGAAAATGTATATATATACAATGGAATTTTATTCAACTTGAAGTGTAGGAAAATGAATGGAACAGAAAAATACATGAACTGAGATATCTTAGGCTCAAAAAAAATGAGCACTACGCATTTCATTTGTGGGTCCAAGACACACCACACACACACCACACACACACACCACACACACACACATACACACACACATGCATGCACAAACACACATGCACACGTGGGCGCTTGAATGAGATGTGTGTGTGTTTATAATGTGTGTGTATTTTATGTATTTTATATTATCTATATCTATAATACAGAGCCCAGGAAACTAGAAAAGGGGCCTACTGAGGTAGAAAAGGAGGCTTTGAGCGGGGGAGGGGCGCAGAACACATGTGGAATGACATTCTAAGAGGGTAATACTTGCATAGGAAAGGTTTCAACTGGGATGGAGCCAGCGAGATGGAAGGACATGGGGAGGGAAACCCAGAACCCAGAATATCTTGAACGAGCCACAAAGAAACCTTATTCTTGGTAAGTCAGGTAAAAACCTAAAATTAAAACATAGAATTTGAACAGATGTAGCCTTTATGGGTAGATAGAGCGACTCCCTAATGCTGTGTCTTATTAAATGAAAACCCCAGTGCCAGGCATGGATCACCTGTCTATGAGTTGATGGGCAGGGATGGTCCCGAACAAGACAGGCTACTCCCACTGCTGTTGGATGTCCACCAAAACCAGATGGCAAGACTTGGCTTCTGAGGCCACCACCCCATCCTGGGCACAGGAATCGGAGACACCAAGCTAGAGCTGAGCTGAGCCAGCTCTCACAGACGGTGCTGGGTGAGCTGCTTGGGGGAGTTTTCACCAGCAGTCCTTACTTAGCTGTGGATCCTGCAGGCCACGCTACTGGCCTGACCAGTGAAATGTGCCCCCTGGTACAACAGGGGCAAGTCTGTTAGGGAGACAACCAATCATCCCTAATTGGATCACAGTCTTGTTCCGCAGGAGGGTCTGATCCTGTAAACAATGTCAAAAGCCAGAGACTGCGGAGGCTGTCCACCCCAGTGGGGAAGCTTCTGTGTTTATTTTGCTAACTGGATACGATGTGCACATAATATTGTCTTCTAAATATTTATCTTTGGTCTGATAGATTAATGCTGCTGTGCACTTTGATCAGAGAAGCTTCTTTTTGCAGTGCATGGCAGTTATTCCAGAGGCCAATTATTGGCAAAAGTGCTAATTGAAAGCTGAATGATAAATGGGACATCTTCATGGCCCTTCCAGGGCCCAGGGAATATTTCAGAATTATGAGTGCCAGTCATGGGTGTTGTCTCCCTGATTTCTTCACCAGCTGGTTTGCTCTGCTGATGGGTGTCCATATAGTATCCCGCCACTGTGATGAATGCGCTTATCAGCTGTAGGAGTTTCCAGGAAGAGTCCTTGGTATCTCTTCTGTGTTGAATTGCATCACTCACAGTAAAGGTACCTTGAGGTCTTCTTTTCCTGTTGTAATTCTTTCATCAACTTCTCTTGTCTTACTGCTCCTGCAGAACTTCTGTGTGAGTAACAGTGGGGAAAATGAACACCATTGTCTTGCTCCTGAATGTACTGTGAATAATTTGAATTTCTCCCGTGAATTGGATATAAGTTTGTCCCATGTAGCTTTCCATTTACTTATTTGTTTGTTTGATTACTTCACAGTCTGATCACAGCCTGTTCCCTCCTCTCCTCTCAGTCCTGCCTTTATGCTCCTCTCCCCCACCCCACCTCTCATTCTTCTCAGAGAAGGGGAGGCCCCTACAGGGTGCCAAAATACCCTGGTACCTCAAGTCACAGCAGGAGCATGTGCATCCTCTCCCACTGAGGCCAGATATGGCATCCCAGCAAGGGGGGAGGGATCCAAAGGCCAACAACAGAGTCAGAGACAGCTCCTGCTTCCATTGTTAGGGGACCCACATGAAGAACAGGCTGCACATCTGCTACATATGTGTAGTGGGTCTAGGTCACATATAGCTTTTATTACACTTGGATATGTTCCTTATACTTCCGATTTCCATGGGACTTTTTATCATGAAGTGATGTTGAACTTTGTTAAAATTATTCTCTCCACCAGAGATCATCACGTAATTTCTGTCTTGAATCCATTTATGTGATGAATTACATTTGTTAATTTACCTGTATTGACTCATTTCTGCATCTCTTGAATAAAGGGAACTTGATATCAGTGAGCAAGCTTTGCTATGTTATTAAATTATTCTTGAAAGTATTTTTTTGAAAATTTTTTTTTGTCTATGTCCATCAGGGAGATTGTTGTATGATTTCTTCTTTTGCTGTTTTTATCTGGCAGGGGAGGAGGAGACTGGCTTTGCAATGAGCTTGGTAGTGCTGTTTGCTTTCCTGCATCATGGAATAGTTTGAGCAGCATTGATGTAGATTCTTTTTAGAAGGTTAGAATTTGTCTATGAGTCCATCTTGACCTGGACATCATTAGGCAGATTTTTAAATTAATCCTTTGATCTTACTGCTTGTATAGATCCACTTGAATTATTTATTTCATCCTCTTTTAATTTTGATGGTGTCAAGCATCTAGAAATTCATGTTTCTTTCCTGTTTTCCAAGTTAGTGGAACATGTTTTTAGGGTATATAAAAGATTCTATTTTCATCTCTAATTTTATTATTTTTTGTTCTTTCTCTCTTTGTTAGTTTGGATAAGGGTTTGCTGATCTTGCTTTTTTTTTTTTTAATGAGTTATCCTTTGTTTCTCTGATTCTCTCATTTCCATTACATTAAACTGTTTTGATAGTTCCCCATCTACTGATTTTGAGTTTGTGTTGTTAGTTCATATGTTTTTCTAAGGCTATTTTGTTATTTATATGAGGTTCTTTGATTTCTTAATGTAGACACTTTGAACTATAAAATTTCCTCTTATTTCTTCTTTCATTATATCCCATAGATTTTGCTATGTTGTGTTTTCACTGTTTTTCATTTAAAGGATTTAAAAAAATTTTCTTTCTTGGTTTCTTCAATGACCCATTCATAATTAAATGGTGTGTTTAATTTCCATGTGGCTATGTATGTGCAATGGTTTTTCTTGCTTTGATTTGTAGTCTAATTCCATTTTGACCAGACATGATATAAGAAATTATTTTAATGTTTCCATTTTTTGCAAAGACATGCTATATTTCTCAATATATAATGTATTTTAGACAAAGTTGCATGGGCTGCTGAGAAGGTACAATCTTCAGCTCTTTAGATGCTTGTTCAGTCTATTTGATCTGCTTATCATTTAATTCAGATATTCCTCAGTTTAACTTTTGCCACAGTGATCTGTCAGCTGATAAATTCACTCACCACTCTCACATTATGATGGCAATCTGTGACTATACATTTTGCAGTATTTGTTTTATGAAAGTGCACCCAGGTTTACGCCCATAAGTTTGGAAGCATGATGTCATCTTTGTGGGTTATTCCTTAATCTGGAATGAATTGGCATTTTTCATCTCTTCTCACTAGTTTTGTTTGGATGTCCAGCCTGTCATATATCAAACACCTGCTTTTATGCCAAGTCTTTTCCCCCAACACAACTTTTTTCTTTTTTAGAATTGTTTTACTTTAAGATAGTTTCTGCCTTTTATGAGGCTTGTTTATTGGAGACAAAAACAATAGGTGATTCTCTTTTTCTTCTTTTTCAATCCAATCTACTTATTGTGTCTTTTGATTGGGGAATTGAGCATTATGTATGTATGTATGTATGTATGTATGTATTCATTCATTCATTCATTCAGAATTATTAGTTTGCATCTTTTGATTGAGTATTTATTTATTTATTCAGAGTTATTATTGTGAAGTGTGTACTAATTCCTTTTACTTTAAAAAATTAATTTATTTATTCATTTTACATCCCAATAGTAGCCCCCCTCTCCTCTTTTCTTGTTCCCCCCTCCCTCACCCTTCACCTTATCTCCTTCCCCTATCCCTCAGTGAAGGGGAGTCCACCCACCCCAGCACATCAAGTCGCATCAGGACTGAACACATCCTCTTCCTCGGTAGCTTGGCAAGGCAGCCTCACCAGGGGGAAGTGATAAAAAAAAGCAGACAACAGCGTCCCTGTCAGAGATAGCCCTTGCTCTGCTTATTAAGAAACCCACATGAAGACCGAGCTGCCCATTGGGTACATATGTGCAGGGGTCTAGGTCTAGTCCATGCATGGTCCTTGGTTGGTGCTTCATCTCCACAAGCACCCCTGGGCCCTGGCTATTTGGCTCAGTTTTTTTGTGGAGCTCCTGTCCCCTCTGGGTCCTATTCTTCTTCCTACTCTCCTGCAAGCCTCCCTGAGCTCTGTCCAGTGTTTGGCTGTGAGTCTCACCATCTATCTGTTGCTGGGTGAATCCTCTCAGAGGACAGCTATGCTAGGCTCCCGTCCGAAAGCATAGCTGAGTGTCGTTAATACTGTCAAGGGTTGGCGCTCTTCCATGGGGGGGGGGGGCGGTCTCAGGTTGGGCCAGGCAATTGGTTGGACATTTCCTTAATCTCTGCTCTATCTTTATCCCTGCACCTCTGATAGGCAGGGTAAATTTTGAGTCAAAGTTTCTGTGGGTAGGTTGGTGTTCCCCTTCCTCCCCTGGGAGTCTTATCTAGCTAGAGGGTAGCCTGTTCCGTTTCCATGACCCCTGCTACTAGGAGTTTCAGCTAGAATCACCCCCATGTCCTCCCAGGAGCCTACCTTGCCGTGGGTCACCAGCTTGTCTTAGAGATGCTGGCTTTCACTTTTATAAAATTTTGCAGTGCTTGGCATTTTCCTAGTCTTCTCTTGTTCACCTATTTTTCAAGCATAGCTCATTATTTCCTGTGGCTTCATGGGCAGATATGTTTTTCTCTTAAGTCTGAAGTATTCTTCCAAGCATAGTCTCTAGAGTTGGTTTTAGTGATCATTAATTCTTTTGGCCTTTATTTAATCATGGAAATTAATTTTTCTCCTGCACTTATGACTGCTAGCTTTGCTGGATATAATTTGGGTTGGTTATTGTTGTATTTGAAAGTCTGAAACACATCTTTCCAAGCCCTCCTGGCTTTTACGGTTCCTGTTGAGAAATCTGTTATTCTGATGGGCCTCCTTTTTATGTGACCTGGCCTTTCTGTCTTGCTACTTTCAACTTGTGTTCTTTGTTCTGCCTATTTAGTTATTACATTATAATGTGGCAAAGCATCTTTGCTACTTTTCTACTGCTATTAGAAACATCGTGACCAAAAGAAACTGGGGAAGAAAAGAGTTTATTGGCTTACATATCCTGAATCACAGTCCACTGAGGGAAGCCAAGGAAACTGGAGGCAGGAGCTGAAGCAGAGGTTGTGGAAGGGTGCTTCTTATATTGGATTGCTCTTTATGGCTTGCTCATCTTGATTTTTTTACAGGACCATGACCACAAGTCCACAATGGGGTGGGTCTTCCAACATCAATCACTAATTAAGAAATTGCTCTATAGGTTTCCCTATAGCTTGATCTTTTAGAGATATTTTCTCAGTTGAGGTTCCCTTTTCTCTGGGAACTCTAGCTTGTATCAAGTTGGCATAGCCAAGGTACAAGGAAAATCCTTTTTAAGAGTTGTCTGTCTGGTGTTTTAAATGTCTCCTATATCTGGATTGGCAGCTATTTAATTATGGGGCATTTTCTTCTGTGGTTTTGTTGAAAATGTTTTCTATGCCTCTGGTGTGAAATTCTCATTCTTATATCTGCCCATAATTCTTATACCTGGTCCTTTTAGTATGTCTTATGTATCTTGAACATCTCCCTCAGATCTTCTTATTATTTTATCTTTGTCCTTATTAGACTGTTCCAATTCCTCCTGTGTCTGTAAGCTCAGAAATTCTGTCCACTGTTAGTTAGGACATCTATGGAGTTTTGCATATAACTTATTAGGTTTTCTCACTTTGAGAATTTTACTATATTTTTTTCTCTAGAATCTATCTTTGTTAAATTCCTCTTTTATTTATTGCATCAATTTATTTCCTTCAGTTGCTTGATCTTGTCATTGGAGTTGTTGAGTTTATCTACTGTCTTTCATTTGCTTGAATATGCATATATGATCATTCTCTTGAGTGCCTTGTCTGAGACAGATTACATGATAATATAATTTACTCTTGCTGGAGGGCATTACTGTGGGAGCAACAGTTTTTGAAGGGGTTATGTTACCTTGTTCTTTTTATATTTCTCTGTGTGCTTTTATGCATGTGTGTTTGTGTACACATGTGTGTTTTGGGACATATGTGTGTGTGGCTGTCCATACATGTGTTTCTTTTCCATGTGGAGAAGAGAGTACAATCTCAGGAACCATTCTCATTTCAATTGTGCCTTGCCCCTGGTACCACCCACCTTGTTTTCTGTGACAGAGTCCCTCATGGATTGATCTGTGCTGGCCAATGAGCTCCACTCATCTGCCTGTCTGCTTCTCCAGTCTGGTGATTGGTTGATGTGAGCTCCATCACACCTGAGTTTTGTTGTGGTTTTGTTTTTGTATTTTTAAAATTAGATTCTAAGGACGGAATTTAATTTCTCATGCTTGTACAGCAAGGCAGCAAGCGCTTTACAGACTGAGCTACCTCTCCAGCCCACATTTTTTATAGTATTTCGTTGCAATGTAGTCTGTTGTTTTCATTTACTTCTGTCAGTGGTATTCTTTTAGTTGAAGTGTTTGTATTGTTCAAGTGGGCCAGAGTGTCGAAGAGTCAAGGTGCACAGTTCAGGAGTTAGAACCTCGGTGCACACACTCAGGCGGCTTAGTCCAGCCTGTTCATTTAAGAGTAGAATATCAACTGTGGGAGCAACCGTAGCTGCTGGATCTGCCCATTATGCTCTACTGCCTAGTTCCCAACAGTAATCCCAAAGACTTCAATGTAGCTCAAGCTACAACTGCAAGACATTTTTATAATCTTGATGATCATGCCACTTAGGCAAGGAAAAATAAAACGACCTACTATATTCTTTAATATTCTCAGTTCCCCTGTTCTCTTTTTTTAGGTAGCTTATGGACCAGATGCCAGGCTTCAGAGATGGATGTATAGATCTAATATTCTCTGTGATATTTTTGTCTCAGTGTTTTTCATCAAATTTTCCTTATAGTTTATTTGACTTACATCTAAATTTTCTTTGGATCTCAGTTTGTGCCCTTTTAAAATGAGTTATTCTTATACAATTTAGTTTAACATTTTACCTCTTGTCATGACTTAAGTGGGCGTCTAAGGCTTTTAAATACAACTGGCCATCTGTGAAGCTCATTTCAGTCATTTCTTCACTAATTCAGTGTTTTGTTCCTTTAAATAATGCACTCGCCTGTCTTATCTTCCTTCTTTTATTTTTTAAATATATTCCTTCTTCCTCTTCCTGTTGAAATATTATCAACTGCAGGGGTTTTATTTTATAGATAAAGATTTTAGCTTTGTTTTTTTTTTTCCATCCATCTCCTCAAATAATATGCCACCCCAGCTCTATCTCCATTGCCTACCTATGGTCACAAAGGCTACAGAACAGAAAATCATGGACTTCAATGTTATTCATGAAAAGTTTCTCTCTCTCTCTCTCTCTCTCTTGCAGGATTTCCCTGCTTTTGTTTTGCTGTTCTATGCTGGGCTGATGGTCAGTAGGAAACCTGGCTTAGCTCCGCATTGGGCTAATCTTCAGTAAGCTTCCCTTGATCATTCTTCATGGGGACTTCTGAAATACCAAAAGGACAGTCCTTAGAGCTTCTACTACCATCCCATTAGCCAAAATAAATCACATAACTAGATCCCAAGATAAGGATGTATTTGGACCATTCTACCCTTGATAATATTCTATAGCATTTGTGACATCACAAGACTATGGTACAAAAAGGTGACGATTATAGCCACCTTGCAAAGCCCTTCTCAATACTCTCTCTCTGAATTTGAAGTAGATGTATGTTGTTTTTCTCTAGGAATTGTCTTTGTATTTTTCTATAACCTGTAAAAAACTTCCTCTAATTTCTAACTTTGAATGTATTCTAACTTTACTCCTGAGATGTTGCATGAATGATTGTGGCAATTTTATCATCTGGCTCAATTTCTGAATGATGCTTTTGATCTCCCACTGAAGGCACAGCTGCCAGCCCGAGGTCAGTCTTTCCCATTGCCCTAGAGACCCCGTCTCTTTTCTGAGTTTATCCTCTCTGTTCTGTGTCTGTGTCTTCCTTCTTCATTTAGTGCCTTGTTTTGGTCACACATCCTACAAAACTTTCTGAGAATTGTCTTTATGAAATATAAATGTGAATTTATATATTTTATATATTTTTATATAAAATTCATATATTTATATATATTCAAATTTAAATTTGGATCCATGTTCTTCTCCTGTTCAGTGAGATGTTTTTATGTGTCTGTGAAGAGGTAGGGTAGCCTGTACGTGATGCCGTTGAACCTTGTTTGATTGTGGAAGTTTTCTTGCATGGCACATCACTCATGTTTTCAGAAAGAAATGTTTGAGTGTTGAACTTGGCTACCCTTGCTTGAGAGCAGCAAAGAGGCTAATTGTTCTTTCCAGCTTGCTGCCCTGACCCCACCCCCCCACCCCAAATTCCAAGAAACTCTCCTGTAAGCTGTTGCACTTTCTCCTGGTGGCAGTTCTCACCCTGGTGTAGACACTAATGCTTCTTTGCCTTGCCTCAAGAATTTCCTTGAAGGCAGTCTTCAGCCCCTGCCCTGTGGAAAGGGGTGGGGAGCAGGGAGAGGGGTGGAGCTTACCAAGGCCTTCTCTGAAGCCTCCCTCATTGTGAGGAAAAGCTGAACTTAGTGTCCAGAAAGAAACCTGCAGCTTCCCTCTCTTTGTCTTGGGAGAAAGCTTGCCTGTCTTTGGTGTGTGTGTGTGTGTGTGTGTGTGTGTGTGTGTGTGTGTGTGTGTGTGGTGCATATCCTCTGTGCTCACTCTTGCAGCACTTCCTGTGACAGAATCCTTTGTACTGAGAGTCAGTAAGGGAGGATCAACAGAGCAGAGCCCATGTATCTGTGCATGGGTGCATTTGTATGCTTGTGTGGGATGGGGAGGGGGAGGGCAAGCTCCCATCTCCTTACATTACTGGAGGAATTTGCAGCATCAGCATTTGACAGCAAGAAGCAGCTCACACCAGGAGGAGTGTCAGCCCTTCTGGTCACCTGAGGTGCCCACAGCACATCCTTTTTCAGAGCAGAGTCCTGTCAGTATGCCTAAAAGATCTTCTGCTTACCCTTTACACATCTTTTCCTCCTTTTACCAGGATGAGCCCTCCTTCTTCTGCCTTTTGCTTCCATTACTTTGAACAGTGGGTGCCTCCTAGGCTGTGAGCAGAATTTGTTGACTGGTCCACTGAATAGGATGCCTAATGACTGAAAATGTTGATCAACTTAATCACTGACTGAAAGACAGATGCAAGGGGATTAAAAAAAAAACAAAACCTCATTAATGTCTTAAAGAAACGGTACATCCTATATGCAAGAGACTGTCAACTTTATGTGTTACCCTGGCCAAGTTCTGCCTCGCAGTTTGGCTAGCACCAGTCTGGATGTGGTTGTGAAGAGATCACTTAGATGTATCTAACATTGAAACCAGCTGACTTGCAGGAAAGCAGGGTGCTCTGCACCCGTGGATGGGCCTCATTCAAGCACGTGAAGTGCTCCAGAGCAATGGCTTGAGGTTTCCCAGAGAAGAAGGAATTAACCATCAAAAATCTCTGTCGGTTTCTAGCTTGTTGTCCTATGAACCTCAGACCTAAGGCAGTAGCACCCACTCTTCCAATACAAATTTCTAGCCTGGTGCCTGTTTCTTCCCAAGCTCTTCGGGTAAGCTTGTCCCCTCATGAACACAGAATCTCCCCCCCCCCCCATTTTCTTACTGATTTTGTTTTTTTTGGAGAGCTCTAATTCATACAAGCAGTAAGGTCATAGATCCTGACAACTCTCACCATTTCCCATGCCAGGCCTTATGCTAAATACCCCATACTCTGTTGCTTTAATTGAGCCTCACAAGGACAGGCATTATTTTTGTCCTTGCTTTGCCAGGTGGAAATCAAGGTAGAGATTAGGTGATTTAGTCCACATACTTAGCTAGAAGTCTGTTTTCTCAGCCCGCATCCGTTTGATGAGGAAGCCTCTTTATTCAACACTGAAACCAAGACACGTATCAGAAGCCGCCCTGCCCGGGCAGGGCCGGTGGTTCACTGCCGGGAGGTATGAACGGAAATCATTACAATTTACAGGGTAAAGACTAATAGGCCAAGAGATAAATTTTGTGGAATTTTCAGATGCAGGAAAGATTAATTTGGGCTCCTGTGGGTCACACAAGGCTTAGTGGGTAATGGGTTCAATCTGGACTTTGAAGGATGAGTTTGGTGGGACAGCAGAGTGCAAACCTTGATGTAGTTAGGAGGCAAATTCCTTCCACTTTGGGAAACTTCAGGTCATTGCTCTCAGGGCATGAGGGAGGCCACTTAGTCTAGAGCAGGCGGGTCAAGTAGAAACTTGATGTAGGCCACACATCAAAAGTTTTATAACAGCTGAACTAAAAGCTAGGAGGATACCAGTGAAATTATACTTAAGATGTGTTTCTGACTACTTCAATATGCAAGACTCATAAAATAATTAATGAGGCATTTATATACTTTTGCAGAATAGCTTCAGAATCTCAAAGACATTTCAATTCACCATGCACTCATTAGAAATGTTGTAAATGAGAAAAGTTGCACAAGTCTTTGAGTCTTGTGTTTAATTTCCCCCTTTTTGATGCATCTCAATTTGGGCCCCTTGCATTTCAAGGACCCATTAGCTCTAGGCGAGGTGCGGGGCCCATCCTCCTGGATGGACAGCAAAGCTGAGCAGATGGACAGAGGTCATGACAGTATGCAGGGGGCTGGGGAGAATATTCAGCCTGGAGGAGACGGTGCAAAGGGGCAGCTGTGAGCAAGGTGGTGGGAGAGTGGCTGGGGCTGGGAACTGGTTATATTTTAGTAGCAGGAGCCAACATTGGTGATTGGAGCATCGAAGGAACAAACGGCACCCTGAGAAGCCGCTGATGCGAAGGGTGAGGCAGTCATGGCACGGGTGATGGGGAGGGAGGCTGTCAGAAAAAAGCAATGGCTATGGTTCTAAGCAGGGGTAAGAGCAAGGCAGCTTCAAGGTGAGAGCTGGCCAGCAGGGGTCAGGGAGAAGGAGCCTTGTAGACATTAAAGGCAAACTCTGCAGTTTTCCTCCCCCATGGCTGAGCTACAGGAGGAGCAGGCAGTACAAAGCACTGCTATCCACAGTGAAGAGATCTTGTCCTCTCTCCTTCCAGAAGTCAGAATCAGTTTGCAGAGCCCTTTCCATCCTCCTCCCCGGGGAGATGCGGATTCTGTTTCTTGGCTCTTCTCCAGTAGGAAGGAAGCTAGGTAGACTGTTGAATCCTTAGAGCATCTCTGTGATTCAGAGTTCCATCCATCTTTCAGCCTGGCTAGCTGACCTCAGAGTGCTACTGAGCATATCTGGGTCTGTGAGTTCCCAGAAGTGTAGCCCCCTACCCCTTGGTGGGCTCACTAGCCAGCGGATAGTGCCCTCTGATGGGTCTAATGATCTGTTATTATCCACTCAATGCACTGCCGACTGCTCTAATGAGCTGGAAGTCTGGAGGAGGAGAGGCAAAGATGTGCAGCTTTTACTTGGGAAATGAACCTCATGTCAAGGGAGGGATTAACCCGGACGGGCTTGACTCTCAGTTCAGCTGCTGGTGATAGGACTATCATGGACTGTGAGAGCTCTCGGTGACTGGAACAGCGGCCGTCACAGCAGCTTTCTCTGCCACTGTTTATGTTAGATTGTGGCCATCCAGGGAGCCTGTGTGGTGTGTGTCAGACATACTTAACGGAGAGATAATAAGGGGCTAAGAATGTGCAGTAGGCAGAACACGGTAGGCAGGAGGTGAAGGAGAGGGACTAAAACACATCCCATGCTTGATTGCTACACGCTTCGTAATTTAGAAAGGAACTCCTGGAGGCTTCTCAGAGCTACCTCAGCTTCTAGGACACTTTACAGTAATTCTCTCACAGTTCCTTTTGGATTTCTCTTTGGGTCTTAGTGTTGTGCCCAGGAAGGATTCAACCTCAGCTGAATTTTTGAACTGTTTCCTTGCTAAGGTACTTGTTATTTCCTTGCATTCCTGGTAATTTGTTCAATTTTTTTTTCTTTTCTATAATAATAGTAATTTAAAAAATTCAGTATGTAATACAGGCTTCCTGGGAACTTGCTGCTTAATGCAGACTGCCCTTGAACCTGCAATCCTCCTGCCTCTGCCTCCAGGATTATAGGTGTTCTCCACCACACTCAGTCCTTTCTGAAATTTCTATCTTCTGTGCTTGTGTATTCTCCAAGGTCCAAGGTGAATGAATTGTCACTGTTTTTATTCATGCTATTGTATCTTAAAATTTTTGTTTGCTTCTAACTTTTTCTATTGCGTCAGTTCCTGTAAACTTTAGAATACTCCTCCCCCACTTTTTCTTTCTCATTGTTCTTTGACTAAGAAGCAAAGCAAAAAGAAAAAGCAACACAGAAGACCACTCCTAATGGAAAGGAGTTTATATCAGGTCATTTCAAAGACCCTTAAACTATCCTTGCCAAACTCAAGGACAGTCTATAGCATCTGACCAGAAGGCAACAGGGGTTAGCATAATTCCCTGGAAAGTGTGACACTCTGAAACCAGTACTCTTATGTTGGCCTTTAAAAAAAGTTACAATATTAGAAGAAAATCAAGTCTAAACCCAGTTAGACTGAAAATTAAGAATGCGAAGAAGAAGAAGAAGAGGAAGAGGAAGAGGAAGAGGAAGAAGAAGAAGAAGAAGAAGAAGAAGAAGAAGAAGAAGAAGAAGAAGAAGAAGAAGAAGAAGAAGAAGTTATAGTATTTGGATCATTTTGTTGACATTAGGCCTGTCACAGTGCCAAGAAGTTTTCACTAGGGTTCTTCGCTGGGGGACTGTTTATCAAAACCACAAAAATTGTCTGCACAAGAGCACAGAAAACCCCACCCTGGACCAGCTCCTATCAAGCCTCCATCTGAGGATTAGTCACTCGCGTTCCTTCTCAGAGCATCATCCCTGAGCACAAAGGGAACCCCTCTAATAGCCAAGCTTCCTTCTTAATAATCCAATTTGGATCAATTGACCATAACATCATTCAGAGCCCTCTTTAACTGAGTAATGCTCAACTCATACAGGCTCTCAGGATAATGAACTCCATATGGTGTGAGGTGACTGAGTCCACCTTGATATAGTTAGAGGAATTCAAACTCCTGATATTTTAGCAGGGCAGGTGTCTTTCAGCCTTTAACTACCCTCCAGGGACAAACGCCTAGGTTCCCTGCATACGATGCACTTCCTTCCATATTCTTTGTCACCAGGCAAAGCTGCCCCAGCTAGGCGGAGCATCTCACTCAATCCGCTGCACAACTGAACAGAGGCCCTGCCGAATTTCTGAATGCTGTGGAGGCATAGCTGTGGACCCAGAGGAAACAGTACCGGTAGGCCTGGGATGTGCATTGAGCATCTGTTTTTAGTGTCTGCTGAATTATTCCAGCCTCAGTTTCTCACCTGCCCAGATTGCCTCTCAGATGCCTTACCAGTAGCCAGAGTGGGAGAGTGTTTTGAGAATGTAATGAGCTACAGTTGAGCATTGTGGGTATCACTGTCCTTTGACAGAGATGGCTTCTGGATCCTCATCCCAGAGAAGCCTGGATCGTTGCAGGGTTGAAGCTGTTCAATTTTATGCCCACTGCATCTTGGGCTTTGCTTGTTCCCTCTCCTCAGAGGAGCTGGCTCCCTGTTTCTCTCTCCCCTTGTAACTGTTTTCATTAAAGTACAGGGTGGGGTGGTGCCTGGGTGCTCTGCTTTCTGGCAGAGTGGGGGTGTGTACAATGCTGCCTTAGACACCTTTGGGCCACAATGATTATATCCACACTGTGAAGGCAGATCCTGTGGGCTGGAAAATAACTAAGGAGGAGCCCTAACTCCATGGGATATGAGCAGAGGAATATAGAATCAAGGTTTGGTGGTGGTGGTGGTGGGGTTGCCTGGTCAGAAAGGGCCATGCCTGTGTGTAGTGGCTGTTGAATTATTATTTTTTTTAAAGACCCACTTAGCCCAGTATAGCCTTGAGCTCTCAATTTCCTTAACGTCCTGCCTCATCCTCTTCAGTGCTGAGATTATAGACGTGCAGGGCCATAGTAGGCTTGTTGAATTGTGTGTGTGTGGCGGGGGGGTGGGGGGAGAGATCATATGGTCCACTCAGCACCCAGGTTGGCCTTGGACTCACTATGTAGCTAAAAATGACCTTGAACTCGCAATTCTCTAAGTGCTGTGGTTACAAAAATGTATCACCACCCTGGAATATCAGCTTGTTCAAGTTTTGATAACAAGTTGTCCTTTCTTATGAAATGGTATTTTAAGTTATTTTAAGAATACTTCATGTGTCTAATGTACTCTAAACCCCATCTATAGCCATATAAAGTTAGTATTGGTATGCTTCCATTTCACAGAGAAGGAGACTGAGGTACAGAGGGTTGAAGGGACTTTCCAGCATCCCCTGGTAGTGAAGCTGGGACCTCAACATGATTTGTCTCATTCCTTGGTCCAAAGAGTTGTCAAAGGTAGGAAATACCTATTACCAGAGACAGGTTTCTGGTAGCGCTGTAACCACAAGCTCCTAGCCTTAGGATCCTCACATAGCTTCTACCATGTGTGAGGAATGGCCAGAGTCACATGACAGAGGCATAGCAGACATAGCTCCCAGAGATCTTGGTCACATTACCCCTGTTCAACGTGGACTGGCTTCTCCAATATAGGACTTGACCAGCTGGGGGAATCCTCTAGGGGTGGAAGTTTCACCATGCCTCACAATGCTATGGTAGTCTTGGCTGGCCAGAAGCTCAGTCTGTGCAGCCACCAGAAAGCCTCTGTGGAAGTGGGGGTTGATGACATAGGGTGAGGTTCTATCAGGAAGCATATCTCTCTTGTCATAAGCACTGCTCCTTTAATGCCTGCCACAGATGGGGACAAACCCATTCTGCATTCAGATACCTTGTCCAGTAGCAGTTCTTTGATGCTCATGTACAGGCACAGTCATCATTATAGTCTTTCTTAAGATGTTTCTTGACTTGTGGTCATCACCCTGCTCTTGGCAAGCTTGGGAGAACTTGTTGTCCTTGCCTTTTGGTTTGAGTTTTCCTCCATCCATAGCTCTAGATGCCTGGGGAGTCCTTTCAATTGTGACATATACTCTGGAATTCTGGTAGGTTTTCTGTGTGCTTTTAGACATTACTCATCATGGTCATTTATTTCTGAGCTATTGTCTCTCCCAACAGAAATTCCAGATATTTTGTTCTTGTGTTTTGCCTCGTTTCCATTTCTTAATTTTTAGTTTAAATTTTTAGCAGGACTCCTTAATCTATATAACTCTTCCCTGAAAAAATCCAGAAGCCATGTCATGTTTTAATTTTTATTTGTTTTGCTGCTCTACCCATTTCCTTCTTGTTTGCACCCTCTCATTCCACGGAGGTAGACTTATCCTGCTGAAGGGTTTACTAGAGTGCTCTGGAAAGTGTTGGCCCACGGGGTTTGGAGTGTGTCTTCGCCGGGCTGCATGGCATGGGGAAGGAGACATTTGGCCTAGTCACTGAGTATACAATTTGGCATTTCCAGCTAAGCTTCTCTGTCTTCCAGGAACCCTTTTGTGGCTCTGTGGGATGGACACAGATTTTTTCCAGTTAGTATTGGTCTCTGAGGCAATAGAACAAAGCTTTCATGTGCTTCTCGGTTTAGTTACCATGCTTCTGATTTCCACTTTCTATCTTCTCATGCTGGAACATATTTTTCATTTTATTCTTGCTGGTTTCTAGCTTAAAAAAAAAATCTTCTCCTGTTAAGTGGGGTTTCTGGAGAGGGATGTATATAGTCTGACATGTTGGCAGCCTCAGGAGAGCTACATGTGGACCTGTGGGGTGAGGGAAGTCAGAACTGTGTCAGGAACACTAGTCTATGGGTGACCTGTGAGGCCTTCATGGAGAAAGTGAGTACAGCCTAGCCTAGGATTTCCTGTAGGATTTTGACAAGGAATCATGGGTGGAAGTTTGTGAATCTGGGTGGGTGGACCTCTGTTTCCAAGTTCGGAATTGAAAAGGAGTCTCACGTGGTGTCTGAATTCTGTATTTGGCCCTTGCCTTCTTTCCTTAATCTTTGATGCCCATGATATTGACATGTTTCCCCATTCTTTCTGCCTTTCTGTAACATTTCTTTTAGAGAGGTCTGGAGATGTTGTATTCTCTCATTTCACTAGTGTTTCTTGGTCTTCCATGTGCAAGGAAACTCATGTTCTTATCATGTGGGTTTTGAGGAGCTCTGCATTTCTAACAAAGCCCAGAATAAGGTGGTAACATTAAGAAGCCCTGCCAGAGGGAAGTGATTAAAAAGCAGGCAACAGAATCCTTGTCATAGACAACCCCAGCTCCCCTTACTAAGGAACCCATATGAAGACCAAGCTGCCCATGTAGGGGGCCTAGGTCCAGTCCATGCATGGTTCTTGGTTGGTGCTTCAGTATCTGAAAGCCCCCATGGGCCCAGGTTAGTTGGCTCTGCTGGTCTTTTTTGTGGAGTCCCTGTCCCCTCCAGGTCCTTCTATCCTTCCCTCCACTCTTGCACAAGGCTCCCTGTATTCCACCCAGTGTTTGGCTGTGAGTCTCAGCATCTGTTTTGACTGGTTGTTGGGTGGAGCCTCTCAGAGGACAGCTATGTTAGGCTCCCCTGTAAGCATGGCAGAGTATCTTTAATAGTGTCAGGGGTTGGCTCACTCTGATGGTATGGCCAGGGATTGGTTGGATCTTCCCTCTATCTCTGCTCTATCTTTATCTCTGCACTGTTGTAGGCAGAGTAAAATTTGGGGTGAAGGTTTTGTGGATGGGTTGGTGTTCCCCTCCCTCCACTGGAAGTCCTGCCTGGCTAGAAGGGCCTGGCCTCTTCAGTCTCCATGTCTCCTGCTACTAGGGGTCTCAGCTATGTTCTTCCTCATATTCTGTAAGGAACCTACCCTGTAGCAGTTCTCCAGCTTGTCTCAGAGATACCCCCGCCCATGGTTTCTCTTCTCTCTGCAAGCCCTGTCCTCCCCCCACCCTCCACCCCTGTCCCTAGCTCTTCCCACATGTGGTCTCCACACTCATTCCCTCAGCACTCCCTTTCCTATCTTGTTCCTTTTGTGGTGACACTGTTCTATGGTGTCCTAGAAGCATGTCTGAAGACTTGAAAAGGCCAAAGTATCAAAGAACCAAGGATGCTACCCCCAGAAACACCTTCCAGCTCTGACTTTCTTCTCTCTTTCCTGCTGTTTTGTAGGCTCCTGCTGACTTCAAGAAGTATGTTATTTTCTGGACTGACTGATACTAATGGTTGAACTTTAGGAGAGGGCTCTCATAGCATCACATTGCCCTAGAAATGTATCATTCCACCATCCTGGGTATCCCACAACCATGTACAACGCTGGTACAGACAACAGTATCTCAGTATCTTTATTTTCCTCTCAACATTCTTGTGAGCTGGTCTAACCCTAGCTTTATCTTTAGGAGTAAGTCAGCTGGGCAAATGTCTGGAAGGGGAGAGTTAAGCCCCTGGCTCATGTGTTTAGATGCTTGTTCCCTGCTGATGGAGCTGTTCCAAAGATTGTAGAGCAGCTAGGAAGTGGAGCCTTATGGAGGAAGTGGATCACTGGAGGTGGGCCTTTAGGTTTTATAGCCTTGGCTTCACCCCCTGTCTATGTTTTGCACGCTGTTCCTTTAAGATTTGAGGTAAGGACTCCTGGCTGCACATGCCTGCCATCATGGAGCTGCAGAGCCACTCACTACCATGCACCCCCCCTACAGTCCAGACTGTATGCTCAAACTGTAAGCTGAAATAAACCTTGTATTCTAAAGTTGCCTCTTATTAGGCATTTAGTCATATCCACAGGAAAGGCAATACAGCCATTAACTGGACAAGTTTCTGTAGCTTAAATCCCAGAATCCAAACCTGAGGCGGATTACTTCCAGGTTTCTTAGTTCTATAGTATTTAAGCAGAGAATAGGGACAACAATGGGACAAATTCAGAATTTGGACACAGAGGGGGGGGAGAGAGAGTGAGTGAGAGAGAATAGGGAGATGACTTAATGAGAATGAGTGTTCTTCATAGCCCTTTTTTCTTGAAGACAGAGTCTCACTATGTAGCCTTGGCTGTCCTGAAACTCACTATGTAGGCCAGTTTGTCCTCAAACCCAGAACTCTGCCTGCCTCTGCCTCCGCAGTTCTGGGATTAAAGGTATGCTCCACCATGCCCAGCTCATATATTTTTGTTTGTTTGCTGTGAAGATAATTAGAAATTTTAAATATTTTTTTTTCCCAGAAAGGTTGGAAAATCTGGCTCTTATCCAGTCTGGGTCAGTTCAGAGTCGATCCTTCTGGAAGATGATTTCAGCCAAGGTCCATGAAGTCCTGCTTTCTCCTGGATGGATGCCAGTGACATCCTGGATCTTTGCCTTGATGCTGTCATCCAGGAGGTAGGTCACTATGCACAGTTTCAAGGATGATGTCGTATGAGGCCAAGTGAGTCACAGTAATGAGATCTCAATTTGTTTTCAAATTATGTCCAAGCTCGAATAGCTGCAATTGAAATGGGATGTATAATCAAATGAGCAAAGAGAGAGTGTGTCTTTCAAGGAGGTCACCGTTTGGAACCCAAGCGTCTCTCTAGCTTGTGGCTCCCTAATTACATATCCACAGAGGCTGGGGACTGGAGGTCCCATGTGAGGAAACCAACATGTAATAATCACATTGCAGGTTTACTCACTGCCACTTGGTGCCATATTACCATCCCTTTGTGTTTCCTGGACACTTGGCTGCCTGTTTTCTCAGCAGGGTAGACGGGGAGGCTGATGGGATGGTGCACTGCCTGGCTGGGCTCGTGCGCCAGAAGCAGCTATAAACATGAGGACGTTTGCTTGGCTCACTGGCTAATGAGTGAAGGATCACCGGGAGTAATCGCGCTGCAGTGGGATTTCCTTAATGATTGGCACAGTTCATTAAAAAAAGAAACAGGCTCTGCTGAGAGCACCGGAGAGAGCTGAGGATGGGAAGGGCAGATCATGGAAGTGGGGGCTGTGGCTCACAGGAATGTGGCTTTCACACAATTAGGTGTTTGAAGGAAGACAGAGCCTGGATACAGTTGAGTAATTTCAGCTAATTGAGATTTGCATGGGTCAAAGACCAGAGGTCTTGCTGCTGTTAAAACAGGATGTGGCATCCGCCATGGGATCCTTGGATGAACGGTGGCTGTGTGTGCCTCGGAACAATGGAAAGTGATGCCTTCCTGACACACAACAGCTTTTCAGGGACATGCCTACCCACCCGAATCCCAGCCACTGGCTCTTAGCCGTAGAATCACAGAGGCTTTCCCCAGGTGAATCCACGTCTCCTCTGTCCCCCTGGCCTACCTTCTCACTTGTGAGAACCGAGGCTGCCTTCTGCCTCCCCACTGTTCAGATTCTCCCAGAGATAGTGCTTATGGAAAGCATGCCCCCAAGACCCAGAAGGATCACGGCAGCAGTGTGCTCACCAGCTTTGGGTGTGAGACCCTATCACAGCTTTAAGTGCTGTTCTCTGGAGGCTGAGATTCTGCTTGCAGAGATGGACATACCATAGAGATTTTGTTTCTCTCCTCCTGTCTTTAAGCTACTCCCATCTGAAGGCCCCATTCTATGGCCTGAGAGAAAGGCCTGACATGGGAGATGAGCAGGAACCTTCAGGGCTGCTACTGCTCCATGTGGTCCTTGTGTGCAGTGGAAAAAGCTATCCCTTCCACTCAGGACAACACCAGCAGCTACTGATTCTCCTCGAGTACCTCAGTGCTTTAGTTTATACAACTGTGCCAAAATGGCTTTGGCTATCTGGCCTGAAGTGGCATGAAATGGTGAGAGTCCTCTCTACCCACTGACTGTCTGCCTTATTTTTGAGTCCTGCGAAGGACGCAGACATGGCTATCGCATCCCTGTGCCTTCCATGTGTCCCCTCAGAGCTCTGGCCTCCTGGAGACTCAGGAGCTTAAAGAAGTCACACACCACTCCCTGTGCAGACAGCAGTAACCACACCAGCTGCTCCTCCAGGGCTGTAAGCAAATGCATTCTCCTCCTTCCCCTGTTTTTGCCCATTTAATCTCAGTGAAGTTAGCTTATTAAAGACAAGAGGACTGCAGCTTTTAGACGTCTGCCTTCCTCAAATCCCCAGTACAAGGAACGGCCATGCGCCTTGCCAACTGGAAATTGAAGGCAGAGACAGAGAAGGCCACAGCAAGAGGACATTTTATTGGCTTGCATGGCTGTATGTGGCCATAATGGAGGGTCACCTCATGCTTCCCTGAGACAAAGGACAGGAGTGGGGCACTTTCTGGTGCCTTACATGGGGCATGAAGAACATTCACATTTATATGAATGTGGATGTAGCTTACAGGGCTTCTAATACAGAGGGAATCTTATTTAACTTTCATTTAGCTCCTCCAAAAAACCTGAACGTGTGTCGTTTTTTTCACCTCTTAAAGTTGGGGCTGGACATGTGTGTGACTGTCTGAGGAACCATATTTGGACTTATTCATTGGTCTGACAGGAGTTGAGTTCCCATTCGGTTTCATGGGCTGAGGGAGGAAGGCACCAAAAACAGGTTTTCCATAGGTGACATTGGAGATACCGTCTGTGAAGACCAGGTGGGCCCAGGATTGTAGGATTTCTTGGTGAGTTACAGTATTGTCAGTCATGAACAGGTTTCCTGTGGAAGCTGGCATGTGGTAAAAGGAAAGGCGGGGAGGCTGGAGACACGAGGCCAGTGCCCTGCTCATCTCTGTGGTCCCCACACTGTTGTCCCCCAGCACCATGTTGTGTCTCTTCCCTCTCCTCTCCTTGTGTTCAGCGGGCCGCTCCTCCTTCTTTCCTCATTCTCATGACACGCTGTCTTAGTCACTGTTCTGTGGCTGTGGGGAGACACCATGACCAGGGTCACCCTTATTAAAAGAGAGCATTTAATTGGGGCTTGCTCACAGTTTTAGGTTTAGTCTGTTATCATCATGGCGGGAACATGGTGGCAGGCATGGTGCTGGATCAGTAGCTGAAAGCTGCATTCTGATCCCCAGATAGAAAGAGACAGAGACAGAGACACAGAGAGAGAGCTAACATTGGCTTTCAACACCCCCACACCCACCCCTATTGACAGGCTTCCTCCAACAAGACCACACCTACTCATCCTTCTAGTTCTATCAGAGTTCCACTCCTTGATGACTAAGCCTTAAATACACAAGCCTGTGGGGACCACCTCATTTAAACCACCACACCCTCTTATTGATTATGATCCTGTGTCTATGGAATGAGGCTTCACGAATTCTGTCCTTGTATTTAGTCATAGCGAATGGTTTCTGTTATCTATCTAAACATGGCAAATTATTCACATCAAAATGTGAAGTGGTCTCAAAATGAGTGAATAAATCTGTCAAAAGACGCCATGAAAAAAAAAAACACCTCCCCTCTTCTTTGCATTAAGAGTGGCATTGTGAACCTTTGAAGTAGCTGCTAAGCCTTCACTGTTAGGCTGCTGGAGGGCAAAGCTGTTCTGGAGGTGGGGGTGGGGAGACACTTAATAGCTTTCGCCCTAGTGGTGAAAGGCAATAAAAAGGCAATCTGAGGGGACAGTGCTGGGCTGACAGGACACTGTGACCGCACATATGCTCAGAGAGATTAGCGTCACTTTATGGTCATTAAGACATTAGGCTGCTCTGGAAAACCAGCCCAGCGCTGGCGCGGCCCAGGTACTTCAGGCTAGCTCTCCGGAGGTCGGAAATGCACAGGTTGGCACACAGCCGCGGCGCTCCTCACGCACAAGCGCTGTGACTTTGATACGCGGCGAAGACTGCGCACGTGGAATGAAAGCAGACCTCGCCCTTCCCAGGCTTCTGCTCCTTGGTATTTAATTATTATGACTTAGATGTGACTCAGGCCAAAGGCTTTATTTTTAACTTGGTCCAGAATTGCTCAGGATGTGGAAATCAGGCCAGCTGCTCGGCTTTTTTCATCAGAGCATGTGACTAAACTAATTTTTCAAGCCTCAGATGAACAAGCCTGACACTTGAGAAAAACACATTAAGATATTTTCAGGTATGGACTTATAAAGAAAAGTCTATGGAGAGTTTTCTGTAGCCGCAACCCTTGTCCTCCAACATTCTGGTGCACGGTGGCACCATTTATGGTTTGAGTTCCACGCGGGACTGTTGGCACGGATGTCAGGCATTGTCTGATGACAGAAGAGAAGACTGAGCGCCACAGTTCTGACGTCACGTGCCAGACATCCACAGTGAATTCAAACAGGGCCTAGAAACTTGGGTGCCCCTCGCACCAGTCCCTGCCTCAGTACATCTGATTTCTGGTTCGTGAAATCATTTCAGTTGCTCTGAGAGACAAGACTAAGTAACCAAACCAAACAACAAAGGAAGATGCTTCTCCCTGTTCTTTCTTTCTTCCTGGTTACATTAGGGACAGGCTTGTGTCTGGATTGAACCTTCCATCCTAATGCTTGCTGATCTTCCTGTTTAGCCAGATGCTGGACCGCAGGCTTAAAGTATTCAAACACAAGTTGAATTTAACAGAATTAGATAATTTTCATTTTCTGCTTGGAAAAAACAAACAAAACTATGTTCCTCGTATCTCCTAGCGGAAACAGTGATGCACACTTGTCACCTTCCACAGCCACCGAGGGTCAGGAGTTCAGTGTTGTATGTGGATATTTCTTGTAAGATTCTAGTCATGGTGTCAGGGAGGGTCATCTGATGGTGGGATGGACTGGAAGAGATAATTCCAAAATGGCACGCTCCTGTGGCTCTGGGCTGGGGGCCTCAGTGTTCAAGGGGAAGCCCTTCCCAGCATGTCTTGAGCAGCTTCAGCTCCTCACAGAGGCTTTTCCTGGAGAGCTACCTAAGAGCAAGGAAAAGATCACAAGTGATGGCCTAAACTTCAAAGCCATACCCCACTTTTTTTTTCTGCAATACCTCCCTTGGTCCCATACATGGATGGGACCCGTTTTGAATAGGAAGAGGGGGTCACCCAAGGACGTGCTATGAGGAGGCAAGAATCTTGGAGACTACTTGGGAGGCTGGCTGTCACTGAGCGCTCTGTTTTTCTCTTGATGGCCTGTACATTTGCCGTTTAGATATTGAAAGCTTTATCGTCATTAGAATGGTAACTACGCTTGAAGCACAGGATGACCACAGATCTACATGCATTCTGTAGACGGCCTGCATGTGACTTTAATTAGGAAGCACCTCTCCCTGCTGGCCCTCTAAAGCCAGAAACATAGAGGAAGCAGCCATCCTGCCAGCTTTGGTGGGGGTCTTTGGTCATATGACTGCTGAAGGCAGCTCCCAGGAGGGGAGGGCACTGATCTCCATGTGGGCCAATGTCCCCTGATCCTTCCCTGAGCCTCTCTGCTTTGCTCTGTGCTGTCAGCTTGGGCAGCATGTAGGGGTTGGAGTTGTGAGCTTCGAGGCCATCAGTGTTCTTCCTCACCTCACTTTTGCTTACCACCCAGGCTTCCTTGCCAGAGTGAGTCCTCTCTGCCACACCCCAACTTCAGTACAGTGTGAAATTTGTCCTCTCTGCCACACCCCAACTTCATTCAGTACAGCGTGAAATTTGTCATGGAAATTTGTCCAAACTGGGCCCATTAGACCTTCAGGACCTAATTCTGTATCTGTTAAAACTTCAGCTTTTGGATGTTCTTGTTTAAGCGTCCTTCATGTTTTTTTTTTTTTTTTCTTTTTTCCTTTTAACCTTTGTACTATAGAGATGTCAGTGGGTGGAAAGATACAATGAATGATTCTTTGCTACAAGACTAAGTACTTAGGAAATTGGCTTGTTCTATGTTTTTCTTAGATATAACACTCTCCTCCTCCCTATCTTTGCGGTACTTACTAGAATTCTCCTTTCCTTTCTTCTCAGTCAGACTCTCGGTTCCTCAGATGTGTCTGCCTCTGTTTCAGCAGAGGCACATCTTCCGGGAATTATTCAAGCTGAGATGAAGCAGCAGAGTGCTTGGCAATGACAGGCGCTTGGTCTGCCCTACCGTGGACCAGTTATCACTAGGTATGCTGCATGGCTGTTGCTCGGGCCCCTCTTCCCACGACACTCAGGAGCTGGCCCTCATTTCCTTCCCGTATTCTGCTACCTGCCTGTCTTTAGGCTGTTCTGGACTGGCTTTGTAGACCAGGCTAGCCTCGAAATCACAGAGATCTGCCTGCCTCTGCCTCCTGAGTGCTGGGATCACAGGTGGGCACCACCATGCCCGGCTTCCTGCCTGTCTTTGTAGACACATCTTCCTCGTGTGTCTTTGTGTTGATGGACTAGTTCTATTTAGGAATTTCATGGCAGGTAATATCTTCAGAACATTTCAAGTATAAACCTTTCTGGGTTATAGCCTGCCCTGGTGATTAATTTGCCACACCTAGAGTTCCAAATCGGAACATGTTACTGTTGGGAATTTTCAGACTATTGTTCCAGTAAACTTTTTCAGTGATGTTCAGGATTTCAAAGCTGTTCTCATCCTGATCCTTTGAATGCAATTTACCCCTCTTTCTCTGGAAGCTCATAGCATCTTCCCTTCATCATGTATGTTCTGAAATTCCCACATGATTTGCCTAGATGACAGCCTAATTTCTCTGCATGTGCTTTTTATTTTTTCCTGATGCTTCCAATTTCCAGTTCAATGCTACAGGGTTTTCCTGATGTTGATTCTGGTATTTACTTCTATTTTCTCCATTCTTTCTGTCTGGACCTCAGACTAGTTGGTTGTTGAACCCGGTGGACCTCTCTGTTAATTTTCTTATCTTCTTTCCCCAATGCCTCTTTGGGGAGATGGCCACAACTTTTTTGTTTTCCTATTGAGCTGATACGTTGTATCATTATGAATTTAGTTCCCGAAAACTTTCATTTTTCTTTGACTATTTATCTATTTAAGCATCTTGCTTTCCTATTTGTAGCTAACAAAAGTAATGTATTTGTAACATTGTTCTCTGAGGATGTTAACAGTCTATTTTTGAAGTTGTCTTGCCACAGGTTTTTGAACACTGCTTTTTCTTGTTCATTTTGGTCTCAGGCTTAAATGCTTGCTATTGACAAAGGAAGATAATTTTTGGTTCTGAACATGTGAGCATAGTCCTGTAAAAGGAGTCTTGAGATAAAGGAGAAGGCAGTAGGATTCAGTATGCTCCGCACTGGACTGTGGACACAGGGTGATGGTGACATCACGGAGTGTCTGCTGGAGGTAGAGAGCAGAGGGACACTTGACTTCATGACTTAGAGTAGAAATTAGCCATTCAAAGCAGGAACAGGGAAGAACATTCCAGACTAGGAGGATGACATTGATTTATTCACTCATTAAATATCGTTATGTATCAGGCATTGCTCCAGGGGTACAATAATGAATAAGACAGATGTAATTCCTACTTTCCTACTTTCAAGAGAAGACAGACAAATAACTAAGCAATTAGAACAGTGTGAGATGGGATGGTGAAGGAGACATGCTACATATTTGGAATTAAAAGTTTGAATGCAATCTCCTTTCAAAAATATGATCCAGGAGTAAATGATACATCACACATCTTATGGCTGAAGTGCGATTTTATGGACTTGTCTGGGAAGGCTTGTTTCTCATTATACTTTTCAAAGAAACATTTTATTTTTTCATACAGCCGCTAAGTTTTAGATGCTATAAAGGTACTAAAATACTACTTAAAACTGCATTTTTTTTTTTTTTTAGCACAGCATTTGAAAGTTCTGGCACTGCCTACACTTTTATGAATGGCAAGATACAAGATTAAATTGGTACCAGATTTTTCTCTCATTCTCCCTCATGGCTGTGGCTTGGAGAGCCTTTGATCCTTCCGGCGATGGTGCTGAGTTCAGTAAGTCTTTAGCACCGAGAGTGTAGCTGTGTGTGTGTGTGTGTGTGTGTGTGTGTGTGTGTTGATGTGTAAAATGTGTGTAGTATTTCTCCCCACTTATCTGGAATAGCAAAGTACCTGACCATCTGGCATCTCGTCAGAAACACCTTATTCATCCTCCTCTGCTTGGAACCCCAAAAGGCAATGAATTACTGCAGGAAAAACGAATGAAGAAGGAGGTGAGGGGTGGGCTTTCCGTCCAGCTTTGTCAGCAATTAGCTGGACGCCTTTCACTTTCTCTGCAGTGGTTTTCCTCATTTGTAAAAGGTGTCAGTAATTCATGACCCACTCACTTCCTCAGCTCATGCTGAGGATCAAAGGAGGCAGGAACAGAAGTGTCCAAAGGTTAGCTTATGTTTGAGACATTATTTTACTGGTGGCCACGTCATACAAGTGGCTGTTCTGGAGCCAAATAATACCAAGAAGTTGCCCCCTGGACAGTGTTTGGACAACAGAACCAGGTGTGAAGACCAGAGGGTACTCTCAAACTCTGTTTTCACCACATTTGCCTAGCGTAGTCTATCTGGAGATGCCCTCGCAGCTCACCCCCTGAGAGGTCCAGGCTGCCCCGTCAGCCAGTCACCTTTCCTCGCCTGGTGAGGTGATCGCTATAGTATGTCACAGAGAAGCTACAGGTTCCTCAGATGCACTTCCTGGATTAGCCCCTTCGACCTGCTTTCTGTCTACTTCCGCTAGAGCGGCACACTGCCTCGGCCTCTGTAATTTATAAACGGAAGGAATATACTTCTCTTTTTCTTCTTTTTCTTTTTTGGTTTTTCGTGACAGGGTTTTTCTGTGTAGCCTTGGCTGTCCTGTCTTTGTAAGCCAGGCTGGCCTCAAACTCTGAGATCTGCCTGCCTCTGCTTTTCTGAGTGCCGGGATTATAGGCTTGTGCCACTGCACCAGGCTGAGAAATATACTTTTCCATGACATCTCACTTTGGCTCCCAGTTACCTCCAACAGCAGGATGGAAGTCTGACATTTCTGCTTTTGTCTTTGGTCTCTCTCTTCTTTACTTTGCTACAGGCACAAGATGAATCACTGTCCTCAGTCTTTCCTGATCAGTTATCATGGGTTCCTGGAAGAAAAAAAAAACTTGTAGGACAGACTATTCCCAGATTAGGTGTGTTACCCATGAAGGCTAAGCCACACTCAGAATTGATCAGCAATGAGTAACCCAGCTGAGGTCGTCTATCGGTGGCATTGATAAGAACTTCTTCAGACCCCCCAGCAAAACAGGACCTGAGAGATATGATCAGTCAGACCACATACTAAATCTAAGAACTTCTAAATCATGCAGACTTCTTGCTTTTGGCCATTTCAAAGGCTGGGAAGTCCATGATCAAGGCTCCAGCAAGTTCAGTGTTCGTTTGGAGAGCCCCATTTCTCATGAATCACTCCTTCTGTGTCTCAAAAGACCAGAGAGCAAATAAGCTGCCTCTAGACTTTTTCATAAGGCATTCATGAGCATAGAGTTTTGTGACATAATCACCTCCCAACAGCGTCACTCTGAACTGCCAGCAGCTTGTTTAGGCTCAACCTGTGAGAGGTCAAAAGGGTCAGCATGTAGAGAAGTGATGAAAAATGAATCATCTGTAACCCAATTCAGACATGAGGGTGAGCAACTCCCAACTGGATCCCAGTAGCCTGGGTTTATCCACACTCTGGGGAATAAGGACCAAAGCCCCTCTAGAGCGCCATCACCTCAAAGAAGCACTTTCCAAGCAAATGTATGCTCAGGGCTTTGGTTAGAACCCAGTTTCACATGAAGAGAGTCTGGAGTGAAGTTGAGGAAAATGGATGCCCCTCGTGTAACTCCCAGGTAGCGCCAGTCCCTTCAGCACAACTAGGCCAAGCGTAGCATGGCCCTGGAGAACCAGCAGGGAAAAGAAGCACATTTCAGGGTTGGATCCCTCACTAACTCCTCGGTTACCCTCATGAGCTTATGTGTCCTTTAGGCTCTAGTCTTTGACCCATGTTGTGTCCTTCTGGCGCCTTCCAGATCACATATGGTGTAGCTCGAATTTTCTGACTTATTTAAAGACGTACGATATTGCTAGAATTGAGATTTGTGTGAACGCTTCTCAGAAACAGGTATGGCTCAGAGGCAACACGCAGACAGCTGAGACATTCACTGTACCTACTTCCTCCGTAGTTCTTAGGGGCAGATTTATTGGTTTGACTCCATTAAAATTAATTCTGTGAATTCTCCCTGGTGTCTCCTCATGGGACTGTGGCCAGAGCTGTAATCTTGGATATGGGCCACATTCAAGATAGCAGACCCTTATACATCATCCCTTGATGGTCACCTTAGGTCCTTTGCGGTTTTTACTGGGCTCCCAGGTACCAACCACTGGCATTCTCTGGGGTTTCTTCCCCCCTTCTGTAGGGGCTGGCTTTCCTCACATTACGATGGTTAGACACATCACATCGCCAGGTGTGCAGACCAGTTGGGCTGCTGCTATAAACACTCCAAACCACAAGCTCAGCTCTGAGCGTTCAGTTTGGACCGGTCTTTCCTGAGGACTTACAGCCATTCCTCACATCCTGGGAAGTGGCTTCCGGGCCGGACAGATGTTGGGGTAGGAGTCTGACTGCAGCTGCTGTCACAACACAACTCATTAGGGAACCACCCTCCCTCACTGTCAATATTTGTTTAGGGGAGGGAGACAGAGGCAGATGGCTGTCCAGGGAAATTTCATCTGCGACGGTAGGAATGCCGGACACATTCCAGCCTGAGGCCTGTTTGTACAGCGCGTGCTCTGATACCATCTGAAGCCACGAGGCCTGCGGGGCCATGACAGTGGGCACAGACACAGGGTAAGTGCAGAATTAAGGTTGCATAGTTTGTGTGTGTTCTTTCATATTTATATTTTATTATTCCTATTTATCATGATTTTGGCTTTTTCCCCGTGGGGTGAGCCTAGGACCGTACACGTGTGAGCCGGGTTCTCTGCCAGTCTGAGTTCCATCCCTGACTCTTTAAGAAAAATGTGTTTATCTTGAGGCAAAGCTCTCATTGATTTGCCCAAGTTGATCTAAAATGTGTCTGAGTCATCATGAATTGGCCTAGCAAGTAGCTGAGACCAACAGCCGGCTTGCTTGCATCACCAGGCCTGGCTAACTTTGGATTTCTTAAAGAACACTGGAAAAACAGTTCACAGCACCTTTATCTATGTGTAGCAACTAATCATGCTTAGTACACAGTCTTCCAGGCACTTTACATGTCTATAATTCTATAGGTTATGGATAGTCATATATTTGTATATATACATATGTGTCCCGTTAATGTAGGTGGAAATCACGATGCTCTTACTTTTATAAAATTTGTATTATAAAGTTGATATCATGTTACAAGCATCTTCCCACATTGGTGTGTATGAACGCTAACACAGGAAGTCCTGGCAGCCTCGTGGTGTCCAGCACATGGACGTGCTATAGTTTTAGCGTAAGTTCTTTGCTTTTCAGTGCATTGGCTCTTTATTAGTTTCTGCTGGTGTCAGCTGTGTCTAATGAACATCTGTGGCTTTTCCCTGGCCATACATTTCTTAGTGCAGAGTGGGGATAAAAGGGACACACATTTTTCAAGTTGTTTGGAACATCTTGCCAAAAACGAGTCCTTAACAATGGTAATGATTTACCCTCTTTCCACTTACAGTGTACAAACATGGCAGCTTCTCTGTGTGTGCCAACATACTGGTCCTTATTCTTTTCTCGTTTCTTTAAAATTGTTGCGGTATCATTATTTCTTCAGAATTGAAACTTCCTTCCTGTAGGGAGGCTCGTGAAACACAGTTACTTTTCTGTGGCTGTGATAGCATACCCTTATAGAAGCCACTTAGAAAAAAGAAAGGCCTTATGTTGTCCACCAGGTGGGAAAGGCATGGCGTCAGGAGCATGAGGCTTCATCCACAAATGGGAAGCCTGCTGTAGATGGCTGTGTGTGTGTGGGGGGGGGGATGGTGCACTGGTGAGTGGGAGGAAGTTTCAGTGCTCTCCATTAGAGATGGTGGCTTGGGGTAGGGATTCTGTATGTGTGTTTGGAAGATTCTCTCCCTTCTAGAGGAGCTGCCACAGTCGTAAGCTTCCCTGGAAAAGTTTGTGACTCTTTTGGAGTGATTGTGCTGTTGGATCCATGTTTGGGCTTCGTAGGGAGTTTATGAAGCGATTTTAGGGAAGTATATTGGTGAACTAAAGTGGGCCAGAGCACGGAGGTGGTATAACGCTGAGGAAGTGTGGCTGAACAACCATCTGGGGCCTGGTGGGTTACCAGGGCTTCCCTCAGCAATGGTTGTTAGTGGTTTGATTCAGGAGTTAGTCAAGACCTGGAAGGAACTCTTCAATGTCTGAAGTATTTTCCATGGAAACCTCAAAGCATGTTCATTGAACCTGTTGGATACAACAAAGTTATTGGAACAAACTATGAAAAAAAAATTGAAACTTCCTAACAAGGGGAAACAATAGGTTGAAGATAGTAAGACATGACTTGTCTGAAATAAAAAGCAAGTTCCTATATTAGACAAAACAAACAATGCAAGCATAAAACACACGTCCTGTGCATGAGGGGTGTGAAGGTCTGGTTCAGGGCAGCCTACATGGAGAAGCACCTGCGCTTTAGGTTGAATGCGCATTCAACAGGAATCAGAAGAATGATAATTAAAAATAACATGGAGGGAAAGATGGTGTTTCAAACGCTACGAGGGACCTATGGGTCAGCCCCTCTCTCACACCAACACAAAATCAGCTCCAGATGGGCTACGGGTTTAAATGTGGAAGACCAATGTGTGAAGCTTCCAGGAAATGAGTCAAGGGAACATTTTCATGACCTTGGAGTGGGAAAGTGGTTTTGTTTTCTAACCCAAATACAAACAAACAAACAACACACACACACACACAAAAAAAAAAAAACCTAACCCCAAAGGAACTCACAAAACAAAACAAAACACATAGCCCTAAAAGCAAAACCCCAGGTTGAATATTTTTTAAGTTAAGATCATTAAGTACTTTTAGGCAAGAGATCATACAGTTTTTCAAAAAGTTAAATATGAGTTATGTGTGATTAAGCAACTTTGCCCCCGAGACATGTTAAAGAGAATTCAAAGTAGACACCTAGGCTGATATTGAAAGTTCCTGATGGTGTTATTTATGAAGCCAAAAAGCAGTTCCAACCTGATGTCCATAAGCTAAATGGGCAAGTGATTTGTGCTATTCACACAACGGAATATTATTCAACCGTGACCTTAAGAACAGCATGCTAAGTGAAAATAGGCAGAATCAAAAGACCACATATTTCACGATCCTGCCACCATGCTAGGTGGAGCACAGGCAAGTCTTTAGAGGCAGGGGCCAGAATTGCAAACTGTCTTTATTTAATCCAATATATGATACTTTGAGGTGTCTGCTTTTGGGAAAGGGAGGTCTTTATTTTCCCTCTTGTGGCTCTCATGCATGTGTAGAACATTTACAATTTCTCTCTTGTCAAATTGTGTTATGTTCGTGCAATTCTTAGGCACAGCTGCCCTATGATCCTGCAACGGAATGACAGCCAAGATCTGGAGACCTTGGTGTAGACCTGTCATTGAATGGGTACAGAAACTATAGAAGCTTTACATAGTGGGTTGCCCTAGAGAAAGGTCACTGGGAAGGGCACAGCTAGGAGCATGGGTAAGTCTTTCAAGGGCACTGTCTTTGTGAATGTTCTATCGCTGTGAAGAGACACCATGACCGTGGCAACTTCCATAAAATGAAATTATTTAATAGGGGCTCATTCACAATTCACAGGTTTAGTCCATTGTCATCATGGCAGGAAGCATGGTGACATTCAGACAGCCATGGTGCAAAAGAAGTAGCTGAGAGTTCTACATCTGGATTGTCAGCAGCAGGAGGAGAGTGGGAACACTGGGTCTGGTTTGGGCTTCGAAACCTCAAAGCTCCCTCCCTCTAGCCTGGCCCCACCACACCTTGCTCCAGTGAAACATTTCCTCCAACAAGGCCATACCTACCCCAACAAGGCCACACCTACTCCAACAAGGCCACACCTACTCCAACAAGGCGACTTGTCCTAATTCCACTCCCTACGCATTCAAATATATGAGCCTATGGGGGCCATTTTTTTTCTTCTCTTATATAATACATCCCACTGCAGCCTTCCTTCCTTGAACTCCTCCCTGTCCCCTACCCAAACCACTACCTCCTCTCTCCCCAAGGTCCATCACTCCTCCATTTCCCTTCAGAAACAAACAGGCTTTCCAGTGACTGAACAAGCCATAACATGATGCACTAAGACAGTGACCCACACCTGTGATTCCAGCACTTAGGTAGGCAGAGGCAGGTGGATCTCTTTGAGTTTGAGGCCAGCCTCGTCTACAAAGCAAGTCCAGGACAGCCAAGGCTACACAGAGAAACCCTGTCTCAAAAAAAAAAAAAAAAAAAAAAGCAATAAGATAGGACATAGGCAACCTCGTAGGAGGCCAAAGGGTCAGACACCTACTCCAACAAGATCACATCTGCTAATGCTTCCCAAGCACTTGATCAAAGAAGCTCGCAAAAATATGGACCTAAGGGGGTCATCTTCAACTCGGTACAAGCTAGTGTCTGCCATCTGAGGAGAACCTCAATTGAGAAGAGGTCTCCATCAGATTGGCTTTTAGACGAGCTTTTGGGGCATTTTCTTGGTTAATGATTGATAAGGGGGACCCCAGACCCCTGTTATAATCCCTGGGGCAGGTGATTCTGGGTCGTTAAAGAAAGCAGGCTGAGTAAGTCATGGGGAGCAAGACAGTAAGCAGCATTTCTCCATGGCTTCTGCTTTAGTTCCTGGCTCCACGTTCCTGTCTCTACCATGACTTCCCTCTAAGATGGACTATAAAGTATGAGATGAAATAAACTCTTTCCTTCCCACATTGCTGTTTGGTCATGGTGTTTTGTCACAGTAACAGAAAACAAACTAAGACAGGGAGGAAAGGCCTTATTTGGCTTACCCTCCTACACAGTCCTTTGACAAGTAAGCCAGGGCAGGACCTCAAGGCAGGAATCTAGAGGTGGGAGATGAAGCAAAGACTAAAAGGATGTTGCTTACTACTGGCTTGCTCCCCATAGCTTGCTCAGCCTGCTTTCTAATGTAACTCAGGACCTCCTGCTCAGGGGCGCCACTGTTTCTAGCGGCCTGGGCCTTCCTATTTCAATCATTAATCAAGAAAATGTTCCCACAGAATTGCATACAGGTCAATCTAACGGAGGCATTTTCTCAATTAAGGTTACCTTTCTCAGAAAACTCCAGCTTGTGCCAAGCTGACAAAAACAACAACAACAACAACAACAACAAACTGACTAGCACAATTGACCCTTTATCAACTTGACGTACAAATATACCACTACTAAACCACGATCTTTCCTTTTTGTTTGGCCCCAAGATCTCTGAGTTAATATCACAAGGTATGTCCTATGAGTAGAACCTCCCAGACACAGCTGTGTGTCCACATTAGGTCGCAGTGACTCCTCATGCTCTCCCTTCCCATGATGGCAAATAGTACTCTAAGCTCACTGCCTGTTATTGAAAAGGCATCTTAATAGGAAGTCAGGGCGATTATTAACTCAGAAGGCACACATTTACTTCTAAAGAGACTGGCCTGAGAACCATTAGCGGAAGCAGCCCTGTGAATGGCCAAGAGTGCATTTGGTGGCAGGGATGCAGGGAACACAGATGCTGGGAGGAAAAGACCATGCCCTCACAGTGAGGACTAGCAGGACCAAAAGCTAGTTCTGCTGGTACTGGGCTATTGAGATCCTGGCTAAGGAAATAAAAGCATAATCGGGTTACGGAGAACTCAGGACATCACCCTGCATAGTCCGACTTGAAGCTGCAGAAGGAAAGAGAGGAGAAATGTGACTGCCATTGCCTGGATCATGGTCTGCTTTGAACCCCGATTGTGGGAGCAGAAGCCATGTGCATCTGAGTGAGGGAAATCTCTGTGTGTCAAAGGAGCGGGGACCTGTAGAGTTTGTCCACTGCAGAGGGGTGACCTGGAAGGGTCCCCTCCCAGCATGGTGATGTTTGCAGGATCCTGACTGACCACATGTGATTTTAAGCAAATGCTAACCTTCAAAGAGCCTGTCAGTGCAACAGTAATTGGCAGTTTTGTTGTCTCGTAATGATGGGAATTTCTCTCTCTCATCTTTATCTCTTCAATAAATATTTATGGAGTGTCTACTGTTTGACAAGCATTAAGCCAGGGCATGTAAACAAATAATTAAAATAATTGCAGACAAATGTGAACACGCTAGAGGTCTGTTCAGAGTGCCTTGGAAATATTTCCCATTTATTTACATAGAGCTTCTTGTAAATGTGGATGGAAAAGGCCATTTTCTCATAGGGCACTGGCTCCAGTTTCCTCCTGAGCTCTCTTTGAGCGGTGTTTCAAATAAAATGAGGGCTCAGCCTTCTGAGGGGAAGTGGCCTGAAGGCCTAGCACCTTCTGGCCTGGGGATAATGAGACAGGACAATGGGTTGGGCCTCTCCTCCAGAAGTTTCTAGTTAAAAGGGATTCCCTCAGCCCTGAACAGCAACCAGACTCCATCCCTGACCCACACATGCTGTGGTGGCTGTCACATGGGCTGTGGTAGCTGTCAAGTGTGTGGTGACTGTCTTTCAGTGAGCCACAGGTTTGATGGTCACAGGCTCCCACTCTGATTGTAGTGGGGAATGCAGCTTGTATGGAAACCCTCACAGCAGCTTTCCTGAAAAGCTCCCAAAATGTTGGGGTCCCTTGTTACAAGCAGGCTGCTCTTTTACCAATAGCCTCTTCTGGGCCCTCTTCAGGGATTCCATCCCTGCCTCACAGAGCCAGCCTCGGCTGTTCTCTATGACCCCTCGCGCCATGGAAACTAGTACCACCTGAGTGACTCTTACCTTAACTGAGTTTGGCTGTCAGCATGAAGGAAAAACCCTGGCCACCTCTGGAACACAGCTTCTGTTTGCTAACCCTGAGGAAACACTCCCAGAAGGTTTCACCTCAGTGATGCCAGCCTTTTGTCAGTCACAGCTGATTCTGCAGCCTCAGCTGACCAGTGTCCATTGTCCCAGAAAAGAAAAGGTTTTACTTCAGTGGTTTTGGTCTCTTGTCAATCACAGCTGATTCTTCAGGCCAGGCTGACCAGACACCACAGATTCTTCACACAAAAGTCCAGTAGAGTCTTTGCTTCCCCCTAAAACTTCACAAGCCAGGCCTCTATCATCTGCACTGCTCTTAACATTCTTATCTTCCAAGCTTCTACAGACCAGGTCACTGAGCTTTCAACACTCAAGGGCTTTTCTAGCCCAAAGTTCCAAAGTCCTTCCACACACTTTTCAATGTTACGCCAGTCACCACAATACTGCACTATTCTGATACCAATTTATGTCCTAGTTAAGGTTGCTATTGCTGTGATGAAACAGCATGACCAAAAGCAAGTTGGGGAAGAAAGTGTTCATTTTACACTCCACATTGTAGTCCATCCTGGGAGGGAGTCAGGACAGGAACTCAAACAGGGCAGGAACCTGAAGGCAGGAGCTGATGCAGAGGCCGTGGAGAGGTGCTGCTACAGTGTTTGCTTTTTATGGCCTGCTCAGCCTGCTTTCTTAAGGAACCTAGGACGGAGGGATGACATCACCCACAATGGCCTGGGCCCTTCCCCATCAATTACTAATTTAAAAAATGCCCTAGTTCTATCGGAAGCATTTTTTTTTTTCAGTTGAGGTTCCCTCCAGCTTGTGTGAAGTTGACATCAGCTAGCCAGGATAGCAAGCAAGTCATGTGTATTATGGGATGCAAGGAATGCACAAACACATTCTTCTAACTGATCCAAATGAGGCATGGACATTTGAGCAACATGTTGGACAGGCATGCTCTCTCCATCACTGTTCCATCAACATTTTTGGTGGTTATTCACTCACATCTTTTTTTCCCCCCACAAACTTCAGAACTAGCTTGTTAAAGCCCACAAACTTCTCTAGTGCTTCAGATATGAATTACTTGAATTTGTTTATTGATTTGTGTGGAACTCAAATCTTTACAAGACAAAGTTTTCTTGCCCAACAAAAAGGCTCTCTCTTAATTTTTTTGCTCTTTTGAGTTCTTTTTATTTCATAGTTTTATGCATATGGGGACTAACACATTAATCTTTTAGCTAATTGCTAGTACTTACATTTACTGTAAAGTAGATTTTTTCCCCCAAGACATTTTCTAGCAAAATAATATAGATGTAATTAGAAAAATTATTCTCTGTTGATACATTGTATCTACCTTTTCTGGATAATTTTTATTGCTTTAATAGTTTTTAGTGAATTTTCTTAAGTTTTCTAGATAGGTATTACCATTTAAAATACCTGGCATGAGTCGGGCAGTGGTGGTGCATGCCTTTGAACTTAGCACTTGGGAGACAGAGGCAGATAGATCTCTTAGTTTGAGGCCAGCTTTGTCTACAGAGTGAGTTCCAGGACAGCAGGAGCTATATAGAGAAACCTTGTCTCAAAAACACAAAACAAAATTCCTTGAAACAACAACCAACCAAACAACAGCCCCCCAAACCCTTAGAATATGTTAAAAAAATAAACAAGACTAAGAAAGATAAGTAACATTTGTTTTTATCACATGTGGAATCATAAGAAACACAGGAAAATAGGAGGGACCTGCTGGAGAATAGCAGAGGACAGAGGGAAGGATAAATGTGGGGGATGTGGTCAAAGCACTTGCTATACATGTCTGAAAATCTCATCATATATACATTAATAAGGAAAATATTGATAACACTTTTTCTTTCCTCAATACCTACATCTTTATTTTCTTACCTCACCGGCTTAGCTGGACCTGGAGCACACACAATCTTAGATGATAGTGGAATTAGCATGCAATAATTCTATTCTGAGTTAATGGGATCTTAATTTGCTATCTGTTGTAGTCTTCTGACGATTCCTCTTTATTAGATTAGGAGGTTTTCTCCTGATTTCCTGGGCCTCCCCCTCCTTCCCTGATGTCCCATTCCCCTTTGCCGTAACAGCTTTGAGGTGTAATATCACAGTTTACCCCTGACATGGAGCAAGCCACTGACTCTTAGTCTGTCAGTTTTTCTACCAACCAGCACAATCAGTTTTAGAACATTTGAAGCACTCTCAAACAGCCCCACACTACTTGGCTCCTCCCCTTTAATTCCTTCATAGCATCCCAAGGCAATGGCTGCTTTCTGCCTCTGTTGACTTGTCTGCTCTGGACACTCCACAGAGTGGAACGCTGTTCCCAGTTTGTTCTTTTCAGTTGCATAATAAGGTTTATCCATGTCGCAGCATGGATGGGTGTGCCATTATTTTAGGAGTTAAATAGTATCCCGCTGAGTGAATTATTCACAATTTGATCAGCATTTGCGTTGTCTACTCCTTTTGAATTTCATGTGTAAGTCTCCTGTGAGTTTCCCTGTTGAAGCTTTTGTGCACTCTCATCTTTATCTTCCTTGGGTAAATCCCAGGAGAAGATCTTTTTGCCTCTTTGTTTATGTTTTGAGGAAATGCTGGACTGTTTACCAAAATGGCACAGCACTTAACTCTCACATCAGCGTTTATGAGAGCCTCATTTTCTCCACAATCTTACCCACACTTTGTTATCTGATAATTTTTTGTCTTAGTTTTTTTATTAGCATATATTAATTATACATAATAATGGGTTTCATTATGGTCTTTTATGCATACACATACATAATCACCTCCCTTATCCTCATTGTCTCCCTCCCACTCCCACTAACCCTCTTCCTCTTTCCAATTAGCTTTCTTTTACATCCTTTTAGTGTGTGTGTGTCTCAGAAGATTCTCTGAGAGACAGAGACAGAGAAACAGAAGGACAGAGAAAAATTGAGATTGAGAGACAGAAACTGAGAGACAGAGAGACAGAGTTCATGTGTTGTGTAAGTTTTGCTAAAATTGTTTGCTGGAATCCGGGTGAGGTGTTATTCTTAGGAGCATGGACAACTTGCCAGGGGCTATGCCACCAAAGAAAATGTTTCTCCCTTCCCCATCAACCTTTAACTGCGAATAAACCCTCAGGGAGGTACGTAGCCCCATGAACCCTGTCCCTTTAAGGCAGGGTACAGATGGGCCCAACTTTAAGCAGATTGTCACAGCTGCTGTGAGGTCATGACAGCCAAGTCAAGCTTAGAACTCAGCATTCCACACTAGTCCCTTCTTCTTCCAGCTTTTATAGCCTTTCTGCTCCCCCTTCCAAAATGGTCAAAGAGTCTTAGAGAGGATGACACAGATGTCCCATTCATGACTGGCCACTCGCAGTCACTTATTCTCTGTACTTTGACCAGTTGTGAGTCTCTGTGGTCACTATTGACCACTCTGAAAAATGGATTCTCTGACCAAAGCTGACCACAGCATCAATCTATAATCAGTCACTTCCTGATTGGATTTGAGGTCTGTGCCACAGGAAAGTGTTCTTGCCTGGTATTATCAACCTGCTGAAAAGCCAATATCTGTGGATATCAAAGGCCCTAGTGGAGAATTAACTGCTGTTGTTTTCCTAAACATGTGCCTACCAAATTGCCTTTAATTGCTACATTTATCTGACCATTTGATAATAGTCTTTACAGTGGATGTGTTTCTTCATGGGTTCAATTTGCATTTCCGTCATGAATAATATCGTTAAGCATATTTTCATGTGCTTATCGGCCATATGTAGGCATTCTTGAGAAATGTAGACAACTTTGTTTAAACAAGTTCTAAGAGTTCTTCCGTGCCTTAGTCTGAGCTGCTTACCAGTTATGTGATTTCCAAGTGGTTCCAATCCCACATGTCATCTCTCAGCTTCTCGATTATGTTCTCTGAAGCAATGAGGTTCTTGTTTTTCTTTGTTGAGTTCTTAACTTTGATGCAGCTCTATTCATCTATTTTTTTTTTACTTGTTGCTTTTGCTTTTGATGTCACATTGAAAGAAATGTTTGCCACGTGAATCATCACAAAGATTTATGAGTGGTGTCTTGCCCTGCTTTGTTTGGCTGTAACGTACTGTCATAGACCGGATAATGTACAAGGAAAGAAATTTATTTTCTCACAGTTACAGAAGCTAGGAAAGTCAAGACCAAGGTGTCAGAACGTGGAAAGGCAAGCAGGGGCAGCAAAGCAGATGGACACAAGAGCCAATCCACTGCTGCAGAGCCACCCTCATGGCCAGCACCCATCCATTCATGACCTAATTGCCTCTTTAGGTCTCATGCCTCCACCGGCTGGTCTCAGAACTGGGTTTCCAGCACATGAATACGGGGAACACAGTTCCTTCAATGAGTTTTGCAGTTTCAGCTCTTGCATTTAGATAGTTAGTCTGCTACATTTGATGTATGGATTCTTTGTGTATGGCTACCTGTTAGTTACTTCTGTTGAAAAGATTATTCTTCCCCAATTGAATGGCCATGGAAGTCATGTTCAAAGCTCATTGGCCCCACATATGTGGGTTTGCTCCTGACTCCTCCTCCTTTCTCCACCATTCTGTTTCTGCATTTATGCTAGCTTATGCTGTCTTCATTGCTCTCACTTTATTTTGCATTTGCAAGTGAGTCCTACATTTTTACCATTATTTTTCAAGATTGCTCTGGCTATTGAGCATCCATATTGAATTTGGGATCAACCTGCCAATCCCTATATATCTGGCTTAGTTTCCTTTCTGTTGCTGTGCTACAATGCTCTGATGCAAAGTGGCTTACAGAAGGTTTAGTTGGATTACATTTCCAGGTCACAGTTTATTATGAGGAAAGTCAGGCCAGAACCTCAAGCAGGAACATGAAGCAGGAACCATAAAGGAACATAGCTCGCTGGACTGCTCCCTAGCTTGTGCTCAGCTAGCCTTCTTGTACAGCTCAGGACCACCTGCATAGGGATGGTACTGCTCACAGTGGACCCAGCCTCCTGCGTTAACAATCAAGACAACCCCCCACAGACCTATCAGATCTGGGCAATTCTTCAATAGACACTCTTCTTAGGTGACTCTAGGCTGTGTCAAGTTGACAGCTAAAACTAGGTGAGTATCATCTGGAATTCATTGAATCTGTGATTGAGTACTGTCATGCTAACAATCTAGTCTCTAATGCATGAACCCAGATGTCTTTATATTTATTTAACCTTTAGTGCTGAAAAATAGTTTTATAGTTTATGCAATGTAAGTTTTGTATTTTTGCTGTTGTTAAATATATTCCTCAATATCTTATTATTTTTTATACTATCTTCAATGGATTTTCCTCTTACTTTCCTTTCTAGAAATTTTTTTTGTGGAAGTACAGTTTTATATAATGACCTTGCATCTTGAAAGCTCTTCCTGTAGTTATTACTTTGAACGGTTTTGTAGGGGTGTCCCATCACAAAACCCTGCTGCCATTAAGCTGATTTAGATTAGCAAATCAGCATAATTCATAATTTCTTAGACCTGGTATTGTGGGAGGGATTTTCGCTGATGTCACTCACCTCAGTGAACCCACCAAGTAACAATTGTACCAAAGCACAACTCGGCGAACCAATGTGTTTTCACTAGGGTTACTAACAAGAGTAGGGGTGAGGCATGCCTTTCAGGAGACAGGGTGACTCTAGAACAACTGCATCACTATAAAGCCCACTATAAAGAGACAGGGCGTGACCCCCCCAAAGCTACAACCCCAGAGCTCTTCACAACTCGCAAACAGTGGGACAGGAACAAGAATCTCCTCTCACAGCTCACTGGCTAGAGTCTCTTCACCAACAAATCTGGGAAGAGGCCTTCAAGAACCTTGCAGATTTCCACTTTCCCAGACACGTGACGTTTTTGTTTGTCTCTAGGGTCTCAGGAGCCTCTCTCTCCCTCCTGGAGAGAGGGTTTCAATTCAGAGAAAACTGCTCTACAGCACTCTGATGGACTTGATTTCATTTTCTTACATAATTGCCTGACTGGAAATGCTTGCAGTCTGTGTGGAATTTCAGAAATGGCAAAAGGGGAATTCTGGGTTTTGCTCTGGTTTTCAGAGGGGAAGCTGCCAGCATGATGGTAGCTGTTGTTTCGAGTAAACAGTTTTCATCCGCTGGGAGTATTCATCTATTCCTAAGTTGTTTGGCAACTTAAACACATAAAAAGATATTAGATTTTTAAAAATTATTTTTTTCTTCTGCATTTATTGAGATTTGGGTTTGTGTTTTATTGTATCAATACAATGTTTCACATTAATTTTTAGTTTTTAGATGAATCTTGGCAGTTTCAGAATAAACAGCTCCTAATAAAGGCATCTAACTATTTTATGTTACTAGACTTGTTTTGTTGAAGATTTTTATATTTATATTTTTACGATATTTGTCTAGTTTTGGTGTCAGAGTAATAACGACTTCTTAGAATGAATTGGAAATTCACTTCTACTTTTTTAATCATTAGCTTAAAATATGTTTATTCAAATTCCTTGAGATGTTACCATTTCTTCAGAGAATTGTTTATGAACAAAAAGCCAAGAGAAACTACAGTGCAACCAGAGTTTATCCAAAATAAAAAATATACAACTGACGCAAATAAACTTTAAAAACCATTAACATAGGCAATTTCTTTACTTATATCTGTGTATGATGTGTATATGACCCAGGTGTGGTCAGCTTCCTTCTCCCAATTCCTTGGAGCATCGCTGAAACCACGTTTTTAACTGAGATTTCGCAATTAATGTGTTTTGATCAAATCTACTGCAAACACCCCTAACTTCTTACATTTATTCCCATTGATTAATACATCTCTTATCTTTCATCAGAGAAACTGCTTTGTGCCACAGACAGAGATCAATGAGAGGTGAAGGTGTGGAGGATACGAGATGACAGAGCGCTTTGCTCTAAAGGGGCAACTCTGTCATCCTTCTACCCGAAAAGCTCAGGGACCATCAAGGAAGAAGGTACAGAAAGACTACAAGGGCCAGAGGCAGTGAACATCGGAAGAAAAACGTCATGCGCTGGACATGGCAGGACCTTTTGCACATTCATGAGTGTCTGTGACTGCACACACAAAACCTACCCCAGACCAAGCCCAGTCCCAGCATGGCCCACAAAGCCCCTCCTCAACTGAGAAGCTATTGGCCAAGAAGCTGATGGCTGCTGTGGGAAGAAAAAAGTCAACTTTCTTTGGGGATATGGTCCCTAAGGGTCTACTTTGTTTCTGGGGCAGAGCTTTTTGGCTCTGCCACTTTGACTCTAGCTGGTTTGCGGCTCCTGGGGACATTCTCCTTTTCCACCACAGGGTTATAGGCTGCAGCTCTTTATGTGAGTTCCAAGTATCTGATCTCAGGTCAACAGATTGCAAGGAAAATAATGTTTATACCCACTGAGCCATCTTTCCAGCTCCTCACATATATCTTTAAAAATTAGGTTGATTTTCAATATTTGATTGATGTGTCCAAGGTGCCTTCTCTCTCTTTCTCCCCCTCATCCCCATCTCTGTTTTCTCTTGGGACTGAACTGAGGACTCTGGTCATGTTAGGTAAGTGAACTACAACTCAACCTTATCCACAGCCCTTGTATATTATTTATTATTTTATTATTATTATTATTTATCTGTCAAGCTCTTTCTGTGCAGTGTAGGCTGGGCTCTGCCTCACCGTCCCCTTGCTTCAGCCTCCAAATCTGAGATTGCAGATCCTAAGGTGACATGACGCCAGAGTTTGGATTTGTGACCTTGGGTTTCTCTGAGCTGTGCACTGGTCTCTCATAACTTACGGTGCCGCCACATCTTGCTGTCTTCTGCGCCCGAGCATCCGCTTTGGTCGTGTTAAGTGTGACACCAAATAGAGTGTGGTGGCATACAGCGTGGCTGTCATCTAAATATCCAGGAGACCGAGGCAAGAAGATTGCCCATTGGAAGGTAGCGAGCGGCTACACACCCAGACCTTGTCTCAGAGGAGGAGAAATTAAGGGAAGAGGTGGGGAAAGAGGGGAGAGAGGAGAGGAGGGGGCAGAGTTGGGAGAAGGGGTAGAGGAGGAAGGGAAATAAAGAAAGATGGTGAAATCTGATGTAGAAGTACTCTCCTCACTGTTTGTAACTCTCCCCCATCCTCTGTGTTCTGAAATTCCCCCAAATGTAGGTATTGAAACATTTATTCTCTGTATTTGGTTGGTTCTTAAAAACACACACACACACACACACACACACACACAAATATTTGGCTCAGAAATACAATCAAGAAATGTCTTCCATAATTTCAAGTTCTCTAATGTTCACATCTTGTGAAGCTAACTGAAAACATACGCAGCAGTCATAATCAATACATACGCATGTCAAGCACTGTTCTCGGCTTAATGTTCTGGGCTCCCGGGTGCACTGAGACTCAGAGACTCTTAGCAACAAGAGGGCCGGCCTCCTAAGTGTTAGACACTGGTGCTGGAGAACAGAGCAGTCGTTCCTCACGGCCAAATGGCATTTCCTGAGTCAGAGACCCGAGTCCACATGGCATGGTGATCGGCCAGATGTGGAATTTCTTGATCTTAAGCTTATTAAACACTCTCTTTGCTTTGTGGTGTAATGACAGTGCTAACTCTCCAGCCTTTGCCAAGAAAATCCCACAGGGAGTTTAATGATCCCCTCCAACTTGTTTTCTAGTAATCCCACATGCTCTTCCCCTGTTCCCACCCTCCGGCCACGATCCATTCGTTAAAGACCAAACATGTCAGAACAGATTCCTGCTCTGGAGAGCAAAAGAACTTTTGTGAACTGGGAATCTGGCTCGTGGAACGGAGGACTAGCTTCAGCCCCGACAAGCCAGCCTTCTCCAGTGTTCTAGGTTCTTCTCTCCTTTAATGTGTAAGAACCATACACCACATCCATTCAGTGGAGCCCGAAGCCCAGCCTCGCCAGGTCAGGGATTTCCTGGTGAAAGCCTAGACATTTCACAAATCCATTCCACCTGAACCTTCACTTCTCACCTGGCCGCCTCTCTCCTCTCACATCACGACTGGTGACTTTTGGCCGTTCTCCCTCTCGCAGATGTGGTCAGTTTCCTTCCCCTAAGTCCTTGGAGCATAGCCGAAACCATCTATCACACTGGATAAAAAGTGAAGATTTTGTGTGTCACAGTCTGTTTGTTTTCCCCAGGATCCCCTCTTCCTTTTCACCTTAATGACAAAACCTTGTGTTTTACCTGGATGCATGTCTGGGTGTCAAGCTGTGCTTCCTAGGCTGCCTGCAGCTACGTGCCGGCCAGAAGAAGTCAAACAGAAATGAAGGAGTGGGGGCGAGCAGCAGGGCTGGGTGCTTCAAAAACCGTCAGCATCTCTCCCTCTTTTCACCTATCCGCTGGCTGCCTTTTGGCTGTGTCAGCAGGTGCTGGGCTGCTATAATTAGGTACAAGATGGCAGGAAAGCACATTGGGGGGAGGGACGAGTGGGATGGTGGGGGGTCGGGAAGGTAGGTATCAGAGAGACTGAAAGAGCTCAGATCTCCAAAATTCTGGAGCTGTTTTTGGGGGTTCTGGCAGTTGGTTGAATGACATGGGAGAGAAGAAACTTTGTCCTACTCTAGCCGATGAGTTTTTAGCCTTCTTAAAACAAAACAAAACAAAACAACAACAAAAACAAACAAAAAAAATGACCCCAAAACCATGATCATTGGGAACATGAATGAGGATAACGGGAGGAAGGCTAGAGCTGGTTAGCAGGTAGGAAAGCAGGAAGAACCCTACACTCTTGACCAGCCTTGAAAACCGTAAAGTAAGAATTTTGAGTTGAAGGAAGGGCTTTTCCTTCTAGAACTTTGCCTGCAGGGGTCTCATGTAAGCTATAATGACAGGTAATAAAACTGACTGTTTAAGTAAACATGTTTAGCATCCAAATTGCTACAATATTGGCATTATTGGAAAGAAAGCTCTCAGAACTGCCTTACGACCACGTGCATAAGCCATAAAAATAAAATCTACCACACTAATTAAAAGTCACACCTCATCTTGCAGTAAATTCAGATCACCCAACTTGAATCGCCATTTTTCTGGATTCCGAGCCGCCCTTGATTGTTTCTACAAAACACAAACGGTCAAGGAAGGAGTTATAAGTCTCCCTGCCAGAGCAGCAGCGCACAGTTCTGAAGATACCGGACAGACGCTCAGAAAATGAAAAACGGTAGCCCTCCCTCCCACGAAAGAAGTACAAGTCTAAGGACCAAAGATGGATTTGGATCTGAGTTTTACTTCCAGTGACTGCAGGCGTGGGTGTAAGAGCCCAAGGTGACCTGGGCGACCTGGGGGTTTGGTGCACACGGACTCTGGCTTTCAGCTGCTATGCGGTGAGCCCAGACTTGGAAGGTGGCGCCTCTGCCTGGGAAGCAGCCTGCCTGTAACTATCTCGCCAGAGTCAGGCCAAAGCTGGATGGGTGCAAGGCCGTGTGACACAAAAGCAGATAAATTCCTGCTATATGTGGACCTGGTGCTTTATAAATTCTGGCCAAGTTCAGATGTCTTTTGATAGAGAGTTCCCAAGACCTTTGTAGCTCAGGTGGCTTCAGGGACATTATGCTAAGCTCAGTGTATATTACAGAGAAACCGTCCCATCCGGGTGTGACCACTCCGAATGTAAGTGTTAATCCCAATCTGATTTCGTGTGTGTGACAGCTGCTGGGAACATTAGCTGCCATCTGTGTCCAATGGAGTGATTTCCTACCATTCAGCCTCACATGGCCCCAAAGTTAATTTAATGCATATTGGGAAATTCCTGAAACAACATGAGACTTAACACCATTTTCCCATCAAATCTTTGGCATTTTTGTTGATGCTGGAAGAGCTCACGGAGGTGTAAAACTGCAGGGCTGGGGAATGGAATGGTTAACTCATAAAATCTGGGACCCTTATTTGGGGTTCTTTCTCCTAAGTAGATTCATGTGTTTTTCCGAGAATAAATACAAAACCATCTTTGGAGAGGAGCATCCCTTGAATCTTGGACTAGAATCCTCAGTGACAACCACACTCTGTGCCAACTGATGACACAGATGTAGACGTCTGTAGACTCATTGTTTGTGGCTGGGAAGCTCAGTGATACAATCACGGTCAATGTCTTTCTACCTGGATCGGAAAGCCAAGCAGTCGCTTGAATTAGTGGTGCCGTTTTCAGACATCTCCCATCTGAAGGGTCCGTGTTCTCCAAAATCATCTCCTTCATGTTCGTGTCATTCAACACAGAGAAAATATCTTCTGAGGGGATGGATGCATGACTCAGTGGCAAAGTTCCTACCTGTTTAGCATGTGTAAAACCTTGGGTTGGCATCCATTGCCACAAAGGAGGGGCACACACAAAGGAAGGACACACTGAGGCTGGTTTGTACTTGTGTAAAAAGAAAGTTAGTCTAAGTGAGAAGTTACATTAAGGATATTTGCAGTTTTAAAAGTGATGTTCTCTACTTGATTTGAGTTTAGCAGAGCTGGCTTGATCGTGCCTTTCCAGTAGCTGCTGAAATATATTTGTTCTCTGAGAAGGAATCATTCTCAGACAATTAGGACAGGATATGGCTGGTGACTCCTTATGTTTCACTGTATATCTTGATTTAGTTAATAGTTACATCTATTTGAAATAGAGCTTCAGTTGGAGACCTAACCCTCGAAACATAGCTTGTGCTTAAGCATACAGCCTACTCAGCTTTGATTTGAAGTACTTTAAGGATCACAAAACCAAAATGTGTATTTCATCCTCTTGCTCCCAGAGAGTGATGTCTGCATTTGTACACATGCTTTGTGCAGTGTGCTGCATGGCCTTCTGCGCCCAGCAAAGACTTGGGGTGATGGAAAGCCCCTGCGTCTTTTGCTCTGTCCTGTTGCTCGCTTCTTGAGTGCCCCTTGGTCAGGCCCCCTCATCCTCTCATTGACACACAGTCTTGGTAGCTGGATCAGTGAGTCCTTATGCGTGTCTGGTGTTTGGGTCCTTTCCCATGAAATGGTCTCCTGCTTTATAACATGGATCAAGCTGAACCATTCAAGCTGGGAATAGCAGCGGCAGCTCAAGAAATAACACTCATGTCTTGTTCACCTCTGCGTTCCCGAGTCTAGCACAGTGCCTGTGGTGGACACCCAGCGACCATTCTGGGTCTTTGTTGTGCCTTCCTCATGTTAGTATCCTTTAGGAAAGAGCACCCTAGACAGCAGGAGCTGTCGACAGGAACTGCTAATGTTGGCATTAGCAGGATGGAGATCATGGCAGCGGGGTTCTGTTCTGAATCAGAGGACATCCCTACGTGGCAAAAATAAACAACCCTGAGAAAAACCAGAACAGGATGTCAAAGAGTAAAGCTATCTTGGCTTCTGTGCCTCAGCCATTGGCAGAATGAAAGGATGTGTGGAAGGCCTTGTGTGTGGAAGGGCTTATTTGTCCCCACAGTAAGTATACAAAATATAAAATCAAATACTTCAAGTACCAATTTTGATGAAACCTCATCATGGACTCAGAATCAGACACAAACTCTTGAAAGCAAAGGCTCCTGCTGTGAAATGGAGTGCAATAGAAGACTGTTCACCCATTTATTCAGTCATTCCTTGATCTATTAACTCATTCACATCATAGTTATGGAATGACCACTTTGAGATAGAATCTTTGAATTTGAGCCACAGAAGTGTCTTTTCCTTCCTTTCGTTCTTTCTCTTTTCTTTTCTTAAAAGGAAGGTATTAAGTATGATCGATGCCATGTATGTATTGGAATCTCAACACAGTACAGGCAGTACAGTACAGTGCTCACAGGCGGGATCCCGTTTCTGTTCTTTGTGAGCATATCAGTTGGGAGGCGTTCCAATCTCAAGGACCTCATGTGGCAACTAGACTATGACTGCTCCCTCCATCGCATTGCTGGTGCAAACCAACAGAGGTCAACAGTATCGGGGAGGCTGCAAACCCTCACGGATGAACATTTGCCTTGTGGTTATACTTGTTAAGCCATTATCAGGTGAAAGCGCCTGGCTCCTGCCGAACAGCGCACTGTAGTGTGGGCAGCTTCTCCCCAGGAAGGTGAGTCCACCTGGGAGCACACTGCCTCGGTAGATGGGGCTGTACTTTATGTTCGAAGCCTGGGAAAAGGTCCAGATTCGGAACTGAGAGCATTGTCCCTTCTGAATGGGCATCTGTATCACACCTCAGTAAGCTCGAAAGCTGTAAATGGAGTCACTCTGAACCAGGGGCTCTGTCTGTCTAAAATCACGCCAGTTATCAAGAAAAGGAGTGAAAATAAAATAAAAGTTACTTTACACGTGGTTCACTTTGTAAACGTCCACTGAGTACCTGTGCTAGGCATACACTAATAGACACCCTTCGTGGAACCGGATGCCCTGATTGTTTGCTTTTGTTTTGACCTCACAGTCTCATGTGTTCAGCTGTTTGGTTTCCATCTGGCGGTGCCATTTTGGAAGCTTATAGAACCTTTCGAGGGAAAACTTCAATCAGCATGTGTGTTGATAGCCTTCCCCGACTTTCCATCCATGCTCTTCTTCCTGGATGTGCATGCCTCATGCCTTCCCACCACAATGGACTGTGTCCTCCTTAAACTGTGAGCCAAGATGACGCCTTCTTCTCTTTAGTTGCTCTTGCCAGGTATTTATTCACAGAGAAAGGGGAGTAGATAACACAACCTCCTAGAAGGGCAAGAATGGAAATGAAGCAATGATTCTGTGCATATGCAAATACACACCCCATGTCTATGCATATGTAAATGTGGATCAGGTTGGGAGATGAACTGGTTCTGGAGAGCAGTGAGCCTGACAAGAGGGGGGAAAGAGCCCAAGGGACAAGGCTACTGAGCCCTCGGTTGACCAAAAGAAAGGTGAGATAAAAAGACAACATACAAAAGTAGATTTCCATCTAGTGTTTGGAAGGAGGTGAGCATAGCTAGGATAGCAGCTCAAAGAAGCATAGAGACTTCTGGGACCAGCAAAGATCTGGACAGAGCAGAATGAGGGTGACTATTAATACTATTTTCCGTCGGGGTTGGGAAGACTTGGGGGGATAGCAAGCAGACAAGCCCAGCCTGCCTGAGTAGCTGTGTCCCTTCAGCACGAAGGGCAGTGTGTGGCCCATGTTGACAGCTCTAGCTTTAAAGCTCAGGGCTGCCTCAGTCATACCATCTCTTTCCTTATCTGTACCTTCCACATTCCCACACCAGCTCTGTATTCTTTTCCGGAACCCCATCAGCCCCAAGGACCATGTGAAATACCATCTATATCCTAAGGATGTCTCTTGCTAGCTGGTCCACAGCTATTTTATCTTGGACTCTCCTTGTTTTACACCTATATTCCCCAGCTGTAATTTAATCCATACCCTCTTGCATCTTATTGAATTTTTAAGGTTTAATTTTTTCATTGCTTTTTAACCCCAAAGCAATAGATTGTAAACTTTTCCAGGAAAAGCCACTGCACTTTAACCCTCTTTGCTCCCCTGTGCACGAGATGAAAGCAGTTTCATGTTACTTGGAAACAATTGCCCAGACTCTCAGCATGTCTGGGTTATGTTCCAAAGGTATACAATGCCCCTTATTTCCTAGGGGGTCTTGAAAATTTACAAATGAATGTGTAACTACATCTCCGAAGTACAGCACCAGGACAATAACCACAGTCCATTGAATTGAGGCTGCTCGGAGAAAGTGAAGCTCCAGGCTTTGGTCGAGCAATCAAGGGACGTGAGGCCATGTGGGCCAGGTCCAGTGACCTTGTCCTGGCGCTGAGAACAAGCTGTGACTGTCCCCTCGGTGCTAAGCGCACATGTTGCTGGCATGAGCATGCACGCAATTTCCAGCCTGCAGCAAGTGGCACACAGGTCCCTGTGGTCCCAGGTCCTGTACAAGGTTAACCAGGCTTCTATAAACATTAACACCCATGGGAACAGCATGCTGTAATTGCGGAGGAATATGCCCTGGCCTCTAAGTACTTGTCAGTTTACAGAACTCCTTCTAGAGACCCCAGTGTGAATGTAATTTTCGGGGCAATGTTTATAGGAGCCACAGCTCTGTAAACTGGCTGCCTGGGCTGAGGCTGCTGGCTTTCCGTCTTAATGGGAATGCACCTGTGACAATGGGATGGCGCAGCAAGCAGACTGCCAGGGCTCTGAGCCCCTCCAGGCTTTTTTTTTTTTTTTTTTAAACCATGGCCTTTCCTCAATGGTGCAATGTTTATTTGGGAATCAGAAGAATTTTCAAGTTTTGTTGGGGGGGGGGATAATTTTTCTCAGCTGTGTTCCCATTCCCAAGGGCTTTCCTTGGAAGTCATTGCCGAGGTTTTACCAAGTTCTTCCACTAGCGATGCCGAGGCTAGACGCTTGAGGTCAGCTGCACCGACAGCTTGCTGTGGGATGGTGACCATGCCAATAGCTAGCCAAGTGAGCATTCACAGAGGCTGGGGATTTCCTGCATCTCTGTTTGTTTTAAAATTTCATGACAACGTGCTTCTTTGAGCCCCGTGGTTGTGGCTGTCTTGAAAATGAAGATATGGAGACTGCAGCCTGTGAAGTGAGAAAAGACCCTGAAGATAATCTAGTCATGTTTCATCACCGCTATCTCCAGGCCGTGAATCACTTCCCAGAGACACACAGCTTCTTAGAAGGCAATGATCTGTGCCCTGCTCTTTTGGCTTTCAACACAAAGTCTTTTCATTGCAGACGGACTTTCTGAAAGAAGCCCTTTCTCATTGCTGAGTGGTGAAGCGCATGCTTGCCACGGTACACCTGCAGTGAAAGAACAATTCTGCCTCTCTTTATATGGGGCCTGCGATTGAATTCAGGTCACCAGGCTTGGGCAGCAAGCACTCCACCTGAGGAGCCATCTAGACTGTCCTCACACTCGGGCTTTGGGAAGTGACATGAGCTGGTGAGGTGGCTTAGTCATTAGGAGCAGTTACTTCTCTTCCAGAGGACTCAGGTTTAATTCCCAGCACCCACGTCGGGGAGCTCACCACTAACTGTAAGTGCCTCTAGTTTCTGTGTGCATTTGGTGCTTCTAACCTCATGCACGAAGCCCTTCATACACATAAATAAAAAAATAGTGAGTTATAGATTTGAACACACACTTCAGCAGAGGAGTTGTGACTGGTCAAGAAAGAGCTGAAAGGACAGTCACCACTTTTAGTCACATGACAAATATAACTTTCAACAATACAAAACCACGAGACACTGAGTTCATGTCATAGTGGCAAGTGCAACGTGGGGTAAGCCATTGGAACAACTGGAGTTTTTGCATGATGCCAAGGAGGTTGTAAAAGTGCTTCCATCACTTGGTTCTTATACCATCAGACTTCCGCTTAGGGAATGGTCCAGTGGTTTCAGTCCAGGTATCTACTTAAGACAAGAAACATTCACGTGAACGCTCATGCAGCTTTATTCCAGATCAGCCTCAAACTAGAAGCAACGTCAGTCACCAACCACAGGTACACATTACGACATGTCCATTTCGTGAAAACCTACTTGGGATTTCCAAAGAGGCTGTGCACTAAGATGAGCAAGGATGAGCTGAGTAAGGCCAGACACTGGGATATGTCTGGCATCCTATGATGTTGGCGTGAAGGTCCAAGGCTGTGCTGTGGTAGTGGGCAAATTACTTCCCGGAGTAACCTGAGCTCTGGGAAGTGTATTACACCTTGATTGTCACAGTCACATTGGTACACAGTTCCGCATCTCATCCAGTTTACAATGAGTGGATATTATTGTGCATTAAAGCTGGAATTCAGAGTAGCTATGTTTGCCTTTGACGTTTCTTTTCAGAGGGCGTCTCAGCTTGGTGGTGCAGGGCAATGCGGTAGATGCTACACAAGACAAAAGGACCCAGTCTCTTGGTTGCCTGCTCACAGGCACACCCTGTCAGACTTGGCTTCCAGCCAGGCCATCCACATGTCCAATGGAGCAGAGCTGGCCTGAAGCCAGGCCTGATATGGACATACCATTTAGCCATTTTCATCTCTGATGGAAAATTCCAGGTCTGGTGCTACACTAGGGATGTTTATAAGTCTGTGCACTGGCATGCTTTAGATTTGTAACTCTGAAGAGGGTATGGCTCCTTTTAAAGAAAACAGGCTCTTTGGAGAGCAGACATCCAAACAGGTTGAAGAGCCCTCTCTGGGGCTTTTGCAGAGGAGGAGCTATTGTGTGAGCAGAGGGGCTTGGATGTGAACGGAGGCAGAGAGCCTCAGAGTTTGAAACCTGGCATTATTCTAGGAGAGATTCCAGTCAGAGTAGACCAAAGGAGAAGGCTGACTGCAGTTGAGTGGTGGTTGATTTTTAACTCCAGACGAGGCTTTTGATACACTGTAACTGATACGCAGTTAAGATAGAGGCTTTGTGAGCGAGTATGCCAAATGCCTGGGGAGGCAGGATGAGCAGAAAGACGATCTGAAGAGCGGCTCATTCTAACCTAAAGAAATGTATGTACACAAGTGCAGGCTCAGCCCTGCCCCATGTTTGGTATGTGAGACTGGAGCCTGAAGTGTAGGAAAGCTTGGTTTTGGCAACAGGCAGCGTAGCTAGCATCACTCCCAGGTTCCCCTTACTGGCTGCCTTAGCTGTACGCTCAGCCACCGATACACGAAACACCTGCATTCATTTCTCCAGGCACTGACCTTAAGTTCCCTCAGCCCAAGGGCACCTAACCAGACCTCAGACTTGCCTCCCTTCCTCCAGGGAGGAGGGGCAGAGGGAATCTAGGTGTGCATTAGATGTCTCAGTCTCCAAGATGGAGTTCTCAAAGACTATGTGCGGTGAATGGACCCCACTTTCAAATGTAGCCTCACATCCACAAATGATCAGGGCTCAAACACTGAGCATGGGATGAAACTGGATGGTGAGTTAGTGCTATCCAAACTGGACATCAGCATTATGTGGGTATTAAGGGACATAAGGACACAGGTTAATGACGCCACTGTGAGCCAGTTAGACAAGCTTTGCCAGGGCTTTGAATCTGATGACCTTGATCCTGGACACCCACACTCCCAGAACTGTAAACGATAAGCCAGAGCAACCACGGGCTGTCAGTGTGATCACGGTCATAACTCTCTTTGTCAAGAATCTGTAGTAGTTCCCTATTGCTTGTTGGTGCAGAAGGAAATATTTGTCCAGACTCTGCTGCGTGTATAAGGGACTGGGTTCAGTGTGACCCTAAAATTGCCTGAGCCAGTGCACCCTAGATCATGTATAATGCCCTCATGCCCCCCTCCCCCCCCGACACAACCATCAACTTCCTCTGTCATCAGTGAGGGCTTCTCAAGAAACCCTGCATTGTCTGTGTCTCTCTGCTCCTTCCACACAGCTGGAACAGAATCTGAGACTTCCCTCGCTCATAAGTTGATCCCAAGAGCACTCATACTTTGATCTCTCGCTACTGTTTTTCAAATTTCTCTAGCACCTGATTTCACCCGGTGATGGTGCATCTATCTAATGCTGCCTGAGCGTATCTTCCACCTCATTCCAGGGAGGACAGCAGACTCCTTCCTCTTTCTGGAACTTCTTGGCTCAGCCCTCTGGAGTGATTTCCATTATGCCTCTCTCCTTCATTTTTATTTTCTGTGAAATTTATCCCTGTTACTTCATGCAAACCTAGTTCACTTATTTTGCTTCTTTGCCATAATATCATGCTGTCAGTAAACCATAATTTAATTTTGCACGCCCCTCCCAAAGATGCTTGCTCTGTCTGCTTTACTACAGCAAACAATGTGACAATGGGCTTTGTTTTGAATGCTTGTTGCCGAGGACACACGCATGGGAAGTTCTCTAGGGTAAAAGCTGGAAATAAATTTCTTGTGTCATTGGCTGGGCGTCATTAGCTTGATGTCAAAATTAATTGCTCCAAATTACACTCCTTCCTGCATGATATAAAAGTTGCTATTTTCCCACACTTGATATTATCGTATTATTTAGTTCTTTCTAATCTGATTGGCAAAATAGAAAAATCTAATTACTGTTTGCAATTGAGTTTCTCTGATTACTAATGGGCCCAAACATCTTTTTAATATGTCAATTAACCCTTTGGGTCTTTTGTAGGGAGCTGACTCGTGAGGGTTTTGCCCATTTCGCTTTTTGCTTGTTTCTCTTGCCTTCTTGTTAGGGACTGTTTCTTAAGTCTTAAACACTGGACACGTAGTGTGCCTTTTATTGTCCTCATTGTTTCTGCCATTCTTTCCATTTCCATCTGGAATGCATATTAAATGTATATTGGTGTGTTCCTTTTTCTTCTAGTTGTTCTAACGATACCCTCCCCTCACTTTTCACTTTCCCTTTTCCTCCTTCCCTTCCTCTTCATTTCTCTTCCCTTTCTTCCCCTCTTCTTATTATGGTCTGTATAATTTATTTAGCTTTCTCAGCTAACTTACCACTTTCTCTTCTGCCAACTTTGCATTTCACCTTTCATCCACATTTCATTCCTCATTCAAATGTTTATCAATTTCATATTATGTATGAGATACCATTCTAAGAGTTAAGCAATAAAGTACCCAAAAAGAAAGAAAACAATAGTAATAGAACAAAGCAAAATAAAAATCCCAAACCAAACAAACTCAAAATGAAACCAGGAACCCCACAGCTCAGGGATGTTATATCCCTCAAATGATGAAATTGTTTTTAGCTCTGAAGTGTGTCATACCCATCAGAGCTTTACTCGGTTCATTCAAAACCACCTTTTGAATGTCCGTTTTCTATAGTGTGGAAGACCCACTTGGCTCTGTTTCTTGTAATAATTGTAGTGCATCTGTGTGTTTTCCTCACTCCTTGTGTGGTGGTGTCTGTTCCTTTGTCTTGCTTATCCTCTGAGCAGTTTTCCTTGTGTGCTCTGTTATTTTTGACTGTGAACTCATCTTTAGTAAGATTCCAGTCTGTGAACTAGATCGTAAAGACAGCCTGAGTGGGCGATAGAAACTGTCACATCTTTGCTGGTCCCAAACCTTAAGGAGGTCCATCCATTTCCTCATTTTTTGAAGTTGTTCTTCCATCTAAGAAAGGTGCATGGTATTAACCCTCAAGATGACCCACACATGGAAGAACTTCAGATTCTGCTCCTTATGCTTCTGCATGGGATGGGTATTGATGGCTTTCAGGTTTAGACTCTGGGCAAGCAGACAGAGATTTTTCTCCTCTGCCTTGGAGCCTCTGTCTGTGTTTGTGCTAAACATTGTGACTTAGCTGCAAAGTGAATTATAAATCCTCAGCTCTGTGACTACTGGCTGGCTAGCTAAGTGGATTGTCATATTTTCCTCCTAGACATTGAAAATATCCATTTAAAAATGTAAACATATGTTCTTTAACACATTTTCCAGCAAATACATACCTCTTGGGTGATGAGGCTGAAGGTGGAGAAGGGTGAGCTTGCTTGGTCTTGCATTCTGACTGGAATTCCAAAAACGTTCTGCAATAAATATATAGTATTTTTATGATTGAGAAAAAAAAAACCCATAAGAAGTTCAATCATGCTGTTGTGAAAAAAATAGTGTGTTCTGGAAAATATGACTTAACAATGAGTCAGAATACTTGATGGAAAGAAAATACCAATTTCCAGAGAAAGATAGAGGTCTCTAGGGCAACAGATGACCAGCTACACCTTAAATTTAAACTCATTGTTATAGAATGTCTTTTTACTTTTCTATTGCTGTTCAGGGACACTATGGCCAAAGAAATGTATAGACAAAAACGTTTAAGGGTGCTTATGGTTCCAGAGGGTGAGTCTGTCTGTGATCATCTTGGTGAGGAGGAGGGCAGCAGGCAGGCAGCCATGGTGATGGAGCAGGAGCTGAGAGTTTACATCTGATCTACAAGCAAGAGGCAGAAGGAATGGCAGAGCCAACCAGGACATCCTAGACTTTTGAAACCTCAAAGTCTGCCCAGGTTGCATACTTCCTTCAACAAGGCCACACCTCCTAATCCTTCCCAAACAGTCCCACTAACTGGGAACCAAGCCTTGAAATGCGTAAGCCCATGGAGGCCATTCTCATTCAAAATGTCACACATGACATAATGCCATCCATGCTCCAGATTTGCACGTATAATTTAGACTTCCATGTTCCAAACTTAAGAAAAAGAGTATATAGAGGTAGGTGGGTAGGGAAGGGGTAGATCTGAGAGGAATTAGGGGAGGAGTTGGTGAATATGTTCAAATATATCAAATGACATCCTCAAAGAACTAAAAATTAATTTAACTAATTAAAATTTAACTAATTGAAAGTCTTTAGAACATGCTTTATATTATTATACATTAAGCATATGTTGAGTTTTAAAAAAATTTGTCTTAATCTATACAGTTAATGTTCGGTTTGCCAAATTACAGTTGGCTTTGAAAATGAGGTTTTCTGGTTTTTGTTTTGTTTTGTTTTTTACTTTTCTCATAGCTAATTTATAAAGAATTGTTCTTATGTTTAAGTGAAAATGACACCTTATCATAATACATGAATATAAAAATCTTAGTAAATTAACAACATAGGTTTTAAAAGCCTTTTAATTGATCTACCAAGTGATTCAAGCTCTGTCTACCACAAACAGAAATATAAAAATATCTCATTCCCCTCACTACTTGCAAGTAGCCTTTCTTCTGTATTCCTTAAATAGGTGCCTATACCAAGCAATTGATCACCTCCCGAGATTAAAAGCCAATGGTTCCAAGTGAAGTGATCCCTTGGGAACCCCAGGGAGCTGGATCTTGGAGCCTGCTAATGGATACTCAAATCCTCAGACCTTCAAGCCTCTCCGAGGCAATGGTGTTTCATTTGCACAACCTGTGTAATTCTCCCACAAGTGTCTTTACATGTCTCTCATTACCTACAATAGGTAGTAAAACAGCTATCTTAGATAGCTGTTATGATGTGTTGTTTAGGAAACAGTGATGAGGAAAGAATTCAATTCTTTCCATTTGGTAAACAAGCAAGTTGCCTGAGTCACTATTCTATTGCTGTGAGGAGATACCATGACCAAAGCAACTCTCATAAAAGAAAAGGTTAAATTTGGGCTGGCTTACAGTTTCAGAGGCTTAGTCCATTATCATCATGGCAGGGGGCATGCTGGCAGACAGGCATGGTGCTGGAGAAGGAGCTGAGACATGCATCCTTATCCTAAAGCTGAGAGAGAAAAACCTGGGCCTAGCATGGGCTTTTGAAACTTCCAAGCCCACACCCAGGGTCACACTTCCTCCAACAGAATGATACCTAGCTAATCCTTCTAGTCCCATCAAAGAGTTCTTCTTCCTGGTGACTAAGCATTCAAACACATGAGCCCATGGGAACCAACCGTACTGAAACTGCCACACAAGTGTCCAGTTGAGTCTACAGAGGTGGAAGCTGTGGCAGTGGATGGTTGACACGTCTCCGGATGAGAGCCAGATCCTGGCGATGCTGAGACGCCCTTCCCTCCTTTCCTCTTCGTTCTTCACTCTATCATGCTGTGCTGATTTTACTATTGCAATGGGAATCACACCTCCATGGTTGCTTCTCTCTGCTCATCCCTCTCTTCAATTCATGCTCCATCCTTGTACCCTGAAGGGGCCTTCTAAGATGCTTACTTACTTGTGTGCCTTTCTTGCCTGTGTCAGAGACAGGTGACTAGTTCACAAAGACTAGCGAGTTTCTTCCATCTCGTTCTAAAGCTGCGGGCTATATATTTCAGGAAATCTTCTTTTGTATTAGATTGAGCCTTTGCTATCCTCTGTCTGTTTGTCTGCCTGCTTGCCTGCCTGTCTCTCCATGTGTCTCCACCTCTATTTCTGTCTCTTTCTGTGTGTGTGTCTCCCTCTCTGTTTCTGTCTCTCTCTCTCCACACACACATACACACACACACGTGCACCTTGTCTCTTTATTCACAGCAATCCTGACAGTTATGTGTAAGGACTGTTTATGGAGTGTCGGACCTTAAATCCTTCCTTGGAGAAAAACCACCCCACCAGACCAGTTACACGCTTGTTAGACTGTCCATGAATGAGAAATCTACTTTTGTTATGTTAATCCACTGAACGTTTAGGGATTATTTGGTTCAGCAGCTAGGGTAACCTTAACTAATATTTTGATGAAATCACAAAAGGCCCCTAAAAATAACTTCGAGATTGCCCAGAGCGATGCACAGGCTTTCGTGATTTGAGCTCTGCCTGCTTGTGTTGCTGTGTCTCGCATCCCTGGCCTCCTTCCCATGCTAGGCCAGCTTTCCTCCATCTTGCTGCCTCACCTTTGGGCTGCATGGTGTCCTCAGTCTACAATGTGCATCCATCCTTGACCTCCTCGGTTCTTTGTTCCAAGGTTCAGCTCAGATGTCTCTCCCCTGCAGGGAGGCTGTCCCTTACCATCCTCTCCTGGAGTGCCTTCTCTTTCTGAACCTATACCATCTACCAGACTTGTGTAAAAGAGAGAACCAAGCCTGGTTGAGTAACTTTTAAACATGATACACAATAGACTCCATGATGCAACAGACATACACAATGCGATATATAACTGATAAGCAACAGCAATTTTTTGTTTGTTTGCTTGCTTGCTTGCTTGGCTGAAGACCAACTAAAATGAATGGACAGAATAGACTAATTTCTCCTGCTCTTCAATCTGCTGCTCTTTGGCTCTTTGCTAACTTCTTAAAAATGCTACCAACCAATCCTACCTTTGCTCCCGGGGCCATGTTTTTTTGTTTTGTTTTTTTTTTTTTTTTTTTTTTCTGTTGTTGCTTTGTTTTATTTTGTTTTACCTTCAAAAGACAAGAAGTTTAAAATAAGAAAGGACAAACTTTCTTAAGCAAGTGGCTTCTTCAGAAACACATCAAAACCCTGCATAGACCCATCCACACCCCTCTCCCCTCACTTACACATTCCAGGGACTCCAGGAGCTTAGGAAAGCCACCAAGCTAAGGCCAAACATGCACTAGCAGAAATTAAAAGACAAGTTAAGGAATTTTACAAAACACAGCACAATTTTGCACAAGTTGTAAAATATGCTTTTGTGCTGAAAGGCTTTGGTGTGAGGCTGTTTGCTGAAATGATCCCTAAAAGGGTTAGATAAAAGGGAAGGTTTTCAAAGCAGGAGAGAGTATGCCTTCAGATCTCTTGGGTCCTGTGGGAAGAGGGATCTTAGCAAATGGACCCTTTTGTAAGCTGGAATGCTGTGCGGGGTGTGCTGCACGAAGCTCAGATAAGATTTATTTAAATCACCCTGTGGGAAATACTGATGCAACAGTTGATAACAGGCAGAGGGCGATGAGTAGGTAGATAAAAGCAAAATTTCCTGAACGGAAGATGACTTATTATTTGAGTTTGAAGGAGAACGAAGTAGCTGTTGTTTGTTTGTTCTGTTTGTTCGTTTGTTTTTGTTTTGTTTCCATTGAGGTTTCCCTGTATCTTCTACTGATTCAGGTGAGTTGAACATCCACTTAAGTTTTACTTTTCCTTCCATGGTGGGAGTAGCTTCCGGATGGGATGCTTGTTCCCATAAAGCTCCTGAATCGCTCTTGGCTCCTACCCTGTCACCTTCAGGGTGTGCTGAGGCACGCTCCACACCCAGGCACAGCGCGCTGCTGTGGCTCTCGGAGATGGCATGATAATTTGGAGGTGCATCAAAGGACTGAGAAGCCTGTAGCTGCTTTATCCCTCTCCCATCGGGAGGAGCCCTCGAACCGCACCCTCTCCTCTCGCCCCATCTAAAGGGAACACAGCCTGCAGGCGCAGGTCTACTGATTAAGAAGGGGCTAAGGACATAGAGTGCCCAATAGGGAACCTCAGAAGGTCACTGTCCCTCTCTTGTGCACCACCCAAGTTCAGATAAATGACCCCCACCCCCACCCCACCTCCAGCAGATAATAGAATTTGTTTCCTATCACTTTGCTCTTCTATGATCTGAGTTTCGGACGTTGGTCCATGCTCATATTACACAGGTGACCTGCTTATTTTCATTATATACATTTCTGTCATATTTAGTTCTTGTTTTAAGGCAGTGGTTCTCAACCCGTGGGTCTTGCCCCCTTTGGGGTGTCGAATGACCTTTTCACGGGGGTTGAATGTCAGATATCCTCGAAACCAGATGTTTATTTATATTATGGTTCATAACAGTTGCAAAATGATGAGGTAGCAGTGAAGTAATTTATGGTTGAGGGTCACCACAACATGAGGAAGTGTATTAAAAGGTGGCAGTGTTAGGAAGGTTGAGAAGCACTGGCTTGGGTATCAATAATTTATGAGTACTGTGTCTCCTCATTAATAAGACATTCTTTTCTTTTTTCTAACAGTCTTTTTTTTTTAAAGATTTATTTATTTTTTAATGTATATGAGTGCTCTATCTGCATGTATGCCTGCATGCCAAAAGAGGGCATCAGAACACATTACAGATGGTTGTGAGCCCCCATGTAGTTGCTGGGAATTGGACTCAGGATCTCTGGAAAAGAAGACTGTGCTCCTAACGGCTGAGCCATCTCTCCAACCCTAGTACAACGTTCTTAATAAATTGATTCCAACATTCCTTTTTGATCTGTCCACTCCCATCTCTCCTCACTCCCACCAGTTTGCCAAAGGGCCTGCTAGCCTGGCCCTTTCCTGTGTACATCCCCATAGAAAAGCTCTAGAAACACATTGGCTTGATTTTTTTTAAATACAGTTGTTCTGATGCTTACTAAATCATTTAGCCATGCAGTTTTACTTTTTACAAGCTTCTTGAAGATGCTTCTGCATCCAAAAAATGTTGCCTGCCCTCATTTTAGTAGCTGAACTAAATCTTTGATAGTGAGTGGAATAATTCACGTTGTCCAAGCTACGGTTCTCCACATCCCCATAACCAACAGCACTGAGAAAACACCCAGCACCCCCTCCGGTGAGTGGAGTTACCCTGTACTGCCACCTGCAGCTCAGATCCCTGGCTAATGCCTCTGTCAGAAGGGTTTGCTTTGCAGACAGTGTGGTTAAAAACAACCATTGATTAAGAAGCTAAACAACAAGGAGAACCCTAGGGAACTCATTCAGAAGGGCAAACAGGACAGACATCTAAAGTGGGAAAAGACAGGGAAGAGGACAGGATCCCACCACAGACGGCCTCTGAAAGACTCTACCCAGCGGGGTATTAAAGCAGATGCTGGGATTCATAGCCAAACTTTCCGCAGAGTACAGGGAATCTTATGCAAGAAGGGGGAGATAGAATGACCTGGAGGGGCAGGAGCTCCACCAGGAGACCAACGGAGCTTAAAAAAATCTTGGCCCATGTGGTTTTGCAGGGACTGATGAATCAACCAAGGACTATGCATGGAGAGGACCTAGCCCTCCTGCTCAGATGTAGCCCATGGACAGCTCAGTCTCCATGGCTTCCCAGTAAGGGGAGCAGGGGCATAGTCTCTGGCATGAACATTGATAACCTCCCCTTGTCGAGGGAAAGAGGATCCAGACAATCCTAATGAGACCTGCCAGGCAAGGGTCAGATAGTAGGGGAGGAGAACCTCCGCTATCAGTGGACTAGGGGAGGGACATAGGGGGTAATGAGGGAAGGAGGGTGCAGCCAGGAGGAGATGAGGGAGGGGGCTACAGCCAGGATACAAAGTGAATAAATTGTAATTAATAATAATATAGAAGATAAAACAGCCAAAAAAGATTGGATTTTATTAATTCTCTTATGGTTTTTTTCAAGGTGACTAATAAAAGTCATGATGTTATTGTGTTTCCACTTCTAATTCTTGATAAATGTTTGTTGGCTTTGTCCCTGCTACTATTCTTTCATTTTTATTTATTTTTCATTCTATATATGCATTATCAATTATATAATGTATTTTAGCTTTGTCTCTCCCTACACACACACACACACACACACACACACACATACACATACACACATCCATCCTATAACTTTTAAATGGTGCAGGTATTTTTTTCCTGTGTATTTTTGGTACCTTATCATTACCTTTTGTTTAGTATGTTGTAGTGTTTAAATTTTAATGAGAATGGATTATTTTGACCTTTTCCTTCCAGATTATATTTCCAGGTGATTGTTTTTTTCTATGCTCCAAAACTGCAAGGTCCTCATAGGAGGACCCATGTATATGTTTTTCTAAACTGGGATTCATTATTCTACCTCTGACCTCCAGTCAACCACTTCCTTCCCATTTATTTGCTATCAAGTCCATTGTAAACTCCAGTTTTCTAATGGCATGGTTTGATTTCAGCTGGCTCACTCACCGATCTGTCTGATCCTATGTTGGTGACACAGGGCATTAGGTCTAGGTAAGCGGGCAGACAAGCCCACAGGCAGAGCAGAGATGGTTCCATGCGCTTGCATGGATCTTTCAACTCTCCACTTATGACATGGAATAGGTCACCCCTCTGTGCAGGTCACTGATAAACTGATCCGAATATGAACAACACAGGTTCCGGAATCCTAGAACTGCTCTAACAGTCCACTTCCTGTCCAGACATGGCATCTTCCTGTGTTTATTCAGGCCTTACATCATGCCCTTCTCCAAGATGTGTAGCTAGCTGTCTTGAGTGAGATCACGAACATTCCTTCGTCAGTTTAGCCCATGATTGTTTTGACGTGTCTGCCTGTGCTTTTAGGGGACTTTGTAAGTGGGTCATCTTCATCATATACCCAACATGGCAGCAGCAAAGATATTTGGAAACTGTTGACATTTGTTTGAATTATATAATAAACATTTTTGATTGCAGTAACCAATTCCCCAAGTCTTGACTGTTTCAGAAAATAAATTCTGTCCAGATAACCTGTGGCCTCTGATATCAGAGCAGGCTCTGCTGTTCGGTTCCTAGGGGACCCTTCCACCTCCCAGGGACATAGTGTCTCCTATTCAGTCCTCAATGTCTGGCCACACATGCAGCAAATAGGACAAGACAAGGGGTAGAGCATGTAGGAAGCAGTCTTAAGGGCAAGGACTAGAAGATGCTTACATCCCTTTTTCTCTATATCATGCCCCAGGCATGTCTGTCTCACTGTTTCTCCAACTATTTCCCACAGGTATTTATGCATAGGATAAAACAGAGTATATCTAGGGCTCAGTAATCTCTGTGGATTCAGGCCTGCACTGGGAAGTCTAAGGACATTTCCCTTGTATTCTATGGTTCCATTCCATACATATCGTAAGAGTCAGACAAATTCTCTTCAGCCAATTAAAATATTTAATCCAATTAAAAATGAGTTAAGATCCCTTAAAATAACCACATGGACCCTGATCTTTAATTGAACAATATGTACAAATAGTATTTTTCTATTATAAAACTTTCTTGAAATCATTTGTGAACCAAATGATATCTTAGTTTTTAAGTTTTTATGGGGGGGTTTTGTTGTCGCTTTTTATGTTAGGGTCTCGTGTAGCCCAGGCTGGCCTTCAGCTGCTGATTCTCCCTCTTCTGCCTTCTTAGTGCTAGGATTAAAGATAAGCATTTGCCATCACACCTTGGTACATCACATTTTAAGGGCTTCATGGAGTCAGTAAGGCAGTCATTAATCCCAAAATGTATGCCTACATTAAAGGTGATTGGGGTTAATTACTGTCCTGTTTTTCTACTGTCACGTGGAATGAGCTGGAAATGGAAATGCAGAAGCCATTAATGACTACAAGGAGGACAGCCCGCAGTGGCACAGCATGTCCCCTGCATGTCACTGCTATAGAGCTTAGCAGGAGGGAACTCGCTGTTCTGTGGAGTCGTATCACGCCTGCCCATTTTTCTAACAAAAGGTAACGGGTAGCGAGAGGCTAGCAGACATGTTAGAAAAGCATGTCCAAAACCAGGGCCAGGACCGGGGGTGTAGCTTTGAGCAAAGTGCTCGCCTAGTGAGGGCTGTGTTTCCAGCACTGCAGAAGCAAAACCCAGCCCAAGAGGGTGACACTGTGGGTGTGAGCTGGCCACACTCAGTGTAAACACCAGCCATCCCTTAGGTGTTTTGGAGTCTTGGCTCCATCGATTGCTGCTTCTGTCTCTTCTTTTCTAAGGCTTACTTATTTTGTTGGTCCTTTCAAAGAAACAGATTTAAGTTTTATTGAACAACCATTCTACTTCTACTTTCTGTTTTGCTGATGTCTGCCTCCATCTTTATTAAATTCTTCCTTTGAGGGGGCTTATTGTTTGTCTTGTACCAGAGGCGTGTGAATATACAATGTTTAAGCGTGAGATACAAAACACTTGTGGGAAGGAAGGATTCACTGTTAGTTTAGGTGAGGGTCATGTAAGCAGGTCTAACTAATACGGCTCTCGAAATCCAAACACTCTTACAATTTAAATATAAAGTATTAATCTATTAAAGTTGATACAGATAGTTGTGGAGAAGCCACAAAGATGGAAGGATGCTCAAAAGAGAAAATAAATGAGATGGTCATGCATGCTTTTCTATTAACGCCCACAGAAAACAGAACCTTGGAACACCACAACTCCATGAATATTACATTCAGAATAGGTCCCACAGGTCTTAAACACTTTTATTTTGGAAAGTCCCCTTGGAAACAGGAAGTACGCATGGGAACAGGAAGTCCCTGAATACCAAGAAAAGCCCATTAAAATGTGGAGGTGTGAGTTTAGCAGAATGATGCCTGGGGGGGGGGGAGTAGCTTGGGAATATGAAAAGTCATGTGACTGAGAAAGTCCTGGATGGGGGAAAGGTGAGGATTACAGATCTGCTGATTACAGATCTGCTGTCCCCAGCAGGCACAGGTTTGCAAAAGGGTCCAGTTTAGCAATTGAATGTCACATCCTTGGAGGTATCATGGGATCTGGCTCTGGCAATGATTTTAAATCTGCAGACTCAGTTTGCCTGATGGGGGTGGTGTCCACCGGGACCCTGAGATGTAGCAATGGCTGAACCGTTAGCAAGCATTTCAGTTCAAATGTAGCAAGGGCTGCTGATAACCTCTGCAGTCCATGGTATATGCTTTTAGGAGACTTAAGATATTTGATTAGCTTACCATTTTGAATTTTTAGATTTAGAAAGGTTTAGTGTTTGTTACATATGTGTTTGGTTCCTTAAATATTTGAAGTGCTTGGCTGAATCAATTATACTACAATTATGGTTATAATTTAAAACATTTAAGGAAATTAAAACTATTTTTACTAAGCCTTCATAGTCACCCCGACTTCTTCTCCTAACTCTTCCAGGATTCACCCCTCCTCCCAACCTCTTGGCCCCCTAGCCTCATGTTTTCTTTGTGTGTGTGTGTGTGTGTGTGTGTGAGAGAGAGAGAGAGAGAGAGAGAGAGAGACAGAAAGAGAGAGAGAGAGAGAACACACTGACTCCTTTTTGTGCCGCCCTTGCCCACACACTCCTTGCTGTCAGGCCATGCAGCATAGTGTGTCTGTCCTACCAGGGACCACACCCTTCAGGACAATTGACTCTCCCTTCCCCAGAAGCCATCAATTATCCATAGCTCATACTCGAGGACATTTAATCAGTTACAATTTATAACTGCTGTTACATATTTAGGGGACCACTGATAAGACTTGAATTTTTAAATCTGAAACTGAATAAGCACCTGTATTGTGATGTCACAGTTACTGGATTTAAGGCCTGGAGGGAAGCTCAGTAGTTAAGTGCTCTTGCTGAGCTTCCGGAGACCCTGAGACCCATTCTCTCTCAGCAACCACGTTGGGCAGGTGACTCACACAGCCTGAACTCCACATCCAAGGACTCTGACGTCCTCTTCTGGCCTTAGCAGGTACCCACACAAAGGTGCACAATGCCACCCCCCCAACTCCCCACATGAATACACATCAATAACAATTTAACAACAATCCCCAGACTCATAAACAAAATCTAGTCCGTCCACGTAAACATTTAATGGGAAAACCGTGCTTCAAAATTGATAAATTTACAAAACATTCAGTGTTCATTAAAGTTCAGCAGAGAGCAACATTCTATATTTCAGGCTACGCACAGCTCCCTTTGCTATTCAAAATGTCTGATTTTAGTCTTTTGAGTCCTCAGCTTATTTCAGTCCAGTCTTTGTTTTCAACACAACTTATTTGAGGCCACACAGCTTCCCTTGAATGTGGCTCTGCCATGCTTAGCTATTTCCTTTAGATAAGCAATGCTTCTCTTGCTGTTTGTTTCAGAATTGTACACACCATTTTGATTCTACAGGTTCTTGGCGGTGGCCTCGAACCTCCAAGGCCTCTTACCCAGCAGCCTGTTCTAGTCAGTTTCTGAGAATCCCACCCCTTCTTTATCCACACTCCCCTTTAGCTCTTGCCTGAGAAGGATTTCCCCTCTGCAGCTTCCCATCGCAGGGTTCCAGGGAAAGGGAAAAAAGCAAGCTGAAGCAAATCAAATTCACAATGACCTCCAATAGGTATGCTGGACACCGTAACTCCTGCACAACTGACTCCGTGATCTGATCTTCACTCTGTAAATTTTAGTCGATGTCTGGAGTTTCTCACCCTCCCCCTGTCCACTGATGAAAATTCCTGGTGCTTAGGAGTTTTCTGCTTAGGAAACAGAAAGCCCCCAAGTGTCACCCCGCAGCTCCCGTGCTGTCTCCTGCCAAAAGTTAGACTCCACATGTCTCTTCAGTTAGGCAAAGGCTTCAGGCTTCATTTAGTGCTAATTCTTCTCCGGAAACTGCCAGCTGGTCAACCCCTCACTCCCTGTGCCACATGCCTCTCAGAGCCAGCTTTGTATGGGGCCCAAGTTCATCTGTAGATGCCATAGTGTAATGGTCAAAGTTCAGACAGCTTTCAGAGAGGGGACTCTGCCGTCCCCTCTTTTCTCTTCCTCCTATTTCTCTCTTCCTTAGTCACTCTTGTTGGTTGAGAGTTACTCTGAGTCCCCGTTGTCTACTTATCTGCCCTTTCTCTGTAATCACGGCCTATTTGATAGACTAATGCTAGCTACACTTAGGTACAGATTTGAGATTTCTAATAACATTATTTTATTATTTGTTCATAGAAATACACGTGGTAGGCAGCTGTTAGGACTAAAACATCTCCCTTCCTAGCTCTTGTCGAGATTTTCATTAGAATATTTTATCCTTTAAGATACGATTTAAATACATTTTTTTAAAAAATTTTGAGAACATTAGACATATGTCAAGCATGTATATTCCAGTTTTATCTCAAACAATGACTTGCTTTGCAATCTTACCTGGTAACCGATGATGCTGAAATATTCTTTTGAAATTTTGCAAAGATCATTACCGCATTTGCTCTAAGAACAGCTATCTCCCAATCAAGAAGTGCTACCCATGTCTTCTCCTAGTTTCAGTTTTTCAAATTTCAGCTGATTGGAGCTTGTTTAGGGTACAGGGGTGTGAAAACATTTAACCTCTTTGCTCTTCCATTTCTTAGCCACATTTTCTTAACTCACTATGAAGACATCCCACTTGAGATCCCATGGATTAACAATGATGAATTTTAAACTGTAAGTTCCAGTTCACGTGGGTTCATTTTCATTTTTGGTTTTATGTTATCTTCTGATGTCGATCTGTTGTATTGCAAACATCATTCTGTTAAAGTAGCTGAGACATGTAAACAGCTTTTCACTCTGCCATTTCTCCATAGTGCTGGGCTAGACAAGCGTTCCACGCCTCACATACTCTCCAGTGCTGTGGTCTTGGAGACTGTGATCTGTGTGATTTTCAGAATTCTCTTCCTAATCTACAAATAAAGATCTCAGCTTTTCACACACATTTTTTTTTCAAATAGCCATTATAGTCATCTTGTCTAATTTCCAAACAATGATTGGTGATTTTTAATGAGCTTATCCTGGGCTTGAGAGCTGACGTAATTAGGATAAGAAGACTTGCTTTTATAATCTTGTTTGTTCCCACTTTAAAATATGTATCAGGAAACCCATGCATTTTCTTAAATCCAGTGGTAAGCTTTTCATTGAGAAGAACTTTTAAACTGCATTTTCCAGTGGGCCATTAAATGTCCGATGGTTTCCTTAGTGTTCTGTGTGCCTGTAAATCATATTCCTTATGTCTTACTGTTTATTGTGTTGATGAATACTTCAGGGCTTCAGCAAACAGTGTGCTTCATGGGAGGGAGAGAAAGAGACAGGAGAAAGGAAGAGAGAGGATAGCCAAAACTTCCAGGGTATGATTTAGGATAGATGATCTAAAATGGAGGCTAAATTTGATTACAGTTCTCATGGTGTGTAAACATTTTGGTGCCTTGGCCCTACAAACATTATGGCATCTCCACGTTTCTACTAAGCCTAATCCATCGACTAATCATATTGGAGGTCAGTTGGTCAGGATCATTTTAAGCTTTTGGGAATCAGCTGATGACCTCTACGAAGTGTGATCACACAGCTGTAAGTGGCTGTCTGTTTTCATCACGGATGTTTCTTACGTCTTATTTTCTGCAATTTTGGTGTTTAAAAATTGGGTGACCAAAATGTGAGACTCGTTAAAGCTAGGGGAAAGACAGGAAAAAATGACAGGAACATATAGAGGAGAACCATTGCACTTGATAGCATTCTGTTTTAAGTTGGGATTGTCCTTCCCCTCCAAGGTTGGTGGTGGTGGTGTGTATGTGTGTTTATAAACTGTTTATAGGGTTTTATTATGATGAAACTAGATGGCTCCCTTCTGGAGATGACCAGATTATCCTCATGGCCAAGTACAGTATTCCCTTGGTGCTCATTTCAAATACAGAAATGATTACTTTTTAAAAAAAATCTTTTTATGCAGTTGCCTGCCTTTGGACTATTTTTCCCCAGCTGGGCAGCCTTGGCTGCCCTCAGTGGGAAAGCCTGAGGGTAATCTTGATGTGACATAAAGTAGTGGGGTGGGATGGCATGGGGGGAGTGAGGGGGGATCTCCCTTCCCTGGGAGAATGGGAGGAGGAATGAGGAAGAGAGTGGGAGGGTGGGACTGAGAGGAGAAGAGAGGAGGGAGGGGACTGCAATCGGTATGTAAAGTGAATAAATAAATTAATGAGAAAAAAAATTGAAATCTTTTTTTGTGGTGTGATTGGTTTCAGAGAAGAAAGGGCATTAGGGTGAAAATTGCGGCTTCCTCTCCCAGCCCCTGCGACAGAAGAGCCCAAGAAGAGTGGTGCGATTTTGTGTTCATCTTTAATTGAAAAGGTGTGATACTTAGGGGTGAGGCTGTCTGTGACAAAATAGTTCCTTCTGGGCTGCCTGAGCTGACTATGTCATTCCCTCTTTCTCTTGTCGGCATGGTGGTAAATTCTTTGCCAGGAAAGCAGTGTCCTCACTGAAGTAGAGAAGGGTCATCTTGCGTAGAGTTAGATATTGTCCTCAACGCAGGCTACATTTTTAATAATTGTTCTACAATGCACACAGCATGAAATCCATCACTGTAAGTATTTACACATTACAGTGGCTGACTCAGTGGCTAAAGCATCTTCACACTGGTGCAATGTCCCCTCCATACATCTCCATAATGTTTTTCCATCTTCCCAAATTAAAACTCTGTCATCAGTTAACAACTTCCAATCCCTCCCGCCCCACTCTTCCTAGCTCCCGGTGACAACCCTTGATCATTCTGTCTTGCTGTGCTAGCACCCTCATATATGTGCAATCACACAGTATTCCTCTTCTTGAGCTGGGTTTAGTTTACTCAGAACAAGTTCCTCCTGCATTATATAATGTTGTGGCAAGTGTCAGAATTTCACTTGTTTCCAAAGTCAGGGCTCTCTGTGTAAATACATTGACTTTTTTTTCATACACTCAACTATTGAGGAAAATTGGCCTGTAGTGTTTTTGTTGTTGTTGTTGTTGTTGTTGTTTTTGTTTTTGAGATAAAATCTTCCTTCACTTCTCCTGTTTGCTGTGTTGAACTGGAAACCATTTTGAGGATTATTCTGGGCCAATGTTTCTCAACTTTTAGTTGGCTCCTTTCTCCAGCATTTCTGCTTCAACAGCTCTCACTAGTGTTCGGGACTGGCCACATCTGACTGACCACAGGCGCTGCTGCTGCTGCTAGCCCAAGCTCACACTTGGAGAAACGCTGCCTGAGAGCCTTTGCAAGAGCAGCTTGCTACAGACCCAAGATCAGCGCCCCACCACATGCTCTCCCGTAGGGACAAGCCACTTACCGTCCCTGGCCAGGTGCTGCCCTAAAGGGTATCCATGTAATAGCTAGCCGCTGACCTCCAGAGGTGAGCCAGGCCAGTCCCTCAGGAGTTTAAATGAGGGATATGGAGGGAAGCTGGATGGACGGCTGACCAGACAGAGCTTTGGCTGCAATGTCAGCTGTAGACTTGGGGGGTGGGGTGGGGCTAAAGATGAAGTCAGTGATGGAAGAAACATAGTGGGCACTTGTCCAGAAGGGGACGCCATCATCCCCCACACTTTAGTAAGATTCTCCTAAACTCTCTCCTTCCTTCCTGCCTACTGAGTCCATCCTGCTGTCAGAAAGGATTGGCCCCTAGGCTTGAATTTCAGTGAAGCCATGAAGAGAAAATGCACCATGAAATTATATGGCTCCTGCGAAGAGACGGCCATCTGCTTCTTCTTTAGGCCTTTCCCCTGCACACGGCGTTACGGCGGCCTGTTCCGGGCCTGCCTCCACTTCCTGGTAATATTGTCCACATTAAGAAGCTCTCATTTAAATAAAGCACAGTGCAGGATGTTAGGTACTAGTGAAGTCCCCAAAGCATTTGTGGGTTCTCTACCATTTCCTAAATATTAGTATTAGTGATCTGCTAGTTTCCCCAACTCCCCTCATCTCATGTTGGATGGAAATGAAGAGCCTTCTGAACCAGCTCCTGTTGGGCCTGCATACAGAGGTTTCCGATTTGAATAAAGGGTAGGATTTAAAGTAGCCTTTCCTGCTTTCTTCTCTCCCATTCTGCGCTGTGAAAACACTCATTTTAATTCTTTTTCTTTGATGAATAAGATAAAAACATCGATTAATAACAGACAGAATAATTGAGAACCAAGATTTTCCATGAATTATTCTAAAAATAAACTTTATGTAATACTGAAGAGATTTTTATCTGACATCTGAGGAAGCCCGGCCCTGATTGGTCACATCAAAAATAAAGGGGACATTTGGTTTCAGTTCTGCAGCGGTGCTCTCAAGATGCGCTTGGGAAAGGGGCCCCATTACAAAGCACAGCCCATGTGACAGGGAACGCTCACCCGTCCTGTGTATTGTTTCCAAACCTCAGGCCTGTCCTCTTGAACATGTGTCCTCTTTTCCCTAGGGGGCCGGCTCACCATTGCTAACGTTTCACGGATAAATGGAAATGTGAGACTGTCTAGGCCGGGACACCTGATAGCCCTCCAAGCTCAGCTCTGTCCGTGACCTGGCTTCCTTTGCACGCTTGCTGGGATCCTTGCCTGCTTCCCTCATTCCAAGAATCTGAAATGTCTCTTTGTCACAGGAGGGGCAGAGAGGTGCTCATTCCTTGGCTGGCTTTTCCTTATTCTCAGTACAACTGTCACCCTTAGCTATAGCTTTGACTTCTGACATCTCTCCCCTCCTTGGCCAATCCCAGACCAAAGGTATTGAGCTGTGAGTCCAGAAATAAACGTATCACACAGTGTGTGGCTTACTGTGGAAGAGAACAGTTCTATTTTGTTAGCTACTGTTCTAATATCTTACTTTGCCTGAAGACGCAGCTGTTTGGGAGGGTGGCATGTATAGGGAAAAGGCTATGTGGACATAGAGGTTGGAATGGTCTGCGGTTCCAGGATCCACTGAGGGCTCTGGAATGTGAAGGGTGGTTTCTGAACTGGCGTTCGTATCATCATCCTTTCAGTGACTTGAGTATCTAGGCTTCTTTACCTCTGCCAGTCAGATCTTAGAAGGAAATGACTTCATTTTAACTCAGAACTCAGGACACAGGCAGAGGCCAGTTCAACAGGGCTGTCACTTGCTGAGCAGTAACCTAAACTCCCTTGTGCCACCTCTCAGCTGGCCTGTGCCCTGCAGTCCCACCGCAGGAGGAAAGCAGGTGCTGGTGTTTGGAGAAGGTGATGGTACTAGGTTTGTGTTTGGCCAAACAACTAAGCCCTTGCAGACTAGCCAGATGATATGAGATATTAAGTGTGAGAACTTATAAACACCAGAGGCCAGAGCTCAGTCCCCGGAGATTCTGGTTTAATGGGTCTTGGATGTGGCATAGAGTTTCCTGTCATGAACTCCCAAGGGGATTCCAATGTTTAGCATCACTGAGGAGGTGTGTTTCCAAACACCAGGGTTACAGCAATAAACAGCCCTATAACATGGGAGATCCCACACCTAACAAGCTCTTCTGGAGACTCCATGCTTCGTCCTGAAGGAAGCAAAGCAGAGACTAATAACACACAGGTGTCCTCGGGGAAAGGTGTGTGTCTCTGAGGTGCTATCCAGGACTGAGGGAGGAGGAGGGGTGTGCATGGATTCACTTTGCGCAGAGGCTAGTATATCTGCTTGTTTGTAAGTACTGAGCCTCGTCCCGAAGGAAAACTTCCAGGAATCTGGAGATCTCTCCTAGTTCACAGATGTGGCATATTTGGAGGGAAAACTTGCTGCCCAGGACAACAGATGGGGCACACAGGTGGGCGAGGCTAGGTGCTGAACACAGCCACCCCCATCTGCGGGAGAGAGGGGCACAAGCAGAGCACAGTTCCTACAGCTGTCACTCCAGGGGCTTAGGGCTTCTCTGTGCATCAGCAATAAAGCACAACCACACAGCGTCACCCCATTGCAGACGGTTCGCACACACTAGCTGTGCAATGAGGAATGGGCAACCCTCTACAGCTGGCGTAAAAGGGCCACAGGTCTTCCTAGGCTGTGTCTAGCTTCTTACAAGCATTGGCAAAGGATTGACCCTCCTTCGGTATTGAGAAGGAGTAAGAAATGGCTGCAAGAACTCAGAGCCTGTCTGTCTGTCTATCTATCTATCTATCTATCTATCTATCTATCTATCTATCATCTATCTATCTGTCTACTTACCTATCTATCGTCTATCCATATCTATCATCTCTCTCTCTCTCTGTCATTTGCCTATAGATCTGCTATTTCCATTCTATGTTACTGCCTCCCATTTTTATGACCTCAAGTTGTGGGAGGGAAAAATTAAAATGCTAGATATAAAGTCCACTTCATTATGCCCTCAAAAGGTGATACCTGGCATAGTCTTAGGAAGCAATTCATCGCTGAGCTAAACTGAGAGTGTTAATTATTACATAAACTTGGAGTCTTAATTACTGCACCGAGCCTATGGTTTGTAATCAGAAATAACAATTCAGTGTCTGTCATAGACCGAAAGTGAGCAGGGAAGTCATGGGAACTGCCCTAGTTTCCATGCATGGAATGAAGAGCATATATCACGGGGGGCGGGGGGAGGGGGGTAGTTGCTAGGGCATGGCTGGGGAGGGATCTTTTTTATCTATATGGATGGTTTCTCTCTGGATACTGAATGCCTGCTTATTCAGCCTACAGACCAAAGGACTAGGTGTTGAGAGGTAGAGTGGGGGTAGGATAGGGCCAGTGGGAGAGCTGCCCATGGCTGACAGGATAGGATCATATTTCACATGGTAGCAGGGCATGGGAACTGTCCTAGGGTTTCTATTGCTGTACTGAAACGCCATGACCAAAAAACAAGTTGGTGAAGAAAGGTTTTATTTGGCCTATACATACGCATCATGGTTCATCATGAAAGAAAGTCAGGCCAGGAACTCAAAAAGGGCAGGAACTTGGAGGCAGGAGCTGGTGCACAGGCCGTGGAGGGCTGCTTATTCCCTTACTTCTCACGGCTTGCTCACTTATAGAACCCGGGACCACCAGCCCAGGTATAGCACCATATACAACGGGCTGGACTCTTCCCCATTAATTAAAGACAATTAATAAAAGGTACCTCTCCTGCTCCCAGCAGTACCTTCTGTACAGCAGAGAACACCGTCATTCAGGTAAAGAAAATGGAGTAAAGATACCAGCTAGCTGTAGCTATGAATCTGGCAGAGGCTTAATATCTAGAATATACATGAATTAAAAAAACAAACAAACGTCAACATAAAAAAGAACCCTATTAGAAAATGAGGCACAAAAGTAAACAGAGTTCTCAGAAGATGAGACTGAAATAGTTGAGAAACCTTTAAAACAATGTTCAGCATCTTTAACTATCAGGAGCAAATTAAAGGTATTGTGAGATTTCCTTTTACCCTAGTCTGAATGGCTTTGGCAAGAAAAAAGAAATGAAGACAAATGCTAGCATGAATGTGGGAAATGGAAGCATTTATTTACTGCTGGTCAGGGTACAAACTGCTGCCGCCACTGTTGGAAATCAGGGGAGGTTCCTCAAAAAGCTGCAAACAGATCCAGCACATTACCCAGCTGCTCTGCTTCCTCCCAAACTCCGTATCCTTCTACAGCTCATCCATGTACACTGGATGAGCCAGGAGATGGAAAAGGCCTAAACGTCCATCACATAATGAACAAATAATGAAAATGTAGTATTTACACAGTGGAATATGGCTCAGCTATCAAGAAAAATGAAATTCACCGGCGAATGAATTGAGCTGGAAACAACCTTCCCAAGGGAGGTAACTTATACCCAGAAAGACAAATAGTGAGTGGGTTTTGATCTGGAGATATTAGTTTTATACTTTCAGATATGCATGTTTTGTTTGGAATAACTACAGAAGTCAGTAAATTAGTAGGAGGCCACGAGTGAAGGGTGAGGGGTGAAAGTAAAATGCCCTGGTGTAAATGGTTAAAAGGGAATTATGGAACAGGAAGGGTTAAATTGTGGTTAGGGAGGAAAGGACAGAGTAGAGGAGGGGATAAGGGAGGGACAAATTATACCCAAGATCTCTTGAAAAATACAGAACTACTGTGGAAGTGCACACACACACACACACTCACACACATGTACACACACATGCACACACAGACACACATTCACAAACACAGACACAAACTCACTCACTCACTCACAAAGAGTTAAAATGGAGTTACCCTGTAACAGGTAGCAATGTCCCTACTAGACACTGGGCTGTAACAATCAATGGCCCAGCACCGGGAAGGTAGTGCTTCATTTGGAGTTGTCAGCCAGTGAGTTAGTTCTCAAAGACTCCCCTCCCCAAACTGGCTATTGCCAATTCTCTTGGCTCCCCTCCAGAACTTGGCCATGAGATCCTACTGACGAAGACACCATGTATTTGAGTCCTAGAACATGGAGAAATCAAATAAATCCTGACTTGAAATCTCAAGGATCATTGGGGAAGATGTAAGAGCCATAGGAGATGGATGGCTGCAAGAAAACAGGGTTTCCTGGACATAGCATAGAAGAGCTCACAATGGCTAAGCCAGCATCCACAAGACTTGTACAAGCCAAAGCATGGAGGGAGGAGGGAAGCAAAAAGTCCCATTCCTAGCTAAGAAGCTGTGAGCAACTGATAACTGTTGGGAGCGGGAGAGTCAGTTTTCTTTACGATTGTCACTTCTGGTAGGCCAACCCTTCTCTAGTCAGAAGGTCACATAGCCAAGGACATACGGGCAGTATAAATTGTCTTCATGAGTTAAAAAAAAAAGGCACCACAAAGCTGGGTGTGTGCAGAAGAGGAATGGTAGTAGCTGGAGTTGGAGAAGGGCTGAATGTGATCAAAGCACAGTGTATGAAATTCTTAGAGAACTAATTAACAATAAAAAGAAAAAGAAGAAAAATGTTGTATAAAATCACCTTTGTATATGTGTGTAAAATGAATTCTGTGTGTTTGGCTTGGACCCACACTTTAGTGTATTTTCTGTTTATATGGATATTTCAAAATCTATCTGAAATCCTCTACAAGTGTTTCAGGTAAGGAAAACTCCACTTATTGCAGATTTTAATGTAAGCATTAAGAGGAGAGAAAGGAGAACGTCATAGCGGTGCGGCCAGTCATCTAGTGTTACATTCCCAGTCGTTATTTTTAGAGGCTTTGGAGAGCCTTCCTGTAGTCTTGTACACTTCTTGTATTTCAATTTCCTCACTGTGGTTAGGCTGCAGCAGGTACTCAACACGTACTGGCTGGTGCGCTGCGCGTTCTGGAAGTGGTTACCAATTCTAGAATGTGCCAAAGGTTGAGTCTTGTTGAGAGAGTCATGGGAACTTCCCAAGGAAGGGCTTAGTTACTTTCCCACTCAGCTCTTTATTCTGCTGCCTCTTCAACCTTCCCTACCATTTTGGATGTGTCTGTCCATCCTTTGTCCAGACAGCTCTGATGCCAAAGAATGCACCATGTGTGAGCAGTTCATTCCGGAACTCTACAAAGCTTCCTGATATGAAGCCTGAGAAGGGCTGAGGCCCACTTCCACCACCCACCAGGAAGGAGGAAGAACATTCTACCCAACTATAGGTCTTAGAGGAAGTCTGGAAGAATGTGGAATGTGAAGAATGGACTTTTCTCTAGAGACAGAACAGAGCTGGGATGCCTCTCTGGGAGATGGCCAAGGGCTGAGATCTTTGTAAATCAAGGCAAATAGCTAGACCAGAAAGTCAGTGGACAGAAAGTAGATTGCCATCCAGAGGGGCTTAGCTTATTGTCTTAACTGTTAAAATAAGGAGGGAGAAGTTTTAAAACCATGATTTCAAGAAATAGTCTTGTAGAAAAATTAAGAAATAGTTAAGAAAAAAAAAGTATTTTTCACATTGAAGAGCTCATGGATATACATATAGAAAAGGGCACCTATGCACAGGACTCCTTAGCATGTGTCCATGTTGGTATGTATGTTGCTTTTCACACTTACATCACTTAATAGGGATTTTTAACACCAGGCTGAAACAGAGTGCATACAGGTACATAACATTTCCCACACGGATATAATGTAAATATTATTTTACATTTTCTTCTGATTGTCACTATTATATTACTGGCAATTGGTGCTTTCACTTTCAATTTTGTTGTTGTTGTGTTTATGCTGATGACTGCAATTGGATCACTAGGTCAGACACCCTGTTCTCTTTTGAAAGCCACTGAGATACATGGTTGCAGAGCTTTTAAGAAGAGAGGAGGGTGAATGAGCACCACATCCCTTCTGACACTGAATGTGACCATGAAAATAAGTGGTCCACCAAACAGGTGGAGATGCTGTCTTACTGCTTTCTTTCGCATACATTATTCCTACAAAGGATGGGTGCTTCCCTTCCGGTTGTTTCCATCAGTGGTGATAATAGGTGAATGTGCTGGTTAGTATTTGTCAACTTGACATGGGTAGAGTCACGTGGAAAGAAGGAACCTCAGCTAAGGAATTGCCTCCAACAGATTGGCTTCTAGGCAAGTATCGTATTAATGGTGGAGGTGGGAAGGTCCCATCCATGGGGAACAAGACAGCAAGCAGAATTACTGTGTGGGTTTTACTTCAAGTTCCTGCCGTGGCTTCCCTCAATGAAGGATAGTAACCTTTAAACCAAATGCACCCTCCCCTGCTCCCGAGAAGGTTTGGTTACTGTTTTATCACAGCAGCAGGAAGTCAAGTAGGACAGTAAAGGATGAGACTGTTTAGAATATTTGCGTATATAAAATGTGTTATCTTATGACTGGGACTCAAGTGGAAACATGAAACTCATAGATGTTTTATACATGTCTTACACATATAACCTAGAGAAATTGTATATGATATTCTCAACAATTTTATTTCAGACACCAAAATTTTGTGGTATAGGGAAATTTCGTTTCTTTTTTTTAATTAATTTAATTACTTCTCGATTGTAGCCCTCTTCCTCATCTCCTCCTGGTTCCAACCTCCCTCCTTCTTCCCCTCTATCCATGCCCCCTAATCCTCAGAAAGGGAGATCCCTTCTCCCTTACCAATTGACCCCAGACTATCAGGTCTCTTCAGGACTGCCTGCATCCTCTTTCTCTGTAGCCTGGCAAATGATCTAAGAACAGGCAACTGACTCCATATCAGAGAAAGCCCCTGGTCCCCTTACTAGGTGACCCACTTGGAGACTGAGCTGCCTATCAGCTACATCTGAGCAGGGGTCCTGGATCCTCTCCATGCATGGTCCTTGGTTGGGGCATCAGTCTCCATAAGCCCCCTGGGCCCAGATTTGTTGGCTCTGTTGGTCTTCTTATGGAACTACTGTCCCCTCTTAGTCCTTTTATCACTCCACTTTTTAGCCCTCTCCCCAAAGTTTGGCTGTGCATCTCAGCATCTGCTTTGATCCCTCGCTGGTAGAGTCTTTCAGAAGCCCCCTGTGGTAGGCTCTTTTCAATTGTGGTGTCTCATCTGGTTTTGAGGAGTTTGGGGTTTGGAGCAGTTTGGATTTCAGATATTCAAATCAGGGAATCACTTGACCTAGAATGAATACCCACAGGATGTAAACTCAACCGCATGAGCTACAAGAAATAGTCTCCTTTTGTTTTGTTTTGTTTTGTTTTCTGGAAGAAGTGCCACCTGAGTTATGACGGAAGTGTTGGATCGGCATTGCAGATGGGACGCTGTTTTCTCCTAACAAGGCAGACTGCTGATAGACGCTGGCAGATGCTAGGTGACTGCCTGGACAGTTGCTGAGCTCAGCGTCCTCTCATCCACTTCCTGCTGCAGGCCTCTATCCTCAGGCTGCACTGGAGATCCACCCAATCTTACGGATGCCAGGATTACTTTCCATCAGCCCACACATCTGGCTAGATTAGTTCTTTTGAGACTGGCTTCCATATCTCCAGCACCTGTCAACCCTACTTACTCCTTAATTGGGGCATTTGGAGGAAACGCCTGCATGGGGACCCATACACTTGCATGGAAACAATGTCACAGGCTAAAGCACACTCAGACAGTAGTTAAAGTTACTATTAAAAAATATTTATAGCCAAGCTGTTGAGTGATCATAGAATAAGCATCCAGCTGATGCTCTTTGGTCCTATCCAGACATGTGTCCCCCTGGTGGAGTGTATGGTACCTGTTGGGGCTCAGACCTCTGAAGAAGTTGAGGGGAGGGTAAAATTGGCAGGCACTGGGTTCTTTGAGACCACTGATTTACTTAATGATGCAAATGCCTGTCTTATTTTATGGGGACTGCCTCGTGGAAGTTATACCTAAAAACAAAACAGCAGCTGTAACATCTGCGGAGGCAAAAGCATCATAAGGCTCTGAACTGGAGTGTCAGAGAGAGACCGGCTACAAGTACCAAAGGTTAGCTCTGGCGCTCAGTGCATGGAGCACAGGGATTCTTCCAGAGCCCCCTATGGGCCCTAGTCTTGCTTAGTGTCTTTTATTTATTTATTTTTAAATAAATGACTCAGACAAGCAGGCACCATGAAATCTCTAAATTAGCAGATGACAGCAGAGTTAACCAGAAAGTGTTCCACCTTGCTGATGGGCACAATTTGCAGAAAGAGCTCGAGGGCTAGGCTCATGGGCAGGAACGTGACAGATGAGTGTGGATGGCAGGAAGTATCTGCCAGGGAGCCAAGGCAGAGCCGGGGCTCTGTCACAACTAGGGACAGAAGACTGGATTCCCCAGGCTGGGGCTTCAGATGGTAAGCTCCCAGGCATTGTAAGTACCCTGAGCAGCTCGTATCATATCGGATGACCATGAGTAACAAGATGGAGACTTACTATATCCTTGCCTGAGAGCTCTCCAGGCTGCTCTATTTCAGTGATGGTAAGTGGCCTCTGGCAACTTTAACCATCGCTCCTCTCCTGAGATGCTAAGTCACATCTGTGCCTCTAATAATGGTTCTTCAGCCAGCAATTTGTATGAGAGTGGGTTGTTCACCCACACTGAAGCTGCCTCCTTCTTTGCTTCATAGACATTCTTCTTTCACAACTACCTGCCTGCTTCTCCCAGCCCTGACCTCTTCTTCCTTGAGTGATCACCACCCGATGTGAACTTGCTGGTCTGTGGGGTTGGTCAGGACTCTCTCTGTGAGGTGAGCCCCTAAGTGTTCACCCCATCTTGCCCCTTGTGCCTCAGAAGACAAACCTGTTAACTGAGGCTGTGGTGGGCACATGTTGGTTGCACCTGTACATGCTTTGCCTTGACCCCACTTCCCACTCAGACCTCAAATGCTAAAAGCTGGGCGAATCTGGGTAAAAACCAGCCTACTCTGAGCACTAGGGTGGTGGATCCTAATTGGCTTTTAGTGGCTGGTTGCCATCCTTGGTTTGGTAATGGACATTTTCTTTTACAGCAGGGAGCTGTTTAGAGACCTCGATGGGGGCTTGTGGGACATTTGTCCATTTTCCAAAGGTGGTTGCTATAGTTTGATTGTAAAATGCCACCCTCCCCACCCACCCCCGGGCGCACATGTTTGAACACTTGATCTCCAGCTGGTGAGGCTGTTTTGAGAGGTTGTGGAAACTAGGACACAGAGCATAGCTGGCAGCTGCAGGCCATTGCTAAGACCATCAGCTATTGCTAAGACCGTCAGAGTTACGGCCAAACACTCATTTGTGGTCCCTTCCTGGTTCCTGATCTGTCGATATGTGAAGAATCCTTGCAGCAACTCCCATCACGAAGAACCAGGCTGTTAGAGCTGTTAAACCTTCCCCTCTACAAGGGACTAGAGCCTTTGTCATGAGCCCACTTTACCCCTCTTTAAGTTGCTTCTGTTAGTATTTTTGTCACAGTGACAAGAAAAGTGAGCAATTCAAATAAGCAGTACGTGGCTCTCCCCCTGAGAAGGGGCAGGCTTTGGAGGCAGCTGATAAGGGATCAGGCAGAGAAGAAAGATGGGGGTGAAAACTGGGCTGTAGATGCTGTCACACTTCCTCAAGCATGCTGGAAGTCAGTCTGTAATTTTTATTAGATGGAACAGTATAAAATAGCTGGCGACTTTCAAAAACAACAATGTCATATGATTCATCCAAATATATAAGCAAATACAAGTATTCCCAAAGATGATCTAAGACAAGGTTTCTACCCTTTGTGTGTGCATAAGTTCCTTATTTTGCCCTTAGATCACTCCAACAGCTATGAGGCTGGGTCCTCTGACCCAAGCCTAGTCCCTCTTTGGCACTTATGTTTACTTTATGAGAAACCTAAGCTTGATTTTTTTTTCTTTTTGAGTTCATTTACACTTAGCTTGTTAGATGGGGTTGGACACCTCTTCATTGTCCAAGACACCTAGTAGGGTTTCATTGAGGAGATATGTGTGGTGAGTGAGAAGCAGAAGCCAAGCTGAAAAGACAATTATGTCAGAGACTCTCCCTCACAGAGAGTTCTGCTCAACCCCATAGACCAGGGAATCCACACCAAATGAGCACCCAGAGAGCTAGAGGCCAGGGCTGGAGAAGACATTTAGGGCTTGGAAAAGCAGGCCAGTAATCCCAGCTTAACTGAAGTCTGGGAAGTAAAGAAGATGCCTGCTTCATTCTACTCACCATCTCCTTGTTAGTTTTGCTTCAACGTTGTGGTTTTTTTCATAGTGATGTTTAAAAAACAAGGATGGTTAATTCCATTGGCAAATTAATAAATTCTAGGATTACCCAGGAGACAGGCTACTGGTCATTCCTGAGGGGATCATCTTGATTAGAGTAAGACTGACAGGGAGAATTGCTCACTGTGGGTGCCATCATTCCCTGATGAGATTCTAGAATGTATTAAAAAAAAAAAAAAAGTAAGCGAAACAACCCTCTCCTTCCTTTTGTCTCAGCAATGAGGAGACAAGCAACTAAGACAGTGCTCCAGGTCTAGCTGTGTCAGTGCTGGCTGCCTCTGCTGTTAATTAGACCTTTTCTCACTGAGCTCTTTTACTCTTTCTGCTGTCCCCAAATATGTCCCCTTCTCTCCACTGTACTAGCCTAGACATCACCATAGGCCACTCCCTGACTTCATCAAAAGCCTTCTTTTAGTATGCAGTCAATGGGCTTTCTGCCAGGAGTCCATCCCCCCACACCCCAGTCTTTCTCTTCCATCCCTCCCTTCTCATGCATAGTCCAGCCTAGGCCATTTGGGGGAATTTCAGGTTGAGCCATATTCCCCCACTCTTTTAAATCCCTGTCACTCTTGAAGTCTGTACCATGGAATCATAATGAATTGTATTTTAATTGCCTCACCTAGAAAGTCTATCTCATAGGATTTGTGTGTGTGTGTGTGTGTGTGTGTGTGTGATCAAGACAGTATAGGGTTCATAGCAAGAATGAAGACAGAACTGTTGAATGACAACATTTTTTTTCAGAGCTAAAGATATAGTTTTGGTTTCTTTAAAACTCAGTTGTGTTATATAAATATTTTTTTTTTGTTTTAATCCCAAGTGTGGGATAGGGGGCTGCCTTACACAGCTGATAATTGCCTAATTTATCCACAGCTGATAATTGCCTTGTGAGGCTCAGAGAGAGGCATGGTCTTTGCCAGCCCCAGTTAGCGGAATTGTGAGGGTATCAATACCAGGAGAGAGTCCAAAGCTCTGAGAAACACAGCTGCTGCTCCTCATGCTGTTACTGGTTCATTCTGCTGCTGTGTTTGCTGTTGCTGCTTCCCTGGACTGCTGGCTATCCTGACGACTGAGATTGGTATTGCCCAAAGAAGCTGACAACCCTAACCTGCTGGAAGTAGTAAAGAGACCTACACCTCTTCTCTCCACGAACCTTCTTTCTCTCCTACCTAGTTTTTGGTTGTTGGAAGGTATTAGAAGGATGAGGAGTTGATAAGGGAGGTAGAGGCCTAAGAAACCCATAAATTAGCTAAAAAGTACGCCAGCATAAACATTAGCCCAAGTGCAGAATAAAATTAGCTAAGAGAGTTCAGATGGAGATTTATCCAAGCGGATGGTGTTAGATTCCCCCGCCCCCATCCCCTGCATATTCTGTAGCAAAGCTTCATCAGCCAGACTGTTTATCTGACCTCAGTTCAATTCTAACACACTACATGTCCAAGGGAACTTTCTGGCTTCATCCCTGACAAAGGAAAACATTGATACCCAGACACAAATACATCTTACAAAAGTCCTGGCTTTGGGGACTGTCAAATTTTGACCTAGCTCTCTTTGGGGCCAAAGAGAACTGAGCCCAAAGGCTTTTTCTGTTCAGCTTTTGTTTCCTACTCACCTCTCACATTTCCTCAGGGGAAAGACAACTTCCTATGAACCCCACAAATTGCCTTAGACAGTGAACAGGCTTCCAGTCCCATCTACTGAGCTGAGTGTAAACCAACATGGAACTACCCTCAGCCTAGTTTTTTCCTTACAGTCAACAAGCACAGGCTGGTTAGAGGAAAGTGTGCTCAGGGGCAAACCACAGTGGGACATCAGCAGATCCGAAAACCCTTTGCTGGCCTCAAACAGCTGCGAAATTGTCCATCACTTTTGTGGGCTCCTGGACCTCAAGGAACCCCAAATATGTACTCATCTTCCCGAGACAAATTCCCAGCCTACAGGCTGGGGGTGAAGCCGGGGGGGTGGGTACAGCATGCTCAGAAACCCCCAGTGTGAAGGGGGATGCCTCTGGAACGAACAGAGATCTTGGCCAAGGTCTCCTACGTCTTCTCTTTCATCCTCTCCAGCATCTGAAGTGACATGGAACAGTCTCCTCCTGTTTGCATGTGAATTCTCAGAAGAAATGCCACATGCCTCACGGCGGCCTATTCCATTATCCGTAAACTTGAAGCTCGAAGTACTTTTTAAACCTTTCCTCAGAGCTGTTTGGGCAACATGACACTTGGGCTGACCTTTAAACTGGGGGAGGAAGCAGTCACAGCTGTTTTCTAGCAGAGCTATCATTTTTTCCCCCAGTTCCTTCCATGTCTGCTTCTCCCCAGGACTCCTACGGGACAGACAATGAGTTTAGCCATGAGCCCCTGTATTCCTCTGAGTTTTGGCTTTAGGGTGATTTCTAGATAATTACCAAGGTAACTGTTTGAGTTCACTCTTTTTTTTTTTTTTTTTTGCAGCCCAGTAAAATCTTAAATTAATTTAGTTTTAATTGCCACACTTGCTATCACTCAGCTAAACCTAATCTTATTAATGGAACCCCCGACGGCTGATTGGATCTTGGCTTAGCCAGGAAAATGAGACAACCGATATTCTTGTATTTTAGTTGGTACCTTTCACATTTCCCAGATCTTAAGAAAACACAGGGAGATGGCAGGAAAAAGGCGTCTCTACAATTGAAGTGAAAGTAGAATGTGGCTGAGGCCTGAGTCTCGGGAGGGAGACTGTGACCCCCTGAGGTAGAGAAAAGAAAATATCCCTTACTCTTTTGGGCAAAGCACAGCACTGAAAAACCCTAAATCTAGGTGCTGAAAATCAGCTATTTCCTGTAATCTACACTAGCCCATACTTTAAAAAAAATGTGATTCTTTCAGTTACAAAAGTAACATATTCATTGTGGGGAAAATGCTGGAAAAACAGAAGAACTAAAATTACCCACACTGTTATCATCTGGATAAACATGGTGGCTACCTTCCAAGCATTTATAAGGGTCCAACTTACCTCCAACATCTTTCAAGTGTCCTCTCTTTTTCCTTTGAAAAAACTGGAAGTTGAAATCACACAGCTCTGTAAAGTTTTCAGGACAGGACTATTTCCTTTGTTTGTTTTTTAATTAATGTATTAATTTATTCACTTTACTTCCCCCATTGAAGCCCCCTCCCTCCTTTCTTTCCCATGTCACCCTCCCTTCTCCTTCTCCCATTTCCCCCTCCCTTGTTCCTCAGAGAAGGGGAGACCCCCACCCCCACCAGTCCACCGGAGCTCTTCAAGTCCAATCAGGACTGAGTGACTGACTTCCCCTATGGCCTGGCAAGGGGGAAGTGATCAAAAACCCACACACCTGAGCTGCCCATCAGCTACATTTGTATAGGGGAGACAGGGCCACCATGTAGCACGTTCTGACCTCAAACTCACCATGGCCGTGACTCTACTTCCTAAGAGCTAGGATTGCAGCAAATGGTGCCGTGCCTAGCTTTTGGGAAATTTTCTTAAACAGGGTACCACCTGGAGGCTGAAGAGGTGGCTCAATGGTTAGGAGCACTTACTGTGCTCCTAGAGGACAGAACTCACACTGGGAGACCTAATAACGACCTGTAACTCCAGGTCCAGGAGATCTGATGCCATTTTTTGAGATCATCCCACCCCTGTCTTGAGAACTAAAATAAGAATCAATGTTTTAAAACAAGAGGATACTGTTTGATGGCAGAGTTCTAAATTTGCTATAAGAAACAAATGCTTTTATAGGTAAACGCCCTTGAAATGAAATCTTTTGTCTAGTCCACTTCTGGCTTTATGGTGCCTGGAAGAACTGAGAATGTCGGGCATGGGTGTGCTTTATCCAGCAGCTCTGCCGCAGATTGAAGCCAAGACCCACAGGCAGCAAGGCACCATTGTTTCCTCAAACACATTCTGAATGTTAATCAGAAATTCAAAGTGGCATAAAACAGTGTTATCTCAGTGGTTTTATTTGGTTACGAAGAAGGTTGACTATTTTCAAATACAGACATTGCCACAGATATACCCATGTCCCTCGTCTGTTCATCAACAGTAAAGTATATTTTAAGAATTAATTAGCTATTAATTGAATTTTTATGTGGCAAATACATATGTTTATTAGCTTTGGAAACAGGCTATGTCTCAGTAATTCCACCACCAGTTGACAGCAGATAAACAAAAAATGTACCTAACACACTTATTCTATCATTGCCACTCAGCCTCGAAGAGAGAACTTAGGTTAGCCAGGAGGCCCACAAAACCGACATAAGCCTTCTTTGTTGTAAGCATTCATGGCGTTAAAAAACTGGATCGCAGGGGAAAACACAGGCACAGGCTTTCTCTCATTTTCTCTCAGATGGCATGGCATTCATTTCAATTATCAACAAGTGTGCGCTTTGTATAAAACACAAAAACTGTACCACTCAGCTACCAGTAATGTAGTTATTAAGTACACTGCCTACTATTACCAAATTTACCAATGTGTTTTCTTGGCATAATTAGTATTGGGGAAATTTTTTGTTTGGACAGTATTTTTTGTTTCTTCTTAATTTTTTTGTTTGTTTGTTTTAAGGATCTGTCTCTGGGTTTTTGAAAAAAAAATGGATCTTACACTTTAGGAATGATTTATCTCGATTTTTGCTTTTGTTATTATTTTACATTCACTGCTTCTTTCTGCTTCTTTTTACTTTGTTGACATCTCAAATCCTTCCTAGAGTTCCCTAGGTCCCCCCTCCCAGAGCTTTCTCTCCTGTAAGACTTCCAGAGCCCTTGAGTTGACCTCTGTCCTAGGTACTCAGTTCTCATCCCTGCACTTTTTCCTAGTGCTTTCCCTTGTCCCTGAGACCTTCCTGTCGCTTAGCCTACATGTCATCAACCATCTCTTATCTCTCCTTCTGCTTGCCTGGCTCTCTTACTTTGGTTGGCACATAATTGTTTCTGAATGTACAATACACATTATCTGTCTTCTGTCACTCCCAGCAGCCCGTACATGCCATGGCAGCAGAGATTTTAATCTACCTTCTTCACCACCGTTGGCTCCCAGTAGGGGTTGGCTGAATGTGCGTCTAGTGTGCAGATGAATGAATGAACTGGAGCAGCAACCTGCCTGGCAGGAGAGTGAATGAGAATCGCAAAGCACTGGCTACAATAACCACAATGTTGTGTTCTCCATTCTTAACTGTGTGCTTTCCCTGGTTCTGTGACATGCCCCAGAGTCTATCAGCTATGTTCACGGCTGCCAAGAGCCAGTGAGATACGCAAGGATCATGATCCATGAAACCCGAGCCTCTCCTGCCATGGATATCCTTTCTGGGAGCATGGATTGTTTCATCTGTCTATACAAGGTTAAAGGAAAGGTTAGGGAAAATCAGGCTGGAGAGATGGCTTACTGGCTAGGAGTGCTTGCTGCTCTCAGAGAGAACCTAAGTTCAGTGCCCAGAACCCAACTAGGGAAACTCAAAACCACCTGTAACTCCAGTAGCAAGGGAAGCTGACATAGTCTCTTGGCCTCTGAGAGTTCCCAAACCACACACACACACACACAAGCATACATGCATGAGCACACATGCACACAAAACGAAATCTGCTTGTTCTTTTTTTAAGTTTAGGAAAAGAAAAAAAATACAACATAATAGAAAAGAAATGCACCGTTTATTTTTATATGGTAGCTTTTTCTCAAGCTTCTGTGGAACATGTAATTCTTCTGCGTGCTTTTGGTAGACTTGTGTATAAATAAAACATATAGAAAATCCCTGGATTGTGTTTGTGAGCCACTTAGTTTGGGCTTGTTTGTTACACAGCTTTTTGGGCTGTTAACTGATACAGGATAATTATAAGAAAACAAGACCTTGAACAGATTGCCAGGTGATTAGGAATAAAGAGTGGACATGGGGCTCTTTAGGACCCTGCACAAGCCAGCAGGCATGCTTTCACCTGGAGCTGACTGAGAAGTTGGATCCTGGGCTTCTTGGCTATAAGGCAAAGTGTTTCACAGGAAGGGAGAGGAATGAGGCCAGGTCTTGCTGCTTCACGCAGGCTTTGCTTTGTAACGCCGCAGTGGCCTTTGCACCTCAGTGTGGTTTGGTTTAAAGATGGAAGGGTTCTAAGCTCTGACATGCCATTGCAGAGTCTGTGTGTGAAGAGCGTGTGCTTGCATGATTCCTGTTGGACTTCGGGGGGGGGAGGTGATATTGACATAGAAGAATGTACCCACGTTTGCTTCTTGGTCAATAAGGAAGTCAGGAGATGTGGACGTGTGGAAATACGGCTGAGTTCCAGCAACACACAGATCTCTGAGAATAAGCTATTGTTTTCAGTCTCTGAATTTTGGGCAGTTTGTCACAGCATTGCTTTTCATACTGACTGCCATATGAAGGTGACGCAGAAAAGGAAGAGAATACAGTTTCCTTCACTGTGTTCGTGACTGCTATTCTTGGATTCTCTTTTGAGTAGTATTACTTTATGCACTTCTTTTTTTTTTTTTTAATCACTGAACTTTTAAAAATTTGAGTCCTCTGTACTTTAATGAAAGTACAAATCCTCAGGCCGATTTTCAGGATTATAAAATCAGACACCCTGGGGGTAGAGGCCCAGTTATTTATGTTTTATCCTGTGGCTACTGTGTCCACTAGAGAGGGAGACGAAGTTTTGTACCACACCCACCTCTCAGGTTCTGCTTTACCCAATCTAAGGTGAGACCTTGGCTTTCTACTTTGTTCAATTCCTGTTCAGGTGATTCTAACAGAAGACAAAGGTGAAAAGCATAGTAAGTTTCTGTTGGAAGCTGTGCAGGAGAACAGCTTGGTGATGATGATGATGATGATGATAATAATAATTTCTAGACTTTTGAGGCAACTGAAGTGAGCATTTGGTTCACCTCCTACTGCACCCTTCCATCTGACCCTCATTTGTGCCTTTAACATGATGGATTTAACTATCTGCTGCCTCTTACCACATACCGTTCCAGTGGCCTGGAATACTTCCTCCTATTTATTTGCTTTGTCAACCATTATTTAAGCTTCAAAACCTTTCTCTGTCATTTTTGCATTTTAATGTTTTTGTTGCCACACAAATTCTGATACGTATGAGAGTTGCTTTGTCAGCAATTGCAAACATCTTCTCAAATACATGTCTCTTACTAAACAAGGAACGCCCACTTATGCTTCATTTCTTCGTCTCTAGAAGCATCTAGCATTTGGCACATGGAGGAAGAACTTCAGGAGAGTAGCGTCATCCCATAGCTCCTGTTTATGGATATTCCCATCAGCTGGCTATTGTTGTGACATTTATAAGGGGGCCCAGTTTATTTTGGCTCTGGGATGTAGAGTTTTAAAGTTCATGGTCATTGAGTTTGGTGTTTTGGGGACCTGTGGTGAGGAAGTGGTGACTGTGTGGCTGGGTGCAACTTCTCATTTTGGGGTGGCCCAGACACACACACACCAGGACCAAGCTGCCATAGGCTCGCAGGCATGCTTTAGATCCGTACTGCAGCACTGAGCTGTTTATCTGATCGATGTCTCTACGTATATACACATTTTATGATCGGTTCCGCCTACATCCGAATACCCCATTTAAAGGATCAAAGCTTTCTCAGCTCTCCTGCTTCTCTCCTCTCCCTTCCATCACTGCTACCCGGGCTGCCTTGACAGACTGCTCGGTATGCCTTGTCAGTCAGTCCTTCCCGCTGGGTCCAGAACACTTCTCTAACGGCTGGCTAGAGTAAACAGATGATTCACAGAGATTCTAAAACACAGGACCACTGCCCCCCAGCCTAGCTCCACCTTTCTGACTTCCAAGCCAGAAGCAGTACTTGCTGGCTGGTGACTCTAGACACCGGGTCCCCAGCAATGGCTCTGGGTCCACCTTCCATAGGGACTGTGTCAGAGCTCTCCCTGCCTTCTTGTCACAGCTTGATCAAGTGCTCACCCTCATCCATGCTGTGTGCAACAGGCGCATGGCTCACAGGGCACTGTCTTCAGCTCTATCCCCCTCCCCTTCAGCCAAATTATCCCTTTGAAGGAAAGGGGGGATCCAACGGCTCTCGTCCTTAGAACCTCCCAGTCTGCATTAGGTCCTTCTCCTTTGGGGATGGTCATGGAAAGCGGAGTGAGCCTTGCTATTGGTCAGTTAGGTACAGTCTGTGTGACAGATGCCACTTGCCTTTGCTGGGGTTGTGGGTTTCATCAGACTCCCAGGCTAGAATCCCCGGAGGTTTTGGGCAAGCACACCTGAGAAAGGTCATCTGAATATTCTGTAAGCTCCTTAAGGGCAGAGGTTAACTCTTCCCTTTGGCCACTCTTCTCAGCTGCACTTAGCAGAACGCCGGGTAACAGGGGTCCCTTTGCAAAGCCTTCCAGATGAGTGGCTGTGAGAAACACAAACAGCAGAATCTCGGTCCGTGCAGCCAGCTGGGCTGCTCAGGCTGCCGAGGCCCAGAGCAGAAATGCAGGCTGAAGGCTCTCACTGCTCAGTGAAGCCACCTGGTTCCAGTACCGTGCAACACGTGTTTTACTCACCGAATGGCGGGCTTTTTCTTCCTGTGGGGGGACTGGTTTGGACCAGAACAGGCTGTGCTAATGGGAGGATTCCTTGATGTTCATGTGCTCGTGTTTCCGGCCAGTGGAGCATCCAATTACCAGGTTCCCTCCTCGCTTTTCATTGCTCATGATTCTCATATGTTTGGGGTCTGTTTTCAAGTCCCCTACCCGTAGCCTCGGCTCTGCACAGCCATAAAAACGGAGAGCCTTTCATCTCATCGCCAGCAGCAGTCTTGCTTCCTTGATGGCTGGTCTCCCTGGTCTCTGAACTCAGGCCAAACTGTCTGTCTACGCGGGATCCCTCCTCTCCCCAGCAGCGATCAGTCTCCCAGGTGTGGTGGATGATTAGCACAGAGGAAGGAGCCACGTACACTGTGATTAGCACAGCAATAATGGTGAGGTTAAGAAGAAGAAAAATCCGGTGCTGACAGCGCACATGGGCTTGCACAGTCCCAGGGACGAGCCCGTGCAGCCCAGATGCTGTCTTCATTCTTTCTGCGGCAACCGTCTGTATTGTGAGAGTGAGCATTCCTTATGGCACCCTTGGAAAACCTGGGACGTATAAGGGGGGTCAATATAAATTAACCACAATGCTGCAGTGCACAGACCAGTGCTGCTAATAGTTTGGCTTAGTCTCTCCCCTAAAAAAATATATGTAGGGAGGTGGAGAGATGGCTCAGTGGCTAAGAGCATTTAGTGGTCTTGCAGAGGCTTTGAGTTCAGCATCCATGTTGGGTAGCTCACAGTAGCCTGCAGCTCAGCTCTAGGAGATCTGATGCCCTTTTCTAGTTTTCAGTGACACCTGCACATACACAGCACTTTCAAAAACTATATATATATATATATATGTGTGTGTGTGTGTGTGTGTATACGCATCCATATATATATACATATATATATGTATATATATATAATCTCAGGCTAGTTTTTGGTTGGGTTGACACTAACTAAAGTCACTTGGGAAGAGAGAACTTCACTTGGAGGATCGACTCCATCAGTGTATCTTGTGGGCATGTCTGTGAGACATTTTCTTTTTTGTTGTTATTTTTATTATTGATATTATAATATAATTACAACTTTATCTCTTTCTATTACCCCCCTATACCCCTTCCTTCTCTCTTTCAGAAGCACGGCATCATTTTTCACTGATTGTAATTGCATGCATATGCCTATGTATGTGTATTTATATTGCAATTGATGTGGGAGAACCCAGCTCCCTGATCTCTAGGCTATATAAGGGAAGTAGTTGAGTAAAGGCACCAAAAAACATGCTTCCATGGTCTCTGCTTCAGTTCCTTTTTACCTTTAAGTCCCTGCTTGAGTTCCTGCCTCAGCTTCCCTTGATGATGGGTTATAAAATGTCCTTTTCAAACTGGTTTTGGTCAGTGTTTTTATTGTAACAACAGACATCAGACTCAGGCAATATTTAAATATATTAGCTATAACTGTCTTTCACTGTCCATACCACTTTAATAAAATCTTTAAGTGATTATGCAAAGTAGTGGGTTTCATAATTGCATCTCATACACATATGTCATTACATTTTTCTCTAATTTGCCCTTTCTCTAGTACCATCCCCTGTACCCGCTGACCTTCTCTGCTTGGTTCTTTTCTTTTTCCCTCTTCTGCTTTCACCTCATTATAGTCCCTCCCTCTTTAATAATGTGTGATAACAAGGACTTTCCTACAAAGCTCCATCCTGCTGCTGCTTGATGTTTTACAGAAATGTGTATCTGGTGATGAGTTGGTCTGTTATTAATGAGTAAATCTGTGTGTTGTAGCTGAGCTTTATCCTCATGAAAATACTGTAGGGTATGGAGCAAGGGACAGAGCAAGGCCAGGTGGCCACAGAAATAGGCATCTAACAAGAGCAGACAGAGTGTCCTTTCCCGTATCCATTGTCCAAATGATAGAAGCATCTTCCCACCACTAGATAAATGGGGGCAGGTAAGCAGAGCTTATGGCTCTTGGTGTGGTTAAAGGGGAATGGGTCACTCTTCCTGCTTTTAGACCATCCTAGTCGAATGAATAGGTGATCTAGATATGCAGCAAGGGGAAAGGCACAGCCAGAAGAGCTGGAAAGTCTTGCCTGTCTCACTGTGGGACAATAAGGAGGGGACTCAATGGCTCCCCAAGATTAAGTTGGAATTCTCCCCCCAGCACAGATAACCTAAGATCCACCACCTGAGGCATGAACTTAACTAGCAAGAAAGCTGTCCTTAGGGATGCAAAAATGTCTCTAAAGAGCAGGACCAGCAGGCCAAAACTCTTTCAGGAGGCTGGCAAGATAAGATGGCTCAGTGAGTAACAGTTCTTAGAACCAAGCTTGGTGGCATAGTGAAAGGGAGAACCAACACCTGTGAGTTGTCCTCTGACTTTTAAGCTTGGTGGCATGTATGTGTGTATTAACACACACACATACTAGATAGTAGGTAGGTAGATAGATACAAATAAAGAACAGTAAAAGTGAACTTCTTCTAATTCTTCTTCTTCTTCTTCTTCTTCTTCTTCTTCTTCTTCTTCTTCTTCTTCTTCTTCTTCTTCTTCTTCCTTTGCTCCTGGGTTAGAGTGTGCACTCCTTCCTAAGGTGTTGGTCATAGGGACTTAATGCAAAGGTGCTTGGGTTCTGATTGGGACATCACAGAGGTTCTATGATGGATTTAGTTAGTGCAGTTACTCGGTCATTGAATTATACACTTCAATGAGTGTTGTGATAGCTGAAATGGCCCCTGGTGAAGTTGTCTAAAAACAGATCTAAAAGTGTGTGGCTAAGAAGCAGCCCAGTGTTAAAGAAAGAAAGTGGACTCTTTTAAGTAGGTGTGGGATGAGAGACCAAGGGAGGACTTGTGCCACAGAAGAAGGGAGGCATGGCAGGAGCCATCTACACGACAGCACTCACAGAAAACAGCTGCCTTCTGAAGATTGCCCCGAGACGTGCTTTTGTACTGGCACTGTTTTTCTTGGCAGGTGACTTGTCATCTCTTAACTTTGCTCAGCAGTAATTTTTATCTTTGGGTATACAGAATATGACTGTGTAGAATTAGGGCAGACTTTGACCTTTCTTGACTGTATGAATTTGAGTGACTTATTTCACCTTCCTGGATGCCACATACGGAAAATGAAGAGTACTGATGGGCTCTAGAAAGTTTGGTGTGTGTGTGTGTGTGTGTGTGTGTGTGTGTGTGTGTGTGTGTGTGTGTATGTGTGTCAATTTATGTATACTCATGAGGTATGGTTTGTGTGAACTTGTGTATATGAATAGGCTTATCTGTGCAAATCCTCATGGAGGTCAGAAGTCTACAGTGGGATATTGTTTCTCAAGCTTAGTTTTTTGACACAGTCTCTCACAGAACCTGGAACTCTTCATTTTGTCTGGACTGCTTGGCCAGCGAACCCCTGGGATCCACCTACCCTCAGTACTGGGTCTCCATACCCCCAGTGCTGGGCTTGCATATAAACACCACACCGGGCTTTTCTGGGAGTGCTGGAGGTGAGAATTCAGGTCTTGATGCGTGCAGAGCAGGGCCTCACGCCCCTGCGCCATGACCCCAGGCTGCATGTTCATTCTCTGCATCTCTTTAAGCCCATGCTTTGCATATCAGTAGCAAATTTTATTAAGATGTCCCAGTCTCTTTAGTTCTCCAGAAACGATCCAAGCCATAGTAGACAGATAAGCATCCTTTGTAACTCATCTGTGCATTATGAGATTATATGAAATAATCACTGTGGAAAGGGTTTGGTGTAAAAACAACCTCCAAATTTCTGTGGAGATATCAAATGCTACCCTAAGGCACCACCCGACTCCCTGCCAGTTCGACCTTTGTTGTTCTTCCAAAAGCATGCCTGGACCTCGCAAGAACCATCGTCGATCGTCACTTGCTCTGTTCCCTGAGGCCGACTTGCTAATTCATTGGTTTGAGCTGATCTCTAAAACTAAAACTCTGTCCAAATACAGAAATATCAGTGACGTGCTCATTGAAAAGTAGAAGAAAACAGCAACAACAGCGAAGTGAAGGGTCTTAGCTGAGAACCCACGTGGCAGAGGGTTCGAGAGTACAAACAAATGGGCGGGAGAAACAAGTGGTCTCTTGCCATGCCAGGCCAACAGGCTTTTTGTTTGGCTGTGGGAGGACAAGGGGTCCTTAGGCATCTCCTGCCTTGCTCTTTACTGGCTCCCAAGATAGCAGACTGGGCTAAATAGTGCTTGGTTTCATAGCTGGCACCCACGATGCCACTGTGGAAATGTAGGCAGGCTGTACAGATGGACACTGCCCGAGGCTGGGAGAGCCTCACAGTTCACAGAGCAGTTCATAGGGTCATCCACTGCGGCCGTGCAGATACATGTAAGCACCCTGGGGTTTAAAGCCCCCCCACTGAAATATCTGCTTGGCCCTCAGACCCACGCTCTTATCAAGAGACTAGCTGCCAGACTGGCTCTTTGCTTTGTGCCGCCTGGATGGTGCTTAAGAAACCCGTTCTTCCCTTTTCTTTTTCAGCTTGATGAGTGCTGGCTTGTATTCGCGCACTAAGGCTCAACATCTTGCAGTAACAGCCTTTCTGGCTGCATTCCCACGGCCCTTGCTTGGTGGAGACCGGGCGTTCTTGTGGCCAGCAGGCCTGAGAACACATGCAGAAAGCTTAAGCTCATAATTTGGACTTTAGTGCCAGGTGAGGCAGGTGACTTCGGAGGTCAGGTGAAGAGGAAGGCCACACATGAGCTAATTGTACCACAGCTCTTTCTTCTGCTGCTGTTTTTATGGAGATGTCCTGATGAAAGCAGACTGTGCCATGCTAGCTGTTTAAGCACAGCTGTGTGTTGAGTTAGCCATGCCTTCCATCACCTTGGCATCAACTCATCCACAAATTCCCATTTTGTGTTTATTGTCCGTCCCACGTTTTCAGAGTTATGCTTGGTTTTAAGGATAGAAAGATGACTAATATTTGGCCTCTTCTTTCAAAACACTCACTTAAAAGAGACGTGGTGGCCCAAAGTAGGGTCTTGCTACGTATTTAACCTGGCATCATATTTATAAAACTTCTGCCTACACCTCCCAAGTGTTGTGATCGTAAGCATGTAACACCATACTTGGCTTAAAGTCATTTATTTAACTGTGATTGTTTTTGTGTGGTCTGCATGCACAGGATACACAGAACATCTTTCTGATGGACAGAACCATGCGGCAGAGGAGGAAAATACGTCTTTGAAGTTATAACTATCCATTCAATGAAGTTTGTTAAGGGAGCGGATATTCCAGCATCTTTCTCAAGATGTTCTTCCTCTCGTCCTTGGAGGTTTGACGTTTGTCCAGGTGATTTGGTGACCTGGTGTGGGAGACATTTGTGTTCTTAAGAGGCAGACACCAAAACACACTGTCTTGCCTGTAGCTTGGAATTTCCTTCAGTACTCAGCCAGTATCTTTAAGGCAAGTATCCACAGTGCAGAAAAAAAAAAGCCCAGGCTAAGGGTCTGTGGGACTTCCAGGTTGGTCAGCCATCTAGCAAAAATCTCAAGAGCTCAACAAAGGGACCCAGCCAAGTTTCCTTTAAGAAAGGGACCATTTGCATTTTCCTGAACAAACAACAGGTCTATTTCTTAACTAATTTCCAGGTATATCATTCCCTTTTCTGAGCTCCTCACATGGTTGGCCTTGAGCTGAGGTGTTTGGAAATCCTGGATACAACAGAAAGACAGGTGCCCTCCCGTACCTGTGTCTGGTGCTCTGGTTCCTGCATCCCATTCTCCTCTACTCCACGCCGTTCTTTCTACTGGCATTCTTCCCACCCAGCCTGTGTGCACTCGGGCTCACCAAACACTTCATTGATCGAACCAACTGCTCTAATTGGATCAATCATTAGTCACTCTGCCTTCGGTGATTCCCTGCAGGGATCTAAATAATGGAGGGACTTAGGCTGCTCTAAAAGCAGCTTAGGGGACTTGCAGCAGGCACCAACTGTGTAGCCACAGTGTGTTCTGAACCCGAACAAAATATTTGTATTTTCAACCCTAATTTTCTCTGTCCCTGGAGAGAGGTTTCCTTCCAGGGCAAGGGAGGGAAAAAGAAGGAGAAGAAGAAGGAGGAGGAGGAGGAAGAGGAGGAGGAGGAGGAGAAAGGAAAGGGAGGGAAAGGAGAAGAAAGGGAAGGAAAGGAAAGGAACAAAAAAAGGAAAGGAAGGGAAAGGAAAAGAATGGAAAGGAAAAGGGAAAAGGGAAAGGAAAGGAACGGAAAGGAAAAAGAAAAAAGGAAAGGAAAGGAAAAAGGGAAAAGGAAAGGAAAGGAAAAAGGGAAAAGGAAAGGAAAGGAAAGGCAAAGAAAAAGGAAAGGGGAGGGGAGGGGAACGGGAACAGAAAGGGAAAAGGAAAAGGGGAAATGGGAAAGGAAAAGGAAAGAAAAAAGGAAAGGAAAAGGAAAAGGAAAGGGAAAAAGGAAAATAAAGGGAAAATGGGAAAAAAGGGGAAAAGGGAAAAAGAGAAAAAGGGAAAGAGAAGGGAGAAAGGAAAGGAAAGAGGAAAGGAAAGGAAAGGAAAGAGGAAAGGAAAGGAAAGGAAAGGAAAGGAAAGGAAAGGAAAGGAAAGGAAAGGAAAAGAAAGGAAAAGAAAGGAAAAGAAAGGAAAAGAAAGGAAAGAGGAAAGGAGAGGAAAGGGAAAGGAAAGAAGAAAGGAAAAAGGGAAAGGGGAAAGGGGAAAGGGGAAAGGGAAAAAAGGAATGAAAGGAAAGGGAAAGGAAAGGGAAGGAAAGGAAAAAAGAAGGGGAAAAGAAGGGAAAAAGAAGGGAGAAAAGGGACAAAAGGGAAAAAGAGAAAGGGAGAGGGAAAAGGGAGAGGGGAAAAGGAAAAGCGAAAAAGGTAAATGGAAAGGAAAAAGGAAAGGAAAGGAAAAGGCAAGGAAAGGAAAGAAGGAAAGGGAAAAGGAAAGGAAAGGAAAAGGAAAGCAAAGGAAAGGAAAGCAGGATTGAGTGTAAGCTGGAAAGGACCTCTGTAGACTGTGACACCAGACTCCTTCCCTGGTGCTCTGGATGCTAGACCTAGGGGCTTTGGACAGTTTGTATAGGACCCCTGAATTGAACTGGAGGAAGGGACTGGAAACAGGCCACAGGGAAGTGTGAGATGTGAGTCTATGGGATAGCTTTCCTCAGTCCCTGAGGAGGCTTCTACCTGATTCAGGATGAGGGGATAACTAAGCCCCATCCTCCTGTGTATCAGAGGACCAGGAAGCCCCCTGAGATGCTGCTTTTGGAGCTGAGCTAGGGTCCTTGGTGGGCCTGAGCCCTTCCATTATCAGGAGCCATCCCTTTCATATCTAAATCCTCTCTCACTCAAGATGCAAATGTAAATGAATGAATGGAAAAATTCCAATGATATTATAATTTTTCCATACCTGGAGCATATTTTGAAAAACCAAATTACTCCAATTTAAAAAGATGTTTCTGCTTTAGGATCCTTTATTTTGTGGGTGCCACTAGCATATGCTTGGGTACCTAATGGATGGTTGTAGCTGAACTGTTGTTCTTGCCCATGAGAAGGCGTGTCCATCGCTACAGGAAAGCACCAGGGCCCAGGTTCTCAGTCTCCTCCCCAAAGACTGAAGCCTGGCTTCTCTGAGTGCTCAGAGGCAATGGACTCACTGGCTTCAATACCACTCACCAACAAAGACCCCAGAACACAGTCATTTGTAGCGATAGATCATTGTCACAGCAACTGGGAAACACGAAGTATGTGTGATTGGCACCTTCTGTCCCCACGAAAGAGACTGGGAACAGTAAGAAGGCATCAGAATCAGAAAGCTGCTCACCCAATATTGAAGCAGAGTTGGGCAAGTGGGTCAGTCAGACACAGCCCTCTGCTCAGCGCGCCCTGAGGGTGGCAGCACCAGCATTTGCCCCCAGCCTTCTCCTTTGGATTTTTAAGATTGACCAATGGTAGTGCTGATTGGAACTCGCTGAGTCAAATACTTATCTCCAAAGTGTGAGTAGCTGGAAGGGAGTCTTCACTTTCTGCCTGGTATCTGTCTGTGAGTCAAGCCTCTGTGCACCATTCTTAAAGTGTGACATATACGTAACTTCTTACTCATTTTCTGATCAGTATTTTAGAGGGCAGGGTTCAAGGTAATGAACAGGGAATGAAAACTTACTGTAATTACCAACAACGTTCAATTTTCCCTCATTCGAGAATCACAGAGCAAAGGTAATTATGTTCACATGGCTTATGGCAAAGCTGGGAATGCAATCACAATATAATTGTATTTATTCATTCAACACCTATGAATTGAGCACCTATTGTGTGGTAGGGCTTTACTGTAGATTGAGGGAGCAGGGAAGCAAGGGTCCTGCCTTTGTGAGCTTGCTTTCTAGTGTAGGAAACATACAATACAGAGATAAACAAATGGATAAATTATAGTACCAGATAGAGATAGGATGCAATCCAGAGAACAGGACAGAAAGAAATGTGAACAGTGTTACTTCAAGATCTTACTCTTTGGCAGGGTGACATCTAAACTGGGACTTAGCAATGAGAAGGAACTAGCTGTTCAAATAGCCCAGAAAAGAACATTCCAGAGAAAGTGGAAGCAGCTGGGGTGAAGACGCTACATATTCAAATAGCAGAAGGGGGCTGAAAGGAAGAGTTCAGATTTGAAGGGTGTGGGAAAGCCCTCTAGGGCTCTCAGCATGCAGATGATATGCCCAGTTTATGACTGAATGCAAGACACTCTCACCGAGATAGATGTACAGTGTGGATTGCAGGGAATTCAGAGTGGAAGCAAGTTCTAACCCCAACTTCTGACTTCATGCCCTTTTTTCTCTATGTCATCTAGTCTTTCTGACTGCTTAACAGATCCATTCAGTTAAAAAAAAAAAAGCAGTGTCAAGTTGACATTTGATTGACTACATGTGTGCTGTGTGCTATATGAATTCTTTTAGCATCATGCAAACACAGTCTGGCCCTTAACGTGCATTAGGTGATTTGTATTGATGGGCAAAGTGGACTGAGGTAAGGCAGCTTGGGTGGCTAAGCCTGCTGGAGGTGAGTTTTCAATTTTGGAGGTTAAGTACCACTAGACAACCATTCCTGCTCAGTACTTGAAAATACATGCCGCAATTCTTCTTACTTATTTCCAGTTAGCACTGTCTCCCAATATCACGGCTGGTCACGTTGGTTTCCTCCATCCATCACCCGAGGAGCTCCAGGGTCCATAGAGTTTTGGAACAGATTTGAGGCACTTGCCTCAAGAGTGCCTTGATCCAGCCAGATGCCGGCCTCCTTTGTGTCTGAAGTCAGAAGCCAGAGAGTCCAATTGGTTCTTTAAGCAGATTCACATCCCAGCTTCAGAAGAAGTCTACCAGTGGGCACCAGGTCATGCATGCTTCTCAGCCAAGGATTCCCCTCACTGTGAATGAAGAAGGATTGCAATTTTATCTTCTTTTGGAATTCCAGGATTCAGAAAGATTCCTTATGAATTCTTTCCCCTGCAAGCTTTGTTTGCAAAGACGGGACTCTCAAGTCTCTGCTTATTAGAGGCCAGACTGATAAAGACTTCTCCCGGAGGAGAGGTCAGCTCAGGATAACAGTCCCCTTGCCCGGGATGCTCTCCCTCCTTTCTCTAGCAGCCAGGTGGCAAGTGAACCTCTCCGCTAGCACTTTGAACACGCTCCTTTGAGGGTTAGCAGATAGGTCAGGGGATAAGAGCTACAGTAATCTAATCTGCCATGGGGAAAGAATAAATTGCCACTCTCTAGTATTCATGACCTTCACCCCAGTTATATGTTTGAAATAATTACTGGAGCATGTGTCAGCGGTATCTGTGTGAGAGTGAAAACAGAACTCACAATCAAGGGCTCTGTTCACTCTTGGATGTAAGTCAGTGCCTGGAGATAAACTCACAGTTCAAATAAGATACTCTGAAGTTCACCCAAAGCAGCCATTTCCTTCAGAAAAGTGCCAAATGACATTTGAACTTGAATAGCACATGCATGGAGCTGGGCCTCTAATCTGAATTTTGTACACTAGCTAATTATGTTGATTTGTTACATCTAGCCTGAGTCTTTTATTGATAGATTACCTCAGCTCACTAGTAGATTTCGTAGCTTATGTCAATTTGTGTTTGATAGAGATATACATTTTCAAACATTGGTCAAAGCTGACCCCAGTCTTTGCTCTTTGGGCTAATGGCCTTGGATAGTTACCCCAAAATTGCTACATGTACAAGTCTGTATGTGTTGTTGTTTTAGTTTATTATTTTATTTTTTAAATTGTACTTTTCATGTATGAAACATTCTTCGTGCATATATGTATATGTGTAACCTGGTACCCATGGGAGCCAGAAGAGGGCACTGGATCCTCGGAACTGGAGTTAGAGATGGTTACGGACCACCACATGGATGCTGGGAACTAAACCCAGGTCCTTTGGAAGACAGCAAGTGCTCTTAACCACTGAATCACCTCTCCAGCTTCTTTGTTGGTTTTGAAAGTTTGTATTTCTTTTTGTTAATGTTTGCAGGGACCGTGAATGACATTTCCCTTAATAACATACAATTACAGATCTAATTTTATACTGCTTACAGGAGACACACCTTAAACATGATCTCTGCAACCACTAATTATAAGAAAACATAAGTGACTATGTTAGTGCCAGAAAAAAAATAGACTTCAAGATAAAAAATATTATCAAGACAATTTCAAGCTACATAACATACAGAAGGATCTAAATGAGCAGAAGCCACACAAGGGCCGGCAATGGTAACAATGCTCCATCCACACCGGAAGAAGAGGACAAGGCACACTGGGAAATAATTTGTTTGGAGAGCACAACAATTCAGCCTAACCTCATCAGCATTTGCAGAATGAAACTGAACAGATGGAGACACGTTATTTTCTAGTGGACACAGAAAATAATAATAATAAGTACAGAACATTTAAGATGACAACATACTCAACCCCAAAGGGGCTTGCCATGGTCTGCATATATTTGTGTATTGACTGCTTGATTCCCAGAGGGTGTTGTTATTATTACTATTTTTACTTAAAAATATTTTAAATATTACTATTTTTAAAGCCTTGCAGATAATGAAAAACCATGCATCAGAATTTGCAAGAACCAAAGACCGTTCAGCTCAATGAACTTCTAGAGTAGCTGTTTAGAATAGATGCTGTGGAGCTTCACACTGGATTTTATGCTTTCAGTATTGAGTATATCTTAATGCACTTGTCCACCATCCAAACAATAAATCAGTGACAGAGTTAGCACTAGAAAAGCAATAACTTTATACTCTCTTTCATAACTTTTGCTCATCACCTGCCCCCAGTCCTTCCTCATTCCCTAGCGGTTAGCCTTTCTTCATTTTTCTGCATGTTATACTGTTACTTACATGTACATTTGTCTTCATTCATGCATATTTTATTGGCTATGTTTCTTATGAAGGAGAGCAAGTATCTCTTTTTTTTCTATTATTGTGTGACTGCACTTAATATTATACATTCTAAGTCTATCCATTTTCCTGCAAATTTTGTTATTTCATTTTTAGGAGTAATATTCATACACATGTATATACACACACAACAAATTTTTTCATCAATTTATCTGTTCCTGGACAAGTAGGTTTATTCCAATTCTTTGTCACAGTGAATAAAGCAGCAGTAAACATGGACTGCAAACATCTCAGTGGTGGTCACAGAGTTCTCTGGAGATATGGACAGGTGTGAGATAGCTGAGTCACCTGTTAAGATCTACTTTTATTTTTTTGAGAAATCTTCAAACTGATCCCCACAATGCCTGCATTAATTTGCACCCCCCACCACCAACAGTAAGTAAAGGTTCCTGTCTCTCCATATCCTCCCCAACATGTGCTGTTAGATTTGTTGATGATAGCTGCTTTGACTGGGCTGAGGTGGTATCTCAAAGAATCTTTAATTTGCATTTTCTTGATGGCTAGGGAGAGTGGACACTTTAAAAACTAGTTACTGCTCTCCTCCTGCTTCCCTTTCTCTCTTCACCTTCTCCCTCCTCTCCCTTTCCCTCTGCCCCTCCCTCCTTGAACAGTGTTTATTAATTTATCTACCAATTTGTTGGTTGGCAATTTTATTTTCTTAATATTTAATTTCTGCAATTCTTTGTAAGTTCTGGACATTATTCCCTTGTATGAAGCTGGTAAAGATTTTTTTCCATTCCCTGGGCTGACTATCAATTCTGCTGGCCCTGTCCTTTGCTGCCCAGAAACTTTATTTTCCTGTAGCCCATCTGTTCATACTGCAGTTAGCTCCTGTGTAGTTGGTTTAGTATCAGGATTATAATGTCTTTGAAAAAGAATTTTGTAGTGATAGAACACTATAAAATTTTGTGGAAAAAAATTAAAAAAGAATAAGTCTGAAGTCTTCCTTGTGAGTTTGATAGAATTTAGCAGTGAGTCTGTCTGGTGGTGGGCTTTGCTTTGTGGGTAGGCTTTGAATAACAGCCTCAGCCTCAGGGTTTGTAATGGGTCTGTCCAGGGTATTCACATTTTCAGGGCTTAGTTTTAGCAGATGGAGTGCATTTAGAAATTCTTGTATTTCTTCTAGGTTATCCAGATTTTCAGTGTTTGTTCTCATAGTGATTTCTAATCTTGTGTACTTCACTGGAGTCAGTTAAAATGATACCCCTTTCATCTCTGATTTTGCTAATTTGCATCTTGGGAATCTTTCTTTTTGTCAGATTAGCTGAGGGTTCATCAATCTTATTAACCTTTTCAAAGAAGCATGTTCTTGATTGTTTTTGTATATTGTTCTCTTAATCTCTATTTCATTAATTTTTTCCCCAATGTTTATTAATTCATGCTGTCTGTGGTATTTCAGGTTGGCTTCTTTTTCACATTTTTAGAAGCATATCAATGTTATTTATTTGACATCTCTTGAGTTTTTAATGTGAGCACCTGTCACTATAAACTATCCTCTTAGGGACGACTTGGTTGCATTTCAGAGATTCTTATCGGCTGTGTTTTCATTTCCTCTAGAGAATTTTTTTATCTTCTCTCTGACTTCTTGTATGATCCACTGTTCATTCAAAAACATTTTAATTAACATCTAAGTATTTTTGTGGTTTCTGTAGGTTATCTTATTAATTTCTAGTTTCATTACATTATGATCTGATGGGACATGAAAAATTATCTCTTATTTGTTGATACTTGCTTGTGTCCTATGATGTGATAAATTTTGAAAAAGGTTCCATGTACTGCTGAGAAAATTTTGTATTCCCTATCTGTTGGGTGGAATATTTTCAACAAAATAATAGTGAAAATTTTCCTAACCTAAATAAGGAGGTTCCTATCAAAGTATAAGAAGCATATAGAGCACTTAATAGACTGGACCAGGAAAAAAAAATTCCCATGTCACAGATTAATCAAAACACTAAACATATAAAACAAAACAATATTAAAAGCTGCATGGAAAAAAGACCAAGTAACATATAAAGAAAGACCTTTGGGAATAATCCCTAACTTCTCAATGGAAGCTCTAAAAACCATAAGGGCCTAAACTGATGTACTGAGGTTCTACAAATTTTAAGAGACCACAAATATCAATTGAGATTGCTCTACCTAGCAAAACTTTCAATCAGAATAAATGGGGAAAGAAAAACATTCTATGGTAAAACCAACTTTAAGCTATAAATCTAGCTCTTCAGAAGGTACTAGAAAAAAACAAAAAACAAAAAAACAAACAAAAAAAACACTTCAATGAGAAGAAGTTAACCATGCCCAAGAAAACATAAGGAATTTCAGGCCAGCAAATCAAAAGGCAGGAAAAACAAACAATAACAACAAAATAATAGGAATCAACAAACAGTGCTCCTTATCAATCTATCAGCTATCAACAAACTGATAACTGTCAACATGAATGCTCTCGACTCCCAAATAAAATGACACAGAGTATCCAGGGAGTAATGGTGCATTTTTTTAATCCCAGCACTTGGGAGTCAAAGGCAGAAAGTTCTCTGTGAACTCAAGGCCAACCAGGTGTAGAGAGTTTGTTCCAGAACAGGTAGGGCTACACAGAGAAACCCTGTCTCAAAAAAAAAAAAACAAAAAAACAAAAAACAAAAAACAAAATAGAAAATCCCAAAGCCCCAAGAACCCAAAACTAACCAAACAAACAAAAGACTAGCAGATTGGGTTAGAAATAGAATTCACCCTTCTGCTGCATCCAAGGAACACATCTTGCCATCAAGGATAAACATTATCTCAGGGTAAAAGGAAAAAAGATATTCCAAGCAAATGGACCCAAGAAGCAAGCCAGTTTAATTAGCCATTTTAATATCTGACAAAACAGACAAAATAGACTTCAAACCAAAACTAACCAGAAGGAAGATAAGGAAAATCACTACATATTCATTAAAGGAAAAATCCACTAATGGGACATTGCAATTTATGAACATCTATGCATCAAATGCAAGAGCATCCAAGTTAATAATAATAATAATAATAATAATAATAATAATAATAATAATAAATACAGGATTATAGCTAAAAGTCACGTATTGCCCCTCACACAGTGAGAAAGGGTGACTCTAATTTCTTATTCTCACCAATAGGTCATCCAAACATAAACTAACCACAGAAATCCTGTAGCTAAATGACAGCATAAAGGGCCTTTAGGGGTCATACTCAATACAGAGAAACATCCTAAAATATAAACATATGTGAAGGAGACCTGAAAAAAATTGCTAAGTAACAGGGGAGATGGATTCCCAAATGGGCTTCCCTCATCACCAAATGAAGCTTTCAGTTCTGAGACTAGGTTATATCTAATCAAGTTGTTGACAAAAAGGGCTCCATGGGAACCCTCAGACAACCCAAGCTTTTGTCAAGGTCATTGGTTACTCTCCACAGACTGACACTAAGGTCCTATTGCTGAGCATAACACTGATACAACTCACTGAACACAGAGAAATTAGGGGGTGCCTATCTAGAGCCTTTGCACCTCCAGACTAGCAGTCATGGTACTGGATGGTGCTTTGCATGCTACCAAAGGAGAAAGGTGAACACTGACCCAGTGTCGTGACCACCTCGACCAGCAAGGAAGATGCAACCACCAGCTTTTCCTCAAGCAGTTTATTCAGGCCTTTGTAAGCTTCTCCCCCCGTCCCCCGGGTACTTCCCAATTATATAGGCAACCACATCAGCCAATCACAGCCAACCACACTCGCTCATCAGACCTGCAGCAGGCAGCCAATGGGCCAGTGCCATGCTCGCCTTGACCAAATATGGACTTGTTTATCAGCAGTCAGTACATCCGGCAGGCGCCATCTTTTAGACTCGGCAACTTAATAGCCTAATAGCCACGGCTTGCCACAACCCAGACCTTCCTGTAGGATGTGCTAGTGCAATAGTGGCACCAAGCTTGTGGCAGAAACCAACGAATATCTGATTTGAGTGAAAGCCTACTCCATGAGATGAAACTCATCCCTGACACTGCTTAGGTCTCTAGGAACCTGAATCCAGGTAGGCCAAGTTTCCTAGAGGGAAACCAAATAGTATTTTATGCTGAGGAATGTAGCAATAAAACAACTTCTGACAACATTCTGCTGTTCTCACGGATCAGCGCCTTACTGAGCTATCCCTAGAGGAATTCCCTCCTGCAGTAGATGGGAACAAATACATTAACCCACAGCTGCACAATGTGTAGAGAATTGAGAGACCTGGGATGGGATGTCTCCATCAGATCCTTCCCCTCAGAGCTCAGAGGACCCTGCAGAAGAGGGTGTGGAAAGATCGTAGGAACCAGAGAAGATGGCGGACACCAAGTAAATAACTCCCTCTATGCACACCATAATTGATGCATTTATGAACTCACAGCAACTGAGGCAAAGTTCGTGGGGCCTGCGCATGTCTAAGCTAGATAGGGTTCCTGTGCTGAGAGGAGAAATGGACACAAGTGTCCAAGTCCCCATCTATAACCTAGAAGCTACCTCCAACTGATAGTTACTGACAAGTGAAAAATTACTTCTCTCCAATAGTGTATCCTTGGTCATATAAAACAAGTCTTAAGGGCAGGTGCCATCCCCAGCAGTACATGGCCAACCCAAAATGAAGTCAAAGGCATCTGTGAAGCTTCCTCGGTTCTTTGTCTCATAAGGTTGTGTTGCAGCTTTTCCTCCCTTACTGACATTTTCATTACACATATATCATGGCTTCCAGTTTTGTGTTTTTGTGGGAGTCCTGTGTATATAAACATACGTGTCTCTGCACCTATGTGGGTTTCTTTTGCTTTTTTTCTTGGCTCTTTTTCTTTCGTTTGTTTCTTTGTTTTGTCCTGTTCTGGTTTATTTGGTTTTGTTTTATTTTATTCTGTTATTATTCTTTAGATTCCTTTCTGTTGGGGTGTGGATTTGGACGGGAGGGGAAATGGGAGGATTTCAAAGGAGTTAGGGGAGGAACTTTAATCAGAATATATGGTATGGGAAAATCTTTTATTTTTAATAAAATAAAAGTGGTAGTGGGGGCGGTATACCAAGGTGACCAGATGGAGTAAAAACTTAACAACCCCTGGATTCTATGGACCTGGTGGAAGCAAATAACAAACCTCAGATTGATAGCTATCTACTGTCAGGGGGCTGTGGTTAGAGCCATGGGCCCAAAGTAACCTCCAAGACCACAGAAGTACAGACCCCAGGACCGGCAATGACCTTTAGTACTTCAGACATCAGAACCCTACACCCATATTGACCTCAGATACTACTAGAACCAAAGCTATGGTCTCTCATGGGATTCTAGGAACACTGGAGACAAAGCCTGGGCCCTCACACTGACCTCTGAGGCCACTAGACTGGAGTTCTGGTCACAGGGTGCTCTCTGGTTACCAAGATATTGCTCTTTTAGTACCCTTTTTACTACGTTTTTCCCAGCTGGCTTGTGTAAGCCACTAGAGGTGTACCTTTGACAATAATATGTCCTCTAATGCAAATACAGGGCACCCTGCTTCCTAGTTGGCTGCATGATGCAATCAGCCACCTCTTGTTCCTGCCAACATGGTCTAGCTGCTCTAGGTGACAAGCCTTCCCTGCCATGGACTGAAATCCCCTTAAACTGTGAGTCAAAACATGTCTTCCTGTTGCAGGATATTTGATCACACTTCGAAGATTGTGATTACACCTGGAGATTGTGTACTGGAAAAACCTGGCTCTAGTTGTGGTATGGCTCAGCCCTACCACACACCTTTAATCCATGAGCTTTCTGTAGGCAGGGTTAAATAGAATCAGCTATAGGTCAAAGGAGGATCGAGCAACCAGTTGACAGGGAGTGAAAAAAGGAGGCAGACAGAGAAGATAGAAAGGGGGAGCATTCAGTCTGAAGGGTTTTTAAGATAGTGTAGAGAAGGAGAAGGGTCTTTTTCCTACTGGGATGCTGGCTGACTAAGAAGGTCAGCTGGGTGCTTTCCCTGCCTCCATGAGCGAGTAGATTTCCAACCCAGCATCTGGCTCCGGAATCTTTATTGGTAAACCAAACATTTGGGATTTTATTTTGAAATAACCTCTTCCCTTCTTGTTTCTGTCAAGTATTTTACCACAGTAATTACATCAGTAACTAATACACAACTGTTAACAAATACAAAGGTCTTGGAATTCAATTGAAAATAAAAGTAGAAAGGTATCAGGAAGGATGCAACCACTTAGATAGATAATGAGCCACTTACTTCAAAGTAACCAATGGACTTTACATGGCATAGTGAAGAAGGCAGCTGAAGGATAGTTTCAGGGAAATTTATCATTCTAAATGCTTGGGTTAGGCTGATTCAAGCTGATTTCTTTAGCCTCCACTAAAAAGAAAGAGTGAATTAAATCCCAAGAAGTGGAAGGAAGCAAATTGTAATACATCTAGAAAACAGTGAAATACAGATTGGCGGGTCAGTTCATTAAATGACAAATAGAAATAAAACCTTCTAATACACTGATAAATTTATAGTCTTATAGCTTGACTGAAAATGGAAATAATGCAAATTATTAATATTAGCAATGAAGTGTGAGATCAGTATAGATTAGAGATGAGGATAAAATATTATAAGCAAACTACCAACAAACATCTTACAAGACACAAATCTCTAAAAGAGATGCATAAAGAAACAAAGTGTGAAGTCGAAACTAAGCAAAATTAAATTTATTTCATAGTAAAAATCTTTCCTCAAAGAGAACTTGTACAACATGGCTTCACTAGCAAATTCCACTGAACACACTTTATCTAAAAACGTGAGGCCAGAATCACTCTCATAACAAAAACAAAGACATTATAAAACAAAGTAAGTTTAAAACAAAACAAAACAAAACAAAACAAAACCCGCAGAGCATTTTTTCTTATGAACGTGTTCCCCAGTACCTTCATGGGATATTAGCTAATCAAATCAGAAGTATATAAAAATGATACCACATCATGACTCAGTGGGGACTTTTCTGTTATGACAATGACTAGATTAACATCCCAAACAAGTCAGTGTATTAAATAAAGGAAAGTATTCCATGATAACCCTATGCAGAAGAGGCATCTGACATTTTTTTTTTTAAATCACGAAACTCTAAGCAAGTTTAAAAACTTAACCTAATAAAGAGGAACTATGGAAAAAGCTACACCTATCGTCACAGCTAATAGTAAAGATAAATAAGTAACTATATGAATTTGCCGTCAAGACAAAATAGGCAGTAGCCATTATCTCAAAATTTGTGTTTAGTATTCCCATGTTTTCTCTTTGGGTCTGTAAAAAAAAATGTATATATCTAAGCATATTTGTGTACTTTAAATTTTCCCAATCACTTGTGTTTTGATTGCTTATTTTTGAGCTTTATTATAACTGAATCATGACATATCTTGTTCTGAGTTTTGTTTTTTTAATTCAGTATCATGTCCCTATGATGCATATGTATTGCTGTTGTGACTTCACTCATTTCTGAGTGTTATATTCTAGGGTGAGCACCATCACAGTGTATCTGGTATTAACTAGTTGCTTCCCTTTAATCAGATTGTTTATCGAAGCAACATATTTAGCAATGTATTTAGGAAGAGGCAATTGTATGGGCCATCAACGCTGCTGACTTCAAGGGTCATGGGCCTCCCTGTGATAGCCTCTCCATGGCCCCAGGGCTTGAGCATCCAAAAGGAGCATGTTTCCTTCTCTCCTAAGCTTCTTGCCGGCTTAGACGGCCTCTGTTAATAACTCATGTCATGTTTGAACTCCCTGTCACTGCCTTGAGACTGAGGTCTTAATGAGGTTGTGCAGATAGTGCAGCGAAACGGTGCTGTAATTCCTCCAGGGCCCTGTCAGGAAGGAGGCAGAAGCAGCAGCAGCTAACTCTGTTCAAGGCAGAGACAAAGTGTGAACAGACTCCGGCAGAATGCACCTCTGTCTCTGTCTCTCTCTGTGTCTATCTGTCTGTCTGTCTCTCTCTCTCTCCCTCTCTCTCTCCTTCTCTTAAATGAGTGAAGAAATTGAATCCTGGAGACTGGAGAGAGGAAAATAAAGCCATCAAGGCTGTTGGAGGCGCAGCAATGCCCCTGAGTCCTGAGTCTTGGGAAGAGTGCCTCTAAATCACTAGTTACTATGCGAATTAGTTACATTATGGAGAAAATTGGTGAACTTGCTGGGCTCATTAACACATTAAGAGAGTTACCTTTATTGGTTTGGCTCCCCGCTGCCTTGAAGAAAGCAGGCCTGAGGGGAGGGGTCCTTGCAAGGGTCAACCAGGACTGGAGCTTCTGCATCCTGCTGCCTGGGAGTGACAGGTCCAGAAGTGAGGCCCTAGTGGGTTCCCAGTAAACCCAGCCTGTGGTCTTTGGAGGTTGAACTTGGAGTAGTAGAGGCCAGGGAGAGTATGGCAGCTGTGTGCTTGTGTTTTCGCAAATGCTTCTGACCACAGGAGGAAAACAACCCCTTCAACACTTTTAAGACAGGCTGCCATCCCCAAAAACACCCAAAGGGATTCTGGGTTTCCTCCTGTCAGAGTCCCCTTCTTGTCCTGCATGTTCCCAGGCACTCTCTCTTCTCAGAGCCTCTGTCCCTTTTTAACAGCCTCACAATTTTTTTATTTTGGATTTTCCAAATTTTAACTCTTTTACCTGCTTTAGCTCCTCTGGTTTCACCCATAGAGCCTGCCCCATACAGCAAATCCATCCTCCCTTCCCTGTGGTTCAAAATCCTCCATGGAACAAAATTCAGATGCCTCTCCAACAAAAAGCATCATGCAGTCTCCGTCAGGGAAGCTCTATCACCCGCGCGTGGCCCGATTGTCTTAAAAGCAAGTTTCTACCAGACTCCCTCGAACCTATGAGTCCACTCCTAATCACTCACAGCTGTAGCTGCCACCATCTGCCTCCCCTGCTGTCCGAGCCCCAGCTTGACCCTGTGGGGACAATCAAATACCATCAACCACACTGCATCTCCTAGCCGCTATTCAAGCCTTGCTCCTGCTCAGAGAGCAAGAATACCCTTCCTACCCCAGCAGCCCCACACAGGCTCTGTTTTGTCAGCTGGATCTTTCTTGAGGTTCCCATCATCCCTCCAGCCTTGCCTTATTAAAGACCAATAAAGAGAAAGCTTAAATAAAACAATAATAGCTTCTATTTATTGAGTGTCATGGAATGCAGGCGCAATTCTAAATGTGCTTTTTACACCTTATCTCATTTGAACCTCCTGGCAAAATGCTGACTTAGACTCCCTGTTTCAGCTCCCTTTTAACAGAGGCGGAAACTAAACGGCAGAGGTGGCTTTCCAGCCAATGGCTGCCTTTATGCTCTGACTACTCCGTGCTGCCCCCTTCCATGACCGGTGTATTTACAGCCTGTAACACTTTACCAGATGTTGCTTATTGTCTGACCTGCAGCTTCACACCACAAAGTGTTCACCCAGGGCTCTGAGTGCCTTTTCTGTTTGTCCTTTAGATTTCTCCAGTGGGGCGCTGTTTATTAAGGGGGATGGAGTACAGATAATAGATACAATGGGTTCCTGGCAAGGAACTGTGAAGGATTTTAATCGGAGCATAAGGAGGGCATTTGTATGTTTTTAATTTTTAGAAATTCTTCTTTGGTGGCTTGTGGGGGGTGGGCTGGGCTGGAATGGGATGCGATGGCCTGTTGCTGGAGCAGCAGCTTATTGTGACCCTGTGAGTCCTAAACGAACTGAGGAAATGTATGTGAATGTCTGCACCTGTGTCTGGAGCTACAGCCACAGGTAGGTGCTATATCAGCTCTCCACCGTGAGACAATACCCCAGAGAAAGCCAGTTTGCTGCCGGAGGGAAGACTTCCTTTGGCTCCTGATTTCAGAGGTCTTGGCCAATGGTGAGTTTGTGCTGCTGCTTAGAATCCGTGGCTGTGGAGCACACGGGTGCCACGTGGCAAAGGGGAAACAAAGGGAGAGAGAGAGGAAGAGATAGGTCTCCATATCTCCTTTAAGGCACTCACCTGGTGACCCAACTTTCCTCTTCCAATCAGGTCCATGTCCTAAAGGTTCCACAACCTCCCAATGAGTTCCACAAGTTGGACATGTCTAGTTCTCAGCATGCAGACAGTTGGGGACATTCCAGAGCTAAACAATAGCACGTGTTGTTGTGTGAACTTTCCCTGGGGAACATAAGAACAGCTCCCTCAGGTAGGATCCTACCTAGAGACTGAAGCATTTGCACCTGAGTCTCAGTTGGTGAACCAATGAGTTTATACTACTGAGTACAGTAAGATTACCATAGCAAGGCCGGTGACCCCCAAGCAGCTACTCCTCTGAAAGCCCATCCCAGCACGGGTGATGACTTCCTCACAGATGCTTAGAATTCTCCCCTTCCCAGTTAACCTTCCATACTCTGTAGATGGCAGCACCATCAGAAACTACATGCAGCAGAGGCAGAATTTCACACAGGAAGGAGTGGCTGGACTTCCAGGTGAGAGCCTAGTGACCCTCCCTGGCGGCTCTGACTATGAGGAAAGGAAGGTCAACAGGCCTGATCTTGACTTTCCTGTACGAGAAGCAACAGCCGGGCTGGTGACTATGGTAATTTAAGCTCCTGTGCTCAAGAGGACAACATTCCATGTCATTTGCACGTGTACCACAGCATCAGTAAACAGAGTCATTTTTTAAATAAACAACTTTTTTTTTCTACAGAAGAAGGCACTTTAGTTAGCAAGTGTAGTCCAATATAATGCTGCTGCAATGAATAAAACCTAAACTTTAGCGGGTGATAGACGAAGTGCATTTCTTTGCCACAAAATCCAGTGTGTGTCTAGAAGTGACCAAGAATTCTTTCTAGACCTGTGGCTCCCTTCTCCTACCACAACCATCACCAGGGGCTGCAGAGGTGGGTGGAGACGTCTGAGTATCTCAGCTCAGAATGGGATGCATCACTCCTGCTCATACCTTTCCTTCGGGGGAGGGCCATGTTCTTCATCACTCTCGGGGCAGTGGAAGGACATCTCAACAGGAAAAGAGAACTTGACAAAAGCTGCTGCTGTGGTCTTCAGCCTTCTCTAGAGGGCCTGGTGAATGAGCAAGTTTTACTACTAGGATAAAGATAAATGCTGAAAATTAGTCATTTGTGATCATCACTACAGAATATCATTTTCCCCAGCAAAATCCTCTGGAAGGGCAAATGAACCCTTTTCACTTTTCCTTATTTCTTCAGTATGAGCACTGCTTCTGCTTCTCATCAGTTGCTCAGTCTGTATGATTCCAATGTTTGGCTCTGTGAAACCATAGTGGTCCCAAGCAGGCATCTTCAGGGTCACTCTCCCGTCGTCTGAACTGCAGGAATTAAATCTTTCTGCTGTGTGTCAGTCATTTGAGTCGGGGCTTCTCTGAGCATCTTTGGTGGTAACTGACTCCCTGCACAGAGTATGGGTAAGGGGCCACCACAACATACAAGGAGACACAAAATTGTCACACTTCAGTGATTTCTGTGCTCCATATGATTCCCGAGATATCAAAGATTTTTTCAACCGGAGTGGCTCTCTGAGGGTAGAGCCGTGCTGCAGTGTTGCACTGGGTGTTTCAGAAAGGTTTCCAGGGCTCTGTGTGTAGCAGGGAACTAACTGGAATGAGCAGGCAGATTCATCAGCAAGTGCCAAGGGAGCCAACTCCTGCTACAAGGGCTTAAAGTAACACTCCACAGGCTGGTTCCAAAGGGGTAACTTTGGAACTTGAAAGGAATAACCTTTGGCAAATAACACAGAAGTTAGTAGGAATACCTTTGGTACCTTGATTTTGTTTCCAATTTCCATTCTAAAAACCCCAGTAAAGGTAACACTCTAGAACTGACTGGCTGTGAAGATGCAACGCAAAGCTGAAGTTTGCAAAGCATGTCTGTTTGGCTATTGTTCTTTGATTCTGATGAGAAAACATTGTCAACAAAAACAACAGCGGACAGCTTGAACATTCCATGGAAAACATTCAAAGTGAGTCTGTTTGAGGGTGATTTAGAGAGAGAGAAAGGTATGACATAAGCGGAAACCATTTTTCCCTTATTGCCGAGGTCATTGGCTCAGTACTAATTGGCTTGACTTGGCAACTTTTTGCGCACATTATGTCTGTCTTCATCTTCAAAGTGTTCTGGGAACAATAGGACTGATTCTTCCGGGATTTTACTAGGCTTTGGGGCCCAGAACAGCAAGTCTGGAGGCTGCATTCACCAGCATGGTGTGAAGTTTGTGGCTTGGGTGGGGCACAGAGCTGAGGCTCAGCTCCAGAGGTCTGAGTAGACAGAGCGTGTGCCCCACCCACAGCGGCCCAGTCACGCACATTGTCCTCTGAACAAAGAACCCTGAACACGAGAGGGCTGAGGAAGGGCTGGGAGAGGGCATCTTCCATCTCTTGCAGGGATCTGTCAAAGGGTCGTTCCTCCCCTGAACTTTCCTTTGTGGTACCTGAAACTGCCAAGCACAGAGTCTCAGCCCTGCTTTAAAGGGAAGATGAAAAGTGTTCCTCCCAACACATGCGTTCACTGGGGCATCTCTCAGCACTGGGAGAGAAGGGGATCTTGCGGTGTGCTAGAGTGTGGGCGAAGCTTGAGGACATTGTGCTGGGCGAAACAAGACAGCTGCCAGGGTAAATGCAGTCATGTCACATGATGCCACGGAATGCTCTCGAAAATGTGCCATGTGTCGAAGGCTGGGGCATCATTAGGCCACCTGCTCCCATGGCCCCACCCAACTCAGTATAAGGAGTTGTTGGCCGCGTAGCATGTGACCACTGTCTGAATATTTGGGAGCATCTAGATTAGCCGACAGAAGGGTAGCAATTGCCAAGGGAGGGGGTGGGGCTTGGAAAGTTTGTGTTGATTGGACACAGAGTTTCCATCCAGGAATATGAAAACATGCTAGAGACGAATTGGTGACATGGTTGCAAAGCAGTACAGCATGGTAAGCATGTCTGGAGCACCCACCAAGGATGGTCAGAACCTGTGTTACGTGGCGATACTTCAGTTTTAAAGAATGCCTCTCTGGGTACCGAGCCAACCTAGAAGGCACAGCCATATTTACAAAGGAGGAAGAGGAAGAGCAAGCAATGCCTCCAGAAAAAGAGGAGCCAGCAGGGAGAGGTCTCCTTGGGTACCAGAGGCAATGTGGGCGTACTGAGATGCTCCTAGCAGGGAGAGAGAGCCTGGAGCTGACCAATCCTGCTCCAGTGTTGAACCTGAGCTCTGCTCTGCCTGTTCTGAGGGAGCAAGAGTTTCTATTACTGGCTGTGTGTGCCGTGTGCTTTGTCCTTGGTGCCAAATGGACTGAGAGCTAAGTAATTTGTCTGAATCTGTGACCACGCTTGCATTTCTACACTGAGGGTTCTCGGTAGAGCCACTCTCCAGTAGTTCAGGAATTCAGGTGAGTTCAAGCTTGTTTAAATCCCCCATCAAACTGTGTGCATAGGTCTATCTGTGGTGGGTGTGACTCCAGAGGCTCCAAGGACTCTAGGCGGGGAAGGAGGCCGTGGAGGAGGGGCAGAAAGAGCCGAGGCTTATGACTAACTGCCATTAGCAAATAGGAGAGTCCTTCCAACATGGACTCCTGAAGGTTGTCACAGATCTTCCCAAGTGGACAAAAGTGCCGCCTTTGTGTCCCAAGTGACTCCACCCTCCTTTTGTCTCTATGGATGGGTTTTTATTCTTTGTCCCTTTGTTTATATGCTATTTGCCATATATTCTTCCTAGGACTCTGTAATTTCTGGTCATCAGTGACTCCTGAATTGCCACCTGGAGTGGCAGCGTGTGGCTCTAGCACTCAGCGCACTAAAGAACGTCACTCACCGTTGATGCACTTCACTCCCTGTGCAGAGTTTAAAGATGGCACCTGGGCTCAGGCTTTCTGAAGTATTTTGGCCTTCTTGTCAAGTGTGGTAGAGTATGTTTGTAATTCCAGCACCTGGGAAGCAGAAGCCTGGTCTAAACAGAAAGTGGCGGGGCCAGGAAGGACTAGAGTAAGCCGCTGCCTCAGAAAGGCACAAGTGAGCCCCAGAGCTGCATTCTTCTTCTTCCCCTGCCCACCCTGCTTTCCTTCCGCCTTCTGTCAGATAGCAAACCTTGTGCATGCTAGGCAAGTGTTCAGCCCTCTAGGCCCTTCTTCTTAAAATTTAAAAGTGTCTCACTTAGTGACTCAGGCAGCGAACTCACAAGCCCAGATAGGACTTGGATTCACGCTCTCACTACCCCAGCCTCCAGAGTCACCGGGATTACCAGCCTGGGCATCTAAACCCCACTTGAATGGCCTATGTTTCATTACAGAGAAGACCGTGGAGTGCTGATTTCCTAGGTGGTGACTCCTGAAGAGCATCTGGGCTTCCTCTGGAGTCTCCTGTTGGGATTTGCCAACACTTGATCGAACTCCCCTCCCCCTTTCCTGTTCCACCCTCCTTGCCAGGGTACAATTTATACAAGGCAGCCAGACACCTCCGCTGAAATTCCTGTTAGCAAGACAGTCTTCACCGACCTGCTGACTCTCCCATAAGACTGTATGTCAGTGCAAAATACCCAGCACCCCTATCACTCTTCCTGTTGCTGTGCCATGACACAGACAAGAGCAACTTAAGAAAGGGAGCTTTTATTTCCACTCTCAATGGCATGGAAGCAGGAGCTGTAGACATTGTGTCTACAGTCAGAGGACGTGAATGTTGATGCCTTCTGAGTCCTTCAGTCCAGGACCTCAGCCCATGGAATGGTGCCGTCCACACTCAGGGTGAGTGTTTACCTCCGTGAACACTCTCTGGAACACTCTCTATGGACATGCCCATTGATTTTTAAATGTATTTCAAATAAACAAATTGGATCCGTCCATCAAAGCATGGAGCCTAACTCTCAGGATGCCTTTCATTGTTAACATAGTCAACAATTATAGCTGATTTTGAGTCTGCCTTGCCTGTAGCTTTAAATTATCACTCACCCTCCTTTTATTTCCCAGACTGGACATTTTTCATATATGTCTGCCGTCTTTCACTGTACTCTAGTTAATAGCAGTAAGCAATACCCATGCCATAGCCTAGGCGTTATGATCACTTGAAATTTCTCCCCCCAAATAACTTACTTTTGAACTAAGCCTCACTCAGGTTTTTGGAGCATTGGTGGAAAGCGGGCAGATATTTATTTATTTCATCTATATGTTCATTTATTTATTTATTTATTTACTCATTCATTCATTCAGGTGATCTCTAGCTCAGTTCCCAGCAAAACCTTGGCTCCCCTCTGCAACAGTGAGCACAGTCTTCACTGTCTGCCTTTCTATCGACACCCTGTTCTCCTACATTCCCACTGTGATCACAGAACAGAGAGAAGCGCCAGCTCTTACCCTGCTTTCCTCTGTCTTCATCTGAGACCCCAGTTTACAGAATGGTGCCACCCACATCCAGGGCCCGTCTTTCTACCACAGACACACCTCTGGACGCAACATGGCAGACAGCCCAGAGGACTGTCTCTTAGGTGATAGCATTTCATTCTCCAAAGAGCAGATAGGTCTCCATATCCCGCAGGTTTCACACATCATCTCCTGACTACAAACAACTGGCTTGCTCTCCCTTCTCTCCCCCTCCCCCCACTGCTGAACTCCTCCTCTATGGCTCAGGCCTCTAATAGTTCGGAAGTGGTAGACACATTTTTAATTTCTTCTCCATATACAGAGTTGAATTTGAAAGTGCTTCCTAGGCTGGTAAGATGGCACTGTGGCTAAAGGTGCTTTGCAGCCAAGCCCGACGACTTGAGTTTGCTCCCTGAGAATCCACATGGTGGAAGGAAGAGAACCGACTCCTGCAGGTTGTGTTCTGACCTCCTTATGTGTTGTAACACTTGTTTTTAAAACTCTGTTTTATTTGGAGTATTTATGCTTCTACATTCTTTCTACCAACCCACCAACTCTACGTAGTAGAGAGAAGGTTAATTAGAGGGGAGAGGGGGTGCAGACCTTTTTACTTCTCCCGGCTGTTTAGGGTTGATGGGTCTTTGGGGGATATACCAATCTCCGTCAGAAGCAAAGAGCCAGGAGTCTCCTCCAAGCCTCTGTTCCCCCGAACCATTTCTCTCAGTGTATCTGCTCCAAACCGCCACACCACCCATCTCTGGTCACTTCAAACTGCCACTCACCACATGCTAACACCACCCACTATGCCATGCTCTCTCTCTCTCAGGGCTCTCATATTTATAGCCTCAGAGCCTGAGGCCACGCCCCTCTCCATTCGGCATGAGGAAAACCATTACCAGCTGGCAAAAGCCACGCCCTGCACGAGACAATTAAGAGCTGTGGACAAACTAAAGCCCAATAAAATCTCACACTTGGGATTAAGACAAAAAACATAGTTACATAACATAACTGAGTTTCCAAAGAAGCCAAAACCTCTGTAATAGGTGTGCACCGTGACATTACAATGCCCACACTCATGCACCCACAGACACATGCAGTAGATAAGTAAATAGAATAAAGCCGAAGTGATTCTTCCATATTAAAAGTAATTATTCACTCACTGTGCTTTTGAACATAAAAGTACACAAGTCCAAACATCCGAAGCCCACCTCCGCCTTTTTCACACCGCTGAGCACTAATGCTATCGGTTGGCTTTGCGTCTCTCTACAACTGGCTTTTGGCACCGTTGAAACACTTCACAGACACACTCGTATCCCCTAGCTGTAACAGAAATTGTGTGACACTGCAGACAGTGGATGATGCTTCCTCCTGGGATCTCGCATGTGGTTCTTAAGACACAGGCCACACACCTCTGTCCTGGACAGATGGCCTGTTGACTCTCCCTTACCTCCCAAAGCCCTGACTTGTCTACACCGGCTTCCTGCTTGTGCTCCCGGCTCAGGTTGACCCCTCTTGCCCTTGCTGTGGCAATATCAACCAGTTGTCTGCTTCACCAGCGTCCCCTCCATCAGGCTTGTAGACCCATTTATCTGGCTCACTCAGTAAGACGGGGTGTCACTTCTCTCCCTCAGTATATTTTCTTTTGCCATGAAACAAAAATTCCTGAGGTTGAAAACTGTACACAGAAATGCTGTTTATTTTGTTCACAGCCAGGATGGGGCAGATGGCACTGCTCAGGGTCCAGCAGGGGGCTTTGGCTGCATCACTGCTTCATCAAAGGACAGAACAGTAAGCATCCAAATGTAGAGTGAACACTTCAAGTGGTGGCTTTATAACAATCTACTCGAGGGATCCAACAGATGGTGTGAGACCAGCATCGATACCTTTCAATGAGGACACCCACAAGCAGCTAACTACCACCCGGCAGACCACACCTTAACACTGCCACACTCACACTAGCATCCTGCACCTGAACCTTAGGAAATAAGTGGAGTCTGACCCAAAGCCTCCTGAAAGTCAGCTTGGTTGCTTTCCTTCCTCTCAGGCCCTGCTGTATCACAGAGCCCACTGTGGTCCTTGCTAGCCTGTGAGCACTGGGAAGGCGTGAACAATGACTTCTGGAGGGCTGCAGGTAGTATGGGTACACAATAGGCATTCAATTAAAACTTGAATAAACAGATACGTTGATGACTAGCAAACAGATCATTAAGTATTGGGCCACACAGGTGAGGCAGAATATTTGATCACCCTGAGGACTTTGAGATTGGGCTGTTTACTGGAAAGACCTGTTTCTAGTTGTGGTGCAGCTCAACCCTAGCACACACCTTTAACCCAAGAGCTTTCTGTTTGAATTAAATAAAATCAACCATAAGTTGATAAACTAAGTCAAGAGGTGGAGCAAGCACCCTGTTAACAGGGACTGAACAGAGGGAAAAACAGAAACATGGAGAGTAAGTGAAAGTCAGGAGGATGGGCAGAGATACACAGGAAGTTGAAGGGAGAGTGATTCAGTTTGACGGTCCTCTTCTTCTTCTCCTCCTCCTCCTCCTCCTCCTCCTCCTCCTCCTCTTCCTCCTCCTCTTCTTGTGGGGTATTGGCTGAATAGGAAGGTCAGATGGGTGTTTCCTCTCTGAGCTCAGAGGCTTTTACCCCAGCATCTGGCTCCCAAGCCTTTCTTGGTAAAAATCAAACAATTGAAATTTTGTTAAAAACACTTAGGAGTTACTCTGAATAATTAAAAAAAATCTAATCAGTAATTTAAGCTCTCCTGTCCAGATATATCTCAAGTCAATTTGATTCTCCTCAGCCTCATAGCCTCCATCCTGGCCCAATTGCCATGTCCCTTTGTTGGGTCGCTGAGACTTCCTTTTAATGGATTTCTTTTGTGTGTGTGTGTTCCCACTCTTGTTTCAACAGAATCTGTTCCATTGCTCACAGTAGCCAGATGAATTCTTAAGAATTGCTAATCAGATATTAATTCCTGCCTCAAATCCCTTGCCAGCTTTCTCCTGCACTTGGCTGAAGTCCCCAACCTCCATCCCAGTCTGTCAACCTTGCATACCTTTTGAGCTTCCTTAAAAATGCAACAACCCACATCCCCTGTGTTCTCATGCCCCAATTACACTGGTCATTTTATTGTCCTGGGAACCTGTTAGGCTTGTCCTGCCCCAGGGCCTCTTCATTTGCCAGTCCCTTCAGCCTGGAATAATCTTCATCCGCATCTTCACATGGTTGGCTGCTGCTTGTCATCTGGACCAGAGCTCAGATGTTACTCCTTAACTAAACTTGCATTCCTGGAGACACTATAGTAGCTTTGTTTAGTGCCGTACTGTCTAATGGAGCACCCCTATAACTATTTAATTTTTTACCTTTTCTTTCCTATGTCTCCCAGTGGAACCTGAAACAATTGGTTTCCCAGGGTGCAGAACACATCTGACTTATGGTAGATCTTAGTAATGAGTAGCCAAGTGATTGAATGCTTTTCAGTATAAGAGAATAAAAACAAACAGACTTGTGGACAAACATTTTGAATTTGACCTCTGTCTCTGGAATTTTCTAAGCTGTCGGTTTTGGTGAAAATAAGAACATCAGTCTTGGGTGATGGCTCAGAGGTTAAGAACACTTGTTGCTCTTATAAAGGACACAAGTTTGGTTCCTGGCACCCATACCACAGTAGCAATCCTAGCCCACTTCTAACTGATGTGGGCACTACATTTGCATGGTACAAAGCCATGCATGCAGTCAAACACCCACACACATTAATCAAAACAAACAAACAAACAAACATTTAAAACAAAAGAAACTAGGAAGATGCTTTGCTGTTTGCACTCCTGGACCTTGTGGGATGTTCAAGGAGAATGGAAATGAAAATCCCCTGTGTGTATCATCACCTCTAGTATAGGTGAGTCATTTCACTGACCTGCACTGGTCTCTTTGCTATAAAAACAAAGCACATTTTTTGGCTTGTAGCTGCATTTCTACCCAGGGAATCCTCCAGGAATCTTCCCCTGGAAGTTGTCAGGACTTAAGAGTGGAAAAGCCATCTGAGGAAGAGAGGATGAAAAACACAAAAGATGGTCATTTACAAACATCAAGTGCAGGAGAACAATTTCCACTACGAAACAACAGCATCTATGGAAAGAAGCCTCCTTGGAAGGCCCTGCCCTGACCATGGCCTTCATAGAAGCCTCTAGCTCAGCAGCTTGAATATCTCATGTCTGCCGTTGGTTGAAAGCTCCTGTAAAGAAGGCAGGCGTCTGCGGGCCCTGCTTGCTGAGGGCTCTGGATCCCAGCTAATGAAAGAGCAGCACACTCTCATTATTTATTCATCAATTTTTTTTTCATGGCGTCAGACTGGCTGAAACTGGGTACAGTCCCTTCTATTTATATGCTACAAACCACCAACCATTCTCAACCAGTGAGCCCATCAAACATTTGTGGCTGTTTGGGTCTCGGGTTTCTTCTAGAAAATAAGTACATCGAGATGTTACAGAAATGGAAACCGAAGGGGGAAAACAAACAAATAAACCCTCCTCTTGTGGACGGAGGGGTTATCCGCATAAGATAATAAACAGATGCCGTACTCCATCCTAACTCCGAAGCAACCCTGAGCCCTATTTTAAGAACTCCAGGGTATTGTGAATCTCTGTGTTCCTTGTGTCTACTGAATGCTTAGGTCAGGCTGGCTGTTAATAAACGAGCCGACACGCGTGGATTCATCAACATGTCTCTACCACTCCCAGTGTCATATATGTAGGCAAAGGAAACATGTTCTTGAACATCACTTCCCAAATACACAACTGTTTTCAGTTTAACTTGCATTTCTTTTACTATAAATTTTCTAAAGGTAAACTGTGTTTGTGAATGTCCTCTTAGGTGTCTTGAAAATTTTAAGCTCTCATGCTTAATAAATACAACTTTAATATACATCAGAAAGTTCTGGGAAAAAAAATTCTGCTCTTAAGTTTATGGCTTAGTTTTTTTTTTTCCTACTATCTTTCTATTTAGTTATTTGGATTTTACAAAGAAATTTGCCAATTTCTTACTTTTATTCTACTTTTCATTCATTGTACACAGTTTGCAAAATTAAGATGTAGTATCTTTAAGTTCTTGTACATTTTAAAATTATAATATAAAACAGAATTGTCCTTTCTTTGGCTTGGAGTATTTCTCTTAATATTTCCTTCTGGCTGTGTCTTTACGTTCACATTCCTCAAGATTCCATCCAGTCTGGCAATGTGCTCTCATCTGTCTAGATGTGTTCAATGATTTAACCATCTCACGTCCAGATCTCTTATAACTCCAAGTTTTGGTGCTAAACATATACACATCTTTAGGATAAATTCCTAGAAGAAAAAAAGTACAGTGTGAGCATGAAAAGGTTTTAAGGCTCTTCTTACGTAGTTTCAAGTGTGTCTCAATAAAAAAACAGTCCCTTTGGGTTTATGCTTAAACATGTTACTGTCATTAACAATTATCAAATATTCACTAGTAGTTTTTTTAAGCTCCATTTCACAATGGCCTTCAAAATTTACCATTTTATTGGGTTGCACAGTAGAGAGATTGATTATTCACCTCAAATATTTACTTAATTCTGGGAAGGAATACCGAATAATTCAGCCACTGTAAATTGTATGCATTTTCTTCATTGATAATATTAACACTTCTGTGCATGTGGTCGGTTTCCTCCTACCCCCTTCAGTAGGTTTATTCACATCACAGAGGGTGGGACTCAAGACTGGTCATTAAATGAGTAGGTGAAGAGAAAGAAGTGGGCTTTTCTAGTCTGAGGGCCTGGGGAGTTGTGGTACCACATATGGAATAAGTAGATAAAAGATGTGAACTGATGGGCTTAGTGTGGAACCAACAGCTCAGTCTTAAACCAGAGTGAATGGAGATGTCTGCGAAGATTTTGAAGATCTCAAACTTGGAAGCGTTTTTGGGCCTGAGACACCGGTGGACTGTGAAGATGAATGTATTCATGTAGTGAGACCACACGGAAAGGCTGGTGAGATGAGGAGCCAGGACAGAAGAAAGACTGGACAAGTGACTGCAATTTGGGGGTTAGAACTGGAGACCTCAGAAGAGAATGGAGAATGGAGCCGTGAAGAGGGAAGACACAAGCAGAGCATGAAGCCATTGAGGAAGCACCGAGGAAACTATCCCACTGACTAGAATGACGCAGAGACTGTTGGCAGATAAGATGGAAACAATCCATTGGCATGAGCCTCAGCAAGGTGGCATAGGCATCAGGGGCTTTGGGGCTGTGTTGCTTGGCAGTCTCGCTGGGATAAGGCTCAGATCTAACTGTGAGGAAAAACAAAGACCCCTGGGAGAATTGCAGACGTAGAAGGAACAGTTGGTGTTTTAGAATATAGCTAAGATTTTTTTTTAATTGCCCTTTGATGGGGAGGGGGTGCATCAAAATGTTTATAAATTGGCTGGAATTATATAATAAAGAGGAAGAAAACCCGTAAATTGATAAACAAACTGTAGGATTTAGATGACGGCTTCCTCTACAGTAACAGAAAAACAATGGGAAGAAGACGTGGAACTTTCTGTCCTTGGATTCCTCTTTGTCATTCTTTTAGGAGAATTGTGAGAAAAGTCTCAGATGGAGTTGAGTGAGTACGGGGCGGGGTTCAGGATGGCTCCGTGTGAGGCTTGGGGAAGGCAGTGCAGAACCCATTGCTCCATCATGTGTGGAACATCACCCTGTTTGTTTACTCATTCATCTGTTCTTCCACAAAAGCTTTAGAATGATTTTGTCAAATCCCAGAAACAGCACCTGAGAAGAAGCTGTTGATGGAATTCACTCTGAGAGCCAGCCAGGGCTCAGGCCCCGCCCTTCAAAGTGACTTTTGGGAGAACTGATGTCTCCACAGTGCTGACTCCTCTCTTCCCGGAGTGTGCCCTCCAGGTAAAGTCTTTCCTAACCACTGGAAGGGGATTGTGCTCATCCCATGAAGAGACCCGTGCTGCCTTCACTGTGACCGTGGTCATCTCCGTGCAGCCCCACCTCCTCCGGTACTGGTGTGGGTCGCCTGGCCTCTTTCTTTTCCTCTCATACATCGATCCATCAATACCCATTCGGCTGATTTGTTTAGCTCTGAATCCTGCAGTCTGTACGCAATTGTAGCTTGCTTTTCTATTTTTTTAAAGACTTACTTATTTTTATTTTATTCACACATGTGTTGTGCCTCATCTAGGTCTGTTCACCACGTGTGTGCCGGGTGCCCAGGGAAGCCAGAAAGGGGAATAATCCTCCAGAACTGGAATCACAGCCAACTGTGAAGCCCCATGCCCTCCACGGGAGCAGCTCTTCATGGCTGTCCCACTCCACAGCCCCTCAGCACCGACTGTTTAGGGTTTTGGAGTTTTTTGTTTGTTTTGTTTTTTTGTTTTTTTTGTTTTTTGTTGTTGTTGTTTTTTCATCTTTCTTCTTTTTCTTCCTTGCCTCCTTTCGTGTTTTTTTTGAAAGATTGTTTGTTGTTTAACATCATGCTTCTGTTTAGACCGCAGGAGGATTTCTGCTTGAAGTTCTTTTTAACTCACATGCTATCATGATCTGGGCTGTTCAATGTAGTTATTGTGTCCTGGGACGAAAAGCGACTTTCAGAATGTTTTCACTTTGCTCTATCTTGCCTACAAATCTTCCCTGATTTTTATAATTATATTCTTTGATATTCAACACAGATAAATGTTTTTAAATCACTGTGTAGTTTTATATAAGCCTTATGCTTTTATTTTAGAATTATTTACATTTGTCATCTATTTTTAGTTTATTTAGCTAGTTTCAGCATTATTCCACTGCCCCTTATGCCGAATCAGGAGGGAGACACAGGAAATGCAGCCCTTCACTCCACTTCACTTTAGCTGGCTGCAGGCCCTTGCCAGCTAACAGGAGAGAATTCCAGCATGATTAACATTTGGTGTGATGGTTGCCGTAGAGATATTTTCAAATAAGACTTAAATGAGAGCAATGAATCATGCTTAAAGCTTGTGCATATATGAACTTGGGTATGGCCCAACTCCTTTCCCAGATGTGCATTTTCTGAGTATCTCACAAACAAGGCTAGTATATATGCTGTTTACAGTGAAAACTCCCTAACTCTTATCTGTCATATTCTTATTCAGTACACCCCAGAAACTGGTCATTTACATTTCTCAATGACTTTTTGAAGACTTTGTGTGTGTGTGTGTGTCTGTGTCTGTGTCTGTGTCTGTGTAAGACAGTTAAGCAGCGTATGGTATAACTCACCTCTTTGGGTTCACTCAAGAAAATCGACAGCTCTTTATCTCTAAAATGCAACAATGTAATGTTAAGATCTTTTGCTTTGAGATTATTTTTCAAATAAATGCATTTATTTATTCATCTGAGGTAGGGCCGTACCATGTAGCCTTAGTTGGCCTAGCCCTCGTGGGCAGGAATGTTGTTTTTAATACAGTCAGATGCCGACATTCCAGTTTAAAGCACAGCCTTTTTATCCTATGCCTCTTGGAAGGAAGATGATTATCTGGTTCATCTTTACAAGGCAGAGGCTGGAGAGCAGCAGAGCTCCTTGGAAGCATAGGGGACACATTGGATTCATTAAGCGCAGTCACCCAGAAGGCTGCAGGAGAGCGCCGCTGCCATTAAAGAGGCTACCCAGGCTTGTAACTGCTGTTGGACAGCAAACATCAGGATTTAAAACCTGTTTCTCAGTATTAAGGTCCTCTCTGCAAAGCCCAGATCCTGCAGAGGGAGAGCTCATCTTCCTCTAACTCACATCTACTGTAGGGCTAGGCACCCAGATGGCCATGCACTCAGACCCACAAGCACCAGCTACCCCCATCCACCCACTTAGGCATCATTGTGCTCCGTGGATCTCTTCTAAGTTTCTCCCCACTGTTCTTCTAATTGCTTTTGGTAAGGCATCATTGAAAACCCCTTCTTCGGGTCTCTGAAATGAGATGCAGCCTCTCTCATCTGGTCCCTCATCCCGGTACCCAACACCCTAGCACCTTAGACAAAGGCTCTCCAGGAGGTACGTCGTTGGATGCCAACTGAAATGGAGATAGGCATTTGGGAGGTGTTCTGGGGAAGAATGGCAGGAGTGGCGAGCTGAGGCAGGGAAGGAAGGGAAGGGGGCTAAGGCAGGCTGGGTTTGTGAATGCACCACTGCTGTGAGCAAGTGGGAGTCACTCAGGCTCTGGATTTCCAGAGCACCGTACAGAATTTTGTCTTAGAGTTTTCCTGCCTGTGAGCAGGGAAGGTCACTCATCCAAATTTCATAAGTGCAGCCATCAGAAGCAGATACTGGCTTGGCTAATATTGGCAGGCCCTGACTTAGGACGGCTCACACATGTGACTTATACCCAGTAGGAAAAAGTTTGATCTTTTTCTTGGTGGTGATACCTGATTGGATACTAAGCGATAGTCAAAGCTCCCAGAGAGCCCCGGGTCATCAGGTTAAGACAGAGAGTTGCTGCATTTCTAAGCTTGGGAATTCCGCAGTGGTGTAGGTATATCGATGCATTTGGACTTAGACTGTTTTCCACTTAAGATGAGTTTGTTGAAGGATGTAATCTCATGAAGCAGGTGGAAGAGAATTTTCCTAGAATTGACCTGAACTCCCGGCCTGATGCTTACTAGGCTAGTCTCTCCCTGAGTCATTCATTGCTCTAGACCTTTTAAATTTTTACTTTGAGGCAGAATTTCAGTCTTGTATCCAAGTAGGCTTTGTAGCTCAGGCAGGCTTTGATCTTACAATCCTCCACCTTCAATCTTTGTGTGTTTCTTAACTACCTGAATCTTTTCATTTGACGCCTTTTGAATATGTTACCAATGAAAACCGTAGATTTTTGTGCTTAGAGCCAAAGCCCCCCACTTGGATCTCAGCGCTTTGTTAACCCCATTTCCTGAAGCGTTGCCTGTGTCTGCATGAAGCTCATGGGGCGCACTGCTGATCCGTTTTCTGGGGTTCATCTGGTACAGGGCTCCAGCTTGCTGCTACAGCTCTTCTGAAGTTGCCCTGCTCTGGATGTCCTGCATTTCCCCTTCCTGTTGGCATGAGGTAGACCTCCAAAAGACAGTTTCTCCTGTCCAGTGACTTCCTCATCAGCTCCCCATTCCCAGAGCTGCCACAGGCCACATACTTAGCAGTATACATTATTCCCCAGTGCAGCTGTGAACATTTAAAAAAAAAAAAAACCTGCAACACAGCTGTCAGGGATAAACCCCAGGAGAACCAGCAGCTTGTCTTCTAGTGGAGAATCCTAGAAACTAGACTATCTAAATGTGACTAAATCTAGGCTTTCCAGGACGGTCATTAAATCCCTGTGTTGCAAAGGGTGCAAGTTTAATTATGTTCTGTTTAGATGTGCCCAGAAACATAACTTCTAGTCTTTCTTGTGTCTATATATATGTATATATATATATATGTCTATATATATGTATATATATATATAGACACAAGAAAGAAATATATATATTATATATAATATAAGAAAGAAATATATATTATATATATAAATAATATATATAAAATATATAAATATATATATTATATATATATATTTCTTTCTTGTGAATAGATAGATAGATAGATTATGTCTTCACTGTGCCAGGGGAAGAGCAGAGTTAGCTAGATCATAGTTGTCTGCCAATTCAGTCTCTTGAGAGAAAATGCTAGGTTTTTCAGGTCTTCTTTTCCTTCTCCCTGATTCTCTTTTCCCTGATTGATCTCTCTAGGGAGAAAGCTGTGTGGAACTAGTACCAGGATGAGGGCTGTGCAACTTGGAGATGCTGATGCATTAGCTGCTTGTCTCATTGCTTTGATATTATCCCAAGATGCACACTACTCAGTGTTTTAATGCAGTCCAGGAGTATGGTCTATAGAATGGTCCCACCCACACTTAGGAATACCTAGATATGCCCTTACAGGTGTTCCTGGTACCTCATTTCCCAGGAGATTCTTAATTTTGACAAGCTGACATCATCATTAACTGCCACACCTGGTGTTGTATCTCAGGAATCTGTGGTCCAGACCCCTGCCTTCTAACTGCAGGCACTCTGCATGCTGCAGCCTTTTATCTTGACTCTGGGCTTCTGTGGGTCTATCACGTGTCTGCCATGATTGCTTGCCTCTAAACGGGCACAAGAGACAAGCCTCAGTTCCCTCCTAGGATCAGTGGATTGCAGGAAGCCAGTGCTGAGCTTACCTGTCAGCCACTTTCCTTTGGTAAGGTCGCCTTCACACTCGGTGTCCTGCCAGACATCAGACTGTAGGGGATTCTCACTGTAGCATCTCCAGGCTGTGTCCAGCATGTCCTGTCTTGGACTTTCCAACAGCTGTCCAGATGTTTTGTCTTCCTCGTTTGAGAAAAGGAGGAGAGAAAACCAAGAACAGACGCACATATCTGCCTTCCTTTCATATGCAAGGATTTTTAGTGTTTCCTAAAAACTCCGCCTTACCCTCTTGCTGTTTGTTTGAACCATGTGGTGGTTCTTACCTTCAGGTTTATTTTCATAAAGAGATACTGTGCCCCCATCTTCCCTCTCTTCTTGTCATGACAAGTTAGCAGAAACCACAAGGTTAAGGATGGCCAAACCTGTCCCATGTCAGATGACAAAAGACATGGACCAGTCTTTCGTTATGAGGACAGACAGAGTTTGTTACTGCCAGGAAGTCCTCACAGCTACTACCCCATGACCCATGCACTGAAACTCTAGGCCAGGGGATGGCTTTTTTGTGTTGACTTTCGGACTGAAAAGGACATGCACCCTTCCTGAGGGGTGTGACATTGAGTAAGCTTCTCTGCTAACTCTTCTTGGTACAAAGCCAAGACTAAGGGGCCTGGTTAGGTTTTAAAGGAGCGTTCATTACCGTCACGCACACTTCCATGTGTGATTATGCATATTCTGAGGCATATGAATCTTATGTGGCTTTCTGAGGAGACACAAGGGTCCACTCTGCATCTAAACGCTGAAGCTTGGGTGACAGTGCCAGCATCAACATGGGGAAGGGTGTTCACATCAAGGGCAGAGACAGGTATGAGGTATACACAAGTATAGCGGCTGGGCTGTGACCCCCACAGGGGTTGAAGTAGCCCCAGGGACTTTGATGTAACCCTTCTATCAAACACAAAGTCTTTGCAGATGCTCCTGCAAGGACAAGGTCCTGAGAGGGACACTTAACCCAACAGGAATATGGCCTTTTAAGAATGCAAATTCATGTGCACACAGGCAGGTACTGCGTGGAAGGCAATGGGTGAGGCAGGGGAGTGCCTTGTGGAGACGGAGGGTTGGAACAGTGTACTCACAAAACCTGCAGAAAGGTAGGGCAGAGCTGGAACTGAGTCTCACTTAAGGTCATCGGAAGGGATTGCTGTTGCTGATGCCCCTGACCCCAGACATCCGTCTGAACCCCCAGAACCACAAGAGAGCAATGTCCCACTTTAAGTCCTCTGGCTTTCAGCAATGCAGCCTTAGTAAACATATGAAATGCCCCGTAGGTTGGGCAGGCCTGCCTGCACGCGAATTTGTATTCTTAAAAGGCCATAGTCCTGTTGGATTGTCACTCTAATGACCTTGCCCTCGCAGGATCATCGGGAAAGACTGTGTCTCTAAAGTAAGAGTCACATTCAAAGTTCCCGGGGCTCCTTCAACACCTTTGGGGGCCATAGTCCAGCCCAGTGTATACCAGCAGATACTTGGTGCCTGATTGGTAGCTCTGTCTGGGGAAGTTATGGAGCCTTTGGACTGAGGGTATGGCTGGCACTGGCAGACACAGGGCTGTAGGAATGGGGATAGAGGTTCTAGCTCAGCCTTCTTGAACCAAGCTCTCTGCTTTCTGACCTTGTAAGGTGTAAGCGAGCAGTTGCCAAGGCGCTCGCTGCCCCAGCCCAAATCTGTTACAGCCGCTATGTTCTGCCTGCCCCTCTGTGATGGTCAGAAGGTTCTCATGTCCATCCCTCTTCTCTTAAGTTGCTTCTTTCCAGGCAATTTGTAATAGATGTCAGAGACGGCCACTACGTCAGTCACATTCCTTTCTAGGGGAAAAGATCAAACTTAGCATGGGGAAGATTCAGTCACCTGGGTGGTGGGCAGCTGGCACCGTCTAACTTCCTGACCTTGGCTGTCTACTTAGAATACAAGGAAAGCGCATGATAACAGGATGTAAATGGCCTACCACGTTTTCCCACCGTGCATAGCCCTCTCCTGATGCATCGCCTGGCATCTCCTGACCCTGCTTCTTAACATTATCAGTTATGCGGCCCCTCTGCATAATAGGTTATCCACGGCTGCAGGCTCACACTATTTACTGCAGCTCACAACTTCCTTTCAAATGTGTGCAAACAAAACCCCAGCGCCAAGAGCGTCAGGAGATGTGGCCTTTCCGGCTGCAGGATGGGGGAACCCGGCTTGTTCAGATCTCTGCAGATCAGGAAACAGAGGGTTAGGCTGGAAACAAGCCAGGCTATAATTTTCAGGGCATGCCCCTAGTGGCCTGTACCAGCCAGCTTGGCTCCACATCCCACGGGCTCTACAACCACCCAAAAGAGCATCACATTACCAGCTAGGGCCCAAATGTTCCCCACACGCATAAGCCTGTGGGGAACATTTCACATCACACCACAGCAGCCCGACTGTTGTATTAACTGTGTAATTCTCTGTCCAGTGGTAAATATAGAAGGATACACATGCAAGGGGAGGGCAACACCGAAACAGTTCCTTTGACGACACACGGCCACCAACACACCACAGAGGGAACTGGCCTGCGGGATTTCCTAGGCTGTGCTTTGAGCTACGGGAGTACCACACGGGCCTCCAGGACTCAGAGCTGTTTCCGGTGAAACCATCCTTAGTGACAAGCCGCCCTCCACCATCCCAGGGAGGGGGATTCTGGGCAGCTGAAAAGAGTTGGAGCTGTTACTATCAGAGGCCAACTTTCACAGGGCCAAACAGTCTTTACAAATGTCCAGATGTTCAGATAAAAAAAAAAAAAAAAAAAAAAAAAGTTGACGGCCGCATAAATAGTGGCGATGCTGCTAAATCTATCTGCGTTTCACACCCAATAATTTCAGACACCCTTCCTGGAACCTCAGCCTTAAATCTGAGTGTGATCCTTAGCACAGCCGGTTCCTGTTGGCTGAGGGCAGGTGTGAACAGTGAAGATAGCTGAACACGTCTACCGCCTTCCTCTCCTCTCCTTTGATAGTCGCTCAAGGCCCCTGGGCTTTTGAATCATCTGTGTTCTGTGCACTTGATGCCGGCCCTGAGTTTGGGGCCAACGAAGCTTTCCAGACTCAGTGCCAGACATCATGCTTTCAGAACACAACTTGCAAACTTTCCCCCACATCCTGTGGCCCCGGATGCCCTTGCAAACTTTTCCCCATGGGCTGTGGCTCTTTGGTGCCTGGCACCAGCTTCACCATCATGAAGAGCAATGAGTTATTTTGTGCTGCCGAAGACCTGCATGAGTTTGGAATGGTAGACTCATAAAATGCTGATTTATAATTAAATTAGACCTCCAGAAAATGTCCCCAGTTATATCTATTTGGCTTTCTCTGGCTTTTATTTATTTTTTGAAGGCCTCACAAACAAGCTGGATGGAAATTTCACTTAAGAAATTGTTGTCATAAAATTTTATGGGGCCATCTCAGTGGCTAGGGGACTGTTAAACATCCCTGCAGGGGGAAACACAAACACAATTAGACACAGTAAGGTCCTCTGTTTGGAGGGCAAAACCAAAGTCACAGGAAAGGCCACATCCACACACCCATGGCAGTCACGTGGCCTGAGCTGGATTTATATGATGTAAGATTAGGCTTAAAAATCTTCCAAGTTTTGAATTTCTATTTGGTTTTTCCTTTCTTCTAAATCAACAACAGTAGCAACCAAACAAACAAAACCTTGCTTCTATTTCTATCATTTTATTGCCCTTTTCAAACTGTGTTTCATTGAAGCAATGTAGTCACATGTGTCATTGTGACTGTTAAAATGTTTGTTTTGAGACATGCCCTAGTGAGTAGCTCAGGCCAGCTTTGGATTCACAGCCTCCGGAAGTGGGGATCACAACATGCTCTACCACACCTTGTGACATGCACAACCATCGCCACCCTCCATGCACCTCCCAAACTCCTCTCATTTCATAAAACTGAAACTTCAGCCCATGAAGTGCTCGCCTCTATGCCTTGCCTCTCCCAGGTCCCGGGCAAGAACAACACTCCTGTCTCTGTGATTCTGACTCCTCCAAGTCCCTCATGTGAGTGGCCTTACACAGTGTGTCCTGGCTGGCTTATTTCCCTTAGCACACTATTCAAGCCCCCTCCATTTTCCAGGATGGACCAGGATCTCCATCCTTTCTGAACATTGCTGTATACACCAGTTATTTTGTACCCCCTTCAGATGCTTGGGCTCTTGCCCTTTCGGTCTCCAAACAGTCGCCTTAAACTCTAGGGATCTTGGGGTGGGAGTAGGGATACTGCCCCCAGCTCTGCAGGAACTTGTTGCCATTTCTGGCAATTCTGGGCTGGACTGACCTGGGAATGGATTACTTCTTTCCTTCTTCGGAACCTCTGCCTTTGATGCTCTTGCAGCCCAGAATTCTAGAAGATACAAACATCAGAGGGGTGTAGAAGAATAAGAAATTCACTCTTTTTTGGAAACTAAAAAGAAACTTTATAGATGAAACTCGTTCCTTGACAGTTCCATACATGCATATCATGCATTCTGTTTATCCTCACCCTCCGCCCTCTTTTCCTTAAAATATGTCCTCTATTTTTGGGGGGGGGTTCAAATGAAATCCTAAATATATAACTGCTCAGTCTGTACAATAATACCTGTACATATGTTTTCAAGGCTGACTATTTGTATTAGATAAACAGTTGGTATGCTCTTCCATGAGGAAGACGGTTTCTCCCACTCTAAGCATTCTCTAATAGCCAGTAGTTCTTTGTGGAGACAAGCCAAGAAGCTTCAGGGTCTTTCCCTCCTTCGCGATGGCTTGTCTGTCATTGTCCTTATTCATCTCATGTTTAGGCACTCATGTCAGTGTGACTTCTGTCATTGCTAGGTGACAGGATCTCACAGATAGGTTTTCCACCCCTCTTTCTCTTTCTCAATGATGCCTGTGGGTTAGATGCGAGGGCTGTAGTCCAGCCATGTCCACCAGGAGCGAGTCCCTCATCTTTGCCTCTTAGTTGTAGTTTTCTGTGTTGTCCTTCATCTGTTGCAAAGAGAACTTTCTTGATGAGGCGTGAGGACAACACTTCCCTCTCTGTGTAAGGTCAAATATTTAGAATGTAGTTAGGGATTGTGCTGGTTTATCAAAGTATCAGTTTAGGTTATCTTCCAAGACATGTGACTTTACTAGGCCTGGGTAGTTGGCTAAGTTTCCAATACCAGGCATGGTTTTCCTCTTGTTGAGCAGGTCTTAACTTCAATGAGAGAACTGTTGGTTACCGCCAAGGTGTGTGTGTCTCTACTGTAGCTTCAGGGTTAGAGTGCCATGTTGGTCATGGTGATTCATAGGTGTCATACAGGGGTAGTGCTGTTGGTTGCTTCCCTCCTTTGGAAGCCTGCATGGTACCTTCTCGTGCCATGAAAGCTAGTTCAAGGGATGAGGCATTCAGGTCAGCTCCAGCTCAAGGGCCTCTGGGAACTGGGTCTGAAGTTCATTGTGTCTTCAGCAACAGGGATCCAGATCCACCTTTCACCTTTGGGACAACCAAGGGAAGTAACACTAATCTGAAGTTATCTGGGACTCTCAGACAACTCTGACCACCAATCAAAAGAAGACTTTTCATGCCTGGTGCTGGGTTTTTTGTTAGATGATCTTTGGCTCTTAGGAGAAACAGAACACAGAATTATTAAAACAAAGCCCCAAGCTTTTGCCTGCATTTGACTTTCAGACTAAGCACTTATATAACAAAACACTCAAAATTACAGCTTCTCCTTGGTAAACAGAGATGACTGAGACACCTTCCTGTCTCCCCTTTTTTTTTTTATTTTTGTCTCTGCCTTGGGTACATACAAATTAGAAAGTTTTTGTTTGTTTGTTTGTTTGTTTGTTTGACTCTCTGGGTTGGTGGGACTTAATCCATCCTCCCTGGGCAATGTCCTGCCATCTCTCAGTACTTCCATTTGTTTGGGCTGACTTCTTTCTTTTCTCATTTTGGAAAATTGCTCATTTCTCCCACCGATTAGGCAGTCGATTCAGGCCGCAACTCACCTTTCACTAACTCTTCAAAAAGCATGACTACTAGCAGACCCTGACTTACAGAGTGACAAACTGTCTGCTGGGAATCCTGACCTTCCTGACACAGCTGTGACCCCAGGTGCAGTGGTGGCATCCTGTGGCTTGGCCCTCGTCTCCGAGCCAGACAGAAGCAGTACGTGGATTCAGATCTGCCCTGTACATTTTTGAGGCAGTACTTTTTTATTTGAGTCTCTTCCTTAAATCTCTGCTACGTTCGAAAAGCAGTTTGGCTCAACTCTGCTCTTGTGGTTTTAGCCATAATGAAACACTTAACTATTCTGTCCATCCGGCTTTTAATCCACAATCCACAGATACCAATTCTTTGGCATAATCTGTATAACATTTTCATAAATCTATGTGCATCCTCACACCCAGCTTAAAAAATTCTTAGGCGATTTATAAACTTAATGCCACATAAGTGGCTGATATTTACATTGTTTAGATGATTGTGAACATGTGCTGTCTTTGTCCTTGAATATTTTCAATCCATAGTTGGTTGAGTTTGCGGATGCACGAGGCCACCTGCGCTCCGTCTGCTGCTTCTCTAATAATGACAACAATGGATCCTTTCCTGGAGCTAATGGAGTTTTGTATTTGCAGCCGTGAGATTGGACCCTCAGAGATCACGGACAGCCATGTGTGGAGAGTGGTCAGAGTGACATGGTCAGGCTCCCAGGGACAGAGACTAGCATAGGCAGGTGCAGAGGACTGAGAAATGACAGGATGTGTCCCCTGGGAATTCCTGGGTGATGAAGATAAGGCCTTGAGAGTCCAAATTTCCAGTGCGCTGTCACCTGAAGAGACATGGGAAGAGAAAGGCAGAAGCACATGGCTGGGAGAGGGGGTTCCAAGCCTGGGGTACAGGGAGGGGTGATTCCCAACCAAGGCCTATTTTTGTGCCTGCTCAAATCTCCAAATCATTTTAACACTTCTAATCAGGTCACTGCACCTATGCTCTTTCTCCATAAAAGTTCACAAGTCCCCACCGTGATAGAAGTCAGGGATTGAAGGGTGTGGCTTCATCTTCTCTTACCCATGCTGTTCCTTCTTTCCTTTATCTTTTTTTTTAAGGGACCCCTTGTTTTCTGCAGTTCCCAGTGTGTGGGAAGCTCCAAGTGAGTGCTGCTTGAATTGAACCCAGTCTTCCTCTTCATCTCCTCTTCCTCCCCCTTCTCCTCCTTTTTCCTTCTCCTCTTCCTTCTCCTTGTAACATTCATTTCAGTTTCAGGGGAGCCACCTCTCTGCCCACTCTGAAGTCTCTCTAAGCTACCAGCAATATTTAGCTAGTTACAGCAAAGGATTTCAGTTACCCTGCATCTCCAGCATCCTGATGGAAAGTGTCTAGCCTTCTGATGAAATGGAGGCCTTCAGGACAGGATCCAAAGGCTACAAGGTGACTCATAAATGAACCTTCTGAAATTGAAGGTATTTGGGTGTAGCCAGTACACTTTTCTCAGGATTCAGCCAAGACAAATAAAAACAAATTTTGCATGTGACAGTAACCTACCTGAAAGACTTTGTGTGACATGTTTTAATGATGGACCCCAAGCTCTGCACATAAGCTGCTTGTGCTAGTACCTGGTAATATGTCAGAGTCGAAAGTGTGGGTCACGACCTTGGCATCTGAAATAGGGGGGGCAATCTTATAAGAGCTGGCCTTCACTCGCAGACTCTGATGTTCTCTATGAATAAGCAGCTTCAGAATGAGATGGCATGCACAGCTAGTCTGTGCTAAAGAATTGCTTGTTCCCTATGGGCTAAACACCCCCATCCCACCCCGTATCACAGACATGCTGGTAGCCAGAGGTCACCTATGTGGAAACTGAGACTAGGAAAACCAACTGAAAGTTTTTCAATACTTGAAAAATGTAACAAATTTCTGGACAATGAGCAAGATATGTTGCTAAATTATGCAAGCAGCGCTCGAGAGCACAAGCTTGTAGGGAGAGTCACTTTGCAGCTTCCAAGGGTTTTCTGACGCTGCCATTCGTATCAAGAACTTCTATACTCAGTCAGATACTTCATACTCTCATGGTGACCAAAAGCAAAGCTAAGCAGGAAAAGCCCATATAGTCTATAAGATAGAGATACAGTCTTGGAAACTGAGGGTTTTGTTTTGTTTTGTTTTGTTTTGTTTTGTTTTGTTTGCCTGTGGCAAATATTTTCTTAAGACCATGTTTCATTTCTTTTCTCTTTTATTTTGTCTTCTTTTTTTTTCTTCTTCATCATCTTCTTTTTGTTGGATTCATCTCTCATATACTACATCTCAACCACAGTTTCCCATCCCTCTGCTCCTCCCACAACTCCCATTTCCAACCCCCACAGTTCCTTACCTCCTACATTTCCCTTCAGAAAAGAGCAGGCCTCCCAGGAATATCAACCAAACACAACTTAACGGATGCAATAAGACTAGGCACAAACCCTCATATCGAGACTGGACAACTCATAGGAGGAAAAGGGTCCCCAAAGCAGGCAGAGGAGTGAGAGATGCCACACTCCCGCTGTTAGGGATCTCCCAAGAACACCCAGCCACACAGCCATAGCATATACGCAGCGGAGCAGCTGCTAAGTGGATCCTGTAAGATGGTGATAAGACCGTGATTCTTGACCACCAAAAGACTCAGGGTCTGCTCAACATGGGGGATATGACTTTTCCAACCCAACACAGAGAAAGGGCTATGATTGGTTGAGAGAGACTAGACAGAGTTGCAGCAGAGACTGGTAGGAGCCCCAAACGAAACAAACACCTGCCTTACCACTGGGCCAAAACCTCAGCAGAGACAAGGAAAGCCTTAGGAGCCACAGCAGTCTGCCCCTTGCTTTTAGGTAGAACACAGGAAAGCTATGAGCCTCCAGGTAGTTCCCCTCTCTGGCTGACAGAGTGGAGCCGCAAGGTGAAGAAGCACAATGACTCTATACGTATTCTATGTTGACCGAAAGGTTTCCTTGGACTTAATGAACCACAACCTAACTAATATGTAAACCTACACTGGAAGTGACTCAGTCACAGTGGCTGAACAGCCAGCTTCTGGTGGAGCATCCTAAAGCTGCTAAAACATGACTACACAGCCCAAATACCAGCCGTAGCCAATCAGATTGCTCTTGCAGGCCATTTCCTGTTCTCTGGTTTGAAGGCAACCTATGTGTAAGGTAGGGTGTTCTGAACCTTTTTTTTTTTTTTTTCTACTCAGGTTAGTGACTTGTTTTCCTGTGCAGATAAGCTATGCTAAATTCAATCTGTCTAATTTTTCTTTCCTAACATTATGAAATCAGCAGATGAATAGACTTCTTACTTTTTCTTTGGGCCAAATGAATCCTGGGCCTCTAAGAAGCTGAGTGATGGAGGGGTTCTTTGGGGTAGCAGTACTTAACACTCGAGCATGTGTGTGTGTGTGTGTGTGTGTGTGTGTGTGTGCGCGCGCGTGTGTGTGTACGTGTGTGCCATGTGTGTTATCTATATGTTCATGTTAGGTATTTGCAAGTATTTGATATTAGCATGTGTGCATACAGTTGGAATACACATGTATGTAGTACACATATGTTGGTGTGTGCACTTGTGCACCTGGATAATTTCTCTGTGTGTGCACACATGTCTATGTCTATCAGGAGGTCTTAAGTTTCATGTCAAGCAAATAATTTTCACATCCCAAATTTTCTATGCCCTCTCTAGTTCCCTCATTGATGCAGAGCACCATCAGCCAACCACTCCTTCCAGGCTAGACTTCAACATGCTGGCAAGATGACTCCTTTCCTTAGGAATATTGTTGTACATTTAAAAACGTGGCTTGGAAATGAAGACAGTAGTAGCTTGTCATTCTGTGTTGCCAGAGTAAAGTAGTCCGTTTATTGCTCAAGCCGCAGGGCAAGACAGCCAGAGCCTAGTTGCTGCTCTGCAAGGCAATGTGAAGAAAGCAATCTTGTGTACTCAATACACAAACACTTGGCTTTGTGGACCAAAGTCTCAGAAAAATTACGTCAACTTACTTACATGCTACATGGAGCTGGGTTTGAGCATACGTGGATTCTATGTTCAGCTTTTGTCCCATCCTTGTGATGTTCCGATATGCCAATGCAAATACCCCCAAATCCAAAGCAGTCAGCAACCTGCCACTCCTCTGGTCAAAAGCTGTTCAGGGATGGGCTGGTCAACCCATGTTTTATCATCAATTGCCTAGAGAAAGGACGAGTGAGGGTGATTATCAGAGTAGTTTCTGAAGGAGGGCCAGAAGGCAGGTCAGGCTTGGCTCTTAAATCAAAAACAGTAGAACAAAATAGACAACTTCCCTTGTAATTACGGGAGTGCCTCCCATGGCTCAGCCACCAAGCACACACTTCAGGTGAATTGCATTCCTTGGAAATCAGGCTGCCAGGGACTTGTCCTGAGGGGGGCATCATGGAGAAGCCTGACTGGGGCTCCGTGGTTCCTTTCATCACCGCAGAGCTGGGGTTTGATGAATTTTCCATGCCGTGTAAATTTAAATGGGACTATGACCCACTTTTTCCCTTCTTTTACATTTTTTCCTGGCCTGTTAACAAAGATTTAATGACCTTCTAATGCTTGGGGCGCTCTTTAAAAACCACTGTCGGATTACCACTTGGTTTGTAAAAAAATTAATCTTTCTTTGGTTTGCTGCCCTTTCCCTCCAGTAAGAGGCACCGCTGTGTTCATCTCCCTACCTTGGGCTTGAGGGCTCCGCCTTGGTGAAGGGAGATCCGTGAAGCACTGGGGCCCCACTGGAAACATTAAGGAAAGTGAAGGCTGCCTATTTTGCTCTCAGGAAAGAGCTTATTCGTCTAGTGCCACAACAATACTCTCATTCCCTCTCTGAAGACTCTGTGTGAGTCAAGGAGGGGTGGGGCTAGCTGCAGCCAGCTAGGGACTTCTGAGATCTTTCTCCCCATTAGTCCCATGTTGAGACAGGCCATAGTAACAACCAGGAGGAAGAACCTAGGGAGTGTCTGTGGTTCTGATTTGCTGAAAGATTTCAATAGCCCTCCACCCCATGGTGGCTGTGAACTCATGGCCTTTTCCTTGCTAGGTAAAGGCTCTACCACTAAGCTATGTCTTCAGCCAACCACAGATTACTCTTAAATTGGGTGGGCTATAGTTTTAGTGATTTTTAAATGGGGGAAGAATACAGGAGAATCCTTACAAGTCCGTGAAATGGTACAGACCATGTAATTTCTAGCTCTGGTAAACCCTGCAAAGATGGAAACCCTACCAAGTACTCCCATATTTTCCAGACACCTACATATCATTCAGCCCCAAACAGTCCCCAGCCCACTTCCGCTTGGAAGCCATCTTGTCTCTCTCAGAGCTCCCATGGCTGCCGCTGGCCCGCCTGCCGGTTAAATGGAAACACCCCTGCGTTGCATTCCGCATCACCATTCTCCACAAGGCTGCACACTTCCCGGTGGCGCCCTCATCCTTACATTCCTCCCACGGTACACAGTGGGGATGCTTGTTAACCGGCAGGAGGTGGGTGGTTCGTGGAGTGAACAGATTCACAAATCTCTCTTGACTCCTTCTCTCTTCAATCAGAGCGCGGCAGGCTGCAGATCAGGTCCCTGAACGGGAGAAGGATGCTTAAACACCACAGGCTCCAAAACAGTTTTCCCTGTTAGCTAAGAGGAACGGACTTTACTGTTAGGCAGGCTTTGTTCTTAGAATGTTTTTTAGGGTATTTTTTTTTTTCACTAGAAGAGCCAATATCTGCTTTAAAATGAGGTTGGAAGCGGAATGTCTGTGTTATTATTGCAAGCTCCCGCAGAACTCAATGGTCTCGTGGCCATAAATCCTGACACACTTGGCCTTATCCCAGCTTGTTGTTAGTCTTCGGGAGGCACTCAGTGAATTTCTAAGAAAATGTAAAGGGAAGGAGGAATAAATTTAATCACACTTTACCCTCCATCAATGAGTAAAGGTTTTAGTACATCCCCATTTGTGTAAATCCAACCTAGAGAAGAAAGGATGTGAGAATGAGCAGCCGGCAGGCACCAAGGCTACTTCTGGCTGGTTGGTTAGAATTATGACAGAGGCGGTAACAAAAAACCAATAAACTAACAAAAATGTGGTTTGTTCTGTGGCCGTGTGGAGACACAGCTAAGTAGAATTGTTCTAGTGAAATATAAATGTGGGTGACGGCCATCAACTGCTTGAAGGGTTCCAAAGTAATGCTTAGACGGAAATGAGTGGTTTCATGCCTGAATCCAAATTATAGAGTTCTCAGCCAAAGTGCAACTGGCTGTTGACCTTGGATTGGAGATGGGAGCATATTAACAAGATGGCCGGGAGGTAATCCCATGCCTGTGGTCACACAAGCTTTATACACAGTATCATCTGGCAAAATGGTAGAGTCATAGTGTATGTGGATAGTGGAAAATGCTTTGCCTTTGGTGTCTAGAGTCCTGGGTAACTTTTCTGACTTTGCACCCCTCGAGCTCTGTCCTCTGGGAAGCTTTGCTCACCTTCCTGCTGTGGAGTTTGCAGGGACCGCATAGTTAATTGTACCAACATGCATGTTCTGTTAACCTCCTCTGGGTCAGAGCTGTTCGTTTTTGGTTTCCCAGTGCCTAGCAGAATGGTAAGGCACAATATGCCTGTTCCGGGGATGTTTTGAAATGATGGGGTTAGGGAAGATAGGGCTGATGGTCAGATGGAAGATAGGGCTAACTGTCAGCTTGACACAGTCTAGAATCACCGGGGAAGGTCTCCATCGGGGGCTGCGTGCGTTGGCTTGACCTCTGGGCATGCCTGTGAGGATTGTCTTAATTAATTTAATTGACACGGAAAGGCTTAGCCCACTGTGGGTGACACTATTTCCTGTGCAGGGAGTTTGGAAGTGTAGGAGGGAAGCAGGCATGCACACATTTGTTTTCTAGCTGCCCTTGATCATGAAGCTGCCCGAAGTTTCCGCCTTGACTTCTCCACAGTGGCAGACTTTAAACCCAAGCAACCCTTTATTCCTTAAGCTTATTGTTGTCAGAATATTTTATCCCAGCAACAGAAATAAGAGGGTTACTTGCTAACCTTTGCAATTTAAAGATTTTTTTTTCAAATTGAAAATTGAAGCTCAGACTTTAAATCTTAGGTTCAACAGTTTTCAAGGAGAAACCACAGGGCTAATGTAGGAGAATTTCCCCTTATGTAAAGGGCAGTGATTTAGCCTCTGTACATGACATATACTATAAGAACCAGTAGACTGTGATTCCTCTGTCAGATTCCTGTGTCCTGTGTCGAAAACTTACTGTCCCTGTCTTTGCTACCACAGTTTCTGGCACTTTTTTCTCTGAATTCCACACTCCCTCTATCTGACTATATTACTTCCTCCCATGCATTAAGTTTCTTTTCTCTTAACTTGGGCAGATGCAGTGGTTCTATTTTCAAAAGATATTATAAATGTCAGTTTTACACACACACACACACACACACACACACACACACACACGGAACAGGAAAAGAAAAGACAGTTTTTGTTTTTGTTTTTACCATTCCAGATATTACCCATTTAACCTAAATGTCTTACAAGAAAGGTCCTCCAGCGTCTCAGTTTCTCCCTTGAACACTCTCAACCCTCTTCAGTCTACTGCTCTCTTCCTCTGTGCCGTTAGAGCAGCACCCGAGAAACTTAGGGGTCGTTTCTTATATAAACAGACAGAATTCTGTTCAGCCTCATTCCTCAGCCCATCTTTCTCAACATCCAGGCCGGTTCTCTCCAAGTCTCTATTCACCGTGCAAGCCCTCACCCACATTTGCAGTTGTCTGATTCCTCATGGCTTTTGGGGGCAATTCAAGCCCAGCACAAGCCAAAGCAGTTCATTTTTTTTTTCTTTCTGCCACAGAATATCTTAAGCTTTTCTATGTTTTGTTTGTTTGTTGTGTATGTGTTTATGGGGAACCTTGACCATATCGAAGCTATGAAATGCATAAAAGCTCACTTCCATACTGAATCCTTCAGAAAATCCGTGCCCAAAATTTGGCTTGATAGAATTTATCAAAGACACTCACTATTTGCTCAAATTATGTATCCTACTTATAAACATGTCAACAGTTTATTGTAACTTTTAGGAGGAAGACTGAATTGCTTAGCAAAGCTTTCACAGCTGCTACCCCAGCCCATTTGTTGAAGAGCCTATCATTTCTCTGATGTCAAAATCATTACTATTTAGATTGATTGCTGAAAGATGTGTTTGATTTCCATCATTTTTATCTGCAGTGTTTTGTGTTTTTCTATTCCTCTCTTAACAACTATTCTAGCATGATTTCTTCTTTCTTGTGGCCTCATGAATGCACTTCTTTTTTTTCTTCAAGCATCTTTTGTAGATACGGCTTCTTGATCACAAATTTCTTTAGCCTGTTTCCTATCAGGAACATCTCTATTTTCCCTTAAAGTAGGACACTTTTGCTGGATATAGTGGTGTATGTTGGCAGTTGTTTTTCAGATCTTGAAATACATTATTCCAAGCCCTCCTAGTTTTTGATGCAGAATGTACTGTTATTCTCATTCACCTATGTCTGTGTGTGGCTAAATGTTTCTCTTTTGCAGTTCTTTGTTTTGTTTTGTTTTGTTTTCCAGACAGGGTTTCTCTGTGTAGCCCTGGCTGTCCTGGAACTTGCTCTGTAGACCAGGCTGGCCCCAAACTCAAAGATCCACTTGCCTCTGCCTTTGGAGTGCTGGGATTAAAGGTGTGTGCCATGACATCCAGCTGTTTTGCCGATTTTAATATATTTCCTTTGATTTGTATATATTGTGTACAGAACTATACCAGGAGAAGGGCTTCGTTTCTGGTCTTGTCTGTTTGATGTCTTAAATGCTTACTGCACCTGTATGGGCACTTCATTCTCCACACTTGGGAAACTTTCTCATATAATTTTATTGAAAAATACTTCTAATAGCTGTAGCATACAGTTCTCCTTTTATGGTCTTTTCTTGGTGTCTCACTAGGTTTCACCTGTTCTGTTCACACTTTATCAGTTTACCGCTGTTGTTTTCTGAATGTTTCAGCTCCTCTACGTTGTCTGAAGTTCTGATAATCAGAATGGATCGTCATGACCCATTCTGTTAAGAAGGATTTCAAAGAGCTGATTTTTTTCCCTTTCCAGCGTTCTAGTATGCATTCCATCGTACAGCATTTCTATCTCCTTATTGAATTCTGCTGCCATTTTCTTATTGACTTCCTTCTTTCGCCTGGCTGTTTGTGTTCTCTTAGAATTTATTTAGGAGTTTGTGTCTGCTTTGATTTCTTTGAATATAATTATAATAATTCATTTGTAGTCCCTGGGGTTTCGTTGAATTCATTCTAACTGGAGGCTTTTAGTGAAGAACTGTAATTTCTGGTGGAGTCATGTTGCCTCTGTTTTTCACATTTGTTATGATTTTGCATTGAGGGTAGGTCATTGGTTAATGTTTTTAAACAACAATTATTTTTTAATTTCGGTATTTGCGATACTCAAATGGGACTAGGTTGGGTGAGACTGAGGTGTCCCTTTCCTCCTCTGAACTACACTGGGGGAGACCAGGCTCAGTCCTCACTTCCCTGGGAGAATACTGTTTCCGGTAAAGTCATGATGAAAGAGTAGTGTGGTCGAATAAAAACAAGCAAGTGTTAAATTCCAGTCATTTTAGGGAATAAAGAGACACTACTACTGTGCGCAGTGATATGTCAGTTACTGTAACTATGAGAGCAAAGCGACAGGCAGAGTAAAACCAGTGATTATTGTTGGATTGGTAGAGGAAAAAAATAGGGGTAGGTAAGAAAAAGGGACAGAAGAGACAAGGAGGGTGAAGATGAGGCAGTTTTGGCTAAAGGCAGAGGGAAGGAAAGAAGTGAAAAGTACAATCAGAAAACTCTAAACAGCTGTCAAGAGGTTGAGGCACTGCAAATCAGGCCAGTCTGTGTTCCTTGGGAAGACTTATCAAAAGTATCGTGGAAAGTATAGGGCGGTAGAATAAATAAGATTAGAAATAAGAAGGGGAGAGAGAAAGGATGAGGAGCTAGCAGGGCAGGGATAGACTACTAAAGGTTTGGTATTAAATAAAGGAGGAATTCCTGTGAGAGAGGAGAGGGGTCGGTAGGGGCACAGAATGGCAGTGTAGCCTGGCTGGTTGCATTTTTGACTGTCTTACGGTTCCTTCTCAGGTCTCAGGTGCTTACCACACACTGGGCCATCCTTTGCAAGGTCTCACCATGGATAACAGTGCCCACTGTGTATGGTCCTTCACAGCTCAGATCACGGCTTCTGGTTGAGCTTACAGATGGCCCTGTAGGAGTGCTGATGAGAGCAATGGCGAGCTTCCATGTAGCTCCTCCTAAGGCTTGGCATCTGTGTCCCGGCAGACTCTGGCTCTGAACAGTGAGAACTGGGCCACACTTTGATCCAGAGTTTCTTCCCCTCCATCAGGAGGTGTTCTGCTGTCTGGGTTTCAGCATGCTACGCAGTTTGTTATCTCCTGGGAGTGGAACCATGGAGGGCTGGGCTCACCAACTCTCTGGTCCAGCATCTGTCCTCTGAAGGCACTGTCTCACTTCTCTTCTGTTGGCTGTGAGGCAAGAGTGTTTTTCAGTGTCCGTCCATCTGCTGCTGCATACAGCTTTTGTCTCCCCGACTTGAAATGACCGCTGTTGAGAACAGGCTAGAAGAGGGCAGAGCCCTTTTTCTTTCAGGCCAGTTGAAGGGAGGCTGAGGCAGCCTGTGGTGGAGGTGGCCCGGATGCTGTGAGATTTAGCCTGGACCAATGGTGAGCATTCTTACAGACTATTTTTTGGCAGACGATTTTTGTTTGATTTCTTATGATTTCTTGAGCAGGGACAAAATATCTATTTCTTGTAAAGCTTCTGGTAAATAAAAATTTGCATGTAAAGCCCATAGCCCAATAAGTTGTTTCAATTACTTCTATTACCGGGTATTAGGAATTGCCATGTCCTGGTTAGGATGCTGGCCTAGAAGGAGTTTCAGCATTCACTCAGTTGTCTACCAAGAAAGCATCAAGTCAGTCATTTCAGCGCATTCCCCGCCTGTGCTTGCTTGAACTGCGTGGATGTGCGCCACTTGCTGGGATAAAGTCTGCAGATCAGACTCAAAAGGGTCCCGTTTCACATTAAGTTCAAGATGCGGGAACACCTGCAAAATGAAAGGGCGCGCAGAGGTGGGTACTGAGAGAGGTTGTTTATAAGAACTAACATCACTCTCCTACAAGAAGCTTGGATTCTTTTCTGGACTTAAAATGAATCTTGTGGGATAATGTTTTGATAAGTTGAGTGGTTGTGAATGAGGACCATGTGGGAGCATCTTTTCTGGAAAGGGGATTTGGATGCTTAAATATAATGGGAAAAAGATGCTTGGGGCAGATGCATTTTGAGCTTGGACGGACTCACAACTTGTAGCATCCCATCAATGTAAGTGTCATAGCTGCCCAACCGTCCCCAGTGACCAGAATGCTCTCTTCCACATGCCACTCTGCTGATGGACACATGAGAAAACACACCGTTCAGGCTGTCAGAAACACCGAGTATGGCATGTTTCACCCTGTAGGTGACAGTGCCATTTGCTCCTGCCACTGTATCCACTTACATTCTTGCTGAATGCCTAATGCTTCCCAGGTGCTTTCTGTTCCAGCAGGTTCTCTGAGGCAGGCAGATTAGGAAAGAATCAGATTTCTGCTTTACAATAGGTTGGTGCTACATGTAGGGCCCCTCCGTGTTGTGTGCTCCTTTCTGTCAGTGAGACATAATGAGACATAAATTCGTATCTCCCCCATGGGTCAGCACACTGAGACCATCTTCATGAGCACCTTAACCTGATATTTTCAGTAAGTATAAAATAAGTTTTGATCAAGCTGATTATTTCAACTGTTCTATTCTGTATGCATGTGTTGTTGGCAAATCTTGCCTTAATAATAATACTGATACTGAGCTGGGCATGGTGGTGCATACCTTTAATCCCTTGGGAGGCAGAGGCAGGTGGATCTCAGTGAGTTCGAGGCCAGCCTGGTCTACAAAGCAAATTCCAGGACAGCCAGGGCTACGCACAGAGAAACCCTGCCTCAAACCACAACAACAATAATTTCTTCCAGGATCTTTAAAGGAAAGGATCAAATCTCAAGCAGATCATCAACAGGCCTGCAACAGAATGAGGGAAGACCTGGCTTAAGCTCCAGCCACTCCAGAACTGCAGAGCTAGCTCAGCAGTTAAGAGCACTCGCTGTTCTTCCAGAGAACCCAGTTGGGTTCCCAGCAATCACACTGGAAGGCCCAGAACCTCCTGTAACTTCAGTTCAGTTCTAGGGTATCTGGTACTCTTTTCTGGCCTTCACATGGACCTGCAAACACATGATGCATACACAAACAAGCAGGCATGTGCACATGTGTGCTCACACACACACATATAGATACACATACACAAACACATGTATGCACACCCACTGTTGCCTGTCACTTCTTTCCTCACACTTTATGAACTTGCCCAATGCTATACAGCTTTGATCCAACACCAGCTACTCTTCCTGATAAAGAAGTTACTTTACCTACATGATCAATTGCATGGTTTATTGTAAAGATTAACTGGAAAAGAAAACTGCACTTTGACTGCCAGAATGTACTCTATAAGCTTGAATGCTGTTAGCATCTAGATACAAGTTTCAGCTGGCCAGGAGGGGCTGCAGAGAATAAAGTCATAATACAAAATTATTATTTTTTTCACTACTCAAAACCAATCCAGACACAGTGACGTCTGTTATCCTTTGGTTAGGGAAGGGGTATGAGCATGAACTTCTTTGCTTCAGTTATGCAAGAAAATATGCAGAACACAACATCGACTTCTATTTCTGGGCGGACCAGTCAGTTCCTATGATGATTTAGCCGAACATAACCTAAGTAGGCCTTGGTATATTGCCTAGGCGGTGCACATCTCATTATTTTGCAGTGTCCTAGGAAGGTTTTCTGGGAAACTAGGTTGAGTTACGGCTGGCTGTGTAGGCACGGTCATTTTCATCTGTTGTCACGGCGTGCTGGGGAGTGGGTAGTCACAAGGGCGCCGTATTTCCCGTCGTAGGAGATTGCCCTGTGATGAACGGTCACTGCGTAGGGATGGGAGACTAAACTAATCAGTTGCTGGAGGGTGATATTGATGCGTGCCCATCGCTCTCACAGCAGGGGAACGGGGAAGGAGCCGGAGGAATGTCTCCTTTGAAGAGCAGGCTGTTACCTAGTTAGAGAGGGGGAGGAGGCAACGGCTCTGCCGCCACCTTTGAACCTTTGATGAGTGACCTGACATCTGGGGATATGTCCTAGATTGTTAGCACACACACAAAATCACCCAGATGCCAGGAGTATCTATGAGGATCTTAAATAGATTAGGAATGGAACAGGGGCCATCTGGAGATGGGTTTATCAGAGAACCCACGGGTGCTGGATGGCACCTTTAGGGTCGATCTAAAAATTGCTTTCTCAAAATTGTTGGAAGACACTCCCTGGAGATGACAGCTGTCCCAGGCAGCTGACTCCAGACGTCTAGAATCACCTTTGTTTGCCATGTCGCCACCCTGCCTTGGGCACCAGAGATAGAAATTCTTCCACGGGGGAATTTCTTTGCACACATAATCTCCCCGCTCTTGTTTCAGATTGCAGCTACTTGCTCCTTATATCCCGTCTCTTGAAAGAAGGCAAACGTTTGAGGTGCATGAAAGGGATGGTTGGGGGCAAGGGGAAAGCCACCAAGGCTTGGCTTTCTGCCCTGCCTTTCAGCTGGGCCTGCCCAGATTTCCTTCTCTATGGAAGGCTGATGGATCAGCAAGTAGGATCTTTTGGAGTAGGAGGATCATTGCAGGTGGATCTAAGGAATGCCTGTATTTTCAGCCACACTTTGGAAAGGAGAGCAGGTGAGGACAAGCTGGCCTCACCCTCTCTTATGGTCCCTTCCAGATCCACCCAGGCAAAGCTGAAAGAAACTGGCACCCAAGGATCAGAGGGGCCCACCCCATTTTTTTTTCATCTAAGGTGATGGAGTGGACCCTGTGTCCTCCTCGAAGCTATCCTGAGTCTCTCATTTATCCACCATTTTGAGGAGCAATACCCCCAACCGCCTTCAATGCTGGGATGCCATTAGATGAAAGGCTATGCCCAGCTCAGAGTGGCCACTGTAATCATGGAGTGCCCCCCAAGTGTTTGTTTTGTTAGCTGATCCCCTAAAAGAGCCACCGTTTTCCATAAATTAGAAACATAATTCACACTGTTAAAATTCATGACAAAATATCATTACTCCCTGGAGAAAAATATGCTTGACATTTTGAAGCATGATCATTAAGCCTTTCTCTCAAGGTGGCTACATATCACTTCCCCCTCCCCCCCCAAGAACAGAATGTTTCATTTTGTCTTTAGTTTTACTTCTGTTGTACTGGTGTGTGTGTGTGTGTGTGTGTGTGTTCTTTTCAGAAAATACCCCACAAGCTGTCTGTGGGACATTTTCTTGATTGATAGATGAGAGCTCAGCCCAGCCATCCCTAGGCAGGTTGTCCTGGGTTGTGTAAGAACTAACTTGAGTGAGCTATAGAGAGCAAGCCAGCAAACAGCATTCCTCCATGGGTCCGGCCTCTGCTCCTCATTGAGTTTCTGCTCTGACTTCCCACAATGATGGGAAATACAAGCCAAACAATCCCTTTCCTCCCCAAGCTGTTTGTTTGTACATATGCATGTATGTATGTATGTGTGTATGTGTGTGTATGCATGCATGCATGCATGTATGTATGTATTTATACTTATTTTTGATAAGTATTTTATTACAGCCACACAAAGCAATTGATACCAGAGAGTGAGTGCTGCTGAGATGGATCTGACCATCTTGGTTTGGGGGAGGCTGGTGGAAGGACTTTGAGACTTTGAGCTGGAAAAGCTGTTGAGTGCTCAGAGCTCAGTGGGATGTTCTGTAGGAACCTGGAAGAGAAGAAGGCTGGGGGAAATGCTGATGGCAGAGGCCTGGCTTGTGATGTTTCAGAGGAAGATTTGAGAGTTTTCCAAAGACTATCGGGGCCATCTGTATGTTATCTGAAATTAAGAATTAGTGGAAATAAGACCTTCTGTTCTGTCCTTGCACAATAAATGCTAGCCATCTGGGGCCAAAGAATCAGCTGTGATTAATAAGAGGTCAGGGAAGCCAAGGCTGCATCGGAAGCGGGAGGCAGAAGCTTGCAAAGTGAAAGACTCTTCCACGTGGTACTGGTTCTGGAGGTGTGAAGGGGTTATGGAGGGCAAGCAGCTGAGCCTCAGTGACATTGAAAACCCCAGGGTGTTGGGCTGATGGAGAGAAGATGAAGCTATACTAGGGTCAGAGTTCCTAAAAGGAGGCCATTGGAGACGGTGCACCTCAGTAGTGGTAGAGATTCGTGGAGATTTCTATAGAACTGTGGACTTAATTGTTTACTTTTTCAGTGATAAAAATTGAACCCAGGCTCTGGGGCATGCTATGCCAGGGTTCTCTCATGGACTCAGACCTCCATAACTCCCCTGATGACCCTTCACGTCCTTTTCTCTGAGACAGTTGTCTCACTCAGAGACCTCAGTTGGGCTGGAACTCGTTGTGTCACCAAGGCGGCCTGGAACTCACAGCCTTTGCTCCTGCCCCTGCCTCCTGGGTTGGACTATAGTGGAGCGCCATCATGCCCAGCTTCCAGTCCTTTATGATTTCTTCATTTGATTTTGGAGAAGAGGTTTTCACTCTGTAGCCCATACTAGCCTGGTACTAACTGTGTAGCCCAGTCTCCACATCTGGAGTAGCTGGGATTTACAGACGTGCAACCACACCCAGGTCACTGCTGTTTTTTATAGCCGACTCTTAAAGATTCTCCTCCCCCAAATGAAATGTATATTTTAAGTCTGTAGCTTGTTGAATATGGTTGATGTGTTAACTCAGTTAACTAACAATCCAATCAAGTTAAGGACTGCTACTATCACTTAGAAGGATTCTCCATACCCCTGCCCAGCCAGTCTTTCCTTGTCCATCCCTGGCCAGCCATCTGCTGATGTGCTTTCTATCACTCCCTTTGAGCTTTGCCTTCTCTAGAGTCTCATGTAAATGGAAACACATAGTGCGTGGGGGTCTGAGCTCCTGCTCTGTATTGTCTTTGGCTTTGATAATCGTTGGTGTCATTTTTGCTCCTTGGCTCTTTTATTTTGAATAAGCAGTAAGCCATTGTGAATACCTGCCCCGATTAATTTAAATGATCTATTCCTATATCTAAATCTTCATTAAGTCTGTAAACGCTCCGGAGCAGCTTTTGTACCTCACGGAGCCTGAGCACAAAGTATGTGTTCGATAACTTTTTCTTGGATGAAAGAATGACCAGGTATACTGTGGGGACATGACGTGCCCCTCTCTTGGCTGGATTTACACCTCCCTGTTGAGATGCAGATAGCAGCTGGACCTGAGAAACATCAGCACAAGAGGATGATGTGTGGTTGTATATAAATAGTTGATATCTTTATTCCCTTGGGCAGGGTCCCCATGGGCTTTCCTTCTGACCCTGGGAAATGCAGGGGTAAGCTGAGAGGCTTGTCAGAAGCCGGCGAGGGAGAGTGAATTGTCTTGAAAGTGAGACAGGAAGGAGAGGGCCCTTTGATGAAGGAAAGCATCCTAGGCCTTCCGCTCGGGTTTTACTACCCAGGTCACTTTGGATAGGTAATTTTATACCCTCGAACCCCATCATAAATGAAGACAAAACAAACAAACAAAAACCAGGGTAGGACCCCAGCTCTTAGGTACTGCAAGCCTATTTCATACCAACAACCAGTGGGAATACACTGTCCACGAAGCTTCAAAACTCTGCCTCCATGGCCCACCCTGTTTATCCGAAAGAGCTGGGATTTGCCTGGAGCATCTCAAGAATGCTCCTGTTCTGTGCCCAGAGTTGCTCATTTAGCTCACGAGCAGGCTGTTGCTGTGGGCAGTGCTGGTCCCTGTGCTCAGGCCAGCATCCAGAGATCAAGCACCAAAAGGTTGGGCTGCTGAAACAGGCCCCAGAACCTGGAGAGGTCATCTTCCACTGGGCAGTCACCAGCAGCTGCAGAAAGGGGGCTGCGGCAAGCCAAGGCTCTGCAGTCCAGGGACAGATGCCTGGAGACATCCTTCTCCTTTGTTTCTTAAGGGGCTTGTGGGGAATATGATGAGAATGTATGGTTTTTCCCTCAGCCGCATATTATTTAATTTTATAGCTCATTTCATTGTTGGAACGAGAAGTGGTGAATCCTTCTTGATATTCTGATGAGAATATTTTTACTTATTTACTTTTTGTCATTGAACTAGGATCTTGCTGTGGGGCCATGATGGTCTTGAACATACAATCCTCCTGTCTCGTCTTCCTAAATGCTGGCTTACACATGCGCATTACCACATGTGGCCTTAAGAATAATGTTGGAACTACCCTTCCCAGAACTCACATTCCCCTGCAGCACAGTTCCCTTCTTGGGTGAGGGAAGACAATCCAGGGGTCTGCTCTTCTGAAACAAAACTGCAACTCTGTGTCAAAGGAAGCTCCATTCAGTGTTCCAGGGTACGGCATTACGAAGAACTACCTGAGGTGAGGAAATGTATAGGAAAAGAGTTGTTTTGCTTAGTATTTCAAAGGGGATAGGCTCAAGCACCATGGCGTTGGTTCTCCTGGCTGCATCGGCTCACGGTAGAAGTGCTTGTGAGAGGAAATGTCCAGAAATGAGACAGGAAGTCAAAGCTCGGGGGCGGGGTGGACTTAGATCCGCCGCTTACAGATCTCGCTCCCTCTCAAAGGTACCACACTGGGACCAAGCCAGAAACGCCCAAACCTGTGGGGAGTGGTCACAGCCCAAGCGTAGCTGTGTTATCTGCTGTTTCTGGATAATTGTGCGTTTGTATTTTGTGCTGTCTATGCAGTATGAACAGTCTCCCAGGACATTTTCCCTGGGCTGCGTTTGACACCCTGGAAAGCCATAAGGTAAAGGAAGCACTCACACATCCCAAATGGACACAGGGAATTGTAGGCAGGCTTGTTACTTTCCCAGTACGCTCGGGCGATGCAATAACAGACCGGGGTGAATTGGTGTAGCTGTCTTTCATCTTAAGTGAGCTACCACAGCAGAGGGTGATATTCAGCACTGACAGGCTACGTGCCAGCCTCTCAGCTTCTACGGGCTTTCTTGTCTACCTGTAAGACAAGGGTGAAAGAAAGAATTTTGACACCCCCCCGTCTGTGTCTAGCCAAGACGCTGGGTCACACTGCCACGTGCAAGATTGGAAAGACACAGGGAAAATGCAGGGAAGAGGGGAAGACCGTGAGAAATGCTGAGTAGAAGTGTGTGCGGGAGAATGGAGTGCTTACTAGGGTTTATCTGCATTATCGTCACTGTTGCCATCCCCACACCTGCTGTATCTTGATCTCTGGCTCAGGAGCTCTCAGGAGGGAACTGAGCGACACTGAAGTCCAGCACATATGAGAGCCTGAGAACACATGGGACACGTTAACTACTGCAGTGACTAGGCAAAGAAAAGAAAGTTGTCTGGCAGCCTTGCCCAGCTACAAGCTAGCAACATGGAACAGGAACAAGGAAGCCTAATTAACTTGAGAAAATTATGTGTGAAAAAATATTAAAAGTCATAACATAGCAAACAACAGACAAACAGAGGCAGTAGGAAGATTGTAACTGAAGACAAAAAAAATTACATGATAGTCCAAGGAAATGTTTTCAGATGGAAAAATGAAGAGGAAGGGAACATAAAACATCCAGAGAAAGCCTGTCATACAGGGGCCAGTTAACAGAGGTCTCAAAACTAGAGAGAAAAACTGAGAGAGAGAGAGAAACATTTGAAAAATGAGAGACAAATATTCCCTCAAATTAGAATAAGAAAAGAACTACTGAGGACATATCAGAAAAGCTTCTCAGGTTTGGAGAAATAGCTCAGCGGTCAATATCATGCACTGTTCTTACAGAGGACCCTAGTTCGGGTCCCAGCATGGAGGTAAGGTGGCGCTGAACTGTCTATAATTCTAGATCCAAGGGGATCTGATGCCTCTGGCCTCCACAGACACCTGCATTCATGAACACATACTCTGATTCCCCACCCCCACCCCACACATATGTACGGAATTTTGAAATCATAAAAAATTGAAAAGAGGGAGATTTTAAAAAAGAACAACAACAAAACCCCTATGTTTGTTATAGGGGAGATACAAGAACATGAACCAACAACAAGAAAGTCCTAAGATGCTGCTGAGAAGAGGTTGATTTGTTCAGAAAGATCAGACTGTCATCAGAGTTTCAAGGACAACAGAAGACGAAGAAGAAGAAGAAGAACAAGAACAAGAAGAAGAACAAGAAGAAGAACAAGAAGAAGAAGAAGAAGAAGAAGAAGAAGAAGAAGAAGAAGAAGAAGAAGAAGAAACAAACTGAGTAGGTCAGTGACAGTATGTCACGGAGACACGACACTGATCTGTGCTTCAAACTCAAGCTCATAACTAAAATGACAGGCAACTGGATGGTTTTTCTTGGCTTACTCTTAAACCGTCCTCAGCCTTTGACTGGAGAAGTGACCTCTGACCTGGCGCCTGCATCACCCAGAGCTGGCTGGAAATGCAGAACCTCGGCCCTTTCTGCTCTGTGGAGTCCTAATGTACATGGAAGTCATTCTATGGTTTGTGGCCAATTAATATTTGCACACTGCTGGTCTCCAGCACTCTCCTCTTTGGAGGTAGAGTGAGCCTATAGCAATGTCCTGGTACCTGCCCAGACCCTGAGATGAGCCTGACCCCTATGTGCACTAGGTACCCAATGTATCTCCTCCCACATATGGTACCTGGATGTCAGCATTTAACTTGTATGTTTGGATTCCCTTTTTTTTTAGCTCTCACACATGTTGGATTGTACAATGCCAACAGCCAATCATCTTAGATACACCAACGGTCAGCACCATGGCACTGTGGTGTCAGCTGAGTCTGGTAAAAGGTCAAGGTGGATTTTCAAAACTGTGGAGAATGGATGGCTCACTCAGCAAACTGTAAAGTCGGGTGCCTACAGCGGTTATATGTGATTTTCCTGGTTTCTCAAGGCATCCATGGCATGGGCCTCTGAATCAGAGAGACCATTTCTTGGTCATTGATTTAGCAAATATAGTCATTCTTCTGTGTGCCTGGGTTCTACAGCCACAAATTTAATTACCTAAAAATGAAAAAAAAAATCTTAAAAATATACATCTGTATTGCACATGTATGGATTTTTTCCTCATCATTGTTTCCTAAGCAATATAGCATCTATGCAAATGGCATTTATATTTTTGCAAACATAAATTATGTCAAAATGATTTTCAGCATATTCAAGTCTGTGTAAGTTATGTGCAAGCAGCATGCCATATATGCAAGGAACTTGAGCATCTCCTGGTGCTAGAAGCTGCAAGGTGTTCTTTAACAACTGTCTGCAAATGGATAAACTATTTATTGAGCACCTAGTATGCTCTAGGCGCTACTGCTAAGAATGGTGTAAAAGCACCAGGAAGGCGCCTTACTTTTAAATACAGCTCTCAGCATCTGACATGTGAAACTCTGGGAAACAGGAGTAAGATAGTTTGTGAACAATCTTTATCAGGTCACATTAAGTCATGTATTTCGTGTTTGTAGGTAGCTTTTGTTCTCCATCCCTGAATTTTGGGTGCATGGGTCTTCAATTTGTCATTTATTCCTAGACAACAAGGCATTTGCTTTCAGGTGGTCAAGGACCCCTGAGCCCTCCAGGCACAGGTCGTTAAGAAGGTCACTCTGGAGCTCTGACATGGGCTCAGACAGCCCTAGTACTTTACCCAAGATGCTGTGGTTTTCCTTTGCCCCATGTGCAAGGAAGCAAAGACAGACAGGAGAATGGACACATGCCTTCGCCTTCCTAGCTATACCCAAGCAGAAAGGTATCCAGTAGACAGGAAGTGAGTAGCCCTGACTTTAAAAGCTAACCCCATTTAGACATCATTTCACACTAAGAATGGATTTAAAGGATATTGAAAAAAAGTGAATGAAAAGGAAGAGAAAGAAAGGAGAGGGAAGGAGAGAGGGAGGGTTTAGGAGAGAAGAGAGAAAGGGAGCACCGAGGGGTCTCACCCCCGCTGTGCTAGGTCCTGGCACCTCGACAAAGTGGATGCTCAGATCAGCCCCTCAGATTCCAATATGCACCCTCCACCTACTCGGTACTTTGTTCCCTAGAGCTCTGGGCAAATCTGTCCTCATTAGGGGTGCTGAAGACAACAGCAATGTTTGTAGGAGCATGCATGTATGTGCAGGGTTGTCTACAGCTGTGGCACATTATTTAAACACACGCACACATGCACACACACACACACACACACACGACACAGACACACATACTCTAACATTCTCCTCGTGCAGAGAAAAGAAAAACCATCCAGAACTTGTTCCTTCCTTCCTCCATTCCTCCGTCTTTTCCTTTCTTCCTAGGTATTTCCTTTCTTCCTCCTCCTCCCATTTTTCTTTCGTCTGCCATCTCCTTCTCTGAAATCTCCAAGTATCGATCACATTCTGAATGTGCCGTTGCATGTAATTCCCTCAGGGAGAAGGAAGGAAAGCTTTGTCCTGGTGGCATCAGAACACATCTTTCTTTGGCAGTTTCTGTTCTATGGCACAACGGGTAAATTACTGCCGGGAACTGATTAACCCAACTGAGTGTCTTCTGCTGGAGCTGAGTTGGGATTTGTTTCCTGACTTCTGAAGGGGCTTCCAGGCTTAAGGAGTGGAGGACTTCTCACAGAGGGCACCATTCAGATTCAAAAGGCTTTTCCTGCCAGGCAATCATTTCCAGACTTGCCCACGCAGAAGAGCTTGGGGGAAGAGTGGAACAGAAGGTGGTAATTTGCTAAGAAAGGAAGGAAAAACAATGATATTTATTTCATTGCATTGTCTCGTGTTCTGGTAGGGGGTAAATTACAGGCCTGCTGACTTCAGCGGTGAGGGTTTGCCCCAGACAGCTTCCTGTGCTGGGGGCTTTGCTGTTGGAGGCAGCACGGCATGGAGGAAGCCCTCCTTTGTCGCCCCTGAGGTGTCGCATGCCAGGCACCTCCAGAAGGACCGTTCAGCTCAGCTCCTGCTGCTCATGCTCGATTTATACTGCCTCCAATACGAACAATAAAACAAGAAAGGGAAGTGCTGCAATGCTACCAATGAGAGCAGGAGACAGGCAGCAGTTCCAAGGTCCTCTTACAGCCCATCGTTAATCTTTCCAGCTGCCTGGGTGGCATCCGTATCACTAGTGCTCTACGCATGAGCAAATGGACTTCCTGACCCCACCACCTGACAAAGGCTCCTCTGGACTTAGAAGGAACTAAGTCTTCTGGGTCTCGAGGGTCACGCTGTAGCTGATAACCATGGCCCGGCGGACCCACTTGTCCCTGTAACCCACACAGACCCCACCCCCACCCACTGCCTCCCTGTCCTGGGGATCTGTGGTCAGTAAGAACAGAGACTGTGAGCCCTGGCCAACTTGAACCTGACTGCAGCTTGCACCACTGGGGATCAGAGGGACTCTCTAGCACTCCGGCCTTCACGTTCCTCACTCTTCATTTGGGGAACATAGTTTGTGAGGCTTAGAGAAAGAAGGCCAGTGGACAAGGCACCAGCACACAGCCAGAGCCCCAGGCCGGGCCGGGCTACGGTGTGTTGTCTCATGGGACTTGTGAAAGACCTTAATGAAAGACTGTGTTTCCAATCACCCCCACGCTTTTTGCAGGAGAGAGGAGGGGCAGGGGGAAGCAGAAAGGGAGAACTAAGTGGGCATGGTGACGCTGGCCTCCAACGTCAGTGTTCTGAAGCAGGAGGACTGGGATTTTTGAGGCCAGCCTGTCTCAAAAACAGAACAAGGTAACGGCAAAAAGAACACGAGAATTAACCCTGTGACCCACATCCAGGCACTGGCATTTCACACCTGGGTCACCCTGAGTCAGTCACACCTTCTCTGTCCACCTCACAGTGTTGAAGGAATTCAAGAGAGCAGACAGGCAGCAGGCACTTCAGTCACCGGAAGCTTCCAGATGAAGCTGAACTGCCTCTACTCTAACCGTTTCGTTCTGGAATATGTATTTCTTTTGAAAGACCCTCTGAGGCAGTGGCTCTCAACCTGCCTCAGAGTCATGAGTCCTTGGAAGGGTGTGTTCAAATGACTCTTCCACAGGGGTCACCTAAGACCATCAGAAAACACAGATATTTGCATTGCGATTCATAACAGTAGCAAAATTGCAGTTATGAAGTAGCAACAAAAATAATTTTATGGTTGGGGGGTCGCCACAAAATGAAGAACTGTATTAAAGAGGTGCAGCCTTAGGAAGGTTGCGAACCACTGCTCTGGTATAATGAAGGTATAAAACCTTCACTCTAAAACAGGTCAGGACTTCCTTTGCTGGGAGAGACTGCTGCATGTCCATTCCCTGTGCTCAGGGCTCTGGGAGTTTCTGCCTCTCTCACAGAGGTCTCTAATTTGGGGTACCAGAGGAGAGGGCTAGACCCTTCCTCCATCCCAGTGATAAATGCTTTCCAAACGCAGCTGCCCATCTTCAAATAAACCGGCCCCCGTGACCAGGTATTTGTGAAAGGTTAATTGAAGGAGCGTTCCAAGCTTTCAGGGAAGCTCAACCAGAGGCGTGATTGCCCTGGGTGCAATTCTCCCACTCCTCGTATCACTTCTGCTGGCACTCATCTGATGATAAAATGCCAGCTCTCTGTTACTGGCATTTGACCTTTAAATGGCAAAGAGCCACTTTGTCATCAGATAGAGTCATGAGCAATCACAAAGGAGGAGACGGCGTCGGAATACTAACTCATGTAAGGCTGGCACAATGGAAACTCCATAGACTCAAGCAGGGCTTCCTACTGGAGAATGAGGGAAGGCAAGGCTTTGGACTTCCTCCCTGCCTCTTCCAGGCAGCACTGCATCCTTTACTGACAGCCTGCTGGGTACCTATCCAGCACAGCTTGTTTTCTGTCAACTCTGTTGTCTTTTTTGTTTTGTTTGTTTTGTTCTGTTTGCTTGAGACAAAGTCTTACTCTGTAACTCAAGAAACCTGGACTTCACTGTGTGCCTCACAGTGGCCTAGAACTCACAGTAATCCTGCAGCTGCTGCAGCTGCCTCAGCGCTGGGATTACAGGTGTGACTTTGGCTTTACAATTCCCTTTTCCTTGAAATCCCTCCTTTCCATCCCTTCCTTTTATCCAAGAGTTAGGTAGTGGCTGTGGGCATGTAGCTGTGCATGTGGTCCTGTCTCCTTGTGCCCCTTGAGGTGAACGTTGAAAACACCTCAGCATGGCACTAAAGTGTCTCCTGCAGGAATCCATCAGGCAGCCGAGGCAGTGGCATGACATTCAGGAGGTAGAGTGAATCTCTGCCTTCAAATTGTCAGCTGCTCTGCCAAGCCACTTAGCCCCCGGGTATCTCCACTCTCCTAGCTGTGACTGGCATCACCTCAGCTCCTAATGGGATTGTGTTCAGGAATACCTGACGCCTTGTAAAGCACGTGGGAAAGTATGAGGCAAGGCACGCAACGCTGATCTTAAATCGACTTAAATCGAGCTTGATATGGAGAGAAAAAGAAGCCGGAGATGGAGGGGAAGGTAACAGACCCCAAACAACCAGACCCTTTTAGGGTTCACACCACAGAATCAGAGGCAGCTGTGCAATGCACAAAAGGAGAATGCTTGGATCGCTCTGAAATGCAAGCTTTCCCTGTTTGCTCTCTCAGGATTCAAAGGTGACAGCGCCCCTCTATCGTGTGTCAGAGGACCTCCTACTCACAGCCATTGCCTTTAGTCTCCTCCGCTCTCCATGCTCACCTCTTCATGCAGAGATTGCTACAGAGAAAGCTCTTTATTATTTTTAAGGAGATGTTGAATTCGTTGTTCAAAACCTTTGCTTGAAGCCCCAGCATTAAACTTGAGCTTGCATCTGTATCTCAGATCAGTGTGCTCAAAGGCCTGGATGCAGTTCGCCACACTGAACAGGGGTCTAGAAGCTGTGACACTACACTAAGCAGCACCTACATTTACGATCTAAAATATGTCAAAGACAGCAGACAAGTAACGCCGGACACAGGCAAGATTAACGTCTGTCATACGTACCGTCAATCTGTGTGGTTAGGAGATGGAAAATTCCACGATAGGGATGGTTGTCAGGATGACACGGAGCTGGGAGTGACCCAAAGCTTGTGGAAGGATGAATTTGGTTGGGGGACAGGGATAAAGAAGCTGGGTGAGCATCGTGGACTCTTGGGAGAGAGAGGGGGCTGAGGAGGTGGGGGTTACCATCCCCAAAGGCTGGCTTCATACAGTCAACTTTTCCAGCACACCGTTTACTTTTTAAATTTTAATTGTATTTCATTGCTATATAATGACATAAAATCATACATATTTGTGGGATACCACATGCTGATCTGATATAGGTATATATTGTATGGTTTTCTAATTGGTCTAATGTCTATCTCCTTGAACCCATCCTGTATACCTCATAAAAACAACCAGGATTTTAAAAAAGCTTTTTGCAATGTCAGCTGCCTCAACTATACCACCACTGTGCAACAGCACACCAGACTCTTGATTCCTCTGTGAAAGTACCATTGGTCAGCGTTTCTCTCTCTCCCTTCCGCCGGGCCCTTCCCAGCTGCTGGAATTCACCATTCTATGCTCACTTCTATGAAGTCAACTGTTCTTTCTCTCTCGCTCTCTCTTTCTCTCTCTCTCTTTCTTTCTCTCTCTCTCTCTCTCTCTCTTTCTTTCTTTCTTTCTTCCTTTCTCTCTTCCTGAGTATTTTGCCTACATGCATGTCTGTGTACCATGTGCATGCCTGGTTCCTGAGGCTATAAGAGAGTGTTGGATCCCCTTGAACTGGAGTTGCAGATGCTTGTGAGCCACCATGTGGGTGCTGGGAATTGAAACCAGGTCCTCTAGAAGAGCAACCAGTACTTTTAACCATGGAGCCATCTCTCCAGCCCTGAGGTCAACTCTTTTAAAAAGTAGCTTCTATAAGAGTGTGAAATTGTGCACTTCTTTTTATGGTTGAATAATATTCCAGTGTGTGTGTGTGTGTGTGTGTGTGTGTGTGTGTGTGTGTGTCCATGTGTGTGTACATTTTCTATTGATAAACACTTAGTAGTTAACATTTCTTGGCTATTGTGAATCGTGTTGCAGTGGACATGGGAGTGGAAATGTCTCCTTGGTATTCTGACTCTATTTCTCTTGGATATATTCCCAGTAGTAACATTGATGGATCCTAGCCAGTTCTATTTTAATTCAATTTTGTTTTTGGAGCAACTGCCTCCATATTATTTGTCACAATGGCTATACGAGTTTACTGTCTCAGCAACACTGTGGACTTAAGAGTATGATTAAAGTGGTATGGAAATGTAAAATGACAAGAATGGGTAAGAACCCCAGGCTGTGTAGTTAAATCTTACTCATGAGTTGATTTCAATTGTGTTAGCACACAACAAATGAAAATAAAAAATCCTTCCTTACTCTGGTTGACTGACATTCACCCACAGCCACATAATTCCTTTAGTTTGGGGCATTGATGTCTGTTAATGTGTCTATCCACAGGGATGCTTATAACTGATGCTGTGCCTTAAGATTCTGCCCCACCCTCCTATGAGCACATACCCCTGAGTTAGCAGCCTGCTATGAGCACACCTAGACCATTACTCAATGATATTCTAAAACATTCTGGAATGGAGTCATGACCAGTTTTCATCTTTCCCCTCTAAAATCAGTATTGAGAACCACAAGGTTTCTGTCATGATACCCTCTGCCTTTCAGTAGCCACTCCTCAGCTTCATAACAAGACACTCAATTCCTATTCCTACATTAAATCAGCACTGACTTAGCTCCATTAAACACTTACCACACCAGAGCTGAGACCTGAATAAGAAGCCGTCACAATATTTTCACAGGCTACTCCTTTGTCTCATTCCTGTACTCACCTACATTTTGACATTTGTGTGTGTGCCAGGGAGTGAGGAAAGGAGGTTTTTGCAACAGCTACAGGAAAAGGAGCATTCACAGAAAGCTAGCAGTTACCATGAAAGATGTTGTCTTCAAATAGATACATTTGTAGTCCTGTATTAAAATGAGCATCTGTCAGTGAAAGCAGTCTCTTACACCTCAAGCTTCAACTTACCAACTCTGCTGTTCAAATTCTGTCAGGCCCACCTCCTTGCATGGGTTTCTGGGTTTCCCAAAGGCACCTTTCACTGACAATTTCTGTCTCTTCTCTTTCTCTTCCTTCTCCTCCTCTCCTCTGTCACACCTCCCAACTCCCATTTATCATATACTTTTATTCCCTGTCTCTTTTTAAAACTTAACTTCCCTCTTTCATGCCCTCTGGTAGAAGCCCCAGAAGACCAAATTCTGGACTCTTCCTGTTTCTATGTGTTGATCTCTGTGATTGTTATTTCAAGTAAAAGGAATCATTTTCTTCCCACTTAAGTCCCGAAGCTCCCCTCCTGTGTCCACAGCTTGTTTCTTACTCAACCTGCTACCGGTTATGAACTCACTAGATGCCAAACCTAAAGAATGTAATGAATTACTATCTAAGAAAATTTAGACTCTCCTTAGCCTAAAGACGGATATGAAGCATCTCCGTCCCACGCCTTTATTCCATTATATGAAGCAGAAGAGTAAACGTAAGTTTCATTTGATCTTCCCTGATTCTGCCAAAAGAAAAGGGCTCTGCGGGTTTAATTCACTTGGGTTTCTGGGAGAAAATTTAAATTTTGAGTCCATAATCAAGTCGGTGTTGATGACTCAGCCATTGCCATTGCCTGTCCTCTGTGAGCGTCTACAGGACGGGTTGGAGGCTTAGAGGGCAGTGAATGGCACAAGGTCTTCTCAGGAGGGTATAAGATTTACCCTCACATCATGTATACGTCTAAGAGGCAATGCACGGTACATACCTACAATCCCAGGGCTTGGAAGGCTGGCTAAGTAGAGACCATCCTGGGCTAAATGGTAAGTTTGAGGCTAGCCTAGGATAAATAGTAAGAACATTTTTGAAGAGTCAGAACACAACTCTACAAAGCCTAATGTCAAGGGAAAAAATAGAAAAGAGCTTCTGGCCAGGGACTCAGTGACAATTTTTATGAAGAATGTAGTATTTAAGCTGCAACTGAAGAGACGATGATGCTGTTCCTGATTAGAAACGGTGTATGGCAGAGCAGCAGGCGTCAGGGAGATGGCTGGAAAAATGCAGCCACAACGGCGAGGAGCTAACATCCTGCCCTATTTCATTAAAGCAAGATTAGAGTGAAGCACTGTGATTGGCAAGTTGGAAAAGCTGAGGTTGGAGCGGTTTGAGAAGTGGCAGAAGGCAAAGAACTTGAATTTATTCCTTGCCAGTAGGAAGCCATTGGGACATTCACATGAGGCACCAATACCTCGAGAGTTGCAAACTCAAAATCACCTTTGATGTGAAGTCTCATTAAACACAAATATTTACCCCTTTTCCGGAGAACAAGGAGCCTTTTAAAGTTGATAAAGAAAATGAGCACGAGGCAGGAGACAATGACGCCAGTGGGAACTGACAGAACAAAAACTAGATCCTTGGGGTACCCACGTTCCTTTCATGGTGCAGAATGCCAACTGCCTTGAGCCTTACAGTGAAGGATGCTGGGAGTCAGATGTTGGACAGGTGTCAAGCAGCCTACCCCAGGATTATTTTCTTCCCTCGTTTGCTTTGCCATCCATGGGAAGAATGTGCAGCCTCTTGGGAATCTGAGCATAAACTGGGAAGGATGGCACATGCCTGTAATCCCAGCACTCATGGAGACAGAGGCAGAATTCAAGGCCAGCCTGGTTTACAAAGCGAGTCCATGACAGCCAAGGGTACACAGAGAAACCCTGTCTCAAAAAAACATTAGACTTCACGGGCATTCTGTGGGCATTCTGTGGGCACAGCAGTATATTGTACTGTGCAGTCATTCAGTGCACAGAGGAGAGACCTAATCCAGTGTTTGCGGCCCATCTGAAACAGAAAAACTGAGCTACTGCTAGCAGGCTGCCTATGGGCGCAGCCTCCAGCTGTGACAATGGGATCAACTCTTTCTTCTGCGCTGCTGTTCGGTTTCTGTTAGAAAAAAATATCAGCTGAACTTCCTTTTCCCTCCAGGATACAATCCGGGAGATCCTAAGATCTACGTATTCAGCCATCATTCGTTTCATAGAGACTGGCCCAAGAGTGGGAGGGGCTTGAGCAAAATCAGGCAGCAACTTTTCTGGCCATCTCTCAATGTCTTACCACTTAAGTGCCTATGTTTGGTGGAGCATTTGAGAAGCAATGGACATTTTTTTTTTTAATTTGGCTCTTAATTAATATCTCCCCTTGTTACAGCTTCCTTCCTTGACATCCAAATTTAGAAATTATTTTCTTAGATTTAGACCCCTCCAAATGTATATATATATTCATAAAATGCTTTATGAAATGGGTTTCAAGCCAAGCCTGAAACAACAACAAATGACTGATAAAGGACAATTGTCAAGACAGGCTGGGGAGTATGTATACTGCCTGCTTCTTCCACCAATTAATTATAAGGACCAACAAAGGTATCTGTGGCACTTCAAGATTAAAAAACAAAAACAAACAAACAAAGAAAAATGGACAGGAAAAGTGCAAAACAAGTCTTAGTTAGATGAAGAATATTTAAATGATAGAATACTAAGTTAAAGTACGCCTGCGCCCTCAATGTCAGGAGGGACATGCCTAAATTACTTCTGTGATAACCTTCAGGAGACTGGAAGCATGTCAACTTATAGTCATGTTTGCAGCTGGGATCCATGCAGAAACATAGACTGAACAAGGACATTTTCTGAGAAGAAAGACCTGAGTTGATGGATGCAGACCCTCACTGCAGTAACATTGCAAGTTTTGCTTCAGGAGGAAAGGTTGAGAATACTTGGGGTAGCGGGTCATGTGACTGCTACAAACCAGCTGACAGAAACACTGTCATGGAAGAGAATTCATTTTGGGTCTCAGTTTAAGGGGCTGCAAATCATCATGGCAAGGAAGGTGCCCGAGGTGGTCTCTGTCGGTGGTGGTCCCATCACAATGGCAGACAGGAAGCATAGGTAGGCCTCAGTCTAGAAGTGGAGCTGGTTGATACCACCAAAGTCTTCTTAGTAGCCAATGTCTTCCAGCTGGTCTTAAATGGATTAGGGACCACATGTTTCCCAAACAGTTGGGTACCAACTGTTCAAACATATGAACCTATAGGCACATTCAAATCATAACACCCACCATTTGTCCTCCAGGCTCCAGGGCATGTTATATCACAGTATGCATTCAGTTCAACCTCAAAAGTCCCGGACGGTCTTAACAGGCTCTCAGCGGTGTAGAAATACAGAGTGTCTTCTAACGCACAGAACAAACTCTTACCCGTGAAATCAAACGGCGAACTTCCAGCTCTCAATTACACGTTATTTCCATTGAGAGGAATAGGAGGATAGCGAAAACCAAAACCAAACCAAACAACAACAACAAGCCCGAAACACCAAAGCAAGACAAAACTCAAGCAGGGCAAAGGCCAAAGTCTGCTTGTAACTCCACGCCTAACACCCAGGGCTGGTGGAAGCATGTTCTGGGCTCCAGTGATCTCGGGTGGCATCTCCTCTATGACTCAGCTGCTGTGGCAATGCTGACTTTTCTCTTGGGCTGGCTGCGTTTGGAGCCTGAGGCTCTCCCTAGCAGATTTTCTACGTGCATGGCATCTCCAGTGTCCTGGATTCTCATTACCATGTAGGCTTTACCTTCACAGCTTCACACATTGGTTCTGTTCTTCTATGAATGTAACCCTGTCACACCTTTCTTGGTCTCATGATATCTTTGGAGCCTTGACGTAAGTTCCATAACCACTTTAACAAAATTGCATTCTTTATTCCTACAAAATTAGCACTATGTGGGTGATGCCAGGTTCTGCTGCCAATGTGCAAGGTTTCATGGCCCCTTTGGACCATGGCTGCAACAGCCTCCGAGTGTCTGTGAAGCTCAGCTGAGGAGACCATTTCTCTATGCAGACGAAGGTCAGCTGAGGAAACCATTTCTGTATGCAGATCTATACACAGAAGAAACCCCAGAGGCTCTGTCTTTCTCTGCACTTTCTTTATAAATGGACTTTATTTGTAGCTCATTTTTATTTGTAAAGCTCACAGCCTTTGGTAGATAGGGTCTTACCCTCGAGTCACCATTCCCATTTTCCCAGTGCAGAGTGAAAAGCTTTTTTCTTATGGTGATAATCCTTTGATAATCAACACCATATTGTCTGAGGCTACTTTGTTCTCTGCCTTAAATGCACCTAGACTTCTTTCTAGCCAAACTGGACATATTGTGCATCCTTCCTATCTGGTTTTGCTTTGAAATTACGCTAGAAGCCTAGCAGAGGGAGTGGACAGCAGCCATGCCTCAACCTGCATAATGGTTTGCCCCTGAACCAGAGCTTGGTATAAAATCACATATACAGCAGCTGATTCAGGAAGTGCTTCAGAGATCCACCACTGGACCTGGGGATTGAGGCAGATAGCAGGGACAGAGCCAGCCTAAGGCTACCCCTGCTATGACCTTTCATTTCAATGCCTCAAGTGTTATTTAAAGTCCCCAGGAGTGGGGAAGGAGCTACTCCAGAATCATCTACCTGAGGGATGGAAGGGATGAATGCTGTTCTGTCGACTACCCATGGACCTCAAAGTCAGAGCTGCTTCAGCAGCCTGGCTGGGTGCATGTGTCTCTCAGAGACCTCCTCCCATGTAGTGACAATGGAGATGCCCTAATGGGAATAGACGGAAGGCAGGTGGGCTAGCAGCCACACACTGCTGTCATGTCACACCTGTGTAATGCTGCTCACCCTGACAACACCTGGACTGATTAACATGAGGTCAGTCTTGGGGCACGAGATGGCAGACAGAAGCACACACAGGAAGTAGAGTTAGGACAGTAGAAACGTGTACAAATTTTCCATAATTCCTATCAAGGGCCAATTGTTCAACTCTCATTAGAAAACTTAAACATTAGCTCTATATTCTGATATTTACAAGAGATACATTGACCACAAGGATACAGAGGTGGCAGAATAAAGGGTAGGGAAACATGGCCCACCACCCATTGGCCCCACCTCTTCAGGCTTCTGTTGACAGATCACGCCAGGCCTATTGTAGGTCTTAACCCATCTTTCCCACTAGGCTTCAGGAAACTTGCAAGGAGGATTAGAAATCAGCTTAGAAATGAAGAGACTGAGGCAAAGGGAAGAGAGACATGCTCAGTGCTACAAAACTCACAGATAAGACACTGAATTACACATTATAACCTCCAAGCTGATGTCCCCATTTTAGTGTATGGAAGAATGACAAACTATGACTATTAGGAGTCAAATGGTTTCCATCACTATAGTTTATTAGGGCTCCATTTGCCCAAGTTCCTCCACTCTGCCATCTTGGCACAAAGCCACTCAGCCAATACGTACATGAGCAGCAGTGGAACATTTCAGTGAAATTATACTTACCACAGCAGCCTGATTTGGTTGTAGTTTGCTGAAGCACCACACAATAGCAGTGTCCATGTCACATAACTCCAAAGTCCATCTCAGCCCCTGACTCTGTGGGGCACCCAGATCCATCTCAGCCACACATTCTGAGGGACGCTGAGGTCCATCTCAGACTCTATTCTGAGGGACACTGAGGTCCATCTCAAACCATGTTCTGAGGGACACTGAGGTCCATCTCGAACCATGTTCTACAGGACACTGAGGTCCATCTCAGATCATGTTCTGGAGGACATTCAGCTCCATCTCAGTTTACACTTAAAAAAAAAAAAGCAAAGGGGAAACCAGAAATTTGCTGACCTTTCTGCTCCTCCATGACCCTTCAACATTAACTTTGTTCCTGCTTTCCCCACACTGCCCTCCTGGGGAGCATGGGAGTAGCATGCCTGGGGTGCAGTGCTGAAGGGAGCAGTGGATCCCCTCAACAAATGGCAGTACACTTCCTGAGCTCCTCTTTCCCTGCAGCTCCCTGCCTGTCCAGCTTCTGTAACCACTTGCAACAGTCTCCTTCCGGTTGAGGCGGTTCATTCCATTGTAGACAGACATGAAAGGGACCACCCAAGCCTACAGTGTGCATTGACACCATTTGTCCAGAATTATGGACATTTCCTCTTTTTTACTCTTACACATTTACTAATGCTTCCATGAGGATCACAGGGTTCTTTTAAGCGAGAGAGGGGGTGGAGGAGGAGGAGGTATCCAGCCTGGCCACAAGAATGGCTGTCGTCAGTGTTCCAGGAGCTACTCCCCTTGCAGACAGGACAAAGGGGATTTTATGTCTGATCAAATACAAAAACTGGCACCCTCAGAGCGGGAAGGGGCAGAATTATCCACTGTAGTCCCTCCCCCTTTTCTGTCCCTTGGTTCTAGTTCCTAAACTCTGGGCTCTACTTAAAAGTCACCACTCATTATTCTTTTTTTTTTAAGCTGAAACAAAACAAAGCAAAATCCAGAGCTTGCATCTCTACTACAGACAATAGGGGGCGAGTAGCAGAGGCTTCCAGAGATGACAACTGTTAGGAACCTTCCTGAGAAAATGTCACTGGGACACGGCCATGGGCTTCAGTCCATTTCTCCTCCTCCTTTTATTGGCACTTACAGGTCTGACAGTTTGAGGAGAGAACTGCAGATTATTTAGAAGCTCTTCCGCCACTGATCACGTTTGGTTTGATGAAAAGCCTTTAAGGGTGTTAGTTGCAGCCTGGGTTCCTAGGAGGAAATAGGAAAATTCCATCTGCTGTTTCTTCCGGGAGGAGCAGGAGGCTCAGGAGAGACACAGGGACTTTTGTCTCTTTGTTCCTCGATTCAGGATTAATTCCTCTTTCCTTTCACCTACCCAAGGGAGAAAGGTGGGAGTTATCACAAGGTGGGAGTTATCCCAAGGTAGTTGTTTAAAGAGTTCCTGGGAGGCTTCAGGAGAAGTTGTAGGTGGAGATAACCGTGGTTCCTGAGGGGAGGGATGAGCTGTTGGCTCTTGATGAATATGGAAAGGAGTGTGGGTAAAGAGAGGTCTCCTCCATGACAACATTTAGAAAAAGCCAAAGGTCAAGAGATTAATTTTTGCCTTCCAAACATCATCACATCTTGGTAGGGATGAAAAAAAAGTTTCATAGACAAAAAGGAAAGAGAAGGACCCTCCTCACAGCAAACTCCCTCTGACATAGCCAGACTCAGTCACATGAAGGAAATTTTTTTTTTTCAGTGCTGGGGAGGGAACTAAGAATTTTGCACAAGCTAGAATCCTGCTCTGCTTTATCACGGAGCAGTGCCCCTGCAAGGGGGAAAAAAACCTTCATGTTTTAATGGCAAATCTTGCCATTTTAATGGCACACTTGCCCTTCACCAGATGATGGAGATGGATGAGGTGTCAGATACAGGCACTCCCCTGAGATGGGACTTGCTGAGAACTTCTCCTCTGCAGGTGAAGAGAGGGGAAACAAACAAACAAACAAAACACCAAAAACTTTAGTGTCGGCATGTGAGGAAGACAAACCCTACGGAGTCACCCTGTCTGGAATACCTGGGCAGTGTCCCTCAGACTGCCCGGGCCACAAAAGGTAAAGATAAGTGAGAAATGTGTGCACTCTGGAGTCTGGAAGCTCAGTGCCGTGGAGCATTTTGAACGGCAGATTGGTCGAGAAGCACCAACTAGGAACAGCTGACTGGATTTGCTTCCAGGACTGTACCGTTGGTCCCTGAGCACAGGCCTACCTGTCTGTCACACTTGTCCTGGCGTGGTGCTAGTGTGAGGTAATGGACCCTTGGGTGCAAGGCAGCTCATTTAGGGCATACCCCTAAAGATGCTGGGGCTCCAGCCGCTTCCTCTTGCTCCTTCACTCCACCCAGTCACAGCTGAACAGCTTGTTCCCAGGCCATCTCCCCACAGCCCAGAGTAACAGGGACAAACCCACCACGGACCAAAGGTGCGAGCCTTTCCTCTTTACATGTCACTCGCCTCAACTACGTTGCTATAGTAATAGAACGGGAACCCACACCATGTGCCAGGTGAGACGTACAGCTTCAAATGTCTTCAGAAGCAGACGGTGAGTGGGGGGCTTACAGAATTCTTGGTTCTGTGCCTGACCGTTCCAGAAATCTAATGTTCTCCCACAACAACAACCTCTTAACAATTCACCGAACCATCACCACAAAAGCTCTGCTTGTAGGAGCAGGACAACACTCCAGGAGCAGCAAACGCGATGGCGGACTCAGCGACTCCCAGTGTGTCTTTTAATATTCTGTTGAATGTTTGTTGCAGCTAAATTGTTGAACTACAGAAGGGTCAGTTCCAATGTTCCATTTCACAGAAAGAAGCAGTATCCCATGATACATCCGAAAGAAAGTGGAAAATAAAGTTTGTAGGCACAGCCCCCCACGACCCCAATGGTTAACATGGTCACTTGAAGATGATACAGATGCAGGCCCCACCCAGAGGCAGCATCCTTGCATTCTGCCCGACTCTGCAGGCACTTGGAGCTGGTTGGGACCAGAAGGGTGGCCTTGTGGAGTGTTCCCATTTCTTAAACAAGAGAAGCCATTGGGCAGAAGTTAAAGTACACCTTCCTCCTTAGGCACTGCCTGTCTCTAGATCCAGAGACCCAGAGAATACTCATCCGCAAAGAGGACACACTTTGCTTTTAACCCACAGTGTTGGTCCTCAGAAGACCCCACAGCAGCTCTCTGCTCTTGTCCAGAGTGGGGCACCAGTAAAGCAGAGGAGGGACGGCTCCAGGAGCTCACCCACCCGACACTCAGGATGACTAGAGAGGCTCTTTGTGCTTCGAAACACGTCCAGATCCCACACCATTGCCTCCACCTTTCCTACATGTTATTTCTCAATAGGATCGCTGCATAAACCCTTACAAGTCTCTGGTTTTGTGCTTGCACTGTCAAAAGTCCATTTTTGACTTGTGAGGTTATGGTGTATCTATTAACAGAAAGTCAGAAGATCCACTCCTTTGTTATTAAGGTCTGCTGTTATACTCCCCGCTTTGCATAGGCCACGAAGCAGACCCTAACAATGATCATAAAGCTTTACACAGCCGACCGTTCATTGCTTTGCTGACAACACCCTTTGCTCTTTTCCTTCTTACTCACTTTTGTCCAGTGCACTGAACTTCTGGCTATTCCCCATACCAGCAATGCTACCACCCTTTTCTACTTCTTGAAGCTAATGTGTGTCTGTCACTCCTGTGTCCTTCAAGAATCTTAGGTATTAAAATATTTAAATTGATTGACATTTCTCCCCACAGTGCACACCTCTATTCTCTAACTCACCCTCGTTTTGCTTTAATTTTTGTAACCTCCTATGTATTGTCTTTATATATTACATTTGTTATTTATCACTCATAATAATAAACATTAGCCAGATGAAATACACAAAGCGGAGGCTTTTTTCCGTGTGTATTCTGTTAGGATAGCCTCACTCACAGTGGAGACTGAAAACTAGTTTTGACCAACAGGTAGATGATGCTTCACACGGGAGAAGTTTGCCGAGACACAGAGCAGAGGAACCTTGCGCTGTGAAATGTATTTCTTACGTGGGCTTAACGACCAGTAAGCCAAGAGAGTGTAGTGTGCGATGCTTCCTTATTAGCCAGAAAGATTCCACCTACACGGCAGCACACACCGACACGGTCTCCTGTGACGTGGACTTGGCTGTTGAACAAGAACCAAGGCCAATGGAAGTCTCCTGCCCATGGATTGGCTTTATTTTAGCCAAGTAAGATTATACATACATATGATATGTACGGTTATATATGTGTATGTATATGTCCATAAAACAATTAAAAGCTACAAGCTGACACGGGTGTACCTGCGATAACAATTATTTCAGGCAAAGGAGAAGTAGCCTTAAAATATAGAATTTCAGGTAAATGAGCAAAACACAACTAAATTTCCCTAGTATCCAGGGAAATAAAAGCAAGATTGTGCTATTCCGTCTTCTACTGTTGTTTTTAAAATGATTAAAGAGTGTGTATTACAGAATGACTTAGTAAGGTAGTGGCATCATTGTGTTAAGATTGGGAACCCCATTATATAGACATTCATTCCAAGGACACAGTCATAGAGGTGAGAGACCAAAGAATTAAAAATTAGTTTTTTGGGTATTGGTTTAAAGTTTAAAGCACAAGCCTGAATGGAGGCCAGCCAGATGGAGACATGTCCAGCCACCTGCAGGGAAGAACCAGCCTTCCTAAATTCTTTTCCTGCCCACTAGAGATACAGTTGCTAGAAAACTGGCCCAGATAGCCCCTCTCCCCTAGCACTGCCAAACAAGAGAAGCCAGGCCATTAATGGTTTGGGGGCCTTCCTATAGCCAATCACTTCAAAATGCAACATCCTGTTTTGTGTTTCAACCAATAGATGCTTGCCAGGCAGGAATCCCCTGCTTTGGGTTCGATAGGAGGGACCGGGATCTTTCAGTCATCCACCTAACCTGAGCATGAGGCTCTTTGCCCTCAACCACTCCAGCAGTGAGAGTATGAGCCCAAGCTATAGCTTGTAATAAAAAGATCCTCATGTGTTTTGCAACAGACTTGACTCCTGGTGGTCTTTTGGGGTCTCTCGACCTAGGCACAACAGTGGCCTTAAATGATCGAGTCACTAGCGACATTAATAAATGCTGCACTCATATCCTCCAATCCAGAAGATAATCTGCGCATGCACATCTATCTTATTTGGCAGGGCCTACCTGGGAGGCGCAGGCAAGGGATCCATAGGCACATATGATTCAATCCCACCCTACCCCTTTCCCAGTGGCATGATTTGTACATGACAGTTAATCATGCCAAGTGTTTCACACAAAGGGGCCACAGAAACACACTCAAGATTTTGGGAGACCCCAGAAGCTTCATGTAATATAACAGCAAATTTCTTGATCAGGCATGGTGTGGGTGTATCCGAGAAAGCCTGTGGAGTTTAGAAATGAATGGTGCTTTTCAATTTGGGGAGCATTGGGAGGCTCATGGGTACAAAAACATGGTCACAAATACTATTTAACATCTTTTTTCTAAGCCTTGTGAATTGGCTCACAAGATGGGCTCACTGTCAACCCCAATGGCCTGTATCAGTTCCTCAGGCACACATGATGCTGAGCCCTGACTGATGCACGTAGTCCTCTGATCTCTACATGAGTGCCATGTCCTGTGTGTGCACCCACTTCCCACACACTATAACATGTTTTACTCTTAGAACAGTTAAAAGTACACACAGACATATATGCACATGCCTAATAATGAATATAAATTTTAAAAAGTAAAATAAAGCCGTTAATAGAACTTACAGACTTTTTTTTTCTAGCAGAACTGAAGAGGGCTAATCAAAAGACGAGGCTAAGAATGTCTCAGGAGGGAAGGTCACACAGCAGGTGAGGACGTGAGGGAACTCGGTTAGGATAAGTTCCCTCTTCCCTTCCTTCCCCATTAAAGGCAAACAACAACCAGGCCATTTCTGAAATGGTCTGATAATGGCAATACAAAAGTCGCCCTCCAGGTCTCTTTTAAAACCATCAAGAGAACCGGGATCAACTTTCATATTAAGTTGGATGACGACCTAGATAATGTAGGCACCAGTCCCAGGCAAATGCCTTTTAGCTGTTTTCAGGTCTTTGTTTATTCTTCTTAAATATTTATCGAGATAGCATGAATTTTTAATACTTCCCACCACTTCCCATGATAGGGTTCCAGGACGGTAGGAAAGGCTGAATTCTTTACCACTTAGGGAGGGCCAGTGCACACACACACATGCACGTGTGTGTGTGTGTGTGTGTGTGTGTGTGTGTGTACACGCACGCGTGCACACACAGAAGGGCTCTTGGCTTCAGAAGTCAGCGGTGCCTCCTCCAAAGCTCCATACTCCACTTGCTATCACACACGGAGAACAATATCCAGTAGTCTTTTGATCACTTGCCCAGGCTTCAGAACGTGCCTTTGAAACAGAAGGCACATCTGGAAAAAATGACTCCCAGGCCCCACCAGGCCCCACAGGCTGATGGGACCCTCTGCAGCAGACAGCTGCCTGAGCTCACCAAAGTTGGGCACTGCCCACGTCTTCAGGATGAGCTTCCACTAAGCAACGGCCGAGGATGCCCCACAGCACTGGGCCCGGGGTAGCAAACTTTGTTGCTTAAAAGACAATACTTAGTATGATTCTGCTTTGGGGTTTCAGGATTTAATTCATTAAATGTGGGGAGCTGGATACAAAGTAAGTGACTCTGACATCCCTTTCTTCCCACCGCTCATCTGGTCAAAGTCCCTGGGAAGAGCGGGTGATTAGGAGGAGGTTGGCTGCACAGTAATAGTCTAAACATCTCCTCTATGCAAATGAGCTAAGCAGCCCCCCTGCAGCAAAGGGAGTTCCACACAGGCCATAGGAATAGGAAGTGGTTAATATTTTTAATCATTAATTTTTAGTTCTATGTGTATGGGTGTTTTGCCTGCACGCATATCTACGCACCATTTTCATGCCTGGTTCCCCTGGAAGCCAGAGTGTCAGATCCCTCTTGTAATAGGAGTTATAGACTAGCATGAGCTGCCACGTGGGTGCTGGTAACTGAATCCTGGTCCTCTGGAAGAGTAGTCAGTGCTCTTAACCACTGAGCCACCTCCCCAAACCCTGTGATACTAATATTGATTGTTACCTTAATGGGTATGTTTCCTACCCAAGTTGTTTTGTGAGACAGTCTCTCACTGGCCTGGAATTCACTAAGTAGGCCTGGTTGGCTGGCCAATGAGTCCATGTTACCCACCTTTCCCTGGAACTGTCTCAAATGTCGTGCTTTGAGAATTTTCTGGATTTTTTTTTATTGTGAACGTATTTAAACGTAGTTAAAAATATTTTAAAATTAAGGAATGGGCCATTCACAATCTCATTTTAAAACAAACTCCTCTGTCCAGTTCTAACATTGAAAGCTACCATGTCTGGCTTCTTTACATGGATTCCAGGGATCATGCCCAGTCCCTCATGATCGTGTGGCAAGGATTTCACCCACTGAGGTGGCTAATGTCTGTCCCTGTAACTCATGAACAGCTGCCTTCATCCCCTGCATTCCTAGAAAAGCAAAACCAGCTTCTCCCTGCTGAAACCTGCAGTTACCTAACAAAAGCAGGCGGCCACTGTCTTCTTTGTTTGCCTTCTCTTTGGCATTTTAGTATTAAAGGGTTTGCTGTCAAACTTCCTATTCTGTAATGTCCTTGCTTGACCATTTATTTCTGCACTGGCCACAGGGGCGCTTTCTGTCATTGGTATCTCTGACCTGTTCCATTTCTCATTCCCCTTTGTAAAATATACCTTGTACTAACAAGGAAACAGATTTTTTAAAGCCTATCTGACTTATTTATTTGTTTGTTTGTTTGTTTATATTTGACACTGGGGGTTGAACCAGAGTCTGGCATATGCTACACAGGTGCTCTATCACTGTGCTGTAGCCCCAGATCCTGAGAACTGGGGTTTTGGAATACAGCAACTAAAGAAGAGACAAAAAAAGAAGAGGAAAAAAAATAAAATTGCCTACTTAAGTGTCTACTGCATGGATTTTCATACCAGAGGAGACTAACACATGGGTGATTTCCATTCTGCCCTCTTTACTCTTTCTTATCATCAAGGGCAACTGGAGAGTAGCCTCCCCAGCTATCAATCCGGGACACATATAAATCATATCTCTTAGTGATGCGGCTTCCCTTGTGGGATGATTTATAGACATAGAACATGATCAACATATTAATGGCACAGATTTATTACTATAAATGAACATTCTGTTAGACACACTGAGGAGCTTGTGGGAAGAGGTATGTGCAGAGCCAAAGTGTAGAGATGAGTATGGCAAACACTGACTATTTCCAGCTAACAGCTGGTGAGGGACTGAGCCAGTCAGCAGCTCAGCCTCACCCTCGGAGCTTTAAGGGATGAAGGTCAGTGAGGACCGTCCACATCCCAGCATCCCAAGTGAGCTTGGGGCACAGGGATGTTTGGATGAGAGAGATGGACAACGCATCCCGGGGAAAGCTGCCCGAATCCTTTCCAGCCAACTGACTCAAACATTATGCTTTAAGAATTTTCTGGGTTATTTTTGTGGACATATTTTAACATTAATTAAAAATATTTAAAAATTAAGGAATGGGCCATTCACAATCTCATTTTAAAGCAAACTCCTCTTTCCCATTTTAGATGATTTATAAAAATAAGCTGAAGCAGCTATCATGCTACAGTTCCACACTCTGGGGCCATGGCTGATAGAGCAACCGCCAATGGCAATATTGATGTGGTCTTTGGAGTCAGAGGAAAATAGCAATATGGTGACACGTGCACTGTGCTGCGGTTTGAGAGTAAACAGTTCCCCCTCAAGCTCACGCGCTAACACTTAGCGTCCAGGTGTGGCACTTTGGGAAGGTTGTGGAACCTTTGGGAGGAGAGGCTTTACTTGCAGGAGGAAGGGGGGGCTTGAGGTTTTCGGTGGGGTTCCACTTCCAGTTGGATCTCTGCTTCCTGAGCCACCCAGCTGTGAACAAGCTTCTCTGGCCTAAGCTATGAGCTGCTGCTACCACCATACCTTCTCCACTGTGATGGACTATTTCCCGTCTAACCATCGGTCAAAAACCTGGGTCAGCTATTTTTGCCACAGAAATGAACAAACTAAGTAATATGCTCTGGGTCTTCTGCTTCTGTAAGAATGTGGTCTGTAGGCATACATAATTAAATATAAACTCTTTTATTTACATTTATTTCATCTTGTTCTCCCTACTCTACCCCAATCTCTTCCAATACCTCAACACCAGGTAGGAGAGAGAAAGGGTTAGTGGGAGAGGGGGTGCAGTTCTCTTAGCTGCTTCCTGCTGGTTAGGGTTGTCAGGTTCCTTGGAGCCAGTCCGATCTCGTTTCAGCAGATCTCCAACTTCTTGTCTCACAGCAGCAACCAGGAGCAGCAAGGAGGAAGCAGGAGCAGCCTTGTTCTTTCTCAGAGCTTCCACACTGGGCTCTGGCATTTGCTCTCTCTTCAGAGTTCTCAGATTTAAACTATCTGAAGCTGACAAAGAGCTCTTCTCAGAGCCCGCATGAGGCAAATGGTTTGCTGCTGTGGACCATCTGAATCAGTCCCACATCCCACACCTGGGACCGAAACAAAAACATGTTTATATCCACAACATTGTCCCCCTTTCTGGTTAAAACAAAACAAAACAAAACAGATTTTCTTTTAATTTTATATACAAAACTTGCTCTTGCTTTCTTAAAAGGAGATAATCAAGAAACCAAACCCTTTTGGATCAATAATTTCTTTTATAGGTATGACTTTCAGCTGCTCTTGTTTGGATCAAATCATACTTTTTGCTGTTCAGCCTCAAGCTAGGTTCCTAACATCCAGAAGTTACCCAGAGGTTCCTGCAGAGAACCCAGTGCTGTCAGGAATGGCCCATTCACTTTTCTGGCAGAACCTACTGTATTTCTCACTGTTAACGTACTGGCCATCTTAAGCTCTGAGGCTGCATTGAGCATTTCCATATCTAAAACTTTTGTTGGCTACTGGGAAAGCTAATGGTGATAATCTCTTATCCTGAGGCTGCTCCTCTGGCAGCTCAGCCTGCTCAAGATTAACCTTTTTCTTGAAATAGGCTTTTTCCTTTAACCTTTTCAGCCTGTATAGCCTGCTCCTCCCAGCTCCCCAGCCTGCCCCAGAGGCTGTGGGAACTTGATGCTGAAAGTGTATGGAGCAGGGCTGGGTGGCAATTGTGGAGAAATCCGGCTCTTGGCTACCAGGTATTCTCCCTTTACCACTGATGCCCTTTGCTTTCCAAGCATTTCAACCTCTCTCCACAAGTATTCTAGCTGCATTGTGCCAACTCCTCACACCTTTCTAATTGTTCAACCATTCTCCCAACCTTCTTTAAAATGTAGTGCAAGAACAAGATGAAGCAAAACCAGAGAATCCCCTATGGGAGTAAAGTGGGAATGAAATCAGCAGTAGTAGCCACAGTAAAGCGTATGCTCGCATCCTGACACAATACATTCATCTCCCCATACCCCACTGTCTCCAGTAGGCATCACTCATTATTTTAAGCCTGACGTCTCCGTGCCATTTGTAGGTGTACTTTTTTTTAACCTCTTTTATTTACATTTCTTTTATCTTTTTCTCCCTACTCCAGTGGTCCTTGTTGTGGCCACTCATATATTAAAGGTCACAGCAATAGCCATATCTCCCCCTGAGGATATGTGACACCACCAGATGTCTGGAGGAAAGAAGCATCCAGTATGTTCAAAGTTCCAGTGACTTCCATAGGGACATTACAGAGTTCAAGGCCAAAGCAAAGAAAATGTGATCTCTATACCCTACATAAAGGTGTATTTGGCTTTAGGTTAAACTGTCCTGCCAGCTCCATGATTTCACATCCATTATTATTCTGAGCCCACTGACTTCATTGTCTTGTGTTGGTCCTTCCTAAGTCTTGGTCTCAGAAATGAGTGGAATTACCAGAAGCAAATATGCCCACCATCAGCCATGGTCACAGAAGGTGTCTCACAGGCCACTAATGACAAAAGCTGAGCCAAATCTGAGGCGAAGCATCAAGAGAGCAAGTGTCCCAATTCACTGGTCACCAAGTTCATAAGACATCTTCAAATCAATCAACAATTAGAAAGTGCCGTACCTTCCTGTTAGCTAGTTAATGAATGGCTTCTTGTGGCTACAGATGGCTTCAAACTCTAATCTCCTCCCCGAAGAGCTCTGAAAGAATTGGGGAATGATCTTCTACACACATGTGCTAAGAGAGAATGGCCAGCTTCCTCCCTATCAAGGCAATACTCAAGAGTCAATAAGAATTTTTGGGTTTGCCTTCCACTCTGTGGTGCCCACATTTGTTTGCAAATGGCCAATGACCGAACTGAATTAACTGGTTCTGTCAATCTGCGGATGAGAGCCCTGGAGTACAGGAATTTCAGGGTCTGTGATAGAGGGTGTTCTGGACTGACTCTGGTGAGGATGCTTCTGAGGTGAGACAGGCAGGAACACAAGATGCCAGAAGACATTTTCTGATTGAGTTCTCTGAGTCACTCAGCTGTTTTGGTCTTGCTATGGCAACACCCCCCTTCCCCGCTTCTCTCTCTCTTTCTCTGTGTGTATGTGTGGTGCACATGGGGTCAGAGGGCAACTTTGTGTGTTGTCTTCATTTTCTGCCTTGTTTGGGCTAGGGTCTCTTCACTGTGCAGTACTCTGCACTGCAGGCTAGCTTGTGGCTTCGCCTCCTAGCACACCGAGGGGAATGCTGGACTTTCATATGTGCATCACCATGTCCAGCTTTACATATTGCCGGGGATCTGAAAATAGGTTCTCATGTTCATATGGCAGGCACTCTGCCTGCTGAGCCACCTCCCCAGCCACCATGGGAGGTTTGAATAAGCAGTGGGGGTATGGTTGAAAGCTCCCAGTGTGCATGCGCAAATCTCTGAGCTAAGTCATGCGGACTGAGAGCAGAATAGCCTCGAAGGGATTCATTGGCTCATTCAAATCCTTACCACCAATTCAACATCAAGCTGATGAAACCCACAGTCATACAATAGCCGACAGCGAGAGCCACCGGTAAGTGGAAGGGAAGATGGTGTTTGGATAACTTACTTTGGAGTATTCAGAAATGATTCCACTCTCCTCAGATGATGCCAAGCATCTCCCAGGAAGAGTCACTGACAGGTGACCTAACTGGTCAGCGTCCTGAGCAGGGTCCTGCGTGACCTCAGCAGGCGAAATGAACCAAGTGTGGGATTAGCCAGAGGATGGTTTCCTGCTCAAAATACCATTAGCCCCAATTTCAGGCCTTTACAAACAGCACTTAGGGACATTCTGAGCCATTAGAAGGCTTTTTAGGCCTGAGGATGAACCAGACAGTAGTCATTGCTATAAATCCCAGGGATGAGCTGACTGCATTAGGACCCAAATTACAGGCTTGGGAAAACTATTTGCTAAGAATCCTGCTAACACATAGTGTTGGTTGGACAGAACCTCAAGAACTTTAATCTAATTATGATAAAAGCGAATTCCTGAGGGGAACGAGGCTATGAGAGCAGTGTTTGTTGGGTTTCTTTGAACAAGGAAAAAGAATTCCGTGAATGCTTTATTGGCCTAGTAAAAAAGAAGAGTTAATAATACAGACAGACGTCAATGATAGCCCTACTTGTGGTCAGAGAACCCAGGGGCCATTTTGCTGTCCAGTTGTTTCTGAAGGAGGTTGGATTCTGAAGGAAAGATGAAGGTACCAACCACTGCTCTCTTTGACAAATTGGACAAGAATTAAATGTAAAAAAAAAAAAAAAGAAAAAGAAATGGCACTTTTCCCAACACAATTTCGTCCTGTTAAAAAGTTAATTGAACCCAAATGTGTGAAATCATTTATAAGCGCACATTTCCAAACAATTACGGAAAATGTCA